>NC_047017.1:651129-1851129 GCF_902652985.1 Pecten maximus | reverse complement strand
ATCATAATATCTCAACATCTCTTACACAAAATAACATCAGTAAATGTTTTCAAAGTAGACATTGTGGTGATTTTACAGGAATCGGATTTGACCTCAATCTCCAGCACTATACAAGTGTACGGGAAGGGAGACATATTGAAGTCTCTTATTTGAGTCATCATATTTTTTAACAAGAGGTCCATGGTGCCTGTAGCACTTAACTGGATATTTCAGCAAAGCACTTTAACATTACAAAAACTTTTTTCCTTTTTAAATCTACCTCTCAATGGCATGTATTTCTGTCAACTTTTCTAACTAAACAACTTTTTTTTAACTAAATTTAGTTTTTTGGTTCAGAGGAAAATTCAAAGCAAACAAATATGGTGACAGTTCAAAACTCCTGGGCCCCATCTTGTGGCTTTATATCCCCGACCATCATCAAAAAGCCATCTGCCCATATTGCTGAGGTTCAAGACACTTGACATTTGCACTTAAAACTAAATGCAAGTAGGAAGTTAAATATACATTGACATGACTCTGTTTCCTTTGTTTCCTTCCACCTCTACATACTGGTATGATACTCATTTGTTTTTGAAAGTTCAAATTGTTTTATCTAATCCAGGGCATTGTCAAGAGATCAAATTTGACCATGACCTTTGGACCTAAATGGCCCTTAACTTTGGCCCAGTGACCTCGATTCTTGGTCAATTACATCTTGTTTAATACCAACCAACTTTTCTTCACAATGTCATGACAAAATGTTCATCGGCAAAAAATTTAAAATTTTAACCTTTAGTCAGTTGACTCTTTTTGTGTTGTACTCGACAGGTAAAAAGCTTCTGCTCAGCAAAATATGCCCTTTCCTTAAAATTGATGTGAATTTTGATAAAATAAGAAAAACAAAAAATTCAAATTAAAGATTTCCTTCTTTAATGAACAGAGGATACTGTCAACTTCGAGTACTACAGTAAATTTGTGTTTGTTTATGCTCTATTATCACTGTATATTAAAACATGTGATGGTCCGATTGTGAGGTGTTATAATTACTATAGACCTGGTGAACGACAGTGATCGAGGGCTTAATTAACTACCTGTCGAGTTCATTCTACCATTATTTAGTGGCAGAGATAAATAGATCCATCTCGGTAAACTCAGATGGTGAATAGGTCAACTAATACCTGATATTAGTTATTTTATTTATTATTTATGCAGGGGGAATAAAAAGCAGGGATTTCCTACAATTTTTCAGCTGGGTCTTGTTAATTTCTACACGACAAAATGCGACATTGGGAAAAACAAAAAAAAGTGAAATTCATACAAATTTCAGTTTTTCTTTGATGAATATTGCCTTTATATCAATTTTGATTTCATTTTGTTATCTGTAGCTGTTTTTTATTTTTCAATATTGCCTTAATATAGGTCTTTGTAAATGAAACGAATTTTTAAAAGATTTTTTTAGGGGAATTGGTCCTTTTAACGGACCCTGTTTCTATTGTAGGAAAATCCCTGAAAAGTATACAGGGGCCTAGTTGCAAGATGTCTTTTATATGCATATGAAGGTTTCATATTTTTTCCCAAGTCATAAAGGGGCCGCGGTGGACGAGTGGTTAAGGTGTCCCAACACTTTATCACTAGCCCTCCACCTCTGGGTTGCGAGTTCGAAACCTATGTGGGGCAGTTGCCAGATACTGACTGTAGGCCGGTGGTTTTTCTCTGGGTACTCCGGCTTTCCTCAACCTCCAAAACCTGGCACGTTCTTAAATGACCCTGGCTGTTAATAGGACGTTAAGCAAAAACAAGAGGCCCATGGGGCCTGTATCACTCACCTGGTTGGATTAGACAAAATGTCAAAATAATGTTCATGTTCAATTCGTTTTATTTGTCAATCTCAAACAATGCTATATATGGTTATGGTGTGGGGATCCCAACTGCATTAAAGAAATAACGAAGTCTACACTCTCTATGGGTCTGAAAGACCTCAAGAATTGTTTTTAGAACGTCCATTCATAACTTTATGACTAGTAGCGATTTAAAGGAATTACCTCTATTTACCCTATGGGGCCCCGTCCCTTTGGCCCTTCAGGGGTCAGAGTTACCATTTATGCAAAATATGTTCCCCTTCCCCAAGGATGTTTTTGACCAAATTGGGTTCAAATCCATTCATAACTTTATGACTAGTAGCGATTTAAAGGAATTACCTCTATTTTCCCTATGGGGCCCCGCCCATTTGTCCCCTCAGGGGTCAGTCACCATTTGTGCAAAATCAGTTCCCCTTCCCCCAAGGATGTTTCTAACTAAATTGGGTTCAAATCCATTCATAACTTTTTGACTAGTAGCGATTTGAAGGCATTACCTCTATTTCCCCTATGTGGCCCCATGCCTTTGTCCCCTCAGGGGTCAGAGTCACCATTTATGCAAAATCTGTTCCCCTTCCCCCAATGATGTTTCTCACTAAATTTGGTTCAAATACTTTCATAACTTTATGACTAGTAGCGATTTGAAGGAGTTACCTCTATTTTCCCTATGGGGCCCCGCCCCTTTAGCCCCTCAGGGGTCAGAGTCACCATTTATGCACAATCTGTTCCCCTTACCCTAATGATGTTTCTGACCAAATTGGGTTAAAATCCCTTCATAACTTTATGACTAGTAGCGATTTAAAGGAATTACCTCTATTTCCCCTATGGGGCCCGGCCCATGCCTTTGTCCCCTCGGGGGTCAGAGTCACCATTTATGCACAATCTGTTCCCCTTCCCCCAATGCTGTTTCTCACAAAATTGGGTTCAAATCCCTTCATAACTTTATGACTAGTAGCGATTTAATGGAATTACCTCCATTTCCCCTATTGGGCCCTGCCCCTTTGGCCCCTTAGGGGTCAGAATCACCATTTATGCAAAATCTGTTCCCCTTTCTCCAAGAATGTTTCTGACCAAATTGGGGTCAAATCCATTCATAACTTTATGACTAGTAGCGATTTGAAGGAATTACCTCTATTTCCCTATTAGGTCCCGCCCCTTTGGCCCCTTGGGGACAGAGTCACCATTTATCCAAAATCTGTTCCCCTTCCCCAAAGGATGTTTCTGACTTAATTGGGTTCAAATCCATTCATAACTTTATGACTAGTAGCGATTTAAAGGAATTCTCTCTATTTCCCCTATTGGGCCCCGCCCATTTGGCCCCTTGGGGGTCAGAGTCACCATTTATGCAAAATCTGTTCCCATTCCCGCAAGAATGTTTCTGACCAAATTGGGTTCAAATCCTTTCATAACTTTATGACTAGTAGCGATTTAAAGGAATTACCTCTATTTCACCTATTGGGCCCCACCCCTTTGGCCCCTCAGGAGTCAGAGTCACCATTTGTGCAAAATCTGTTCTCCTTACCCTAATGATGCTTCTGACTTAATTGGGTTCAAATCCATTCATAACTTTATGACTAGTAGCGATTTAAAGGAATTCTCTCTATTTCCCCTATTGGGCCCCGCCCATTTGGCCCCTTGGGGGTCAGAGTCACCATTTATGCAAAATCTGTTCCCATTCCCGCAAGAATGTTTCTGACCAAATTGGGTTCAAATGCTTTCATAACTTTATGACTAGTAGCGATTTAAAGGAATTACCTCTATTTCACCTATTGGGCCCCACCCCTTTGGCCCCTCAGGAGTCAGAGTCACCATTTGTGCAAAATCTGTTCCCCTTACCCTAATGATGCTTCTGACTTAATTGGGTTCAAATCCATTCATATCTTTATGACTAGTAGCGATTTAAAGGAATTACCTCTATTTCCCCTATTGGGCCCCGCCCCTTTGGCCCCTTAGGGGTCAGAGTCACCATTTATGCAAAATCTGTTCCCCTTCCTCCAAGAATGTTTCTGACTAAATTTGGTGCAAATCCATTCATAACTTTATGACTAGTAGCGATTTAAAGGAATTGCCTCAATTTCCCCTATTGGGCCCCGCCCCTCAGGCCCCTTGGGGGTCAGTCACCATTTATGCAAAATCTGATCCCCTTCCGCCAAGGATGTTTCTGACTAAATTTGGTCAAAATCCAAATAAGAATTTTTTTGACTAGTAGTGATTTGAAGCAAATGTTGACGGACGGACGACGGACGACGGACGACAGACGACGGACGAAGGACGCCGCACCATGGTCCAGGTGAGCTAACAAACCAAACCAAATCCCAAGTCATAACTGATGGCCATGGCAAAAAAATAATAAAAAATTCACTTTGTTTGCCTCAGGGGTGGGGATTTGGTAAAGTAGGTTCAAAAGTACTGTAAATGACATCCCTTATGCCATCTTTTCATATCTTCCCTATTTCAGATTGATATTTAGTTCAAATTACATATTTTTGGGAGTGGGGTACTTTTTATGCAAGAGATTCATATTATGCATGACACCAGTCAAGCACAAGTAATTTGTCATATCAAAATGTTCATCAGTGAAAAGATACAAAATTTGACGTCCTATTAACAGCCAGGGTCATTTAAGGACGTGCCAGGTTTTGGAGGTGGAGGAAAGCCAGAGTACCCAGAGAAAAACCACCGGCCTACGGTCAGTACCTGGCAACTGCCCCACGTAGGTTTCGAACTCGCAACCCAGTGGTGGAGGGCTATTGATAAAGTGTTGGGACACCTTAACCACTCGGCCACCGCGGCCCCTGGGGGGCAAGGCCCACACACAGTGTATACAAATTTGATTCCTCATCATCCAATGATACTTTTGGCCAAAAAGGAACCAAATCCTTTCATTCCTACAGAAGAAGGATTTTTCATAACTAAGCTATATTTAATAAATAAGTTTTCCAATTGTGACTTTGATTCATAATTTTCATTCATATAAAACTGGTCAAATGTGACCTTTAACCTTGACTACCAAATTGAAATCAGGTTTAGACTTTGTTGTTTTGATGTTATGGTGTGAAAATAAAGACCAAACTCTTCCCAGGGGTTCATGAGGTGTAGGCTTTGAAGGACAGCCTGTCACACTCATTTAACTCATCGACTATAAACAGGGCCATGGTGGTGGGGATTATCACTCTAACCAGGTTTCAAAGATTTCACTCAAAAGCCAAGATAGGGATCTGGATGAGCAGTCGAAAGTCATATACTTTTAGATACTTCCTTAAATAGACAGTTTACATGGCATTCAACTACTTATACGTTGTATCATACTATACGACTGATCTGTTTATGATAGTAATAACACAATGTTAAACAAGGTAATGAACTAAGATCACTTAGGGGGCGTGGTGGCCGAGTGGTTATAAGGTCACTTTAACACTAGCCCTCCACGTCTGGGTTGCGAGTTCAAAACCTACATGGGGCAGTTGCCAGGTACTGACTGTAGGCCGGTGATTTTTCTCTGGGTACTCCGGCTTCTTCACCTCCTTCACCTGGCACGTCCTTGAATGACCCTGGCTGTTAATAGGATGTAAACAAAAACAAACAAACAAAGCTAAAGATCACTTAACACAAACTTTGAGTGAATCACAAACAGTACTACCTGGAGGTTACGGCTACCCTGCCATTGCGTACAAAGAATTCCTAAATACATCATAGGCATTCCATCATGACATTTTGTTAGAAAGCTTCAGTTACAATTATGTATTGTGTTTTTTTGGATTGGGCATTTAACTTCCACTGTCGGAAACTTCACACAAAACTGCACCCAAGTGACAGATTCACTCCAACATACACAAAAAAATAAAAGTCGTACTTGATGTAACCTGACAGCTTCATACCGAAATACACCGTTTATATATGACTTTATGTTACATAATGTGACAGTTTTCACTCTGTTCAGACAATAACTCAGAGCTCCTATAAACAATAGCAGACAAGCAGTTCCGATTCCACTTGTTGAACCTAATAATGATTTAAAGTATTGTCTTAGTGTTAAATTGTTTCAATTATAACATTTTTCTGTGCCAGACTGATCAGGCAAATGTTTCAAATCATTGACAAACCAATCGTTCTTAAGTTTATCTTTCCTGTACAGTGCATTCCCAAAGATGCATTTCATCTATGATAAGTTTAGCAAAATCGTTCATTTCTAACACTTTGAAGGAAGCAGTTTTCTTTTACTGATATTTTTGATGGGAAATTCCAATTTTTTCATGCCAAATTTTTATTTTTTTTTAATGTTGTGATACTGAAAATATTCCATCCCGGTCAATCCATGATTAATTCTGCGACCATACACAAAGTTCTGTTCCTTTAACACTGCATATCTCAGAAACAGCAATCACTACCACCTCATATTTACATGGTGCATGAGGCTATTTTTATTTAGTTTCTGAATTTCAGAGTAAATCTTTTGGGGTTGATCAATCTTTGTAATGCACAAAATCAAGTGATGACTTTTCTTAATGAATTATTCATTTTTGTTCTGATCACCTTTTGTCCATTGTCTTCCGTTACCCATCGACCGTCATGTGTTTTGCATCCGTAAAAAATTTACATTTTCAACTCAGAAACCCCTGAACCAATTAAGAACAAATTTTGCAGAAACTGAAATTTCAATGGCTAAAGGTCAAAATTGTTATTTATCTTGTCCCCGGCTCCCAGAGGAGGGTAAAAACGGTTAAAATTGGCTGAAATTTCAAAAATCTTCTTCTCAAGACCCAGATAGGGTAGAATCAATGACTCTTCATAGATGGGAGGGTCTTAAGGTCCCTTATGAATTTGCAGCATGATCACAGCATAGATGCAGTATGAATGCAGCATGGAATTGCAGCATGAATGAAGCATGACTGCAGCATGGTGCCTAATTTACCTCACTATATATTCTTACTAGTTAAAGCATGATTGCAGCATGTTTCAATTATGCAAATTATGCTGGGATCATGCTGCATTTATGCTTTAAGGAAGCATGGCCGCAGCATGATCCCAGCATGGTCTGTGAAGCATGATCCCAGCATGGTCTGCAGCATGATCCCAGCATGGTCTGCAGCATGATGCCAGCATGGTTTGCAGCATGATGCCAGCATGGTCTGCAGCATGATCCCAGCATGGTCTGCAGCATGATCCCAGCATGTTTCAATTATGCAAATTATGCTGGGATCATGCTTCAATCATGCTTCATGGCAGCATGGTTTACAAAATCAATGAAAATCATGCAATAAAAACTTGAAGAATACTTTTGTATTACATTTTATTTGGTAATTAACATGGTATAAAACTTTTCATACAGGCTGTTTTTTCTAGTTCAAACATTTAAAACTTATCAATGAAATGAGAATGTGACAAAACAAATTTTAATTCTAATTTACCCATGGTACTTATTTTATTTGCCTCTTATATTCTTTTTCTCAAAACTTCCATCACATACACAACACAGCTATCTTTTTCTAGTACAATTTTCAAATACAACTAATATCAATTCATCCTAGCTAGAAGTGGTTTGTTTCAACAAAAATAGTCAACAAGATATACAAGTTCAATGTCAGTACATACTACAGTATGTATTTATAATTCTGTGTTTTTTTTTCTAAAATAGTAGGAAAATAGTACAAAATAATATTTTCCAGCAGAGTTATAGTAGGATATGTATACATTTTGTCACCGACGCACAAGACTGATTTCAGACAGTATACGTAGTTTCCTCGAAGTAGCCCAGATGTACTGGAAACTGTTTTCATGTGTGTCCGTAAACTTAAAATAAACAAAAACAAGCAACAGTCAATGACTTCTTCTATCGAATTTAACCCTATTTCTAATAAACTGTGAAAAGATTATCATAATTTTGGAATCAATTCTAAATACTGACTAAATGAAATGTTGATTGACAATTTGAACAATGGTGTGTTGTTTGATGTAGCACGTACTGTAGTGATATATCTCTGTCACTGTCCCCGGGGATTTCAATACAACCAAGCTTGAGACGACTATATTATATTTTTTGCTAGTACAACAAATAACTAACAAGGATTTTTAGATTATATACATAATTTTTTTGGGTATATATATTAATGTTTACACTTTTATTATGAAAGGAAATGTTGTATACCTCGACAGATAACACATCTCGAATAATCTTAATTAATGTGAAACATAAACTTCTTCATTTCTCTTCATTCCTTTCTGCTTTGTGTTAAGTCAATGCCATCAATTTGGACCACAATTAATGCATGCGGTGTTCCTCATTCCAGAATGTACTGCATGAAGACTCAGTCTCTGTTGGAAGAAAGAAAGACTTTTAGAATATTCTTTTATTTCAAAATTAGAATAATTGTCAAGTTTTTGAAGATAATGTATGTATTTAACTTATGTACTTTTCATGATCACTTTGCTATCATTTTCATTATGTTTGCTTTGGAAGCCTTTTTATCAAGAAAATTTAAGCCAGCCACACAAAGCTACAAAATAAAACTTGCCAGGATGACTTAATTATTAATTAAATCAAGCTACTCCCGAATTCTCCATCAGTTCATATCAATGTGAAACTGCAATATACTATACATAAAACAATGTTACTTACTTATAATTCATCTTAATTCACCTATTTCATTTAATCGTTTCAATTTGATGCAATAATCTGCAAACATCGATCCTCAAAAGAATGTGGAGGTAAAGATCTTTCACGAAAGGTTTCATTATCCAAAACACAAATTTTCCTCACCATTGTTTGTGAATACGTATGTACGTCATAATCATAACAAGGGTTGTGTGAGTGGGGGGAAAATGCAATTTAAGTCGGGCCGAAGATCGTTAATAATAAATAAATAAAATTGAAAACTTACGATTGTAACACATGGATCGGTACTGCGTTTCCTTCGGCCGTGTAATCTGTGATAAATTAATCATCAAAACCCTGAAATAATAAATTATTAGGTATTATTGATATGAATAGATCTATATCAAATTCATCGTCGTATAATGTGAAACGATGTCAGAACGTGAAGAAGATTATATAATTAAAACTTACCCTGTCTCGTAACGATGTTTGTCGGTAAAAATATGCATCGGTCGTCAAAAACAACGAGAAAGCTGATATTCATTCGTCGGTAACTTGAAGTAAGTCGATCTTCTTCAGTAAGACTGGAAACAAACTTCGTTTTTAGGCTATCGTCGTGTTTGTTTATACTTTTCTTCTGGAAATAAACATCCGGTGAATTCAAACATGGCTATCAGACTTTCCGCTAAACTCGTGTGTGTTGCATCATGGGATAAATATTTTACTGCCAGAGATTAACACGATTCATTTTTACTTGTGCGTGTTTTTTATTCTAAATCATAAACTTCTATTGTGTCATACTTTTAAGATAAATATTACAGTATTTAATACTTGCATCGTGCACATTTAGATCGCACGAGCTCGAGGAGCACTCTCGTCACATCTCGGGAGCAAGGTAAACAAACGAGGTCATAGGTGAACCGAACGATAAACATGTAATCTGACCAGAGGTTTTGGCCTCGTCTGTCATACGCCTATTGTTTAATATGGATGTATTTTCAGACGAGGAACCGACCAATGCACGTTTTCTTTTTATGTTCACGATTTCAAATAATTCAGATTAAAGTACGGGAATATCGTCTGTTGTTAGTAAACTCATGTCGAGGTCGAGATCATCACAGCGCTTAACTTCAATATACGTTTTACAAGGAAGCGTCCGAGTGACAACATAAGTTCGACACATGTTTATTGGAGTTTATAGCGATGAATGTTGTGTCAAACACGACGTGATTTCGTATGCTATTATCAGATGTAATCTTAACACCGCATATATCCAGAAAGTATGCGATACAAAGACAAAGAGCAGGTGATTTTAATCTTATTTGATTGAATTAAAAGCGATATTCCAAGCACATGTGTAACTGTTGGTAGAGTGACCCCGATTTTGTTTTGGCGAACATGTTACATGTGTGGCTACCTGGTAGTAAGCTGGTGCATGGTAAATGGCAACGTCTTGGTTTATGTCAGTGTTTGGATAAAGTGACTGATTCTATCTCCGATAAAAAGTGTATAATCGAAGCAAAAGTCAATATACTGGTTCTTCAAAAAACGATCTAAACTCTGAAAATTTGAATGAAATTTTTATAGGGATGAGTTTTAAGTCGTCACACGAATGTACTAACTTGCAACATTCATCAATGTTTAAGTTAATTCCTTCTGAGATAGAACTACAAGTGAAAGCTGACAAAATATCACATTTAAAAGCTGTGAACCGTTATACTAACAAAGAACATACTTATAAACGAAATACTTAATTTAAATAATTGTTATTGAATTTTAAATAAATATGTGTGGTACTGATCAAGTATAAAAAGGAAATGCTGCAACACAAACATGTTATTAAAAATTATTTTGTTATCACCATTGATACCTGGAAATTTTCTATATTTTATTTAAAATTAAAAAAAAGATACTAAAATATCTAATACCAACTTTTGTTAATTTTCTGTATCTTATTTTATTAATTAATAATTGTTTAGGTTAATCTTGGTACCTGGGAAATTTGGTCCTAGATTTTGGATCCTCGCTTGGACCTACATTTCACCCACAGAAATTTTGTGATGTCCGAACAAAGGAATGCCCTTTTAAGCTAATGCAGAATGGCCAAGCATATACACATTTCAACTTAAACAATTCATGTTAATACATGAAAGAATGGTGCAGTTCATTAAATTAACTAAGTTAATACAGCATAATTGCAGCATGGTACAGTTTGTATCTAAAATGGCAAAGTTAATACAGCATGGTTGCAGCATGGTACAGATCCTATCTAAAATGCCAAAGTTATTGCAGCATGGTTGCAGCATGATGCATTTCATATGATAAATTTACTAAGTCCACACAGCATGATTGCAGCATGATATGATTTGATATCCAAACTGGCAAAGTTATTGCAGCATGGTTGCAGCATGAAACAGTGCATATGATAAATTAACTAAGTCGACAAAGCATGATTGCAGCATGATAGAGTTCAGATATTCAATTACCTCAATTTTTAAAGCATGGTTGCAGTACATGCTGTACAGAAGCATGGTACCATGCTGCTATGCAGCACATGCTGCAATCATGCTGTGAAACTAGCAGCATGATGCCAGCATAAAAGCAGCATGATTGCAGCATATGCTGCATTGCAGTCCATGCTGCAAATTGATAAGGGGTGCTTCACCAAAATTGTGAATTTAATGACCCTTGGGTTCCACATTTGTCCCTGGGGAGAGGATGAACCTTTATTGGGAAATCACACATTTTTAAGCATGATCTGTTTGATTGCCATTGGAAATGATACAAACTTGGTAAGAATTATCAGTATGGGATGCCAGTGTGATGGTAATTATGCACACGATTGCCCTGACTGACCCCAGTGGCAGAGGGTGGGAACGAAAAAGGTCAAATTGACTGAAATATTTCGGATCTCAGGTGACTGCATGTGGGCCTCTTGTTTTATATAAATAAAACATTAACTAAAAATTCATTTTTTTTCAAAGTCAACAATTAGATATTGTAGAAGGAAGGCATTCATAAATTGGTTGTCATAGCTAATTAACTCTCTGCAACAGCAATGAAAAATCAATTCAAAACCCACATCAAAAATTCATTTACATCATGAAATTATTCAAAATAAAAAACTGAATTAAATATTTCAGAACTCAGTTGACTGTTTAGGCCCATGGGCCTGTTTTTTAATAAAACATTAACTAAAAATTCATTTTGTTTCAGAGCCAACACAGGAGAGTGTGGGAGGAAGACATTCATAAATTGGTTGTCATAGCTAACTCGGCAACAGCAATGGAAAATCAATTCAAAACCCACATCACTAAACCATTAGCATTATGAAACTATTCAAAATACAAAACTGATACCAAAGAAGTGAAGCAGCGAAGAGTGGGAGAGTTTTCATTCTTTACGACAGTTTTCTGAGCAGTATGAACAACGTCAGCAATATATCTGTCTTTGACAACGACACAGTGTCAGAGAGCACAGGGAGGGAAATTCAAGGATTTCCGGAATATTGCGGAGTTGGTCCTTGGTATCTTATGCGTTTTACTTATCCCTTGTATATGCTTCGGAAACTTCCTTGTGATCATCTCCTTGGTGAAGTTCCGACGATTACGTACAATTACATACACCTTGGTGGGAAGCTTGTCCGTTGCCGATTCCTTACTTGCAGTCCTAACACTTCCGATTTACTCCATGTTTTATTTCAAATTAACATTTGTGCAATCTGTAAAATATTTGTGTCTGTTTAAGTTTTCCTCAGTCTGTGCTTCAATGACTGCGTCCATGATCAACCTAGTTGCGATCGGTGTTGACAGGTATGTGGCCATTTTGCATCCGCTGAAGTACAAAACAATTTTGACGTATAAGAGAGTTCGGATTTTCATTGTGTGTATGTGGATCTACATTGTGCCAGTGTGCGTTCTACCTCTTGTCTGGAATTCTTATGACGAGGTTCAAATATGTGACTATTTCAAAATTCTACCACTTGCCTACACGATATACGCTGCGTTCTTCTCCATTGGAATCAGCCTTGTGGTGTCTCTCTATCTGTATATAAGGATATTCCTTGTGGCCAGGCAACAACAAAAGCAGGTACGAAAAGACAGCTTACGAGGAAACCATTCCATAGATCCTCAAATGGAAAAGGACACAAAGTCCGCGAAAGTTATGGCCCTTATTTTGTTCCTCTTCTATATATTCTGGGTACCATTTACCATAATAGGACCCATTAAATACAGTGTAGATATAGACAATGACTTAGCCGAAACCCTAAAGAACATAACACTATTCCTGGCCATGACAAATTCCATGATTAATCCGATCATATACTGCTGGCTCCGTAGGGAATTCCGGGAGGCCTTCCGCTCCATTTGTATCGACTCATGTTGCTATCATTCAAAAGCAAACCAGAAGGAAAATTTCGGAAATTCATTACTGTTTAATAGTATTAGTACAGAACAGCATAGAGAGGAAGCCAAGTCCAAAATGGCTTTGTGAAGTCCTGAGCGAGAATAAATGGATTATAGAACTTCGATTTCTTATTGTACTTACAAAAGTTGCTGTAGTTTAAACTCTACATTAAGGTTTTATTAGACAATAACCACAGCAAGTCTTAAGTTTAACTGTTCAAAAAATTACTTGAAATAAATGATCACAAAGTGATACTAGTATTCATTATCGTCTGATCTCTATAATGTAAGTTTGATCCTTTCTGTACATTACTGTTGTATTGATGTACAATCATGCTGGGTCTTGCTAAAGCAATACATGGCCTCTACGGGCCCCGCTGAAAATAGTAAGTGACCTTGACCAAAAAACCCTGAAACTCAAACTTGATCTGTAGCTACTCATACTGAAGTTATATATCAACTTTCACCAACATACCTTGAAGCATGGCTGAGAAAAATGTAGAAAACTGAGTGGACGGATTGACAAACGAACGGAGATGAACAGGGCAGACACTGATAGTACCCCAAGTTTCACTGGTAGGCGACTAAAAAATAACCACAATCAAATCCCATGAAATATATGTAAGAATTAACTGACCATTCTCCAGAAGACTGACCCGATCCAGGCTAATTGGGAGCATCAACATTCAATATCCTTTGAACATGTAACATGTAACATGCATGCAGAAAGAAAGAAAATATTCTTCTGCAAACTTAATTCACCACAGTCATATCATCTTGGTCAATTCATTCAGCTGCAATAATGTCACACCAATAACGGGTCCTATTTGGGGTTCCATAAAGTAAATAAACAACTAGTATGTCACATTTTAACATATTTTTTTTAATCACATAATGTGTCTGATTTTCCTTAACTATACACATAAGCGATATTTTGAACTATTGCATGGCTAAAATGACTATTGCATGGTCACGTGCGAACTATTGAACACCTGTGACATTTCGGAATTTCGTCCTACCCTTTCAGATGTCAACACTGCTGACTACAGTCATCCATGGTGACTTTTAGGCCGACAGGAAAGTCGTGATGTCAGTGATTCAAAACTGTGACTATGTAATAAAACAAGCATATCATGGTTGTGCAATACTCCAGAATATTTTAACCTCAGCCTCGTGCAATAGAACATCGGTCGATTACCAGTACCCGATGTCAACTATTCTGGACTATTGCACAGACAACGATGATATATTTGTATAATAGAAGATAGTGGACAATTAACAATAGAATAGTAGAAAACATTACGATACAGCAAACGTAGCCCTGATCATACAATGTACGTATGGCTACTGTAGGGACTAGCTTAGTAACAGTAAAGGAATTTAACAAATACCAAGGACTCTCTGGCTGTGTACAAGGTCACTAATACCCTCAGCCTCACTGGCTTAGGAATAAAGGTTCTCCTGAGCCCCAGAATCCCCCTCATAGTCTCTGGCTGTGTACAAGGTCACTAATACCCTCAGCCTCACTGGCTTAGGCATAAAGGTTCTCCTGAGCCCCAGAAGCCCCCTCGTACTCTCTCCCAATAACATTTTGTCCACATTGTGGGACCCGTTTACGATTAGTCATTACGTACATCAGATACCTTAAAGATCCTTATCACTTTCATTGTGATATGATTTCCTCATAGATTTGATTTTGAGGAAATAAATCAGCATTTCCTTCCACATGAATTATCATACACAAGGGCAGGTCACAAAAGAAATCGGCCCTAAACAGATAAGTGGTATACTGAGTTTCTAAGTATCAAAACAATGAGGTATAAATTTGTTGTGAAATCCGGTCGGCCCATCAAGGCGTCTTTAAGCCTCATCAGACACAGCTTACTGTGTCCTCTTGGCCTAAAACCCCTTATATGAATTGTCTATTAAGCGAAATTTCCAAAACTAAAATACACCAAATCTCAGGGGTGCACTGAAGGACTTTAAGTTAGGCACAATTTGCCAATACCAGGCATTTTCCATCTTAAAAACATCAATCATGTTTTTCCTGTAGGCCGTATTTAAACAAACCTAATCATGCTGATCCCTCATACACACCTGGACCAAACACAAAAGTCTGGGATATCAAATACAGAGTAATTAAAATCCACTTAATGACATATCAGTTATTTGCATAACCTGCTTATTTACATAACCTGCTTATTTGCATAAAATTCACATGACCTGATTTTTACTTCTTTGTGTTTTTACTCTGGGTATTTGCACAGACATTTACACTGAACTCCACTTATCTGCAACTGATCTACATGATTCTATAAAATGTGCTTTCACTTTAAAAACATCCATAAATCAATTCATTATGATCCTGTTTGGTTTGACTGGTTAAGTACACATCAACATATATAATGTAGTCCTGATCCAGTCTGTATTAGAAGACACTGATCTCTATTACAGAATAATCATTGATTAAAACATTTAACATGAGGCACAAAGGGCCTGAATTGATCACATGGCCAGTTGAGAATTATGGCAAAAATTACTATTTCCAATTTTTTTTTTTTTTGCCTGTAATATGTTGGTGATGTTTAGGAAAAGGTATACAATCTAACAGAAGTGATATGATTCATTGATGTATAGGAGAATCATAGTGTAAGGGTTTTGCATAGACGCATTGTCCAAATCAGCCGATGTATTGAAATACCATAAATTACCTCTGTGGATATTGTTATTAAATATAACATAATCAATGTGAAACCCATTGCATATATGCAGCAATGTGAAGCATGTTGATGATCCTGTGTAGTATACATAGTGTACATAAATAGGTCATATCTTTTATATATTTCTCAATGGTGACCTTGCAAATAGGCCAAGGTCATTTGTATGCTGAATCTTTATAGCACTCTACTGGTAAAATATCATAAATTTGGGTGATCTCGAAGATCATTGAAGTTTTTAACATATCTATCACTTGTGACCTTGAAAATATATGTCAAGGTCATTTATATGAGGAAATTTCATAGCAATCCATAGCAGAAACCAACTGGTAAAAGATTAGAGCCCTGGGTCATTTAGAACTTCAAAAGAAGATTCACAAATGTCTTTTTTAGTATTTCAACCATGTGACATTGAAAATAGGTCAAGGTCACTTAAATGAGGAAACTTTATACTAGTCTGCCCTAGTTACCTGCTGGCAAAATATCATCACTATGGGCTTTCTGGAACTTGAGAATAATATTCTGAAGGTTTTTTTTTTAAATTAGCCCTGCAACCTTGAAAATAGGTCAAGGTCATTTACATGAGGAAATTTCACAGCACTCAATTGCAGAAACCTAATAGATAAAGCCGAGTGCCCTGGATCTTTTAGAACTTGAGAAGAAGATTAACAAATGAGTTTTTAACCCTTTCGCGCATGTGGCCTTGAAAATAAGTCAAGGTTATTTATATGAGGAAAATTTAAACCACTGTGTCCTAGGTACCTGAAAGAGAACCATGATCGTGCAACCAAATTACAAAATGGCCACTGTTACTTCTGTGTCAAATATTAAATGAGCTTGAAAAATCACAACAATATGTCTACTTCCCTAACTTAACACCCCACCTATTTCCGGCTGGCACCAACGAAACTAGAGAAGTTAAAAATACTTTTTTCAAGATGGAAGCCATCTTGGATTTTGAAAAGATCTGAAAATAACAATACTTGACTAGGACCATCTTATAACCATTTAAGGTAAATTTGAGCTGAAACCTTCTGATTGAATTTTAAAAAAATTACATACAACACAGGACAAGAGACGAAGCACAATGGCTATATGTCACCCTGAAACTTCAGGCTATGTTATCTAAGGAAAACTGGTCTAGTGATTATTGAGGCTTCATTTAGGCAGGGATACACACACTGGTTTCCAAATAAGGCACAAACTAAAAAGTCAGCACTTTGTTACATACCATGAATGGAAGATTTCAGACAAATGCAAATATTTTTTTTTGTTTTCAGATTGAAAACGTTTTAATCTGATTGCACTGTCAACTTTATTATCAAATATAATGCATATTAATGTTGTATTCTACTCTGAAATTGCCATATTCATCAGATATAAAGCATATTAATGTTTTCTTACTCTGAAACTGCCATCTTTTTGGGATTTTATTTTTAATTTTTGACAACAACATGTTCATTTCATCTCAACTAGCCAGGGAAAACTGTTACATACTAGGAACAGGAAGCTATAGGTAAAATTTGCTGTATCAACATTCCTGTACCACTACAGAATGCACATTACCATTGATACTGTTACTGTACCAACCTAATACAATGAATTCATGACATTCTAAAGCCACTCAACATTTAGTGTAATAACACAACCCCAGCACCCTAACCATCTCTTCTTCAGAAACTGAAAGGTGAGAACCAATCCTAATAGATTGCTCTTCGCACAAAAAAGATTATAGCCCAATAACCACTAATGCATAGAATAATTTTACACTCAATCTTAGAAGCCATATTCACAGATTCACAGACATTCCGATTTCTCCGCAATGTAATTTGAACCACAAAGTGATAAGAAAACACAAATGTCTTAATAACTTTGCTTTAGTAACGGAAAAAATCCATTCCTTAAGTCTCTGGTGGATATTTATACAAAGTTGTTTCAAGATTTGTCAATATTGAATTCCTTGTGGTGCTATAAACAATTGTACATTTTTGTTGGTATGCCCGCCTGTTTCATGTAACGTTTTACAAGCATCACATGAATAATTCAAGCGATGCAGTTTTACATAAATTAGGACAAGTTTCTGGTTCACTGTGACTCGGCTTCTTCCTGTGGTAACGAGAAACAGGAAGAGAAGCAGATCGTCCTCATGATCACAAGCCAGTTTCATTATGTACATATATATATACCTATCACTCCAAGGTTTTAATGATTTTTCTCTGACAAAACATCTTTTCTAGATAAAAGGATACATTTATGCATTCATCTTAACTGAGAATTTTTTTTTTTTATTGACAAAATATTCATTTGATCGTTTTCTCTTCAGATATTGAACGGACAACCTCATCGAGCATGAAATAAAGATACTACACAAATATGTTTATATTGTGCTTCCTCAATTAGCTTTATTTAGTTTCACCGTATTTTACAGAGTGTAAGCCCATATTAAGATCCGAGATGATGGCCGAAATTTTCCCTATTGCATAGGCTTAATGAAACAAGAGGTCCAATGGGCCTGTATCACTCATCTACTTCTGAAGTGACTTTGATTTTGTTCTGGATCGTTTATGCATATACTAAGCTGATTACCACTATATTCAAATATCAGAGCAGGCAAGGTACTGTAGCACCTACATTTTTTTTTTTTTTTTTTTTTTCGTTTCTTTAATTTCAATCAATTTTAACCTCTCTACTACATCACAATCACAAAAGGTATATGAACAAGCTTATCATTATTAAGATGTTTTGATTCATGTATTTGATATTTGAAAGAAAATTCGGAATTTAAAAATTACACGGAAAAAATTCAAACAATCATATGTTCAGGATTTAATTATCAAAATTTTACAAAATAGTCTACTTTTGCTTTTGGATATGTATAAAGGGATCATACAGGCACTGACTATCTATATTTCTGGTTAGATAAAATGTCCAATAATATAAAAAAATATTCTTGATATAACCATGACAAAATAAACCATGAAAATTATATAAATACATTACAAAACAGTTAGTGCTACTACGCTACAGAAACTTAAAATAAAATTCAACCTGTAAGGTAGGAATGTGTCAACCATATATACAAGGATATTTTGTTACAAACATGTTTGTCCTAGGATACCAAGGAAAAGAATACACAAATGAAATGATCATCCAAACAAGCTGTTTGGGGCCATGGTGACTAAAATCAAGCTGTCATTTACTAAAAATTCAAAAAATCTATTGAAATGTCATCTGCACACAAGTAAAATGCAATTGGACAGGGACTGTAAGCAGTTCGTAATGTTTCTATTTTAAGGCCCACACCCTCATGCGCAAATATTTGCATCGGCAAATACGTTCTCATCGCAGGTCAATGTTCTACCAAAGAAAACTAAAATGGTTTTCATTTCATGTTGAAGAACTATTCAAACTATTTAAATCTTGGAAAAACACCGTTATCCACAATTGTCACTTTTTTGTTACAATTGTAACTGTGATGTGGTTTATTAATATATATACAACAGCATAAGAATTATTAAGAAGTTTCAACAATTCTCCTGCAGATGTTTAATGTATAGGAGTAAGATACATTGAGGATATCTAACAGTGTCTTCAGTAATACCAAATATATTTCACGAGTGGGGCTAATATTTTGATATTTTTCACGAGTGCGCAGCACGAGTGAAAAATATCAAAATATTAGCCACACGAGTGAAATATATTTGGTATTACTGAAGACACTGTTAGATATTCTGTTTATTACATTTTTTATCAACGAAAACCCTACCCCGTATGCTAAGTAGGACTACAGCGATAATTTGTAAACAAAAACAGTAGTTTCCCCTGTCCAGGTGCTGACATATATGTCAGGCTTTCTGATTGGTCAATTATTTTGGTATTTTCTAATCTTTAATTTGATTGGTCAAATCAGCAAAAGTGATATTTTTCACTAGTGAAAAATATCACTTTTATAGAATGAATAATTTTTGATATTTCACTGGTAAAAATGTAATAAATTTGTATGTGCCACTTATTTTTCAGAAACCAGCAAAACTAGTGAATACTGTTACCTTGTAAGAGATTAATAAATTTATTTTCTAAAAGTGTCCTTTATTATGTTGGTTTATTTTAAAGTTCATTTACATTCATTACTGCTCAAAACAACAACATAAAACAGAGATCCCAGAGAGATCTTGACGGCGACCATTGAATGATCTTTATAGGTTCCATGTCAAATTGATCTTCTCTCTATTTTTCCCTTCCTCTTACTAATCTGTGTAAATTGAGAAACATCCCTCCAGATTGTTTTCAGATTGGTCCCAAAATGCAATACGAGGGACCAAGGACAACCCACATATGTAATTTTAGAAAGATTCCTTCAATACTTTCTGAGAAATAGCGATAACAAACTTCAATAGTCAAAATCCAAGATGGCTGCCTATCGGCCAAGTTGTTTTCTGATCAATCCCAAAATGCAATATGCACAACTTGGGATCAAGGGGAACCAACATATGATATTTCAGAAAGATCACTTCAGTACTTTCTGAGAAATAGCGATAACAAACTTCAATTGTCAAAATCCAAGATGGCTGCCTGTCGGCAATGTTGTTTCCGACTGGTCCTAAAATGAAATATGCATAACAAGGGACTTGGGCAACCCACATATGAAATTTCAGAATGATCACTTCAGTACTTTCTGAGAAATAGTGATAACAAACTTCAATTGTCAAAATCCAAGATGGCTGCCTGTCGGCCATGTTGTTTTCCTACTGGTTCCAAAATGAAATACGCATAACTAAGGAACAAGGGGGAACCAACATATGAAATTTGAGAAAGATCACTTCAGCACTTTCTGAGAAATAGCGATAACAACAATTGTTTAGGGAGGGACAGACGGATGGACGGACCACAGACCACGGACCACGGACGCAGGGCGATTTGAAAACATGCTACTAAACACCTAATTTGTCATCTGGGAAGAATAAAGGGAGATAAATCATTTGAAGTTTTTTCTTTGGGATAAATATTGTTATTGTATAGGTTTAATGCCATATAAGAGCACATGGGTACTCGGAAGACAGTAACCCTCTGACATTTACAGACCTCTGGGGAGCCCCCACCTGGGGAATTGCCGCCTTTTTACACCCGGAATCCTATGTCATTCTATTTTCAGTAGGAGTGTATATTTTTCATTTTTCAAATCTCAAGACCCCACACTTTATTCTCGTATATAGAAAGCACCCATTTCATATGTTATTTACTCAGGAAAACAGTTACAAACGTAAGAAACCTAAGAAACACATTTTCCTCAGGGACTAGGTTCAGGTGAAACACCAGCTGATTGGCTGATTTAGTTGAAACAAGAGATCCCAGAGGGATCTTGGCGCCCACCATTGAATGATCTTCATAGGTTCCATGTCAGATTGATCTTTTCTCTTTTTTTCCTTTCCTCTTACTAATCTGTATAAATTGAGATCCCTTCAGTACTTTCTCAGAAATAGCGATAACAAACTTCAATTGTCAAAATCCAAGAAGGCTGCCTGTCGGCCATGTTGTTTTCCGATTGGTCCCAAAATGCAATATGTATAACTAGGCACCAAGGGGAACCTACATATGAAATTTGAGGAAGATCCCTTCAGTACTTTCTCAGAAAATAGCGATAACAAACTTCAGTGGTCAAAATCCAAGATGGCTGCCTGTCGGCCATGTTGTTTTCCGATCAGTCCCAAAATGCAATATGCATATAACTAGGCACCAAGGGGAACCTACATATGAAATTTGAGAAAGATCCCTTCAGTACTTTCTCAGAAATAGCGATAACAAGAATTGTTTACGGACGGACGGACAGAGGGACAAACGGACAGACGGACGGACGGACGGACCACGGACCACAGACGCAAGGCGATTTGAAAAATAATGAGATTTTAAAACAATTGGGGACAGTATTTCACACATCCACTTACTTCCCTTACGATACATGTACACTTTTGAATTGATCACATGATAATGAACCACATTATTGATTGTATGATTAGATGTAAGTATAAACTATAAGTATACAAACATGTTATGTAATGAAGATTAGAAATCTTCATCATGCTGATTCTACATGTCGACACAAAATAATACAGAAATAGTTTCCAGTGGTAGGACAGAAATACCGCCAATGAATCAGACAAATTTATTACACGTCAAAGACACCAGGACAGTTCTGTAACGTACTGTACATAAAAATGTTAAACAGGTGTGAACAGTATGTTTCTGTTGATATATTTCATTATAAAGTATATATTTGAAGAAAAAAGACAATTCCTCATCCTTATGTACATTTTAAATATTTTGATACTTGTTAAAACCTTAACCATCATGTACATGTATGTCACAACAGTTCAAGTCATTATAATTAAGCATTTTTATGTCAGTTTTTTATTTCTATAACTACTAACTTCCAGTATGATTTAAGTCTATGAAACCATGATAAAAAGAAATTGGACACTTATGAAATAGGTCATATAAGCATGCCATTCATTAGGAATAAAGATTATTTTGTTAACACTTGAGACACATGATGATGTACAGGTAATTCTGATCGTGTGCCTGGCTACCTTCACAACCTTCAGCTGTTTATTCACACCTGTTGCAGTATCTTAATCCCCTACACTCCTCATGCCCCTGTGAATGTTGACCGGTAGAAACACCTGAGTTGATACAGGTGTCATACTTAATACCCAACACTCCTCATGCCCCTGACAATGTTGACCGGTAGAAACACCTGAGTTGATACAGGTGTCATACTTAATACCCAACACTCCTCATGCCCTTGTGAACTGAAACGTTGACCGGTTGAAACACTCGAGTTGATACACATTCCATACTTAATACCCTACACTCATCATGCCCCTGCGAGTCTTGACCGGTTGAAACACCTGAGTTGATACAGGTGCCATATTTAATCCTCCCCTTCATTCGTCATACCCCTGTGCATGTTGATCAGTTGAAACACCTGAGTTAATACACGTGCCGTACCTAATCCCCTACACTCAGGTGGCACTTTTCACTCTGGAGGTAAATGACGACCATAGCACTTGAAGCATACTGTATATGTAACATACAGACTGTCTGAATGCCTACATAACAAAGGTTCTGTTCAAGGTGAACATATGTTTCAGAATGTAGATTTCAATACCCTTGGGTAAGAAATCTTCCAATATATATAAAGTTTAAATCTCCCTTACCTTGTCCCGGATTTCCTGTGACAGGTCTTCACACTGGTCCAGTGGAATCCCTTCCATATATTCTGTTGTTATTACCTCCCCTGTACTTAATTCATCAATAACTGCAGGGACAAGAAACTGTGGCTCGTTCCTCACCAGCTCTCTACAACAGATAGTACAGGTAATGGTTACATAATTATAATGATAACGGATATTGCTAAAGCAATACATGCCCCCTGGGTCTCTATTAGAGATTTTAGCTTAATTGACCCCTGTGACCTTGAATGTATATCTAGATCATTATTTTGAACACACCTGATAGCCCTTCACCCCAGCAATGCTACAATCCTAATGTCAAGTCAATGGGCCTCTTGGTTATTTGAATGGAAATTTGACAATGGATGCTGCACCAAGGCATAACATAAGGGCCAGGTGAGCTAAAAACAAGAGGCCCAGAGGGCCTGCATCACTCACAAGGATATTTTAGGGTGAGGGTTTTTTGTTGTCTCTCCCATCAATGGTTCATATCAAGTATGGACCACAATCTTATCATTCTTCAAGAAGAGGAAAGATTTGAATTTATTTCATTTTTAATATTTCCAATATTGAGCCCCCAAGGAAGCCACATCCTCCACTTATACAACAGATAATCTACGTACCTAAATCTGCGAGCACACCTCGCCTCCCTGAGATAATCCACCTCCCATTTCAACTCGGTCCTTGCAACTTCAATCACACTGTCTATATATACACCTGTCAATCAAATAAACAGAAAATTAAACAAATATCCATGCAACACATTATAACCAGAAGACAAGAGGCCAAGAAGGTCTGCATTGTTCACTTGGATATGGCAGTAAATATGGGGAAACAGTCTACATTTCCACAAAAGAAGGATTTTGAAGAAATTGCTATATTTCCCCTTGTTATTGGGCCCTGCCAATATATTATTCCTCAGATTTACTATCACAGCCCTCACACCTTGACAGCCATATTCCTCATTATTATACCTTTACGTTTTTTTCTCTAAACAAAAGTAATGTGATAATTTGACTATCAGCCTCAAGAGGATTGCGCATGTGTTTCTAGGACTATCACACAGTGTGACAGTTCGAAAAAACTGTCACACGGCGAACTGTCACATCCCTGCCGCAACGTCGTCAGAACGTTTGAAAGACACAACGACATGCAAGTGCTTAATTGACACAGATTGTTTGTTGTTGCAGATGGTAGCCTAATATTTTGTTTTCTCTCGTGAAACTGTCAAACATGGATCAACACATGCATTTTCAAAACACCACAGACGTAGAGATCGAGTCATTATTAACGGATAGAGATAGTCAAAACACTAAAAGGATCATACAAACGTCTGTCAAGTTAATGGAGGACTATATAGCAGATTCTCATACCAGCACAAACATCCTATATAGAGAAAAAAAAACGTAAAGGTATAATAAAGCAGTTATCAAATGGGGTAATTCGGGCAATAGTAATTTTGTCAGCCCCTCATCAGCAACGGTTGCCCTCGGGCTAAAGCCCTCGTGCAACAGTTGTTGTTTCGGGGCTGACAAAATTACTATCGCCCTCATACCCATTTGATAATTGTATACTATCACACCCCTCAAATCTACTGACACACCCTCACATTAACAGCTACTGGGTTCAGCTCACCTTTGGGTATGATGTTGAACATGTTCAGAACGCCCATTAGGGAACGGATATCACTGTCTATACACTGGGCAACTCCTGGGAACTGTGAATAAAATGTTAAAGAAACAATGAAATAAAAACTTTCATAGCAGGGCATACATTTAAACAAACTTGGCAGTCCTTCACCATAGCCCTGCCCTTTAAGCCTCTTTAAAGACATAGCAAATGATTCATATGACATCATTTAACTAAAACTCATTTTCAATCAATAACAAAAGCGATTAATATAAGTTGATACAACATGTATCCAAATGTTGAAGAGTAAATAAAGTTGATCATTTTATTAAGAAACATTTTCCAGCCTCTTTTTAGACTACCAACAAAAAGTATGCAAAAGGGGGATTCTAGTCAACACATCTAACACATTGAATGAAACTCCAAATTGTCTCAGATATTATCATAGTTGTTTTATAATTGTGTGAAGTTTGATCAAAATCCCCCTGGGAATGAAGCTGCAAAAGCCCTGAAAATGATTTTCTAAAAATAGTAACTGTGACCTTGACCCAACCTCCCTGAACCATGAAAATCAAACTTGTCGGTTATAATGATCCTCTAAAATTGAGTGAAATTTGATCAAAATTCCTCAAGCAAAGAAGTCACTAAAGTAATGACAAAAATCTGTTACATATGTATGTACAGACAGGGAAGAAAATCAGTCATATATCAAATATCATCCATATTTCCTTCACAAGGTTGTGCAAACTCGGCATCAAGGTGTAATTTGCCTGAGTTTTTGTTCATAATGAATAATCAAATCAGCCTAACATTTTATCTTAATTGTCAGAACGACTCCCTGATGACATCCGCTTTTAAGTAATATGATATTTACACTCAGTCCTATAATATTTACAAAAACAAAGGAAAACAGTTTTGTATGACTTGCTCCACAGGAGACCAATCCGTAACATTAACGAAATCATTTCTTTGTTTTTTCTTATATTTCACAGGTAGAAATTTAATAATTTTAGAAACACAAGCTACCTGAACTTTCATGGCCACCTTCCTGTTGTCCTTCATCACACCACGGTGTACCTGTCCTATGGAAGCAGACGCAAATGGCTTCTCCTCAAGGTCAACTAGATCTTGCCAGTCTTGACCAAAGCTCTTAGTGACTGCTTTCTGTAAAATATTATCAGTTTAAAAGATGCAACCTCAACCTCTCCCTATTTGACCCCCAAATAACCTCCCCTCCCCCTATTTGACCCCCAAACAACCTCCCCTCCCCCTATTTGACCCCCAAACAACCTCCCCTCCCCCTATTTGACCCCCAAACAACCTCCCCTTCCCCATTTGACCCCCAAACAACCTCCCCTTCCCCCATTTGACCCCCAAACAACTTCCCTTCCCCATTTGACCCCCAAACAACCTCCCCTCTCCCTATTTGACCCCAAACAACCTCCCCTTCCCCCATTTGACCCCTAAACAACTTCCCTTCCCCATTTGACCCAAAAACAACCTCCCCTCCCCCTATTTGACCCCCATACAACCCCCCCCCCCCCCCCCCCTCCTTCATTAGACCCCCAACCTCCCCTCCCCCTATTTGACCCCCAAAAAACCTACCCTCCCCCTATTTGACCCATCTGTGCTTTTTTGAATTATAAGTTAAACAGTCCAGTCATTATAGTCATATGTCCCTGGCAGTTGAAAGTAATACCCAATCCACAGACTCACTAAAATTTCCATGTGATGTACAAACTGACATCTTAATTTGTATGTCTTTTCTACATATACTTTGTATAGTTTAATTGACATATTCATCAAAGTGATGTTCATGATGTTCAATGGATTCTGAAGATCAGAAGTTAATCCTGATAGACATTTGCTACAGTAGGATCAAGAATTTGAAGAACGAGCATCTGGAGACCGGAAGCTCGACTTGAAGTTGATAAAATAGATTCTTTTCATTTATTTATTTTACAAGGGATTGCTGGGTTGTATTCTGGAATCTGTATTTTGTATGCACACATGGCTTTCTGTCTACTCCAGTTTAATCCCCATTACATAAGAATGTGAACTGGATTAACATTGCTAGTCATATGGTTCCCTAAATGCAGGTGGATGGGTGTGTTAGTGCAAAATAATTTGATTGTTTATGCTGATTTAAAATGCCCTTCCCACCACTGAGATTGAAATAAATTGAACACCCTCCCAAAGAATGGACCAGGAACTGCACATAACTTTTATTTATGAGATATCTTATATAAAGTATATAAGATATCTCATAAAAGATACAAGATATCTTATATAATATATAAGATATCTTATAAAGAAAAGTTTATAAGATATCTTATAACAAACGAGACTCGTGAGACCGGCAAAACATAAAAGTTCGAGAACGACTGTTCCCTTTGTAAGGTAAATTCCGTTTTGTTGGAAGACACGTGGAACATTCACAATCAACCCTCTGTCGCGATCACGATCAGCTTGGCACGGTGCAGCTGTCGTGTTCGAGCTAATATGAACATATGGCAATTATAAATCTGTTTTAAACCATTTTATGTAGATTCAGCTTCATCTCGGCTCTATCTCAAATTAAAATCTCGTTCTTTATCAGATATCTTATAATCGAATTATATAAGATATCTTATGTAATTTCATATATAAGATATCTTATATAATATATAAGATATCCCATATTATATATAAGTTATCTTATAAAATATATAAGATATCTTATTTAATTTTCTTTATAAGATATCTTATATATTATATAAGATATCTTATACCTTTTATGAGATATCTTATATTATATAAGATATCTTATAAAGAAAATTAAATAAGATATCTCATTTAATATATAAGATATCTTATCAAGTTTAAAAGATATCTTATATAATTTGGTAAAATCCTGGATCAACGTTGCTCCTTGAATAAATGACAACTTGGCTTGCCACAGTTCACACTTAAATCTTAGCGACACCAAATGGTGTTAAGAGAATTCCAAGTTTTTATATAGTATTGCACTTTTGCCCTACACCAGACATGGTGTCAGGGCCAGAGGAAACTCGGGCTAGGAAAACAATTATCTTTAAAAGATGAAATTTGAAATAAAGTTGCTGACATGATTGTTGATACATTCAAGAGTGAGTGATTATTTTTGAATTTAGAACTACTAATATCAAAGTTACCCATTGATCAAACACTGGAACTTCAGATTATTTTTACCTAGAACTGTATCTTAGGTCATTCATTTGAACAAATTTGGTAGCCCTTCACTCCAGCATGCTACAGACCCAATCTCAGGTCTCTGGGCTAATTTGTTATTGAAGAGAAGTCATTGAAAGATTTTCACCTATTTGACACCTATATCCTTGAATGTAGGCCAAGGTTATTCATTTGAATAAACATGGTAGCCATTCACCCCTGCATGCTACAGACCCAATCTCAGGTCTCTGGCCCTCTTTATCATTGAGATGATTCAGAAGTTCTTTGAAGGAAAACTTGACTCCGAACCGAGGCATAGGCTCACTTCCTCTTCAAGCAGGTGAAAATGAAGTACTTATCATTTGTTTACCTCTTAGAATGTTTATGTTTATAAATTAAACAACAGGTCCATGGGGCCTGTATCACTCACCTGGATATTTCAGTAATTATGGCAAAGCACTCTCAAGTTATACTGCAAGTACTTTTCTTATTTTGGAATCTACCTCTCAGTATCATTTATTACTGTCAGCTCTTTTCTTTAACTTTTTCGGTACTCATAATAACTTTAAAGCTGTAGAAAAATTCTACCGTATCCTTCATGACATCGGAGACATCGCGGTAAACATGCCTTCATTCATTTGTGAAAAGTGAAAGACAGATGACGGACAGACAGACAGCCAGATACAGGACAAACAAACACAGGACAGACAAAGAGTTTAATATTTCAAGTTCAGAATGAATGAACTCAAAATTGTTCCTCACCATCATCTGTGCTGTGGGCATAATGTCCGCCCCTTGTCTGACGCGGTCAAATATCTTCTGTATCTCCGGAGGAACAACAGCAGAATCTACAATACAAAGTACACACTCATGCATGATTCTGATCTCACTGGATATTAACAGTACTAGGGCCATACTGCCTTAAGTTGTGTGTGCTTTATTATTTTACTTAATGTTGGACTAACAAGAGATCCAAAAGGTATATCAGTGCCCACCAATGGATGATCTTTAATTGTCTTATAACAGACTGACCTTTTCTTTACTTTTCCCTTCCTTCTTCTCTTCCTCTTAATCATTTGATAACAAGGGGAACAAACTTTCGGAGAAATATCAATCCAACATATAAAATCCAATAAAACCATGGTTGCTTGCTTTCCGGTTCAGTCTCAAACCTGAGCATGCACAACTAGGCCAAAAGAAATATGAAATCTAAACTTACTTTCTATCTAAGAAATATTTATAACAAGCTGCAAATGTAACATGGGAACATACACATTTAAGTTTGAGAAATATTTTTCCAGTACTTCTCAATAACAATCCTAAGTTAAATTCCAGGATTGCTGGTGGTTATATTGTTTTACTGATTAGATTCAAAATAAATTGGGTACAACTCTCTCTGAACCTAGTGTATAATCTTATCTACCTTTGACACCAATCATCTGTCCCAGTTTGAGAGTAGATCATCCCGCGACACAATTTTGAGAGTGGATCTCCCCACGACACAATGTATTATCAGACCTACCTTGTACACTGATCATCTGTCCGAGTTTCAGATTGGATCTCCTCGCGACACAATGTATAATCAGACTTACCTTTGACACCAATCATCTGTCCCAGTTTAATAGTGGATCTCCCTGCGACACAATGTATTATCATTCCTACCTTTGACACCAATCATCTGTCCCTGTTTGAGGGTGGATCTCCCCGCGACACAATGTATTATCATTCCTACCTTTGACACCAATCATCTGTCCCAGTTTAATAGTGGATCTCCCTGCGACACAATGTATTATCATTCCTACCTTTGACACCAATCATCTGTCCCTGTTTAATAGTGGATCTCCCTGCGACACAATGTATTATCATTCCTACCTTTGACACCAATCATCTGTCCCTGTTTGAGGGTGGATCTCCCCGCGACACAATGTATTATCAGACCTACCTTGTACACTGATCATCTGTCCGAGTTTGAGAGCAGCTCCCCTCGCCCTACACAGTGTATTGACAACCCTCTCAGCATTGGCTTCATTGATGAAAATACCAGTAGTGTTGGAATCTAAAAATCATAACAAGACTTGTTAGAGGACAAAATACTCTAAAATATTCTATAAAATATCTAAACAAGAGATCCCAGAGGGATCTTGGCGCCCACCATTGAATGATCTTTATAGGTTCCATGTCAGATTGATCTTTTCTCTACTTTTCCCTTCTTCTAAGTCTTACTAATCTGTGTAAATTCAGAAACAGCCCTCTAGATCTAGTACTTTTCAAACAAGGGGAACCTATATATAAAATTTAAGATTTAGCGATAATGGCTGTCTGTCGGCCATGTTGTTTTCCGATTGGTCCCAAAATGCAATACCAGGGACCAAGGGGAACCTACATATGAAATTTGAGAAAGATCCCTTCAGTACCTTCTGTACAATAGCGATAACAAACTTCAATTTTCAAAATACAAGATGGCTGCCTGTCAGCCAGGTTGTTTTCTGACTGGTCTCAAAATCCAATATGTATAACTAGGCACAGAGGGCAACCTACAAATGAAATTCAGAAAGATCCTTTCAGCAATTTCTGATAAATAGCGATAACAAATTTCAATTATCAAAATCAAAGATGGCTGCCTGTCGGCCATGTTGTTTTCCGATTGGTCTCAAAATGCAATATGCATAACTAGGCACCAAGGGGAGCCTACATATGAAATTTGAGAAAGATCCCTTCAGTACTTTCTCAGAAATAGCGATAACAAACTTCAATTGTCAAAATCCAAGATGGCTGCCTGGCGGCCATGTTGTTTTCCGATTGGTCTCAAAATGCAATATGCATAACTAGGCACCAAGGGGAGCCTACATATGAAATTTGAGAAAGATCCCTTCAGTACTTTCTCAGAAATAGCGATAACAAACTTCAATTGTCAAAATCCAAGATGGCTGCCTGGCGGCCATGTTGTTTTCCGATTGGTCTCAAAATGCAATATGCATAACTAGGCACCAAGGGGAGCCTACATATGAAATTTGAGAAAGATCCCTTCAGTACTTTCTCAGAAATAGCGATAACAAACTTCAATTGTCAAAATCCAAGATGGCTGCCTGTTGGCCATGTTGTTTTCCGATTGGTCTCAAAATGCAATTTGCATAACTAGGCACCAAGGGGAGCCTACATATGAAATTTGAGAAAGATCCCTTCAGTACTTTCTCAGAAATAGCGATAACAAACTTCAATTGTCAAAATCCAAGATGGCTGCCTGTCGGCCATGTTGTTTTCCGATTGGTCTCAAAATGCAATATGCATAACTAGGCACCAAGGGGAACCCACATATGAAATTTGAGAAAGATCCCTTCAGTACTTTCTGAGGATTAGCGATAACAAGAATTGTTTACGGACGGACGGACGGACGGACGGACCACGGACCACGGACACAGGGCGATTTGAATAGCCCACCATCTGATGATGGTGGGCTAAAAACAGAAATGAAAATACTGGTATTAACTGATTTGTTAGCTTTAATTAGTGTTATTTAAACTTAAATATCTCCCCTACTAAGAACCAGGGTCTTAGTTAGAGATCCACTTTCAAGATTTGAACCCAAATGAACTTGACCTTTCACCAAGTGACCTGGATCTCTGGTCTGTTGGCGCCTTGGTTAATTTCTACCAATATCATATAGTGTCATAAAACATTCATCAGTGAAAAGATACTATGATTCGTCATGTCATTAAATATTCATTAGTGAAAAGATACTTTGATTTGTCATGTCTTAAATATTCATCAATAACAAGAAATCCCACAATGGAAGGATCTTTATTGGTTCTATGTTAGACTAATCTTTTCTCTACTTGTTTACAAGGAGAACATACATATGAAATCTAGTAGAGATCTATGAAGAACTTTCTGTGAATTAGAAATAGAAATGCTTAACTTCCACTGTAAGCCATTTTGTTTCCTGCATCAGACTCACATCACATGAGCACAACTAGGGACCAAGGGAAACCTACCCGTGACATTTGAGACAAGGTGAACCTACATTAACAGTTGGAGAAAAATCCTTCTAGTTTTTCTCAAACAAGAGACCCAAAAGGGCCTGTATCCTTCAACTGGATTTTGAAGAGTTTGCTATATTTCCCATATTGGGCCCCATCCCTCAAGACCCTAAGGGGCCAGACTCATCGACCATTTATACCAACTTGGTTCCCTTTAACCCATGGGTGCTTCAAACCAAATATGGACAAAACTTATTTAAAAGAATTTGTGACATTGTCCCTATTGGGGCCCACTCCTCAGGCCCCTTGGGGCCAAGACCTAGCCTTTAAAAGAAATTGGTTCCCCTACACCAAAGGATGCTTCAGACCAAATTGTGAAATAAGAACAAAATCCTTTCATTCCAACAGAAGAACGAGTATTCTAAAGAATTTGCTATATTTCCCCAGGCCACTCAGGCCCCTTAGACCCAACATTTATACATTAACAGTCAATGAAAACATTATAGTGTTGGGCCAGAAGTATTAACATCAGAGTTGGCAACTTCGCTCAGTACTACACACACCTGTCAGGTTGGCCAAATTACTTACAGGTAGTTCAAAAACGGGGAAGTAATAAAATTAATATTTCTTCCTAAAATCACTAAATAATGTGCTCAACTATTCACATACAGTGGAACTTCGTTAACTCGAAGTCGACGGGACCACGAAAAAACTTCGAGTTATCCGAGTGTTCGAATTAAGCGAGTTATCGTTTTTGGTGAAAAGTTTGGTCAATATTTGTCAACATTATATAATCATTATAACTTCGCTCTGTCGCTCATCAGTTTAGTGTGAAGACTGGTCAATACATGTAAATATATATGCAATGTTTCGTTATGTCACTTGTAATTTGGTGTAGTTTTGCCGATATACAGTCACGATAAAGTTTCTTTCACTTAGTCACTTCAATAACGATCTGATGTGCAAGTCATGTTTGCAAAAGGTAAACGATAAAACGGAATTCGACAAAATAACAAGTTATTAATGTCAAAACAAATAACCGTTTAAGTTTAACACAGATTGCATACAAAACGTAACAGAACCATTACCTTTTATTGGACATATATAAAATACTGTTTGATCGGCCTACTTACTTTTTATTGATAACCACGCCATTTCCATACATGTATTAGCACCAGAAGTTGGGCTGCGCATGTGCGTATAAAATGTTACTGTAACTGAGTTGGCGTTTTATCCGATTTAATAGACAGCACTGACCGTTACAGTTGTACTCTGAACACCTCGGCAGTAATTACGCTATTGTTTCAGCAGTTTAAAGATTTAATAGGCGCCGGTGACTGTGTCATTTCTACACCTGTAAAAACATCAGCCGGGTAGATCTACCGGTGTGTCAGAGATTAGTTCCGCTTGAGCGAACGGGTAGATGAGTTGTTGACTATCGTGTGTACTGATATCGGCGACCGCCTTGGGAAATTACCTGATGTAAGTAAAGCAGTACTTTTTATCACCAAGACTTGTTGTTATAAGATTCAACCGACAAATTCTTTTATGAATTTATGAAACACTTATAATATAGCATGTAGATTAGTAGTGCCGATATGTTCAGTATTACAAACGGAATTTAGCTCTTAAAAAATGTCGGCGTTTGCCACCGATCGACGAAAATTATACTTCGAGTTATTCGAACATTTCAAGTAGGATTTTTATTGTTGGGACCAAATTTTTACTTCGTATTATCCGAGTTTTTCGAGTTATCCGAATTCAAATTTTCCGAGTTTTTTTTACTAAGATAAAGAGAGAATTCGGCCGGGACCGGCGAGGTACTTCGAGTTAAGCGGGGTATTCGAGTTATCCGAGTTCGAGTTAACGAAGTTCCACTGTATATCACTTCCACACATTCAATGACAGACTATTTTCCACACAGTCACATTAAATCATATGAAATTCACAAAGTCAACCTCCTTGGTTTACAACACGTCCGGTCTCTACGACATCACATAACTTTTTCAAGATTCTTTACCTATACTGCAGTAAATCTTAAATATCACTAATTTTAGATCAAAATTTGTCTCTGTCAGGGAGAGTGCGGTCATTGTAAACATCATGAATGACCACCACCACCAACAGATGCACTAGTTTTGTCAATTTTATAAAACAAACTATCTGATTTAATCATATTGTCACTGATCCATGATACAGACATTTAATATCAGTAATTATCGGGTTAAATTGAATGAAAAAATAGGATGCTGATGTTTTGGAATATCTATCGCCCACTGATTGCAAACAAAGTTTAAGAATATTCAACAAAAGTTTGTAAGCAACTTGTGTTTAATCTATGACAATATTTCTGATATCCAAGACCTTAATCCTTCCAGTACTTCTTGAGAATAAGCAATAACAAACTTCAACTCTTCTTAAACAAAGATGGCTGTCTGGTGGCCATTTTTTTCTGGATCAGACACAAAATCAAATGTTTGCCAAATTGTTTACCACGGATTTCTAAATCAAAAATTTATAACCAAAAGTTTCAAACACAGAACCAATATCAAGTCAAATCCAGCAGCCATCTGTGTTTTCTGATCATACTCAAAATCAAATACGAACAACTAGAGACAAAGGTGAACCAACATATAAGTTTTGAGAAAGATCCACGCAGAACTTTTTGAGAAATAATCAAAACTTCAACTGTCAAAATTCAAAATTGGTGCCTTCTGGCCATTTTGTTATCCAATTATTCCAGAAATTCAATATGCACAACAAGAGACCAAGGGGAACCTACACATACAAAATATGAAAGATCCATGAAGAACTTTCAAAGAAATAGTGATAGCAATGAATGTTTAGGGACAGATATAGCTATACAGATCATGGACGATTCGTGATTTAAATAGCCAACCATCATTCTTGATGAGCTAAAAATAAGCTGAAACAATTTCATGATGGCTGAGTTATCAGATGAAAGACATTGGGATAATGTATAAAATGAATCACCAAAGTTATATGTGTTGATAAGGGTTAAAATCAATTCTATACTGACCATCAGGTTTGGACAGACCCAGTTTCCTCTTGCCCACTTCTCCTATTGTACCAGCCAATAGTCCCACTGCCAGCCCTGTCAAATGATGAAAATATCAATTAGTCAAATTCAAGAAAATATTATAATCAAGGCAAATGCAAGTTGGACATAAAGTTGGTAGTAACACTATGAGAACAAGATTGTCATATATACAGTTTCATACAAGAGGCCCAAGGGGCATGCATCAATCACCTAATTCTAATACAACTATAAAGTTGATCTAAGTAACTTGAGCAGATACTTAACTGATTACCACTTTATTGAAAATAGCACCATAGGCTAGGTTAATTCATTTCAATCAATTTTGTAATCCTTCATTCCAGCATACTACTGGCCCAATATCAGGGCTCCAAGCCTCTAGGTCATTGACATTTGACCCCGTGACCTTGAATGTAGGTCTAGGTCATTCATTTGAACAAACTTGGTAGCCCTTCACCCAAGCATGCTACTGACCTAATATCAGTTAACTGGACTTCTGTCTATAATGATCAATTTTGATATTCCCCATGAGTTTATACTATATAACAACCCTCTATATAGCGACCACCTCTCTAATGCATCCTGTGATTTTGGAACAGCATTCACCTGTTGGCCTTCTTAAACCGATAAATTTCTATCAGCCATATATATATCCTGCTCTTGTTTTAGTCTATAAGAGTTGCCTCCCCTTAATCTGCTCTTAGCAATTCATTCAGAACTAACTTTACCTTACTTCAGGATCTATCAATGTTGTGTATCACTCACCTGTGTGCTGCTGTAATTGGAGCCATGCCATGTTTTTTTACAATAATTACTCACCTCAAGGCTTTTAGTACTTTAACAATAATTATGATGCAAAGGTGTCACTTCATTCATGATTTCTCAATAATATAGATCGATTTAGAAATTAAGATATCTGACTCTTGGTAAGAGAGTAGAAGCCTTACACTAACTCAATAATTGATGAAGTTGGTTGTCTACACCTGCATGTGCTACATCAAAGGAGTTACCTTTCTATAATCAAAAGAGTTATCCTTCCTTTACGGTATGCAACATTTTGTATCAAGCTGGAGAGAATTACCAATGTTTTGCCAATCCATTGATATCCAGCAGAAGAGCAGACGCCATCAATGAACTATTTATACTGATCGGTGTTTTATAGCCTGATAGGTACATTTAATAACAAAATGGCAACTTATTCCCTTGTGATGATTTCGTTTTATAACACAATTTGGAATATTTCTAGCATTTATCATAAAAACTAAAAATCCCTTAATCCTATTCCAGAATAAACAAGTGGCCAATGGGCCTTAATAGTCAACCGAGTCCTGAAATATTTCAGTTAATTTGACCCTTTTTGACCCCACCCATCAGCCTCAGAGGGGTTACTCAGGGTCAACGTGATTCCCATCAAACTGCCATCCCATATTCATAAATCAAACCAATCTTGTATTATTTCAACATTATTTCAAGGATATGTTAAAAAATTATGCAAAAAAAAGTGGAATGCAATCAGTTTATGCCAAACACATAGGCAATGCCATACCATAATACTCCCATCAAAATTCAACATTGTCTTCTGACTTACCATCAAATGTTTCTGAGGGGTTAAATTGTTGCCCATATATTTTGCTCAAAGCATAATGTTATTGTTACATTTAACACATTATCAAAATGTTATTTTGTTAGATAGAGATGGGATCTTTCTTTGTTAATGAACAGCTGCCTGATTGTACATTCTGATCTGTCACTGACCTCCATAGCTGGACAATCTGCTGACCATGTTAGCTGGAACTTTTCTCTCTCTGGCTGAGGGTCGCAGCTAGAACACAAATAACAAAGTCAGTATTCTCTCTCTAGCTGAGGGTCGCAGTTAGAACACAAATAACAAAGTCAGTAATCTCTCTCTGGCTGAGGGTCGCAGCTAGAACACAAATAACAAAGTCAGTAATCTCTCTCTGGCTGAGGGTCGCAGCTAGAACACAAATAACAAAGTCAGTATTCTCTCTCTGGCTGAGGGTCGCAGCTAGAACACAAATAACAAAGTCAGTATTCTCTCTGGCTGAGGGTCGCAGCTACAACACAAATAACCAAGTCAGTATTCTCTCTCTGGCTGAGGGTCGCAGCTACAACACAAATAACAAAGTCAGTATTCTCTCTCTGGCTGAGGGTCGCAGCTACAACACAAATAACAAAGTCAGTAATCTCTCTCTGGCTGAGGGTCGCAGCTACAACACAAATAACAAAGTCAGTATTCTCTCTCTGGCTGAGGGTCGCAGCTACAACACAAATAACAAAGTCAGTATTCTCTCTCTGGCTGAGGGTCGCAGCTACAACACAAATAACAAAGTCAGTATTCTCTCTCTGGCTGAGGGTCGCAGCTACAACACAAATAACAAAGTCAGTATTCTCTCTCTGGCTGAGGGTCGCAGCTAGAACACAAATAACAAAGTCAGTATTCTCTCTCTGGCCGAGGGTCGCAGCTAGAACACAAATAACAAAGTCAGTATTCTCTCTCTGACCGAGGGTCGCAGCTAGAACACAAATAACAAAGTCAGTATTCTCTCTCTGGCTGAGGGTCGCAGCTACAACACAAATAACAAAGTCAGTAATCTCTCTCTGGCTGAGGGTCGCAGCTAGAACACAAATAACAAAGTCAGTATTCTCTCTCTGGCTGAGGGTCGCAGCTAGAACACAAATAACAAAGTCAGTATTCTCTCTCTGGCTGAGGGTCGCAGCTAGAACACAAATAACAAAGTCAGTATTCTCTCTCTGGCTGAGGGTCGCAGCTACAACACAAATAATGGCAGTTATCTCTCTCTAGCTGATGTTATATTTAGACCAAATGAAAAACAAATTTCGTCATGAGACCTAGAAGACAAACTTCTTCCTAAACTACACTGAATGGACGTTGGTTCTTTGGGGATTTCCCCACTTTAATTCAAATTTTGTCACTGAACACCTTGCTTGATTCCATGCAACTTTGCTTCAAAATGTCATAACAACTTAACAGTTAAGAAATTCAAAATTTGACCTTGATGTTTGACCAAATAACCTTAACCATTGGTCGGTTGATAACTTGTCTGATTGTGACCAACTTTGCTTCATAATGTCATAACAAAATGTTAACCAGTTTAGAAATATAAATCTGACCTTGAACTTTGACCCAATGACTTTGAGCTTTAGTCAGTTGACACCTTGCTGTATTGTGACCAACTTTGCTTCATAATGTCATAACAAAATGTTAACCAGTTTAGAAATTAAAATCTGACCTTGAACTTTGACCCAATGACTTTGAGCTTTTAAATTTGGTCAGTTAATACTTTGCATTGTGACCACGGGGAACATTCATATGAAATTTGAAAAAGATCCATTAAAAACTTATGAGAAAAAGCAGTAATTTCAACCTGTCAAATTAAAGTTCAAAATGGCTGCATGTCAATTACTTTGTTTCTGACCAGTCTCCAAATTCAATACGCACATCTAGGGAACCTACATATGAAATTTGAGAAAAATCTATTCAGTACTTTTTGAGAAGTAGCAGTTAGAAGAATTGTTTATGGATAGACGGATGACCGGACTAACTACTAACACAGATGAAAGGTGATATGAAAAGCCATCCATCTGATGATGATGGGGAGCTGATGATGATGGGCTAAAAAAAATTATCATCACACTTCATTCAAGCTATGTTATTTACAAAACAAAAAGTAGATAGAAATACCATTTCTCCTTTTTTTCTCAAATTAAGACATTTATTAATGTACCTTTTGTTCAGGTGCCTTGGTCACAGGTTTCTTTGGAGTGGATGTTTTCTGGATGGGTGTAGGCTTGCTAATGGGTTGCTCCAGAGTTGATGTAGATGGAGGTGGAGTCACGTTTTGTTTAGTCGAACTTGTGTCAAAGCTCGCTGTAGTACTACTCATTATATTTTGAGTTGAGTCTATGTGGGAGCTTTTATCTGTTTTTGAAGTAACAATGTCTTCAATAATTTTCTGAACTGGTCTAGATGGTGTGTCAACAAAATTATGCTCAAGGTTTTGAATTGGAGATGTGTCAGTTTCCATGGCAGCAGATTGTTCATTCACAGTGGTATCTCCAAGCTTCAGACCATGACTAGCCATCTCTTCTTCTAGCTGGGATGTAACACTCTCATCAAATCCAATGGTCTCGTTTTCAACAAGAACCTCTGGGTCAAAAGGGTACAGGTTGTTCTGACGGTGGAATCTGGCTCTGACTTCGGACAGTGTCCACCAAAATTGACACCTGACTCGCCATAAGTCCTACCTTGTCCCGCATTGAATTCTGAAACAACATTTCGATTTGAACAAGATTTATCATCATAAGAATACCAGATAGCTCTGCAGGTATATTAATTTTTAATCCTTTTCAACCAATTGGAGGCCTTCATTTTTTCCATAGAGAGGAACACTGTTAAATTGTTTTGCTCACAATCCCTTGAAAATCCCAGCAACCAATTTTTTTTTTATTTTTCAGATTTATATTGGATAATTTGACTGTGCCCTCTACCTCCAATCCCACAGACATAGTATTTACAGCTGCGCCAAGTCACAACAGTGGGGTCCTAGGTCCCATAATGACCCTGTTGTTCGGGATGATTCGTATACCCAACAACTTTCCTGATTTAGTCAGGAATTTTCCAATTTCAGCCTTCTAATTGCCCAGTCTCCTGATAATATTGATCAACAAGAGATCCTAGAGAGATCTTAGTGCCCACCATTGAATGATCTTTTTCAGTCCTATGAAAGATCTTTTCTCTATTTTTCCTTCTTTCCCCTCTTCCTCCAAGTCATTTGGTAACATGGGGAACCTACATAGAATGTCTAAGAAAGATCTAAGAAATACTTTCTGAAATGTTAAAATAAAAAATTTCAATATCCATGATGACCGCCTGTGAGCCATTTTGTTTTTCTGATCAGAATCAAAATTGAAAGGGCACAATCAGACACCAAAGGGAACCTACATGTGAAATTTGATCCTTCCAATACTTCTGAAGAAATAGCGATAACAGGGATTGTTTACGGACGGACAGATGGATGACTGATGGACGACCAATGACACTACAGGGTGACACTGATTAGGTTCAAATGCATGCATCATAATTTTACAGATTACCAAAGCAAATTTTAAAGAAATCTGCAGAAAAATGTTGGAGATCTCAAGACAATTTTCAATTACATACAAAGAAATACAGAAAGGGAACTAAATATTGCGAAATGTGTTGAATCAAAATGCTGCTCAGGAGAACACTGCCATATATATATCATGATTACTAAGCCGGGTAGCCCATCATCTTTCAAGGAAATTAGCTGAAAATTGTAGGAGGACCAAAATCAACACCAGACAGACAGAAAATGTCATATCACAATAATCCAGTCAAATTTTGAGATCACAATAATAGATTTTTATAAGAAAACTCTGATAGAGCAGACGGCTCATTCCAGTGAATGTTTTTACAGTTCATCAATCTACACGTATACCAGTTACAATGTATATATGTAATGGTCACTCACCTTGATGTCACCCTGGCCTGGTGATGACCTCACTTACTTGGTCCTCCACTTTATTGACCATTTGACCAGCTGCAGATTTGAAGGTGGAATTGTACCACACTTGTTGCCACTTGGACCGCTGAGTAGCAGACATTGCCTGACCGATCTTTTCCACCCCTCGCAGGAACCCGACCAAGTCTCGTGACATGATGGCTGGTTGTCACCTGTGATAGTTAAGTTCCACAGCGATAAGATAACTAACTCTTATTCCAATACTCATTTTCTTAATTGATACACTAAAAAATTGGTGAAGTAAGCCTTCAGGAATCACATCTCCAATAAAATGAACAACAGGTCCTAGACTGTAAGCTAATCCCTATCTAATACTCTGCCACTACCCATTACCTGCAAACATGGCAAGCAAGCAAAAGTCACTTATTCTTTTGGAAAATAGCACTTTATTGTATTTTCTATCCCTCAAAATCCTTAAATACATTGTACCAATTTTAATTGCTCCTGCACGCTGGTCATACATGAACACTAATGTAAAGTTTTGTTGAATTCAGCCTACAGTTTTCGAGAAACATATACAAATGTATTGGAAAACAAATTTCAACTATCAAAATTCAAAATGGCCGTCTGTCGGCCATCTTGTTTTCCGATCAGTCTCAGAATTGCACAACTAGCTAGCTATATAGGGCCCAAGGGTAATATTAACATACATATGGCATTTGTTGTTTATTTTAAGTACAGTCATGTGCATGTGCAGGACAGACACCGGATGAAGAGCGATTTAGGTCTTGCCATCTGATCATAATGAACTGGAGTAAAAACAACAAGTCCACTGTAAACTTTGTTGGGGGGCTAATTAATTACAGTTTTATTAATTATTCAAAAGTTCATAACCATTCCCAGGAAGTTTTAGGTGTCGGTTTTGCGCATACATGCATTTTTATCAAAAAAAAATCTGCGTCACCTAGGTATCTATCTATAAATAGCTTTTATAGCGAGTTATAAAATATAAACATGTGCCCAACCTGACGGTAATGTCGACAGTGAATTATTTAGTATTCAACATTAACACTTTATTTTACCATATTCAAATCAGAATTTATTATTTGTCATGAAATAGAAATTAAGACTGAAACACTTATGCAATAATAATCGTCTGTACATTACTGGATCGTTACGCAAATCCTAGGTACACTGATGTAACAGTGAAGGTGAACGTTAGGTCGGTTGCGTAAGCCGATGTCGGCACCACACATAAATCGTACTTACAGTTTGTTGGTGTGCTGAGTTCAGGGCTGCCAGGAGGCCTACAGTCTATAGTAAATAGTAAATGGATTAGATTAACTGTTAACTAAACATAGTTTCACTGCATGGTGGAAATAAACGTCTATGATAAACTCCTCTCTATACACATTCAGCGTGACAGTGCTGAGATGATTGCGACGGGATTTTCCAGCTGAGAGTACTGTAGAAGTCTCGTACGCTTGTCCCAACCCCAAGCCGTTTCATTTTAGGTGCTTCAGTACACTTGTGCCGAGTAAGATTTGAGAAATAACCAAACGGTTTGTAATCAGTGATGAACCCCTTTACAAATGTTTTGATGTGGTTAATAGATAGTTACAGAAACATTAAAAACAGACATTTGAATTTTTTTTGAGAAAATTTGAGAAAAGTTTACTAGCCGATGAACGTTTGGCCTGAAATAAGTCTACACGGGTTAGCCACACGCTTACCTAGCTATGTACGGTTAACTCACACGCCTTTTTCGTGTGTAACGTAAAACTAAAGAATTCAGAGAGTTTATCTAAAATGATTTTTGGATTAGTGTTTATCAATATCGTGCGAGTTTTTGGCTGTTTTTTTTTTTTTTTTTTTTGGAAAACAAACAAACAAACAAAAACAATGTAAAAAAAAAAGCTCAAATTAAACCGTTTATATGGTTTTATATGAATATGAATAGCTGTTTTTGTCATGAAAATTATCAATACCACACTATTTTGACCATTTGAACAAAAACAAGCCTGGCACAACATAGATGAACACTACTACATTGATATTATTGTAACTGTTTCACAAAAGAATACTTTAGATAAGCTCTCTGAATTCTATAGTTTCTGATTATATACCAATTATAAACTAGGCCATTTTATCTAATTCAAATAAATTTCTATTGAAATATATGTTTTTGATATTTCTGTAACAATCCATTAACAAACATAAAACATTTATCGAGGGGTTCATCATTGGTTACAAAAACCGTTTGGTTATTTCTCAAATCTTTCTCGGCACAAGTGTACCGAAGAACCTATGGTTTCACTTCTTCATAGTGGTTTCGTTAAAGTCTTAGTTCCTCATCATACAATGTAGTTTTGATTTCCTCTCTGTTTTTTTCTTCTTTAAGCTGACACCAAACACATCCGCCAGGCCAATAGTGTCAGGTAGGCATTTATGGTTATGTCCAAAATTTCCAACTGGAATATTATTAACCGTGGCTATTGACGCTGTACAGTTGAGATTTCTTTCATACCTCTCCAATACACTGTACGTCATTTTCTTGTTTCAATGGTTCAGTTCTTTATTACTTTAAACCATTTGGTTTATCAGTACAGTGCATATATATACAGTGCAGACAGGAAAAACAATACCATATGTACAGACACACAACACACTCGCAGCGTACACGTTTGTATAGTGTAGAGAGACATCTCACATAATTATTCTCGATACAATATGTTCTCACATTAAGTTTCTATGTCACACATGTTTCAATATTCCCACCTTACACTATACGTTACTTACTTAATTTCTATGTCACACACAACGTTATAATATTCTCAATTTACATTTATACGTTACTTATTTAATTTTTCATTATTGTCCTCACAATATATTTATACTTTCCTTACAATACATTCATTCATTATACTCCATTATATTTAAACGTTAATCAATTTACATTCACTAATGTTCTTACATTACATCTACCCGTTTCTCACCTTACATTCATTAACCATCTCACAATACATTGAGACGTTACATTATATTATCTAATCTAATTATCATATTTAATACAACCACTGCTTCGATACTACATTAACATTATTACGATATAAGACTATTTGTGCTCAACTCTCTCGCTTTTTGTTGCTCAATCTGATAAATTTTGCTAAATTTGACAAATCTTTTCTATTATCTGTTTTCATTAATTGCAAAAATTTAAACATACTAGGATTTTGAGTATAATACCTCTTAATACACTTACTTCTTATATCTTTAAAACTTTCGCATTTAATAATAAAATGATATTCATCCTCGATATCCCCGCTATTGCACGATGTACAGACTCTACGACATCTATCTGTATTATCATAACGACCTCTCTCAATATTTAACTTATGTGACGACAAACGAATTTTCGATATTTCTTTCGAATTTTGAGTTAGATATTTCTGTAAACCAAAACCTTCATTAATATATTCGTATAATGAACACTTAGAAGATGACTCTATCTTTTCTATGCAGTCTTGTTGGAATATATCATACATTCTACGTTTTATAATATCAATATCTTTGTCTATTATATTATCACTATGCCAGATATATCCTAAACCCATTCTATATAATTCTTCTCTGATATTATCTGACCAATCACTTCCCTTCTCAAGCATTTCTTGGTAAATAGCATTTAAAATGCAGTTATTTGTAGTCTTCAATTTAATCCAATATTTAAAAATTCTCAATTTTCTTACAATTGCCATCGGTATTCTTCCTAATTCCTGATATATCATATAATTTGCTGTACTTTTCTTAACTCCTAATAATCGTTTACAATAACTCAAGTGCAATTTTTCTATATTTGGTGCTTTGTGAAACCCCCACACTTCACTACTGTAATTTAAAATACTAGCAACATAAGTATCAAATACATGAAGCTGTGTTTCAATATTAAAAAAGTTTTTCTTACATACATTTGACACTGCAAAGAGAGCTTTCCTACCCTGTTCAGAAATTCTATCTTGCGCTTTCCTAAATTTACCATTAAAATTGAAAAGAATACCCAGGTAATTAAAATCATTTACAGTCTCTAACTCGCAGCCATTATAAAACCAAGTATCATCTTCTCTTAATGGAAAACCTCAGCATTAAAGATGTAATGGCTTCCTCTGTCATTATCAAGGAAATTTACTTGTTACTCTGCATTGGCCATTCTGATAATACTAAAACTTGCAAAATATAATTGTGATCACTTTTTACCTGGAATTTACCTGGTGGTCACTCATGTGTGACCGAACCTGACCATGGTGCGAAAATGGAAAAGTTGGCGAGACTGAGCTAGTGTTCAGTCAGAAAGTTGGCGAGACTGCAAGCTGGAATTAACTCGTCCGTTCTGACTCTATAAGATCTCAAATAATATAATTACTACAATATTATTCGTACGGTCTATGATGTAATGCAGTATGCAGAGGAACACAACATACCAGGAACGTTGTTGATGGTAGATTTCGAAAAAGCTTTCGATTCGGTTTCATGGGCGTTCATAGATAAGGTTCTAGGCTATTTTAACTTTGGGAAAGATATAAGGAAATGGATAAATACTCTTCATAATAATGCAAGTGCATCTATCAATCAAGGTGGAAACATATCAAAACATATTAAGATTCAACGTGAATGTCGACAAGGCGATCCAATTGCACCATACATTTTTATTCTCTGTGCCGAAGTTTTAGCTGCAAAAATTAAAAATAATAATCTCATAATTCTCCTATTCTAAATGTACAGTATGCAGATGATACAGGTCTGATATTGGATGGATCTAAAGAGTCGCTGAGAGAATCTATTTTTGAACTAACTACTTATGCTAAGATATCTGGTCTAAGATTTAATTCTAATAAATCTCAGGTGATATGGATAGGAAGTAGGAAGTATAGTGAAGAAACGTTTTTGCCTGAAGTAAATCTGTTGTGGGGACAACACAATTTCACTTTCTTAGGGATAGAATTTTCTGTTGATCTGGATAAAATTCCTAAAATGAATTTTGACAAAAAAATTGTAAAACTTAAATCTGTTATTAACTTATGGAAAAGAAGGAATTTGACACCATTAGGTAAGATTAATATTATTAAATTTCTGTTGATTTCACAACTTAACTATTTGTTCATTACTTTGCCAAACCCTTCAGAAAAGATGATTGCCCAGTTAAATTCTCTGATTCTGGCTTTTTTATGGAATAGTAAATGTCATAAAATAAAAAAAGATGTTGTTATTCAAGACTATATTGATGGGGGTTTAAAGATAATTGATGTTCATTCTTTTATTGACTCTCTAAAGTTAGGTTGGGTAAGAAGATTATTTCACTCATCTGGTAAGTGGAAATTAATTTTAAATACATATGTTGATTTTAGAAAACTATGTAACTGTGGAAAGGAATATATTGATTTGTGTAGATCCAATTGTAAAAACTTTTTTTGGAGGGATGTGTTTAAATCATTAAATATGCTTAATAATTCAGATTCTATTAGGCTTCCAAAACCAGACTAAATTTTAAAATCACCCATCTGGTATAATAATGATATCAAGGTAAACAACAAGTATGTTTTTTTTTATCAAAACTGGTTTTATGTGGGCATATTAACAATAAATGATTTAATTAAAGATTCAGATGATTTAGCTTTTCTTTCTTTTGAAGAGTTCAGACATAATTTTCGAACTATAAACACAAATTTTCTCCAATACCATGGACTAGTTTCAGCTATCAAGCGCTTTTTGAAAAAATTTGATTACCTGATTCAAAGACCTCAACAGCCTTTTATACCTTTTCTATTTGACATATTTTTTAAGAGTGAAAAGGGTTCAAAAGATTTTTACAAATGCCTTATTGCGCCAATATCCATACCTACTGGAACAAGAAAATGGAACCAAGAATTCATTATTGATCAAAATAAATGGGCCAAAATATTCAAACTTCCTTTTATAGTTACCAAAAGTTCTAAATTACAGTGGTTCCAAGTGAGAATTATACATCATATTTTGGTAACAAACACTTTCCTTTTTAAAATAAACTTAAGTCCTAGTATTTTATGTAACTTATGTTGAATGGAGCGTGAAACAATAGTGCACTGCTTATGGGAATGCCAAGAGGTTCAGTCACTATTACAGAGATTTGAAGCACTACTTGATATACTTTTAATTCCGTTTGCTTACAATAAAGAATCCTTCCTGTTTGGCATAGTATCACAGTACTGCAGTAATGTTGATAACGAAATTTTAATTCTTATCAAGCATTATATTTATAAAACTAGATGTCTCAGCAACTCTTCAAATCTTAATGCGCTTATTAATGTCATCAAAGATCATTTTGCTATTCAACAATACATTAATTACAGTAAAAGAGAGAAAATTAAAAGGCAATTTGAACTCAATTGGAAGAAATGGAAACCTGTTCTAGATTTATAGTCATCTGAAAAAGATAGTTCCTCTTTGCATATATAGCTTTAGGTCCCCAAAGACTGACATTGCCTGTTCTAGCTCCTTTCCATTACTTTTTATTTTTACCATTTAAAGAAATTTTCTCCCATGCTTCAGTCGTGTTTATTTTTGTCTGTCTTTGTGTGTGCGCGTTCTATGTGTGATGGTGTGTCCGGTTATGCGTCTGTCTGTGCGTGTGTCTGTTTTGTCTTGTGTGATGGTGCGTCTATGTGTGTGTCTGTCGGTGTCGAAGTGTGTGTGTGTGTGTATGTCTGCGTAATGGTGCGTCTGTCTGTGTCTATCTGTCTGTCTTGTCTGTGTGATGGTATGTCTGTCTGCTTCTTTCTCACTCTGTATAAATTTAGGTTAGGTTATGTATGGGTGTTAATTAATATGTAAATGATGTAAGTAGATGTGAGGCTTGTGGTTCAAGCTTAAAATAATCGTGATGAAGATGATGTTTTTTGTGTGATGATAAGGATGATGATGTTTTATTGTAATGAAAAAAATGATAATAATTTATGTATGGATAATGATATCATGATAGATGATGATGATGATTAAGTGTGATTCTTTTGATGATGATGATGATGATGATGATGATGATGATGAATGGACGATGATGATGATGATGATGATGGTGGTGATGGTGGTGATGATGAACCGATGATGAGGAGGAGTAGGATGATGATGAAGATGATGATGCTGATATGATGCTGATGATGATGATGATGATGATGATGATGATGATGATGAATCATGAGTATAGTTACTGTGGGTGTAAGAGTGAGAATGTGTGTGCATATATGTTTTAAATGTTTTGTATTTATGAAAAAAATCTTGAAAAATAAAAAAATTCAAAAAAAAATAATTACTACAATACAGTAATATTTTATTTGAGTGTCACACATCATATTATAAATTTAAAATGAGTTACAGTAAAAGCATGTTAAAAAATGTACATGATGCCCAGTCGTATTTGGCTTATGAGACACTTAAAAACAATTATGTGTGCTCTTTGAATATTAAGTGTCAGACCTTTATCTGTATACATATATATTACATAGCCTATGTAGGCATTTAATTATTCATAAGATTTGTTCTGATCATGTATCGTAAGAGAGAACGTCTATGCTTCATCAAAATATATATATATTTCGATAAAAGATATTGAAGATCATTATTTTGCAGAATAATTACAAACTTGTCCTTGGGATTTAAAGAATGAAAATCGTTATATAGTTACTAGATTATTTAAATAACTCAGTACTGCATTATTTTCTACATTTATAAAACATGGGTTTTCACTACATTAATGATTACGTCATGACCAGACGATACACGATGTGTTACAACGCTTCGTAACCACAAAGATAACTAATATATGCTTCTCCGCGATATCTAGTACGACTTTTCATACCCGGCCTATGTATTTGTCTGACGACTAACATCGATAAGATATTGTCCCTTTGACCAAAGTACTTTATTGCAGCTACGCGATATCAATCATATATTTGAAAAAAAACATGTTATCATCAATAGACGTGGGAACGTTTTTAACACGTGTGTACCACGAAATATAATCTAATACTTTCGATCTTTGTCGACTCGAAGTAATCAAATTCTTCTCTTAGTTTTTTTAGAAAAAAAATCGTAGAATTCGACAGGCTCAACAATTCTTGTTCAAAATGACTGAAAGTCTCTACAACTTTCATGTTATCATACGCACAGGCGCTTGCATATAGAAAATATCACTTTTGATTTTTTTTTATATGTCAGCGGTATGTGTAATGTGTACACATTGCACATGCCGCTGTCATATCAAAAAAAAATCGAAAGTGATGTTTTCTATATGCAAGCGCCTGTGATCATACGTGGTTATAAAATTTGTCTACATTCTCTAATACCTAGCTAAATAACCAAGCAGTTACCTGAATTTAGGGACATGTCCTATTCCGATAGACTGAAAAGGCTCAAATTATCTACACTCGCTAAAAGACGATATGATTGAAGTCTACAAATTGACTAGCAATATCAGCGATATCAAAGCTGCGGACTTTCTCAAGCTCTGTAGCGACGAGGTTCAAAGACACGGAACAAGAGGACATGATAAAAAGTTATATCCGCAGCATTCTCGGCTAGATATAAGGAACACGTTTTTAGTCTGCGCGTTGTTAGAATATGGAACGATCTCCCAGAACATGTTGTCCTAGCACCAACAGTAAATTCTTTCAAAAACAGACTAGATAATCATTGGGAAAAGCACGAAATTTTATGTAACTATAAGTATGAAATTATATAGGAATTGGAACTGTTGTCACAATTTATTGATTTTATTTATTGTAATAATCATATTTCGGAGTCCAGTATAGAGGATCTAAAGGTCCTGCACTGGTAATAAAATTTATCTTTATCTAAAATAACCAACACGCTGTAATGGCTGGCGTACAACTAACAGTGATAAATAACGGCACCAAAAACCATACAAGCTAACAATAGCAGGATAATTGTCTATCAGTAGCACTTTCATTTCTTTTATTGATATACGATATTTTAACAGATAAACCAGATCCGAATAAGGCGAACCGTGACTGATACACGTATTTAAAACGTTGTGAATCTAATGTAAATTAAACATAGCATTCTATATCAATTTAAGCTGTAAATGTATAACTTTTTACAACTTTCATTTTGATAATCTTTGCCGTAATCCAATTCCCCAAAATCCGCAATATGACCACATACAGCTATAACTCTACTATACTGGCTGTACCACAGGGTGGAATTCTATCACTTATCCTGTTTGGACTGAAAATCAATGATATAGTCAAATGGTGAGTCAACAGATTAAGGGCCATTTTCGCGGATGACCTCTTGAACTGTTACATATCTAAGAACATGTACAAGATAGAGAACGACACCTACAACAAACTAAAAAAACTGGGCAGACGACAACGGCTTCAAATTCCCTAAAACCAAAATTGCGTGCATGCATTTCTGCACAAAATGAAAAGCACACAATGACATAATATTTACCCTTTATAGTTCTAAAATTCCTTTTGTTGAACAACCAAAATTTCTCGGACTCATGTTTTTTATTAGAAATTCTCTTTCATATACCACATAATTATAAAGTATCTAAAGGGTAAATCTAAAGACTTTGGAACTTTTAGAACAACGCCTGTAAGAAATCACTTTATGAAAGAAGGAAAACACTTGTATTACAGTTTGCAGCCCAGTTAAACCAAATCCTAAAAATCATGCTTTTGACCAAATATTCAACCCCAAATACCAAAAACATAAACGTCTGTCAACATTTGGTGTCTGAATTGCTAATTTTCTTCAAGAACTCAACATAAATTTGACTGACATAGCTGAATTTAACATATCTGGTGTCCACCATGGAACGTACAACCACCTGGTTTTAACTTTACGTCACATGAGGGAGGAAAATCCAGTGTAATGCCCGAAGAACACAGATCCCCCTTTCAGGAATACATTTCGAATAGCCCTTCTCATACATGCAACTTTACACGGATGGTTCTAAAGAAGACGAGAAAGTGGTCGCATCCTGCTGTACTGCTAATTCTTGCATTTGAATATGTAAGCCCAGGTTTGGACACTCATCTAAAAAAAAAAAAAAAAAGACATCGCCACAATTGAGGTGGTGCCATGGATGACTGTAATGTTACCAACCGACATCGCAACATCACCTCAAATGGTGCAGCCTTGCTAATCGAAGAATAGATGCGCGACTGAGCATGCTCTATCAAATATGCCATAACGAAGTCGCTATCAACCCTTAACGCCTGGTTCCCACCCTAAGATCATCAAGACACTGCCATTAAGATTCTTACGAAAATCTCCTCTGTAGAACGCCCATGAGGAAAGAATCATTCTTTCCCCGGAAATCACTGATTGGAGCTCATTACCACATGGAATTTCAGCAGCAGACACAGAATCCTCCTTCAAAACTGCAAACTCATCTTTTAAATATTAATTTTGTTCTCTCCATTTCTTGCCACAACCATTTCATGCATGACGTCATAACCTTCAACCAGTTGAAGTGGAACATTACTTATTAGAAGTAGAAGAGACTTCAGTTTGACTACCGTGAAATCTTCGAGGAAGTTGTCCTCTTTCGACTCTGTACTGGGTACAGGCTTTGGTGATGTATGGGTACACAATTATACTTATAATCATAAAAAGTGCTCTACTGATAAAACAAAGAATTTTTTATCAACATCTACAGTATCTAAGAGGTTTACTTGATACCTCGTCAAAATGCGTACTTTATAAATATCTGGTTGATCATTTTACTTTGCAGTTTTATTTGACAAAGGATATACATGTAAAATATAGACCATGCTTATCGAAATTACGTCTGTCTGCTCATAACTTAGCTATCGAGACAAGCAGATATGTTCACTTACCAAGAAAACAAAGACTTTGTACTAAATGTAGACAAGATGTTGATGATGAGTATCATTTTATTCTAGTACGCAAACGTTTTCATGGTTTAAGAAAAAAATACATCAAACCATTTTACTGGCGCAAACCGTCAATGTATAAACTTATCCAATTACTGTGTGTTAATGATATTGGCGAAATCCGTTAGTTAGCAAGATATGTATATGATGCCAACAAAGTCATAGTGTAATTAGCATACTATAGACATGTCATCTGTATTTTATAATTTCTGTGTGGTTCAGTAATAGTCAGAATTAGTTCTCCGCCATTTTGTATGCATGAATTGTTATATGATATATGTATGTATGTATCTTGGAATCCTATATGATATGTAGCATTTGTAAATAAATTGAATTGAATTGGGTACACACAGGCGTATAATACGGATCCACCTACATGCATGCCAGGCGTTTAACACTCCATTTACAGTGGAGCAATTTTTAATCAAGTGTTCCGATTTGAAACACATTCGTGAGTCCCGAATATGAAATTTCTTCTGTGTTCCGTGGATTCGAAGGTATTATTTAGCTTTGAAATATATTCTGTAGACTTTGATGGCATCATACTTACCCTACCCTTTTGACGTTATGTAAATCACATATAGTCCATATCATCTAGATTCATTATGGCTTATTACGGCCGCAGTGGCCGAGTGGTTAAGGTGTCCCGACACTTTATCACTAGCCCTTCACCTCTGGGTTGCGAGTTCGAAACCCAAGTGGGACAGTTACCAGGAACTGACCGTAGGTTGGTGGTTTTTCTGCGGGTACTCCGGCTTTCCTCCACCTACAAAACCTGGCACGTCCTTAAATGACCCTGGCTGTTAATAGGACGTACAACAAACCAAACCAAATCTCTTTTTTATCCCCTTTTTATCTCAATTGTCTAAACGGAATATTTTTATCTGATTTTTATCTTCGCTACCCACATGTTTGTTTAGTTGAAAGTTAATTAAAAATAAGATAAATCAATTAATCACTATGGCCCCAATGACAGTGATTAAAGCTGCCGATGGGGCGTTAAACCCAAACAAACAAACCATTTAGCCTACTGGCTGCTGGTTGTTGAACTTATAAATTATGACATCTCGAATTTTAACCATATACGCTATAAATATTTCAAATAAATCAAATAGGCGAGTTCCTGTGGTGAAGCGCAACCATCTTTCTCTATGTCTAATACATGTCGGCCTATACTGTACAGTTTAAATTCGAGACCGCGTCACAACTTCTTTCAATATCCTGCTGGCAATGTTTACGATTGTTTCGGTGTCGTACCATACAAATACATAGAATTAATTTAATAAATGTCATATCAAATTATCAAAGAAACTTACGAAAGTTATTGCAGTAGGGCCTATCTTTTCTAGGAAATAACAAAGAAAACAGTTCTCTGGTGAAATTCTTTTTGTTTATTTGTTAACTGATTCATGATAAATTGCCGGAATTCCCGATATCATGAAGGGGCTGTTTCAAGAGCCTGTGGAATCCAAACGATTCAATTTAGACCCCGAGTTATTCTTATATTAATCGAGCAAATATTTAAGTGTAAAAATATATAACTTGGAAAAAGCTAGATAAGCATTAAAGTTTGTTTATTTGTTTGTTTGTTTGTTGTTGTTTTTTTTATTTATTTATTTTGCTTGTTTGTTTTTTTGGGGGGGGGGGGGGGGGGGGGGGTTGTATCAAAGGATAAAATTCAAAACCACCAGAAAACACCTTAACCTAAATACAATGTCTAACCAGAGACCTATATACTAGTATATAGGTCTCTGGTCTAACCGATCCTCATTAACATCATCAAACACAAATGTAACATTTCCTAATTTTCAATGGGAGATCTACTTTACATAACATGTAATAGGCCTATGCTTCGCTCTTTTCCTAGTTTTCTTTGCATAAGGACATAATCTAATCATATGAAATATCCTGTATGTTATAAAAATCACAGTAGGCCTATGTTATACAGGGTATATATATGGATTATTATATATTAATCTTATTGAGAAATAAATGCTTGCCTCCTCTTCACCAATCCCAGAATGTGTTCTACGTCATCATTTGTTGTGTTCGTTAACGTAATACACAGACCTGTGCATCTATTCAGTTTCCGCTTCAATATGGACAGACAGACAGACACCGATCGTTGTTGTCGGATGAGAAATCCTCCTTTATCGAGTAGCCATAAAATTTCGGACACGTTAGTTTGTTTTACGGCATTTTGCTTGTAGTGGAGATGATTTGTCTGAGAAACCGATAAATCTACATTCGCGGGGATAGGTCGGTGAATGACTCATCGCGGCCATCACGACTGTCATTTTACTTTATTATAATAGTATTATATACAATGTAGTTATTCTAGTTCATCATGAGTTGGCAAATTAATTTCGTTTGATTTCATGCATTGAAATCGGCTCAATTTCTGTTAAAACAGACGAACGGCTCTTAATCGAGGCTCATGTTATAACCTATACTGTATATATTGTGAATTAATCTCAGGAGATTTCTACGGTGGATATGGCGAGGGAACCAATTATTGTGAATGTCTATGACATGGTAAGGATATTGATACACATGTACATATTTAATGAACTATCATTTAACGCTGCTACAGCGCTGACAAAGAATAATTATGATCGATTTGAAATAATAAAAATACAGGCTGTAGTACATTCTTTATGCTATTGCCACTGTCCAAATATGAGCTTTTGATTGTTTCTTGAATTAATATCATACAATATAATTACATGTAAGCTTTTTGAACATTATATGATCACTGTGTCACATGCTTGAGTTCCTCTTTGACTGTTGTATGTGTCAATACTCGAGTAATGCAATTTTAAAACCAAGGATGACTGAAATAATAGAATGTAAACAAATGTAGCGGGACTGAACTGGGTTAATCATCGGTGACCAAGTAGCTCAATTGGTAGAACATTCGGCTACTGTTTGGAGGTCCCGGGTTTGAACCCCAGTCTGGCCGCTATACTTCCTCCTCTCCGGTTACAAAATTGGCACCCTGCTAAAACATACCCTCAATGGTGGTATAAGGGTCTCGTGACTGTCTTCGAGGGCAAAGACTTGGAAAAAAGGAGGGAGGTGTGTAGCGGGACTGGACTGGGTCGATCATCAGTGACCAGGTAGCACAATTGGTAGAGCATCCGGCTAGTGTACGGAGATCCCAGGTTCAAACCCCGGTCTGGCCACTACATTTCCTCCTCTCCTATTACACAAAAAAAGGAGGGATGATGGGGGGAAAATAATCATAAAGAAAGGTGAAGAAAAACCGAATTTTTTTTCACTTGTTTGTGTTGATAAGAGAGTACTTATGCTGTGGGTACACCTTTATTCATTTTTGTGACCAGCAGTATATAGGCTTTCGGCCCTATCTGCACTGTAACATCTTTGTGATAGGCAGTGTATAGGCTGTCGGCACTGTAACATCTTTGTGATAGGAAGGGATAGTCCTTCAGCACTGAAGCATCTTTAAGTATGCAAGTAACTAATATAAAAACTAGTTAATTAACATCTTCTTTTAATGACTGTTTATTATATATAAACAAAACATAGAAAGTACAAAGAAGGGCTGCACGATTCATCACAAATAGAAACACCAAGTATCTGTGATATATTAGACCTATTAAAAATTTAAAACTTGCGAAAACTCGACCGTTAAACTGACACACTTTGTCTTGTTACATGAAATCACAATCAACCTGGTTGCAATCCTAAAAACAGACAGGCGTATTACACTTCAGCATCAATCCAGAAACACATTCTTCTATCCTTCCTTGATCCGATTTGCTGTGATCAACTTTTCAAGTATTGATACCCAAATTAATGACTCTTTGATTGATCTGTTCCAGTACTGGATCAACGAGTACACTACCAATCTGGGAATTGGGGTGTTCCATGCTGGGGTAGAAGCATTTGGAGTAGGTAAGTGAAGTCAAACAAATCACAAATGTGTTATGACTGAATTGCCAGACATATACATTTATAGTCGTGTAATTATGTTATTAATCTCTTAGCTGTTCAACAGGAACCTTACACTATGTATTTATATTCCTCAAATTAAAGCAATTAATGTTAGCTACATGTATATAGTGGTAGGTGGCATCATATCACAAATCATGTAAAAAATGTTTATATATTCTCATTGGCATACATGCCATACCTCCCGGCGTGAGACAAAATCTCCCTTATTTTCAAGTCATTTATTTCCTCCCGGCAGGAGAGCCAAAATTCCCGTATTTTGTAATTCCCTCCGGTATTTTTGCCGACGCCATTTTTGTTTACAATTCAGTGTTTTTCTCGCAAGATTTGGCTAAATTTAGCGATCACGTGATCCATCTGTTCACGTGATCACTCAATCAAAATGGCGCCTGTTGGACACGGCTTTCACACGAAGCTCTGGCTAGTGTAATGTTTGCGCTAGAATATCTATTACCATGAAATAAAGGCAAGTCGCTTACAAACAACTTTAACCCCCTTAGCTAACAGACTTGAATTATTGTTTGTTTTCTTTTAGGACCATACTTTGATGATGGTAATTGATACAGAGTCTGGTCAGACGCAAAATCACACGTGTTTTCATTTACCATGTGTATATCGTTGATCAGTGATAGCAAGATGAAATCCGATAATTTCTTTTAGAAAACTATCAAAATTAGCACATCTGTTGGTCGTTACAAAGTGGTCAATCATGGTGTTTACAATGACTGTACAGTCCATGACAGAGACAATATACAAAATCTAGAATTATCGTGATAAGATTTACTGCAGTGTCCTAACATTAACATCTTCCGTTCTCATAATTTCATGTATACACTTGCACACTTGGAATATTTTTATATCTAAATGGTCCAACATAAGGTATCCCACAGGACATTTCATGGTGATTTTTACAACTGATGTGTTCCCTCGGAGTGGATCAAGCTTTCTAATTTTAAGAAAATCCAAGCTGATAAATGAATAACTTGCTTGTCTTAATCTTTAGCTACATGTAATTATAATATACCCTTTTCAAATGCTGTTATGCAATATGCATAAAGCTGTGAAACTTTTTGTGTTGCATAAAAAAAATCGGAAAAAAATTCATATCATCAGAATCTGAATGTATACTTACTTCATTTTTTACCTTATACAACTTTTTGTTGTTTGCATATACAATATGATTAATATTTAAAATAAATACAAATATTCTTTATCACTTTCAAAATTAGTTAATTGCTAAAAAATTGAGTAAAAATGTCGATATTTATGTCGCGCACAAATCTCCCTTATTTTAGGTAAAATTCCCTTAAAATAATCATCAATCTCCCTTATTGGTCTCCCAAAAATATGGCATGTATGCATTGGTTTGATATTGGACAAATTGCAATTGGATGATCATGAAGAATCTGCCGACTTGTTGAAAATGTAAAAAGCTATGCTTAACATCACTGGCATCAGAGAAAAACAACCAGATGCTTTGTTTTCATATTGTCATTGTAAGTCAAATAAAGACGGGGAAGTACACCAAGTATACAAATTCTCTCACATTTTATGACAAATCATTCATTCACCTTTTATGCTAAAATTAATTTTAGAACTTTCAATCATATGATTAAATACACGAAATTATACTATATTTTTAGCTCACCTGCCCGAAGGGCAAGTGAGCTTATGCCGTGGTGCGTCGTCCGTCCGTCCGTCCGGCCGTCCGTCTGGCCGTCCGGCCGTCCGGCCGTCCGGCGTCAACTTTTTCATTCAAACAACTTCTTCTCAATAACCAAGAGGCCCAGGGACTTGATATTGGGCTTGTAGCATGCTGGGGTGAAGGGCTACAAAGTTTGTTCAAATAAATGACCTTGACCTTCATTCAAGGTCATATGAGTCAAATAGGCTATAATCTTCAAACGACTTCTTCTCAATAACCAAGAGGCCCAGGGACTTGATATTGGGCCTGTAGCATGCTGGGGTGAAGGGCTACAAAGTTTGTTCAAATAAATGACCTTGACCTTCATTCAAGGTCAAATGGGTCAAATAGGCTATAATCTTCAAACGACTTCTTCTCAATAACCAAGAGGCCCATGGACTTGATATTTGGCCTGTAGCATGCTGGGGTGAAGGGCTACAAAGTTTGTTCAAATAAATGACCTTGACCTTCATTCAAGGTCATATGAGTCAAATAGGCTATAATCTTCAAACGACTTCTTCTCAATAACCAAGAGGCCCAGGGACTTGATATTGGGCCTGTAGCATGCTGGGGTGAAGGGCTACAAAGTTTGTTCAAATAAATGACCTTGACCTTCATTCAAGGTCACATGGGTCAAATAGGCTATAATCTTCAAACGACTTCTTCTCAATAACCAAGAGGCCCAGCGACTTGATATTGGGCCTGTAGCATGCTGGGGTGAAGGGCTACAAAGTTTGTTCAAATAAATGACCTTGACCTTCATTCAAGGTCACATGGGTCAAATAGGCTGTAATCTTCAAACGACTTCTTCTCAATAACCAAGAGGCCCAGGGACTTGATATTGGGCCTGTAGCATGCTGGGGTGAAGGGCTACAAAGTTTGTTCAAATAAATGACCTTGACCTTCATTCAAGGTCACATGGGTCAAATAGGCTATAATCTTCATACGACTTCTTCTCAATAACCAAGAGGCCCAGGGACTTGATATTAGGCCTGTAGCATGCTGGGGTGAAGCACTACCAATTTTGTTCAAATAAATGACCTTGACCTACATTCAAGGTCACAGGGGTGAAATCGGCTCAAATCTGTAAACAATAATTTTGCGATAGCCAAGAGCCTTTTCAACTAGCTTGGTTGTAGTTACTATATACATGTACATGTTCTGGCTTTCTGCTTTGATCAATAAAGAAGATTAATGGTCCATATCAAAATTCTTTACATAAACATGATGTGTTCATATTTATTATCATAGAGTATGGCTATGGAGGTCATCCGCTGCCAATGTCCGGCATCTTTGAGATCACTCCCCGGGATGCAGAGGACTTGGGTGAACAGTTCAAATTCAAGTAAGTCCACTTCAGTATTTTGTGTTATAAAACATACCATGTTTACTGAAATTATAAGCATCCTTGTTAACACAGTTTTCTTATTACTAACGGGGTAAGTAACCCTTAAAGTTAATCAGGGTTTGAAGAGCTTTAAACAGAAAACGGGGTTTGTACTGTCCTGAAAATGCCCTAATGCTGAGGCTAGAGCCCTAAATGGCCCTAATTCTGAGGCTAGAGCCCTAAATAGCCCTAATTCTTAGGCTAGAGCCCTAAATGGTCCTAATTCTGTTGCTAGAGCCCTAAATGGTCCTAATTCTGAGGCTAGAGCCCTAAATGGTCCTAATTCTGAGGCTAGAGCCCTAAATGGCCCTAATTCTGAGGCTGGAGCCCTAAATGGCCCTAATTCTGAGGCTGGAGTCCTAAATGGTCCTAATTCTGAGGCTAGAGCCCTAAATGGCCCTAATTCTGTTGCTAGAGCCCTAAATGGTCCTAATTCTGAGGCTAGAGCCCTAAATGGCCCTAATTCTGTTGCTAGAGCCCTAAATGGTCCTAATTCTGAGGCTAGAGCCCTAAATGGCCGTAATTCTGAGGCTGGAGCCCTAAATGGCCCTAATTCTGAGGCTAGAGCCCTAAATGGCCCTAATTCTGAGGCTGGAGCCCTAAATGGTCCGAATTCTGAGGCTGGAGCCCTAAATGGCCCTAATTCTGAGGCTGGAGCCCTTAATGGCCCTAATTTTGAGGCTGGAGCCCTAAATGGCCCTAATTATGAGGCTAGAGCCCTAATATAAATGGTCCTAATTCTGAGGCTAGAGCCCTAAATGGCCCTAATTCTGAGGCTAGAGCCCTAAATGGCCCTAATTCTGAGGCTGGAGCCCTAAATGGCCCTAATTCTGAGGCTAGAGCCCTAAATGGCCCTAATTCTGAGGCTGGAGCCCTAAATGGCCCTAATTCTGAGGCTAGAGCCCTAAATGGCCCTAATTCTGAGGCTGGAGCCCTAAATGGTCCTAATTCTGAGACTGGAGCCCTAAATGGCCCTAATTCTGAGGCTAGAGCCCTAAATGGCCCTAATTCTGAGGCTGGAGCCCTAAATGGTCCTAATTCTGAGACTGGAGCCCTAAATGGCCCTAATTCTGAGGCTAGAGCCCTAAATGGCCCTAATTCTGAGGCTGGAGCCCTAAATGGTCCTAATTCTGAGACTGGAGCCCTGAATGGCGCTAATTCTGAGGCTAGAGCCCTTAATGGCCCTAATGCTCCTAATGCTGAGGCTAGAGCCCTAAATGGCCCTAATTCTGGGGCTAGAGCCCTAAATGGCCCTAATTCTGAGGCTGGAGCACTAAATGGTCCTAATTCTGAGGCTAGAGCCCTAAATGGCCCTAATTATGTGGCTAGAGCCCTAAATGGCCCTAATTCTGAGGCTAGAGCCCTAAATGGTCCTAATTATGAGGCTAGAGCCCTAAATGGCCCTAATTCTGAGGCTGGAGCCCTAAATGGTCCTAATTTAGAGCCTAGACTGCCTAAATGGCCCTAATTATGAGGCTAGAGCCCTAAATGGCCCTAATTATGCGGCTAGAGCCCTACTAACATGGCCCTAATTCTGATGGGCAGCTATTTATATTATGTTTATAAGTAAGCTTAACTAGACCAGAGGGTTTTGATCAGATCAGCTTGTGATCACCAGCATGTGCTGTCCATGCTGAAAAGGAGAGAAACTTGACACACATAACTAAATCTAATCTTTTTGGGGAAAGGGGGAAGGAAAAATAGGAGCTTCTTCTAAAGTTACAATAAAAAAAGCATTGTAAAAGGAACTGATTGGACACTAATTTGGATATACTGTACATATCGACTATAACAGGGAATTTTCAGGGAAGTTCCTGCCAATTATGTTATAGGGAAAACAGTGATGTGATTCACTAACAACTATATATTTAGCAGGGAACTCTGGGAATTCCCTGTCAACTATATATAACAGAGAACAGTCATGTGATCACCAGGCTACTATGAACTATAATATAAAAGTGAACTGTCAGGGGATTACTTGACTTTGCCCCCTGTCTCTGGAATATTAAAATTATAAATAAAATTGAGCTTTATGATTTTGGTCCCTAGGGTATGTCTGATTCTAGAGTTTTAAACTAGGGGGAGATAATCTAGTATTAGAATTTAGCTTGGTAATTCTAAACAACAAAAAATTTGGGTCTGGTGGCCAGTCCAGGGGGATTACCTGTCAACTATTTAACAAAACAGCCTTGGATTATCCTGTCAACTGTTGAATTGAGAATTGCTATTATTTGTGCAATACACTAACAGTGGTACACTTAAATATATTGTTATTTCCAGGGAATCTATACATATTGGAACAACAGATTTTATGCCAGAAGATGTGAAAAGAATTGTTGAGCAACTTGGCAAGGGATTCCGTGGCGACCGCTACCACCTACTGAATAACAACTGCAATCATTTTTCATCATCATTGACCCAGGTAAATACTCACTGATGCAGATACTAAAGTTCTCACTAACGCATTGAATTACTAATACAGGGAAACTTCAACTGAGACAAAACTTCCACTGACCAAAGCAAAATTTTACTACATTAGTAAATAACAACAAAATTTACTGACACTGGTCAAACTTGAGCAAGACTTAACTGATACATGCAAAGCTTCACTGAAATAATCAACTTCTTGACTGTAGTAGTAGTAGTGATTGAACTGCAGATAATATCCTAGTAATGGACTACCCAACTGCATCAATCATGTCTAATCGGCAGAGGCAAATATTGAGAAAGTGATTTGACAGTCAAAAGTGAGTGCATCATTCCCTCTGGTTGGGGATGGAGTATGATGTGCGACACTGAAGTATTGTTATCCATTAATGGAACTTCCATATAAAAAGTCATTTTGAAATTTTACTATAAAGCAGGGGTCTGGGAACCGACCAGAGGACAAGGGTGAAAACTCCACTAAATAATAGATGAGAAATCCACATTACTTTAATTGAACTTAGGGATCACTTTGTCGGTTGTCACATGAGTTGTCATCAGTTTTGTCGATGTCAGCAGCGTCGGTCACACTTTATTTTTTTTGATGGTTCAAATTTCTCTTTTTCCTTCATCCTGGTGAAACCATTCTTCTTATTTTCTTATTTTCTTGTTATAGATAAGTAAAAAATTGTTTAATTTACTTTGTAGTTAAGCAATTGTTGCCTTTCTCATAGATCATTTGGCATTTCTTTTTAATAGATTCTGTGTGGAAAAGAGCTGCCAAGTTGGGTGAACAGACTTGCCTACATCAGTACCTGTATACCGTTCTTGGAGCGGGCCTTACCAAAGGAGTGGCTTACACCTGTAGCCTTACAGGCAGTTATACAAGAGCCCATGTCCCCGCCCCACGACGCTAGAGAAACGCAGCCCGATTACTCGGACCACTCAGATCATATACACAATCGACATCTATAGATAATACATGGCAATGCAAAATATATTTTGTTTATACAGAGAAGAAATATTACTATTTTATTATGTTGATTTATACGAATACATGACGGCTATTTCTGAATAGTGTCTCAAGATTGGAAAAAGCTTTAAACCTCTTTTCTTTGTTGAGATAATTTCTTGTAGACCTGATAGATTTTAATTGCCATGTATGCTCATATAAGGATGAAGTTGAAACTGCTTCAAATCAATGTTGTCATGCTAATCACAAATTAACTTTGTTTAGTTCTTTGTTTAAACATTATTGTCTTTATGCCATTTGCATCAGACTCAGTATTAATTAGATTTCTGCTGTTTATTATGAAACAGATGCAAGGATTTGAATCATCATAGCTATTTTAAAACTATGTACAATGAGTATGCATGGTCAATTTAAATATTTATTCTAAAAATTTGTCGATGGATTTTTAATGTTAACAGTACCGGTTTCCCCTCGCCAGATTGGGCAAGTGAGCTTATGGCACGGCACCTTGTTTGTCAATTTCCTAGGGTTGCGATATTTGGCCAGTAGCATGCTGGGCTAAGGGCTACCAAGTTTGTTCTAATGAATGACCTTAACTCACTCTCAAAGTCACAGAGGTCAAATGTGTTAAAATCTTTAAATGATTTACTCTCAGTATCCAAAAGTTTAAGGTTCATGATATTTGTTCAGCTGAGGTCAAAAGTCTTGTTGACTTTGAGATGGTCCTAACCAAGTTCTGTCCGAAATCCAATATGGCAACCATCTTTAAAAACACCTTTTAAACTTCTGAAGTTCCACCTCTGGGATTCAGTTCAATCCTGCCTGAAATGAACCTGAAATGGTCCTGAGCAAGTGTTAAATTTTGGTTTGGTCTGGAATCAAAGATGGTTGCCATATCCAACAGTACCAACATGACCATTAAGGCCCATGGGCCCCACAGAAACCCTGAAACCAAATACTGATACCCTAGTGAAATAAGCCTTTCATCACTTGTACCAAAACCTTAACATTAGATTTGGCATAAAAATGTTAGAAAATACAGATTTTTTTCCCCAAAAATAATTTATTCTGACTTTTGGTGACAAGGTTATAGTTAACCCCCACACAAACTCTTGAAACCAAATATCAGTACTCTAGTGCAATTATAAGGGGATTTGGTGATACCTTTCAACACTTGCACCAAAACTTTAATAATATTCAGAATCTCAACGCTGACGCTGATTCCAGCATTGGGGTTACAACATAATTGCCTTCTCTAAGTTCGAGAGGCGACTAAAAAATGTTCAAGATGCTCAGTTGTGAATTGTCTTTATTGTTTTGTATACTTATTATGTAAGTTTTTTATTTTAAAAAAATGTCTGGATTTTATTGTGCAATATTTTGATGTCAACTGAAGCAATGATATATGCTTCAGTTGGAACTGTTATGTCATTAACATACAATATGTATGTGTACAATTTATGCATTGAAAGTATTTATCACGAAATATTAGTGAACTTGTTATTATAGTGACATATATGATGTATATATTCATCTCGGTACAACTACGACAGGAAAATACAATCTTTAACCTTGATATCAACAACACATAGTGTATATGATACATTGTTTTCTTAATATAACTAGTAACACGAATGACAAAGGAAGACAATTTTATGACTTGTGTCCTAGTCGACGACCTAGAACTCACAGTACTTTATTATATAATCCACATCCATGTATATACATTTCATAGGTATTCATATCGGCTAATAGATAAATAGGGTCGACCATCATTGCACCATTGAAATGTACATTTTGAAGAATATTGATGTGGCTTAGTGGTATAAGCTGCAGGTATATTTGGTTATTGCCTTCCTTCATCATTTGTGTTACTATGTTCTAATTTATATTGATATAACATGGACTTCACATGTACAATATTTAGAAGGTAAAAAAGTATTGTACCACATTTCAGTTTAAGTCATATTTATGATTATGGAAACAATAGTTATATCCATGACCATGATATCTTAGTTTCATTATGTACATTTGTATATGGAATCACGTAAAGCTGGAAATCTTTGCTGTATTTCAGGTTTAAGTCCCCCACTATAAAAGTTGTCCGGGCTGCATCTCCACTCAAACTAGGTCACTCTGACCTTCATGTTGACCTTTGATCAACATCAAAGAAAAGTTTGTCTGGGCTCTTATCTCCTACACTACTTGTCACTGGAACTTCATACTTGGGTTATGGGTTCAACTTGGTGAGGTGGTATTACTCTATCATGTATCAAATGTAGGTCACTCTGATCTATATTTCAACTTTGATCTACATCACGAAAATGTTTGTCTCTATCTCCTACACTACTTGTCATTGGAGCTTTATATTTGGATATGGGTTCACCTTATGCGCAGTATTATGAATTTATCATCTTCATGTATGCATTCTTGGCATATGATTTCTGGGGACTGTAATTTGCCGAATTGTCATCTTGTTTCTGAATATAATTCTATAAAGACTGAAAAATGTACATAATATATGGGGTTTTTTTGGTTGTTTTTTGTTTGTTTGTTTTTTTAAGAGAGAAAATCATATTGCAAAAATTTCTAAATTTGCAGTATTTGACAGTATTTGGAAAAATACAAATATGCCCTTGGGAGAGAGGAATACCCTAATTTTTTTTAACCTATTAATTTTGGTCCCAATAGGGGAAATATATAAGAATTTTAAAGCCATTCTTGTTGACAGGATTTGGTTGACAATTCTTTGAACCATTGTTAGTAGAGGCAGCTCGATAAAATAGGAAACTATTTGCAATATAACTTGTTTGAGAGTATTTTGCCATGATTACTGAAATATCCAGATGAGCGATGCAGATCCCCTGGGCGTCTTGTTACTATCTAAGCTTTAATTTTACCCACCACAACCTAAATTTTCAGTAACGCACCTAATTATAAAATGCAAGTGCTATTTTTAGCCCACCATCATCAGATGGTGGGCTATTCAAATCGCCCTGCGTCCGTGGTCCGTCGTCCGTCCGTCCGTAAACAATTCTTGTTATCGCTAATCCTCAGATAGTACTGAAGGGATCTTTCTCAAATTTCATATGTAGGTTCCCCTTGATGCCTAGTTATGCATATTGCATTTTGGGACCGATCGGAAAACAACATGGCCGACAGGCAGCCATCTTGGATTTTGACCATTGAAGTTTGTTATCGCTATTTCTGAGAAAGAGCTGAAGGGATCTTTCTCAAATTTCATATGTAGGTTCCCCTTGGTGCCTAGTTATGCATATTGCATTTTGGGACCGATCGGAAAACAACATGGCCGACAGGCAGCCATCTTGGATTTTGACCATTGAAGTTTGTTATCGCTATTTCTAAGAAAGTACTTAAGGGATCTTTCTCAAATTTCATATGTGGGTTTCCCTTGGTGCCTAGATATGCATATTGCATTTTGGGACCGATTGGAAAACAACATGGCCGACGGGCAGCCATCTTGGATTTTGACCATTGAAGTTTGTTATCGCTATTTCTGAGAAAGTGCTGAAGGGATCTTTCTCAAATTTTATATGTAGGTTTCCCATGGTGTCTAGTTATGCATATTGCATTTTGGGACAGATCGAAACAAAACATGGCCGACAGGCAGCCATCTTGGATTTTGACCATTGAAGTTTGTTATCGCTATTTCTGAGAAAGTACTGAAGGGATCTTTCTCAAATTCCATATGTAGGTTCCCCTTGGTGCCTTGTTATGCATATCACATTTTGGGACCGATCAGTAAACAAGATGGCCGTCATGCAGTCATCTTGGATTTTGACCATTGAAGTTTGTTATCGCTATTTCTCAGAAAGTACTGAAGGGATCGTTCTCAAATTTCATATGTAGGTTCCCCTTGGTGCCTAGTAATGCATATCGCATTTTGGGACTGATCGGAAAACAACATGGCCGACAGGCAGCCATCTTGGATTTTGACCATAGAAGATTGTTATCGCTATTTCTGAGAAAGTACTGATTGGATCTTTCTCCAATTTCATATGTAGGTTCCCCTTGGTGCCTAGTTATGCATATCGCATTTTGAGACCAATCAGAAAACAACATGGCCGACAGGCAGCCATCTTGTATTTCGAAAATTGAAACTGGTTATCACTATTACTAAGAAACTATTGAAGGGATCTTCCTGAAATTTCATATGTAGGTTCCCCCAGGTGCTTAGTTATGCATATTGCATTTTGAGACCAATCGGAAAACAACATGGCCGACAAGCAGCCATCTTGGATTTTGACAATTGAAGTTTGTTATCACTATTTCTCAGAAAGCACTGAAGGAATCTTTCTCAAATTCCATATATAGGTTCCCCTTGGTGCCTTAATCTTAAATTTTATATATAGGTTTCCCTTGTTTGAAAAGTACTAGAGGTTTCTTCTGAGTTTACACAGATTAGTAAGACTTAGAAGAAGAGAAAAGTAGAGAAAAGATCAATCTGACATGGAACCTATGAAGAACAATCAATGGTGGGCGCCAAGATCCCTCTGGGATCTCTTGTTTCACAACCAGAATTAATTTTGTGAAGTACGCCTAAAAAATATGTAACGGACACAAATGTTTTGACAACAAGTACTAATCCCACTAGCATGCCTAAAGAATTTGCAATAGCACTAATTTTAGACAACCAAAACTTACCTGCCACGGCCAGCACTAATCCTGTGAAATATGTCTGATAACTATACAACGCAATAAACTTTAAGCGTTGCAAACATTATAAAGACAACATTAGCTCACAGCGGCCATTATAGCCATTTAAAGAAGTGGTGTATGAAAGATCGGGCATTCCTGTCTCCCAGTGATGGTGCTGTCATCACAACATGATATACTGCTGCTCATTAAAAACACAAGTTGTCTTAAAGTATCTTATTACAGCATAATAGAATTTCTACTGTACAATATCCGATGTGTTTACCTACAAAACTTGTGTAACATGTGTAGCGGCAAAATCCGACAGTGCTGTTTCAAACTTATATCTTATGTATATTGTTGAAGTTACAGTGAATTTATATAGAATTATGAGTTTTATTTCTCTTACTTGTCAATCATGCAGTTTAATGTACGGCTGCATTTGGTGTGGATCTGTTGAAGAAGCAAGTAGAAACAAAAGTTAGTGATAATATAGAATTATGCTTGTTGTTGTTGTAAATGATTTATAGTGTCATAAATTAACAGGTAGTCAAGTTATGGGGTCCAGGTTTTCCTGTGACGATGAATTTTCACTTGTATTGGAACAAATAATCAAGTGCTGCTGAAACAGCAAGAGGAATCATATTGAATACACTGGTGTGCAGATTTAGGTTTTCTGCTACACTCACTTTCTCTGTGTTAAGCTTGTGCTTATTGTCTCCCCCAAAAAGAATGGGGTACTTATTGTTTCTTTCTATTAAAGTCCCCTGAACAAAGTTTAGGAGACTTATTGTTTTTACTCTTTTTCTTTCTCAGTCCCCTAAACAAAGTTTGGAGACTTATTTCTTTTAAACGTTGTTCGTTTCTTAGACCCCAGAGTAGAATTGCAGTTTGTATAATTAAATTTTCTTATACCATTGCAACATTTATATATACTACTGCCTTGTTCAATCCAATATGGCTGACGTCAAACACTGCAAACCACAAACTTATTATAAATAGGATAGGTTGTGTACTTGTCGTTATATTAAAGAAATCTGTAAAAAAAAAAAAAAAAGATAAATGAATGGTATTTGACGTTTGTTTGAGATGATAATGGCGGATGCTAATTATGAGGATTAACCTGATTTTGAGGATTAACCCGATTATGAGGATTAACCCGATTATGAGGATTAACCTGATTATGAGGATTAACCCGATTATGAGGATTAACCTGATTATGAGGATTAACCCGATTATGAGGATTAACCCGATTATGAGGATTAACCCGATTATGAGGATTAACCCGATTATGAGGATTAACCCGATTATGAGGATTAACATACACTCTTGTATTTACATGTAGGACATGGTAGTCATACTCTAAGCTTAGGTGGTATTTGTGGTCAGGGTGACTGATCGTTATGTTACCACCTAATTCAAAATGTTGTTTTCTGTTGAGGATAGCAGTCAATAAATCAAATACAAATTGATGTTTCTTGTTGTTATTTGTGTTTTGTCAGGGAGAAATTTCTAGGAAATCCAAAAGTGGAATCATTTTGATATCAGTAGTTGTTTCTAATTTTACAACTGCCATTTTTGGTAACAGACTTTAGAAAAACTTTTTCTTGAATTCTGCAAGGTGTAAAGGATTTTTCAAATGAATTATCCTGGCCCTTTTTCAAGGTCACAGGGGTCTATAAATGGGAATTTTTGAGAATCTGGTTGTGTATCACTACATCCAGCACTTGGATATAACGAGAGAGAAAATAAAAGAAAAGAAATAATCTTTAGCTCGGATACTGTGAATAAATATTCTTTTATTCGTCATGATAGTGGACCATATGGTAAATAAATTTGGATGGATACCTATCAAATATTTTAAACAAGTTCTATCCTTTGAAAATATTTAGCCTTTAGGTCATGTATGTCATGTAGGTGAAAATCTGTCAAATTGTGAGCATTTTTTCCAGGGGTTGGACCAGTCCCTTACTAACAAGGTGTGATATATTTAAGCAATAAACTGCCTAGATGCGGCAGACCTACTGGTATAACTGCCACATGTGTCACAGACAAACAATCATGGTGCGCGCAGTTTATCGCTTATATTTACGTTCTATTAATGAATCGCAAAAATAAAAAAATATGAAAAAAATCTTCCAAAATTCAAATTTCCCGCTTTCTACCGTCAGGTCAGGTGAATATCTAGAACGGCGCACAAGTAACAGCTGACGTCACGCGTCAGGGCAACTTCAGTTATACTCTCATAGATGAAGCTGCTTTTGGTAGGGATTTACTAGTAATATATAAGGGCATTGCCACACCAAATGTAAATATACGTGTATACCCCTCCCTAACACTTAAGTGAATTTCAACCAAATTTGGTGTGAAACATCATTGGGGACAACAGTCATACTTTGTATAAATGAGGCTGGTCCAACCCTTGCGGACAATAAACACAAAGTCATGAATTTAATTTCAACATTTTAATCAACATACTCCACTGAGGATATTCACCTTTTTTACAATAGAACTTCATAAATTGTAACAAGTTACATTGATCAATCAAGTTTTTTTAATCTGGTAGCACAAGTTTTCTTGATGTCAAAAATACATTTATGATAGCGACATCAGACAAAACTACATGATTTAGTGACGACGTCAAGAACATAATTCTTCATATAACTACATTAATGGAACAATGTGAGAATAATGATGTGATAAAATTCTATGTTATTAGCAAATATACAACACTGGATCATCTTTGCCCATTAATGCCCAAAGACCAAATTTCATCAAAATCCATTCAGGCATTCAGGACAAGTAGTGATTTAAATGAAATGTTGATGTATGTCAATAGAACGACAGACAAAGGAGTCTGTGTCATGAGGTAAGCTCACTGGCCATTCAGATCAGGTGAGCCAATAATGCTCCAGACTAAATTTGATCAAAATCGATTTGGTCATTCAGGACTTGTTGTAATTCAAAGGAGCCAAACCTCCATTTACACAAAATTGAATCTCCTTTGCCAATACAAATTTGATCAATATCCATTCAGCAGTTCAAAACTTGTAGTGATTCAAAGAAGTGTTGACCAACGTCAGATGGACAGACGATGGACACTGCGCCATGGACCAGGTGAGCCAACAACTATACAATGATGTATTTACAACCAAATATGACTGATGATTTTTACAATGAATTTGTTAAGAATATAAAATTTATTCAGATAAAACATTTAAAAACATGTATGGAAAACTGCTTAATTCAAACTCCTGTCATCAAATCATGACCTGATTATGTTATATAATATCGTACAGCAAGAGCACTCTGTCAATCTGACATATACTGTTCACACTATTCAAACCTATTGTATAAAAATAATTACTGAACCATAATCTGATCTTGGAATATGAAAATTATAAGATTTATTTAAACAATATCAAAGTTCACGAGAAAATTACGATACATATTGTCACTCATAATTTTGATCATGTTCTAGATAACCTCACTTTCAATATCACACAATGATTATATATCGACATACTTTAATTAATTAAAGTTGTGTGTCTAGCTTGAACCAGTGTAGCTAGGTTCAATGTTTAAAACACAATGTCCTGTTCGGAATGGCAATAGAATTTTGAATGTCAGCCGTTATCCAGGTTTTTGTAGCAATTTGCATTTCTGAAATAAAACACAGATTTTCGTTGCAAGATGGGTACCTGGCCTAACCAGCTAGTAATTCTGTTTGTTTGGTCACAACAGAATCTCACAGAAAGAACACATCTGGTCTAAATAAATCAAATAGACCAGGGCCAGCTCTCTGTTTGTGGTGGGACCCACAGTCTCTGTAGAAAGTTGTTTGTCCTGTCAGTAAACTAACATTTGAGTTACACTCTCTAACAGTTGACAAGCATGAACAATCTCTGTAGAAAGTTGTTTGTCGAGCCAGTAAACTAACATTTGAGTTACACTCTCTAACAGTTGACAAGCGTGATTCTTCTAAACTCGTCTCAGGACTGGTTTACTTCACAAATGCTTCCGACGGAATTTTATTTTCTTTCTGAAGAAACAAAAACAAGGTGAGAAATTTACATTAACTTAATCTCATTAGCATATATTGTTTGCAACATACAACCTTACATATCAAGGAGGTCACTCTGTGACCCCTAAGCCAACAAGAGGCCATGGGCCTTAACAGTCACCTGACTATAAAGATCCCAGTAACTGATAACATTTGAGAATTCATATAGGAATTCGGACCAGTATGATGAGACAACAAAGAACACTCGATGAGGACCATCTCAATATCATTCCTAGTAAGTTTCAACAAAATCCTTAAAGTGAAACTGAAGAAGCTTTTTATATGAGATTTTCCAAAATGGCCTCTATATCAGGACATCTTGGATTTCAATTTGACCGAGATATTATAACCACACTTGCAACAGAAACAAAAGATCCCAGAGTGATATTGTTGCCTGCCACTGAATGATCTTTATTGGTCCTATGAAAGACTGATCATTTCTCTTCATTCCCCCTCTTCCTCTCAACCACTTGATAACTACATATGAAGTCTAAGAAAGATCTTAGAACTTCCTGAGAAATATTCATTTAATGACAAATTTCAACTCTCAAAATCCAGACTCAAATTTCAATGAGAAGAATTCTTTCAATACTTGTCAAGAAATAGTGATAACAAATTTTCACTGATGATATCCATGAGGTCAGCTGTCAGTGATTTTGTTTGCCTGATCAGATTCAAAACTGAATTGGCACAATATCGACCAAGAGGAAGGTTCATGTGAAGTCTGATAATATCCCTCAGTACTTTTCAATAAGTACCGTATGTGATAGCAAGGATTGCTTATGGACATACCATGGATATAGGGCGATTTAAATGGTGACAAAAATTAGCCTTTTTTTCTACTGGGCGATAACAATATATACAAAATTTGTTCCCTTTCACCCAAGGATGCTTCTGACCAAATATTGAAAATAGATTTCTGTCATTACTACAGAAGAAGAATTTAAAATAATTTGTTATATTTCCCCACCTTGGGCCCCTTGTTGGCTAGACCAACAATAATTTATACAAAATAGTTATCTTTTCAACCAAGGATGTTTGAGACCAAATAAGGTCAAAATAAGAAGTTAATAGACGATGGATACTTTGGGGCCAGGTGAGCTAAAAATGTGTCCTGATACTTGATATTAATTAGTTCAACAATTCACTTTATCTTGTTAATGGTGGCATATTTCCACTATTTTTCACAAACTAGATTTGATGAATATGGTGAGATTACATACCTGTAGTGTGAGGAAAGCTTGGCCTGCCATGTCGTAATTCCAGTGATGCTCCTCTAGACACCTATAAAATACATATAACCGTGAATATTGCTGAAAATTCTGACTGATAGAATCTTACATGGATATTTCAAATATTTCAGTAATTATGGCAAAGTTACTTTACAAATACTTTTCTCTGTTTGGGATATGGACATAGTATGTGCCAAATCTTTACATTCCTACAAAAGGAGGATTTAAAAAAAAAATTGACTGGTAACAATTTACAGGTGATGGACGACAGGTGTTGTGCCATGGTATAATGTAAATTGCCCAGCTAACAATATGAGCAATATCCAGCATGTAGCTCTGGAGAATGATTTTAGAGCACTATAGCAAAATTGCCCCTCTTTTGGCCATGCCCCTTAGCCCCCTGCCTGGGGATCAGCCCTATTATTTGTATTTTTATTGCTCTCATCAATCATAAATAAATGAGGACACTGACTTTACCGACACACTGTCATATCCGACACATTGGTCCCAAAGTGTGTTGGTAAAGTCAGGTTTTACTGTATATACCCAGTTTTACAAAGGGGTGGGATAATCAAATAGAACATTGGAAGATACACATATATGTAAATATCTAGCCAAGTTTTATGGTACAGTATATAGGAGGACAACATGAACAGGACTGATACACATTCCACTTACTTGGCTGAAAATTCTAAATTCAAGATAGTCCGATACATATTTCACTTACTTGGCTGAAAATTCTGAATTCAAGACAGTCCGATACATATTTCACTTACTTGGCTGAAAATTCTAAATTCATCTGTGACTGTGCAGAAAAGCTCTGGACCATCTGTTGTTGCTCTGGGGTAAGGCTGGGCCCTGCCTGGTGGAATGGGGCAGCAGGAGTTGTATCAGGCACAGGACTCGAAGAGGGAGTCGGGGCAGGATTTTTGAAGGCAGTCTGAAAATCAATCATAAAACATAATTCTGTTTCTCAACTTGTATAAATAAACACTTAACAAATTAATCCCAAAGAAATGCTTCTCAGCATCATAAAATATTATTATAAAATGTATGCAAAACCTTCAAAAGGATTTCAAGCTGATGCCTAATTTATTTGTTTAGTAGATATAAATTTAAAATATCATAATGTTCTTTTGTTCCGCAGACAATGAGCCCCACAACTGCCTATTGTATCATTTATCATACTGATATTTGAAATAAATTAAAGTGAACAGGGGCTTACACAGATACCACCACCATCCTTCCTCTAACCAAGTGGTCAAGTGAGGACTTTGACCTTCAGCCTTGACCGCTGATCACCAAAGTCATTCAGGTGTACAACTTGATAAAATGTAATTATGGTGTGCAACTGTCCAGGGGATTTTGGGATGTACATAGATTTTGCATGGACAGGCAAAGACACAAAGGATGTTTCAGGCCAAATTTGTTCAAAATCCAGTCAGTTGTTCATGACTAGTAGTTATTTTAGGAAAAGTTAATTGACAAAAGATGACAAGACAACCAAAATCATGTCACAACTTAAGCTCTGAAATCTGATAATGGTCAGCTAAAAACAAACAACCAAACACAATGGTGTGATCATAAATGTACAAGGGCAGCGTGCATGATAGTATTCGAGGTTGGCTGTCCCTAAAACTTACCTGAACTTGGCTAGGTGAAGCATTTGTAACTGTCAGCAAATCATTGGCTATTACCATACTGTCAACAAAAATAACACTATATTAAGAATTTTATAACATAACTTCACAGTTTATAGGTTATTTTAGAATCAAAGTACTGAAAGTACTGTAAGGTAAGTGACAGGATTTTTGTCGTTGTTGTTCAGGAAAACTGTATAGGAGACGTAATGACCATATATATGTTATTAGACAATCTAATTTAAATTTAGATGGTCATTCTCACTACGTAACATGAACATCTAACAACATCCCATAAGGGGTCACGTTCTGATGACCTCTGAGATATGTGTATTTCACTTTCAGGGCGAATTGGCATTTTGTCGATGTCATCGAAGCAAAACATTTCGTCACAGCATGCATCTCAAGCAAACCATTTCGGCACAGTATATAGCTTTATACTTTATGGGACGAAATGACTTGAAACAAATTGACAGATTATACAAGCTATGCACTCTAGTCATGCTAATTCGGACATATAAAATTCACTTCCACGATTCTGGAAGTAGTCATTTGATTGGCTAATCCAAAAGGTCACCCTGACGTGACCCCTTATGGGATGTTGTTAGATGTTCATGTAATGTGGTGATAATGACCATCTAGATTTTAATTAGATTGGTTATTAGATATTTACTATTTTTTAAGTGTCAATAAGTTTTGCATCTTATTTATCCTTAGACCTGTTTTATTGTAATACTTGGATAAAGTTTACATTTCAATGACAATTTTGCTCACTGATATTTTGTAAAGAGTCCCATAATGGAAGCCTATTGTAAACTATAAGCAAAGTTGGTGCAAAGATGATGCATGCGAACATGTCTAAAACAAAAACAGATGATATATAAATTTTACAATCTGAGGCCAGGAAAAAATGGCCATTTGACATTGATCATAACAAGAGGCCTCATGGGCCTTGATAGTCATCTGACTTGAAAGACCCTCGTACTGAGAACTATTAACGTATGTTGGTCATGTCAGCCATCTTTATTTTCAGACCATCCAAGCAGACTTACCCCTGACCCCTCGGGAGGGCAATAAATCTACGACTGAATGCCCTAACTGGTTGTCGATCTGAACGTTCATCCGCTACAAAACAAAAAAAAGGCATTGAATATTAAAGCTGTTAATCAATTTAGACATTATAATCTCATAAATATGAACAAGAAAGACAAGAGGCCTGATGGACCTGTATCGCTCAACTGCCATTAACCTGAGAAGTGGGTTTATGGTGAATTTTTTTTTGTTAAGAATTATTGGATAACATTTATTGATATCATTACTGTATGCATGCACCAAGGTTTTTTTTGAAATTAAGAAGATGTTAAAAGAATCATAAAAATATTTGACTTCTGTGATCGTGAATATCAAAAACCCTAGTTTGGTAGCCATCCATCCCAGCATATCACTGGCCAAATGTCATCAATCCAAGCTGTTCAAGCTTTCAGAAGAACTTGTTTTATTGTTTTAAACAAATTTGACCCTTTTCACCCCAAATATTAGTCAGTCATTAATTTGTAAATTCAGTAATCAAGTGACCTTTAATGTAGGTCAAGGTTATTTATTTGTAGCCTTTCTCCCAAGCATAACTTCCAGCTCAATATTGTGTCTCTGGGCCTCTTGGTTATTGATCCGTTTTTGGAAGTTTTTAGCATATTTGTCCCCCGTTACCTTGAAAGAAGGCCAAGGTCATTCATTTGAACAAACCTTGTTGTTCTTCATTCCAGTATGCTACTAGTCCAATATTAAGACTCTGAGTCTCTTAGTTATTGAATAGTTTGAAGATGTTAGCCTTTTTGACTCCAGTGACTCCCCAATGTCACATAAACTAGTGTATACGTGAATATTGGTTAGTGAGAAAAGTTGTTTATATGAAAAAGTTGACAACAAATGGATGTACTCCACATAAGCTCACTTTGACCCTTAATTATAACGACACACAACCCAATATTCTATTCCTGTTTTCTTTTTACTTTCATTGATTCATATAAACATTTCATCAACTCACCTTCTTTGAATACACCAATTACTGTAAAACTGAGGAGGGTTGCCTGAAAAAGTCAAAAGACTTGATAACAATTCCTATTATTTTCTGTACAGAGATTTAAAGAGAAATATGAAATTTATTGTATACATATAAACTTAAATATATTAGACATAAATTTGTCTAAAGCTTGGCCTGATAATGATCAATACACTCCCAGATGGTAGTCCTTGATTGGAAATTACATTTATCAATTTTAATGCCGATAATGTGCGGAACAATAGAAAGATAGACGGAAAAACACAACACAAAACTTCAGTCTCCTCCCTATTCCCAGTGGGGGACCAGTAACTCCAATTAAATCATAATACAATCAAACATAGGTAAATAAACCGAAACATTTCATTTTGAAATTAGTTTATTTCTTAATTAGAATCAGACATGGAAAACTGCTGGTTTAGTTTTCATCAAATAAAAGACATGTAATTAGATTTCTTTTTATAATTTTCCGGATTGAATATGAACATAACATTTTTAAGGGATCTGGAAAAAATTGCATGTAGCACTTTTCCAGCACTACACCCTAAATGCCAGCACTTTTTCAGCACTGCAGCCTAAATTCCAGCACTTTCCCACCACTACACCCTAAATTCCAGCAGTTTTTCAGCACTGTACTAACCCTATTATATACTGGAATACTTATATTTCAAACAAATAACTAAATACCAAACTTGATCTACCAAAAGAAGACTGGACATATGATTGCAGTGGTGTCCAGTTAGATTTGACACTCTTTGCCTATATATATGTATATATATCTTTCTCTCAGTAGAAATAAATCTCATCATCACAAAACTTTTGAAGTAAACAGTATACATACAGAGGCATGGTCAACGTCGACTACGAATGAGTTGTAGTCGTGTGTAGTCTTTGGTAGCAGACAAAGCTTAGACACAATGTTCAGTTTGCCTCGCATCAACACTCGCTGCTTCTGACCTGAAGAGGAGTAGAACAAAAATCAAATGTATATTGCTCTAATGCTGAGCAACCTCCAAAAGGTATACAGAGGAGCCCACTTATTTGCATATCGCTTATTTGAATTAACTGCTTATTTGCATAAAATTCTCAGGTCCCAATTGTTTTTCATCTTTATCTTTGCATTTTTATCCTGTGTATTTGCATCGACTAAAACATTGACCCCCGCTTATATTCATATAAAAATTTCTAGACGAAGTTACAAAAGTATAGATACATAGTTTCAATATTTACAATTTAAACTGGTTGACCCAGATCAAAATCAATGAGCAACTTTCAAATTTATATCACCAATCTCTCAAAAATTAAATACTCATTTTGCAGTTCCTGGAATATTTTTCCTTACTTGGATCTCTTGATTTTCGCAGCAAATTTCGACTTTCGGGAAAATATATCTGCAGCCCTGCTTGCCTGTAATACAAGAACCTGATGTTAACAGATTTCTATAGATTCGTTAACAATAACCTGATGTTAACAGATTTCTATAGATTCGTTAACAAGGGAAATTACAAGTAACTACATTTCAAATAACAACTAGAAATACCTACAGTACTTACATCAATTTGAGATTAATTTTTGTCTAGTTTTTTGAGAATGAGAACTTCAGTTCAGGTGTATTTTTACAATGGTACACTCTGGAATATTTCCTGGGTCTGTATCAGTCGATGACAAAATTTGTGGACAGTCAGAGTGATCACTGTAGACCATCTGTATCTCTGAGAGCCCTAATTATCAAAGATATTTTAAAAACAAGTGACTTAAGGCTTAAGAATCTTCCATGGTTCATAATTTTTGGCTTTCAATGATCACACATACACCTTTACAACATTGTGAAGACGAAAACAATTCTTTAACCATTAGGTAAGCTTGTGATATCAACTGCTTGCGAACTGAAACTTCCTAAACTTTCCATCAATATTCAACACTACTGATACAGGATATCAATGTCATGTTATTTTGAATAATTTGTTTTCCTAACATTACTAGATTTCTCTGTGTGTACACATTAGGCTTGAAAGGAAAGGCCAGCAGTGTCTTCATAGCTTTCACTCACCAGTGGTCCGACGAATTGTTTTTAGAAGCCGACAAGGAAAAGATGGCCTGAAAAATATATTCAATAGTAATACAATATTCAGTTAAAGCATCTGGTGCGTTTCAATATCGATGAGTTACATGGAAGCCAGAGGGACCCTGGCAGCCACCACTGAATGCATATTCCTTTACTTCTCCTTTCTTTCCACTTTTCCTGTTAATTATTTAATAACAAGGGGAACGACAAATGAACTCTTAGAGGAGTCTAAGAAGCACTTTCTGTGAACAAGAAATACCTATAACAGACTTCAACTGCCTAAAATCAAAACTGGCTATTTTGTTTTCAAATCAAATTCAAAATTAAAAGGGCATAACTAAAGAATTGGAACCTTTACATCAAGTTTGAGAAATATCTTTCCAGTACTTAAAACATCTTGATGTTACAATTTCTTTTGATGAATGAACTTCGTTAGTGTGCTAATTTCACCTCCCTAGTCAAGCTCCTATATATATAACAAAGCTGGCACTTTTTACTGACCTCGTCCTGATAAGCGGCCGTCAATGGCTGACGATTGTCGGAGTCATATACAGTGAAATACTCCTTCAGGAATTTTACCAAAACCTCCTGGATCTCTGCATTCAAGAAAAAGCTGCCCTGAACAAGAAAGATTGATAAAGATTAGAAACAGAAACATACATGGCATTGATAATGTAGTCCATTACCAAAACATGTCCCCTCGTTACGGCTTACTATTGATAATGTAGTCCATTACCAAAATATATCCCCTCATTATGGCTTATTATTGATTGTTTGTAAATACACCACAGATTTCTCCAATCTATGAATGAAAAAGTTTTAAACAGTTGGCATATCCAGTGAACTATCGGCATAATAATTATACACAAGAAAGAAAAACCAAGGAAGATAATTGTTAAATTTTAGGTTACCAGAATTTTATCAAGCTTACAGAAATACACATGATCAATTATTATATACATTGTATATGTTAAAAAGATTACAGAAAATGTAATTTAATGGCACAAAGTATTTGTATGTCAGCGTATAATACATTAAAGACACACAAGTTTGAGGAAGCCGCGGAAACTATTAAGGAATATTAATGTGGCCAGGCAGTTGAAAGCATGATGGCTATGTATCATCCCGACCCTTAGGGTTAAGTTGACTTAAAACATGCATACAACGTCACACTTACTTTCGCAGCAGGTAGTTCTGTACTCGTCTCTAAGTCAAAGGTTATTGGGGGCGGCAGATCATGTCCATCCTTTTAAAATGACAAAGTAATAATCCCTTGAAGATCAATTGAGATTGGAAACACTCTGATTAGTAATGCTATTATAATAATATGCTTTCATTTTAAATCTTTATATGCTTTGCAATCAGTTTTGATACTTCAGTAGGCCTAAACAGTAATATAATATGACGTCTGTAATGGCTCGATTAACAATTACGACGTCATAGAAATGTGAGATAATTATGTACTGTATTTATAATACCAAACTTAATTTTGGTCATTAATTACACGCCCAGGACGTAATGAAGACGCAATGGAGAAACAAGAAACACATTACTGTACCAGGATATAGAAAAATATGGTGGTCGAAAAACTTTGGAAATATTCCCTTTATATACACAATAAAACCAAAACCTATAACAGCTGGATAAGAAAAATAGTTTTTTTTTTCCCCGGTACATGTATATGTGAAAGACAGCTTCTACTGAAACAGACATATGTTTGAAATCTTACCAACTTGATAACTTTGGGAAATTTCTTCCGTACAGCACTGCAACATAACAAGAGGCCCATGGGGCCTTAACGATCACCTGAGTTCTAATATATTTCAGTCAATTTGACCCAACCCATCAATCGCTGGGAGCTGGAGTCAGTCAGGGTCAATAAGTCCAAACCATCATTGCAATCTAATACTGATAATTTCTCCGACGACGGAAGATGGACGAAGAGCAATTTGAGTAGACCACCATCTGACAATGGTTGGCTTATTATGGTACAGGGAATTTAATTTCAACATTATACATTTTTATGTTTTGCTATTTTCTTTTCGTTTTGCCATTACCAAAACATTATGAACTTAAAAATGGATCAGAGAGATAGATTTGAAAACTTTTAAAGTAACCTTTATGGGATGCAGACTATAAAAAAGAACATTCTTACTATTCGTGGATATTCATAGAATAAAACCCATGTAACGTTTTAAAAAATCATATCAACCTCCTATCAACAGGTTCATAATATGTAATGTTAACCGAGATAATGTCTGTGCCTGGTAACGTCAATAGGGGCCACATCAGGTCATTAAGGTTTTAGCTGGATAAAATAAGTTTATTTCCAAAAGCTCAATAAATATTCATCACCATATCGCTACTACTACTAATGCTTTCCCAGTTTGCAGTTTATTCTTGGGCGAAAGAGATCAGGAAAAGTCTGTAATTAATTTTACTGTAACATCACTTTTATTATCTATTCAAACATGAGATTAATTAGGAAACATATCCAAGGTAAACTAATATTGAATGATGAACAATACATTCATTCTTTAAAAATTTCATTTCAGAACATCGTTGAATGCTGAGCAATACTTTCATTCTTTAGAAATTTCATTTCAGAACATGGTTGAATGCTGAGCAATACTTTCATTCTTTAGAAATTTCATTTCAGAACATGGTTGATTGCTGAGCAATACTTTCATTCTTTAGAAATTTCATTTCAGAACATGGTTGAATGCTGAGCAATACTTTCATTCTTTGGAAATTTCATTTCAGAACATGGTTGATTGCTGCGCAATACTTTCATTCTTTAGAAATTTCATTTCAGAACATCACTGAATGCTGAACAAAACATTCTAGAAATTTTTTTTCAAAGCATTGCTGAATGCTGAACAATAAACGAGAAGCCAGGGTGATGAAATTCTAAATTTTGGCATAACCCTTCCATCTATGAAGATAATTTGATTCTACACTATCGGAGTCTTCAGATAAAGGGTTTGTTTTTTGTTTTTTTTTTAATTTGACCCCTTTTGACCCTGCCCTTCAGTGCCCTGGGGGATGGGGACCATAGAATTCACAATTTTAGTTGACCTTTGGCCATGGAACGGTTCTGCAGATTTTCATTGAAACTGGTCAAGGGGTTTCAGTTAAGAATTCAAAAATTTAATTTTTTTACAGAATAATGACACACAAAAGGCAATTTGGAATAGGTCACTTGAGGCTAAGTCTGTCTACATCTATAGATACTAGTTATAACAGGTTATTGTTACAACTAGTATCATCGCTAGATACAGTTTTCACATATTAGTATAAATCAGAGATAAAAACATTTTAAATCTTTGATGGTATAACTAGGACAACAAAGATATTGAGTGATAGATAATGACGATAAAGCAGAAACTGAGAGTTGCATATTAAAGATAATAGTAATCAAGATATACACCTAGTTTGGTGGTCATCTGATAGGAAAGAAGAAACATGACATATGAAAACCAGGATGATGGGCCTTATATAGCAGACTGCAGTTTTTCACTAAACAAAACTCTTACAGAACAGCATTTAAGAAGTTGCCAATGTCATGGTAATTTCTGTGCAGAAGGCTAAACTTCAGACTGGGGTCAACACAAGAAAGATATAGTAATCAGAGATTTTAAATGAAATGTAATATGGAATTTGAAAATGTAAGAAAGCCTTTTGAATAAATTTAAAATAATTTTGAATAATCAAGAGAAAATGTATTTTGAGATTTCATTAGAGTTTAAGTTTCATCGTTCAATGCTGATGATATAAACACACTGTGTACATTTATTAATGCAGTGTGTATAGACAGTGTGATGTTAGTCACTGTTTTGGAGAAGTTTGCTCTCTGGAGGTATCAATATCAACAGCAGGAAGTCCAGGCACTTTTCAAATTCCTTTCTAACCTAATAATGGCTGAAGTAACCTAAAATACTGCAAAGTGGTTCCTAATAAGCCTAACTCTAAATAACAACAGCTGATGACTACTCGTGTGGTACAATCCGGTCCCTACCACGAAATCCTACTACATATATCTACGTTGTGTGTGATACTGAGACTCCTGGATAACAATATTCCTATCATAACTAACTACAGGGAATAACAAAATTGTCTCCCTAGTAACCTACGATGGAGGATAAGTCCACGGGAGTGCTGTAGAGCCACAACGTGAAGTCCATGGAAGCTCTGTACAGCTAACTCCAGGAAGATGGGTACTAGCTCACAATCTACTAATTCCGGGTCAAGAACTCCAAACATCTACATGTATCCGTGATATTCATAGTCGACAAGTTGTCAAACTCCTGCTGTTGAGCCAAGTGCCAGCTGCCCCTGTCCTAGGTTGCCTCCCTTTGGGAGATCTTACCCGTCATCGGCGACAGACCTGTGTCACAAGGCACCTCCATTCACACAAGATCTTCTCATGAAAGGGAAGTAACTCTTTGTTGAGGATCTCTAAGCTGGAGAATACTAGTATAAGCTAAATTATTCATATTTTTTCAGGTAAGATACAAATAGATAGAAACCAATGATATAAGCATCATTTAATGATTTGTATGTACTAAGTACACAGCATTGTAAAGATATATCACAACATTGTCTTTACCACAAAAGATATCGAATGCATGCTGTATACTGTAAAATTTCAAAAGAAAGTAAATTTACTGATTTTTTCTTTTGATTAATCAAACATTACACACATTTTATCAAATATAGCTTGTTAACACTATTCTCCAACTTAATAAACACTCAAAAACAACACGCTTCAGCATTTTTTGGCAGATTCAATACCAATACTATTTCCAAGCATTCCATTTTTGCTTTTTTTAAACAAATATATTGCAAATGAATTGTGTGGTAATGCTTGATTCAAATACTTTCTTTCTTGAAAGAAGATAATTTTCATAGTTTGCATTTAAAACTGACAATTTTCAATCTTTCCAATTTCTTTCAAGACTGTATACATTTTCTGTTGATTAAACAAAATAAATGAGAAGTAGTTTCGAAAAAGACATTTTTAAAGAGATAAATCAATAGAACATGTTAAAAGAAAATGACAATGGAGTTTTTCTGAGACAAAACACATGTTTGTAGATATAAATAGAATTCACCAATTCAGGGCAGAAAATACTACTGTTATAGTAGTGGATAGTAAGTCATATTGGTAGTTTTAGCACTACAAATTGAGAAATACATCTAACTCGTTGTTTATGCAGAGAAAAGACAACTGAGATAACAAGAAATAGCATCTTAATTAAAACCACAACTGGAAAAAAATGTCATAACTACAGGGAAAGAAAATGTTGTATGAAATGGAACAGAAAGGAAAGACCAACATGGTAGAATCAAAAGGAAACAAGATCGCTACCAATCTTAAGTGAAGCCTGAGGACCTAGCAGGTCAAATTCAGAATTCATGGTAACAGTGAGGCAAAAATGAATGAATGCATTTCTTAAAGATGAAAAGAGCTATATATTTATAATATCTATATAAAATTTTAGCTAAAATCAACTGCAATCCCCATATTGAGTTCTTTATGTTTATATATATACATAAAGTTGAATTGTCCTTGCACTTTCGCAGCTGTTCAAATGCTGCTCTTCAGGAGAAATGTTTTGTTAAGTTATTTATATAGAATGAAGAATGTGATGCATGATTTTTTAAGATGTCTTCCTTCTTGAATGTATCCCATACTCGAAATGAGTCGATCATCATCTATATTTCATCATAAAAGTTTTTTCATAAAATTGCGACAGATGTCAACAGCATATTTCAACATCTTTAGAAAAGAGTTCTCTTAAAATTACATCTTTAGAAAAGAGTTCTCTTAAAATTATTCAATGTAAATTTCAAAGTTTGTTTTCAAAATGGTTCCTTTACTAAAACTGAAAGACCTTCAGCATTCAACCAACTGTTCCAACAGATCCAATTATATGTTATCTTAAACTACTATCATTACAATAATTGTACATGTTGGTGCACACAAAACACTAGACAATGTCGTAATATGGAACCCTGGCTAAAATTATTATAATCTTCACTACTTTTTGAAAGATCACTGATGATCTCAAGAAATTATTATCATCATCATTACTATTTGAAACAACAAGAATTTTGGTTTAAGAAATTATCATCATGACAATTTGAGATGACAAGGATTTTGGTTTATGAAAGTAATTTCTATGTCAACTTATACTGATCTCCTTCCCCAACAAATTAAACATTGATAATTGTATAAACTTTTACTTCAGATTTGATAATAAATTACTATTAAAACTTGTGATAATATATATATTTTTTCATTGAATTTAAAAGATATCTTTCGTAAAGCTATTAAACAATTCTGTAATTGTAAGCCTTAGTTCCCATCACTGGCCGATACTTAACCAATACCATGCACAGACAAACAATTCTATGAAGTCAGTTTACTCTATAAACATGATTTTTTAGAATTAAAACTTTTGTATTTCTTTCATTTATTACTTATTTGGTGATTCTTTCCCTCCTCTGACCTTCAAATTCCATCTACATCCAACTACAAACTTATTTGGTAATTCTTTCCCTCCTTTGACCTTCAAATTCCATCTACATCCACCTACACAGCGCTGGTCAGTTCTAACTGACAATCAGTGGCTATTAAGGCCAGAAGCTTGACCATCTGACCACACTACCTTACCAACCGCCTCCAGAGATCAAGCATGCCCCAGACGATCATGCCAAGGTCAAGTGAGCTCCGGTCAAGAGTGTCTGGGTCAGCTATTACCTTATGTATGCAGCTTGATCTTCAAACTTATCACAAAGCTCATTCCCATCCAACATCAGCTCCAAAAGTTTCCAGTCTTTCACTTTGTCCAGCTCATCCATATGTCGCACCTGTACAGTTAAAGGGAGATAAATCTGTATGTGTTTACCTTACACTTTAAAATCCCACTTTAAAATCTCTATGATATACTGTGCATTGATAAAATGAAAGCTTATCTAAGATTCATATATTTGCCAAATCTCCCTATTCTTGAGGTAGATTTTAATATTTAACCCTTCCCACATGAAATATAAAAACAAGAATTATTACACGTAATTATTTGTTTCATCTGTCTCACTTTAACCGTCAGTATAGTAAGTTGTAAGCAAACAAAAACATTCACTGAGATGTTGGTGACGAGGAATTTCTACAATTCAAAGAATCGTACAACCCAAGGTGCGTCCTTACAATTCAGTAAGGACTTAATAAACTACAAGCAATAAATCAATTGGTTACATTGATATTTGAGAAGCGTTTTATACAAAGTTTTCTTACACTGTTCTTGCCAAGGTTGATTCGGACAATATTTGGACAAATCTTTGTCAATCTCCCGAGATGCTCCAACGATATCAGACGATTATTGCTAACGTCAAGGCCCTCCAACTGAAAATTGAATAAAAAAAAATGTTCAAACTAGCATCAATTTTACATAATTGGTATGTCTATAAATACCCCATATGTCATTTAAAGGTAAACTTGAACACAATACCATATAAACTATATAAAACGAACAGGTCAAGGTCACACTAGTGATGATGCTGTCAGCTTAGCTACATGTGGCCCAGTAAGTGTCCCTGCCAACAGGTCAAGGTCACACTAGTGATCATGCTGTCAGCTTAGGTACATGTGGCCCAGTAAGTTGTTTAACACTGTGCCTTTGAGTAATTTAAATGTGGCAGCAGGAAAGTACTCAACAGTGCATTAGGGGAACCTGTGGGAGTACGTCCCGGTATACCGGTTAATTCTGCATCAGTTGATGCATTCCGGAATATAGAGGGTATACCAACCATGCTATCTAATTTTCATTATATCACTTAACACTTGATCCATTCAATTTGAAAGTCGAGTTTAGCAATAAAACATTATGTTATTCTGCGTTTTCACTGCCATACATGCTATGCTATAGACCTACTGTATAAAGATTATAAAGAGGTTTAGAAGTAATACGGGACTTCATTATATGAATTAAAAAAAAAGTTATACACTAGTAATATCTCAGACATAATTGATTCATTGTTTAATTTCCCTTCATTCATACATCTCTTACCTCAGAAATGTGTTCTTCTATAATGGTGATTACTTGTGACATGACATTTTGTCGGCTGAGGGGCAAGTGTAAATTTTCTTGAGACATTTCTGTAAATGAAATAACAGTGTAATTCACAATGCTAACAAAAACTGGATCTATAACAATGTATTTATCATTCCACAAAACATTGGAATCTAAAACAATGAAATCCATAACAATATATTCACCATTCCACAAAAACAATGGAATCTATAACAATACATTCACAATTCCACAAATAACAGGCACATGGACCTTATAGCTAACCCCAGTTTTGATATGTTTTTAACAGATGATTTGGGTTTTTAAACCTCAAATTAACATATTTCAGCTCAATGACCTTGCAAGAAGGAAAAGGTCAAATATTTGAATTAACATCATCGAAGCTTCCAACGCAATATCAAGACCCTGAGAGGGAAGGGGTAAGGGGAGGGTGGGGAGGGGGCCCAAATCATTATATTATTAAAGAAGGATTTTAAAAACTGTTACATTTCCATAATTGGGCCCCTGTCCCTCAAGCACCATGACATATGCTCAATGGTTCTTGGACCAGGTAAGCTATAAAACAATCAAAACAAATATGTATTATACATTACCTGAGTCCTGGTATAAGTTACTGAGATCTAGCATCTTAGCACTGGAGTCGTATCTTCTACTCATGGCTGACTGGTAACATAGAAAGTTATATCATTAATTATATAATATACTTATATCCTCTTCAATTAAACATGCTCCGATTTACAGTACAAAATAGTCACTCAGTAATTAATTTTTCTAAACTTGAATTAAAAAATCAACCAGCAATGTCAAGAGGAGGTGCTAATGGATGCCAGGTCGAAATTTTACCTTCACTTCTTATTAGAATTGTTTTCAACATTTTTATAAAGTAGATTCATTCATATAGTTCAGTAAACAAACTTTGTTTGGCACAGTCAAATTTGAGTGCATTTCCGAAATTCTAACAGAGTATTGATGAATTGGAGCACCAAAATTATTTATATAGAAACATTATATGAAAAGTACAATTAGCACAATTATAATTTAGTGCAATATTTCCAAAGCGAAAGCACTAAAATAAGTCTGTTTAGTGTATTTGATGGTTTTAATTAGTACCTTCAGTTTTTCTACTGTGCCTTTGTCCATATAGTTTGCTGGTGGCATGGAAGGCTTCACAATGATAATCATCTATAAATAACAACAACAACAACATGTAGTTAGCAAATTCATCTGCTTTTATCTGAGCTAGACATGGAAACAAATACTTTCTTAGAGATCATGGTGACTAAACAAATAGTTGGTTCCATTGTTGACATGCAACAAAGTTTTGTGAAAATAAATGGACTTCCACTGTCTTTGGGCCAGATGGGCTAACGAGGCCCAGAGGGCCTGTATCGTTTACATGGCTATTTCAGTGATTAAGAAGTAACACTCCCATTAAACTTATATTACCGATACTTTTCCAGTCTGGGATCTGCCAATTGGCATCATGCATTTCAGTCAACACTCTCCTTTAAGTAACATTTAGCTCTCTGGATACAAAAAGGCGCCCACCATTGAATGATCTTTATTTGGCGCCCACCAATGGGGACCATTGAATGATCTTTATTTGTTGTACATATGATTTGTTCTCAAGTTTAAAGATCTGATAACAGGTACGTCTACAAAAGCATCACCTTTATGTACAGAACATATTTTATACATTTTTACCTTGAATCCATTGGGCAGTGTGTGTCTCTGACTCTGGGATCGAATGGCATCGGCCACATCCTTGTCCTGTATGTGGAACACAGCACTGTCTTGTTCAAAGTGGAACTAGAAATGACAAAATATGTTCATTACTGTATTGTTACAAACATTTTACAATTATCTCTTTCTTTAAAAACATTTGACATATATGCCTCTCATATCTACATTTTCTATCAGCTTTGAAAACAAAAGCCTCAGATGGCCTGTATCGCTCGCCTGGGTATATCAGTGATTATGGCAAAACAATCTCATTTAATATAAGTAAAATAAAAAAAAAAACATTTTCCAGTTTTTCCAGTTTCCACTATCTGTTTTCAACAATTAAAAACCAATTTGCTTTTTCTCTTTCAACAAATGGTCAGCTTTCTGTTTTCAAAGATTAAAAGCAAATTCAGTTGAAAAGCTATCATAATCAATAAATGATTTGGCTTCCTTGCCTCTGGGAGGAGTGGACTATGAAGTTATACCATATTCAGATCAGAGCGAAGAGAGCAAAAGTGAATGTTACCCCTGGATTTTCGAGGACGATAAAAGCTTCTTTCAAGACAATCTGATAAACCTATTTCTTTCCAAACAAGAGAGATTGATACCCACTATTAAATGATCTTTATGGGTCATCAGATGGTGGGCTTATTATATATTCATGATTCTGATAAAATACTGAGAACAACATGTTGGATAATTCTAAGTTACAATCAGAGCAATTACAGATGTAGGTAATGGTTTTAAAAAAATAATGAAACTTTATTTCTTTACAACAATTGTGAAACAAGTTATATCGACTTATATTATTAATCATGCTTGTTGGCCCGGATGGAATCAGGCGAAAGGCCTTACTGTAGAAAGAATCGTGGAAAACCAATGTGGTCGGGCAGGTGACCCCATATCTGTTCACGTCTGATCGGGGAATCGAACCCCGGCCGCCTAGGTGAATGGCAAGTGTGTTACCACTGTGCCACCCGACCAGCCTTTAATGGTTTACTATTCACACCAAGTAAAGTAAGACTGACATGCAGTAATACCTACACATTGAGGGATAAATGGAGTGTGGATGTTCTCATTTATCAACTGAAGTAGCACAGATTTCTCAGATTTCTTTCCTTTTGGTATCTGTAGAAAGACAACAAAATTACAGATTAAACAAGCTTTAGACATTTTTATAATTTAAACTAAAATTTCTTTATATATTTAGTCTAACATGAAGTCATATTAGAAACATATACAGTGATTTTTTTAAGTCAAACTCAATTGCTAATTTTTTTTTCTTTTCAATAGTAGGTTACATTTATAAATAGAACAAGTTTTAAATACCCTTGTAGACAATTCCGTGAATTACCGTCCCCTTCCAAATGTATTTTTTTTGTCAAGAATGCAGTGACGAACCCATTCCCTACGTATAAAGTCCCAGCGGCTAGTATTGTAGAAGATAGAGACAGCACTAACTAACTGTTATTGACAAACTCGTACGTACCGTAACTTTGTACCACTGAGGTCCGCTATTGTTATATCGTCCTCCGCTATTTGAATATCCGCTACCTCCTCTTCGTGAGTCTCCTGAAACAATGACAGCATATACCAGTGAAACCAAAATCCAGTCAATCATTAATTATATTCATCAAAAGAGGATCCTACATAAAAGGCATATGTTACATGTTATTTATTAAACATGTTCGATAATTGAAAAATTCAACAATGCCACAAGCATAAATGGCATACAAAATCAAGTGTGGGATTCTGTTTGTCGCATTATCATAATATTTATAAGTGAAAAGTCTAAAAATACTTTTACAAGCATAAATGCTTTAGAGGCCCAATATTAGGTCTTGGGGCCTCTTGGTTATTCAGAAAAAGTTATTTGAAATTTTAATACATTTGACGCTTGTAACCTTGAAAGTAGATCAAGATATTCATTTGAACAAACATGGTAGCTCTTCATCCCAGCATGCTACTGGCCCAATATCATGAACATGGGCCTCTTTGTTATTGAGAATACAAAAGTTTTAATTGTTTATGGACGCATGACGCAAGATGATGGACAAAGGCAATTGTAATAGGTCACTTGAGACTTTGTCAGGGGACCTAAGTATACGTTCCCAGTTACTGTATAGTATCCCTTTCCAAAATAGCCTGAAAAATCCGATATAATTACCTTTGTTGGCATAATCACCTCTAGAGTTCCTGGAGCCACGTCGATCTGGACGACCATATGGAGAGCTGAAGTAGACAAAAGTGTATATTGAGTTAGCTTTATACCTTAAATATTCCTGCATAGTGCACACTTGTGTTCATTGCTCAGGTACATTTAACTTGGAGCAGCATGACGGAGAGATAAATATATTCCAACAACCAACACATCAATACAAGAGAGCCAAGAGGAATCGTGATGACTCCATTGACTTTTATTGGTTCTATGTAAGACAGATCTTTTCTCTTCATTCATGGTTTGATAATAAGGAGAACCTACATATGAAATCAAAAAGATGTAAAGAAGAAATTCCTGTGAATATGAAATATCAATTACAAAACTTCAACTATCGACCTTTTGTTTTCTGGATCAGACTTAAAATGAACTTTTTGATAAAAGTTTGAGAAAAGACCTCCTTGAACACTTTCATGTCACGTCTCATCATCGAGAGGTCATAAGCTAACAGTATATGTATTCAGAAGGAGTTAATGGTGAAAATTAATTTCAGTTCCATTTTTGTAATCAACATTATCTTTAAACACATACTATCTTGATGAAGATCCTGTCCCGTCATTTTCCATATCACAGTCTCCTTCATTGTCCAGTCTGTCCCGAGGACCTCCTCCTCCTCCTCCCCCTCTGTAATTTCCACGTGAACCTCCGCGGCCTGTAAATTATAAAAAGAAATCTAAAATTTCTGATGCATCAACCCCATGTTCCTGTAGGTTGGATAAAAATGGAATTGTCGCATGATACTCCAGCATTTCTATCAACCATAAAGCAGAATACTTATTAACTCTTTAAAATAAGTCTGGACCAGGCTCAGTTTTAAATGTTTGCTTGATTTAACAACAGGGTATGTATATTCCTGTTGAAGCGAGGTGCTTGGTTTAATTTAGTAACCATGTTGCACCTGAATGCTTGGTTTAGTAACTTGGTATTTCTATTATACCAGGAACAAATTTTGGTTTACTTACGTGAATAAAGTGAGGACATCTATCCAGGTTACAATAGCCATGTTATTGTATTTTCCTAATATAGAGACATTTTAACAGGTACAATATGTGCCCTGTGTCTCAATGCCTCATACAGACTACAAATCAATTTAGCACAGAAGTTAACTACTTCACTTGCAAATTTACATAATTTCATTTGTCTAAAAGTGTCAAATACTGCATGAGTACTTATTTGCCCACCTTCAATTTTACAGACAAAAAGAAAGAGAATAAAACATTGTATAAATTGTGTCTGTTGCACGATTATATTTTATTTATCTCTCTTCAGTGTAAAAAAAAAACGCAAAATAAAAAAAGCTGAAAAACCAGCATTTTTTGACAAGTTGAGAAAATTGCACTTCAAATTCGGGAAAATAGCATTTATGGCTGAGGGGGAACCACAAACATTAGACAGTAAAAATTACCTAGGAAAATACACTGTGGGGGATACGTGGGCTTCTTACTGATCTAGAAAAGCTGCTATAATCTGTACTTACTGTTTCCTCTAGATCTGTTGTTGTAGGATCTGCTGTTAGAGTTGTACTTCTGATAACCACCACGACTACCTCGTGTGTAAAAGCCTCCAAACCCACGATTTCCTCGACTCTTGCCTCTGTTATTAAACTTTCCTCCTCCTCGTCCACCTTGGTCATTGTGGTTGTTGTCACCGTCTACCCAGCGGTCATCATGATCTGAAACAATTTCAATGAAATGATGTAAAGTAAGCCTATAATGCTAGCAGAAGGACTGATTCGCTTCAAAACCAGGTAGTATTACTTTAAATCTTAACTCAATGTTAAAGATCATTACTTATTCTTTGATTCTTAGTCTGTGGCCTGATGCATATACATGTATATATGTATGTAGGTGCCAGGAGGGAAGTCCAGGTGCCATGAACCATACATGATTGGCCATTTCAGCATGGTAAATGCCTCAGCAATCGGCAGTCATGTAGTAGGTGATAACCAACTTGCCAATATGTACAAGCTAGACTCGATCACCCTACGTACCCAATCTCCTTATAATCACCGACTCAAACTCTGACACTGACTTCAGATGTGAGGCACTTAAGGCTTGGGAAACAACATTATAAATAAAAGACCCAAATTTTTAAATGGAAACTGATCAGACATACATAATATATTTCAAAATATACAAAGCCTTTATGAAGATCTTCTCTAATTAATCTTTAACTTTCCGTTGCATTTTCCGTGTCAACCATCATTCTGATCTATTAGAGTTACTTCCCTTTTTCCATTTGGTTATAATTAGTATAGAGATAGAAAAACGGCAATTTTACAGAAAGAACACAGGTGACATTTTAATTTTATTGTGGGTATTGTTACAACCAAGTGTGGGGGATGGTATCGTAATCGTATATGAACTGACAGGTTAAGCTGACAGGGTTAAGCTTAACGCTAACTATATGTCATGTCTATATGTTGTGTCTGTACTATGTGTTTCTGTGTCATCTTGACCTTTGTTGTCCTCTGTTCACGTGTTCCGTCTCTGGTCGATGCTTTAGTTGTGCATTGTTCATAGTCGCTTGCTTTTTCATCAGTGTCTGTCATGCCTGTACATATGTGCTCCTGTGAATCCTCTGTTGTGATTGGTCCTTAAAGTTCTGTATTGTTAAAAAGTGGGATAGATTGTGGTATATCGTATACTGGGCCGTCTGATGAATTAGTTTCCTGTGTGCTGCATGTCATGTCTTCCTCGCCAGGATTAATGTAGCGTAATTAGGGTATGTAGGGTCTAAGGTGCATACTATTAGTCAGGATGTTGCAATTGGGGTTTATTTAAGTTGTAGGTATGGGGGTTCATGGCTTTTTTTGAAGGCGAATTTCGGCCCAATTCCCCACGGCAAAATTGAATATTTTCTCCAATATGACCAGTTAAAATTCCCAATCGAATGATCTGTAAAAAAATTATGTCATTAAAAATCTGGATGGTGCTGTCCTGCTACGTTTTATTGGTTATTCTGGCCTGAAAAAGGGAGATAATGCTCTAGTCTAAATATATTTAGCATAGATCCATATTTGTGTCTACTTGTTATTTTTACCATTATGTCCATTTTTCCCCATTTACCTGTAGCCGTGCATTTTTCCCAATCCCAAAGCCATAGGCCCATTCCCAAAGTAGTGAAAAAAAGCCCTGGGGTTGGTTTCGGGTTAGGGTGTTGATCATTTAGCTAGGCCTATGGCTATACTGTTGTCTGTTTCTACGTAATTTCATGTTGTAAATGTTTATGTCATCATTAATAAATTGTTAATTGTAGTAACTTGTTCAAGGCGTTTGTTCTCCCTCTATATGATACAACCCATCGATCGAACCTGGGTTGTTGGTCCACAAGGACGCAAACTGGGCCTGACACGCTCGTTACATGGATCATTCACCTATAGCTACCAACCATAATTGTGGAATACCACTATAATAGTGAAAGCAGGGCTTCTCCCTGGGGGGTATCCCATATGGAAAAGCAAGGTAGTCTTTTTGTGCGTTTGCTAGATCTGTGATTTATCGCATCAGAAAACGTCAACAATCATATCAAACGTACCTCCAAAATTCCTTCGACCGTCCCGTCCTGTTTTCCATGACAAACCTGAACTCATGATACACGGTTAGAGGTCGATTTCCAACCACACACCATATGCATGGGAATTCCCTCGAACAAATATGGCGACCGAAGTTCGCAATGTCGTAATCATGTGAACGCTTAGTTAGCAAATCTATTTATAGATATAACGCGGTAAAAAGGGGTAAGACGATTGACAGGATTGAAAGGGAAAGGGCAGTACCGGGCAGAATCAGACAGGGTCACGATATGAATTTGTAAACAGAAGCACATGGTCGAAGAAGGGGCCTTGTCATGAAGATCAAAGGTTATTATCACCTTTCAGTGTACTTAGCAAATATGTGTAGGTTCTCGTGTAAATAGCCATTCGAGTCTGCGGTCCGAGTTAAACTTGATTTTATTGCGTAGTGTTTTATATTTTATAAGTTATATGCTAAAAGATTTAAATGAATTGTTTCAGACTTGTTCTTGTGAAGGAAATTTTACACTTGATTTATCTACGGCTTTTTCTTCGTGAACATGTTACTGGACAAACACCAAGGTGGATATCCGGCGCATCATGTTTCGAATGTGTGTTTTTTTTTTTACAGTGTTGGACCGTAGACGGACACTCCCGTATGAACAGTTGTTTTATGGTAAATGTTTTTATGCTCGGATGAGTAGATTGAATTAGATCATAGAGAATCAAATGGACAGCATTTTCAATATATGCCTAAGTATATATCAGAACCTTAAATTAAGTGTGTTTAGGTGACAATACTTAACTGCGTATGGCATAACATCCGCAATTTAAATTCTACATCAAATACCTACATGTACTAATGTAACATCCATCCATGTACATAAGTTTGATAAATATAGATTCCTTATTATAGTAAATATCAAACACAATGTAAGAAATAAAATATCGTTCAGATTACTAAAAAGGATTTTATAATGTATACTCTTGAACAGTTTTCCGTTTCCGTCTGTCAGTCTAGTTACAGTTTTTTCCGTTTTATTTGATTTTCAAATTTTGATATATTTTCTGAAGATCTTACAGAAATGTTTAGAGAATTCCAAATTCTTATTGTACTGGAGAGAAATGATTTTTCAAATAGCACCAGGTGACATCTAGGTGGTACATAATCTTGATTTTTTTTCTTAAGCAATAAAGACTCTTTTCGTTAACTCTGTTTGGCAAAATATTATTTAAATAGGACGGAGTAACATTATGGTGCATTTTATAGAATAATAACATTTATTTCTACTGTCGTCTTTCAGACATTATTTCCCATCCATTTTCTGTGTATGTATATAGTGAGTCACTGTCTACTTGTGAAGGAGGGCTAAAATTAACCTTCGTTGTTTTGGCCATTGTTCTATAACTATTGAATCATGATTCATATGGGTTTTCAATTTTCATTCTGGCATTTGCGGAATACGCGAATGAAGCATCGTCAAAAAACATTCTTGACAATAAAAGCAAGTTTTCGGATATATCGTTGATAATATCAGAAATAAGAATAGTCCATGAATAGACCCTTGTGGAACGCCAGCTTCTAAAGACCTATATGTGAACAGTTATTGAAGGAGCTGAACGTCGCAGTACGTCTACCACTGTTCGGGCCTACAAAAGTAAGCTGGACATTCAAGTGTGAGAAAAGTGCATTTTAGAGGAGCGGCGTGTCAAGGTTGTAATTCAAATTACCGAATTCCGAAATTTATATCGGTCATATTTCATAGCTTTGATGTTCACATCATATATGAAGCGACAAGGTTGTTCAAAGAGTCAACAATTTACTGCATTCTTAACAACATGGTACGTCTCATTTTCGGTAGAGACGCTTTTCTCGTCGGAGCTTCCTAATGCATTCTTAATTACTTTAGTGATAATTATTCATCGAAATTATTCGCGTCTGCATATGGGTTAGGGTAGTTCTCCTACAGACAATGGATATCAAAGGGAAAGAATCCTGGAAACCAGTGGCATTTGCATTCCGGGCAATCAGGGTACCGAACAGGCTAGATAGATAGAGTTGTTCGCTGTAACATGGGCTGTAGAGAAATTCTAAGACTTCCTTACAAATTGGAAAACACTTTTTTTTTTATTGAGGTTTGTCCACAAACAAAAAATCTTGCCGTTATTTGTGGATTACCTCCAAGGATACAGGGATTCAAAACGAGGTTGATGCGTTTCGAGTTGGCATTGTGAAAACTACTCTACACAGCAGATACATTGTCAAGACCTCAGTTACCTATGTTACAATTTCAAGGTGTGGAGCTCATTGTCCAATACTGCGAGGGAAAATTGGTGTCTCTAAAATTACTTACTGGCAAGTATGACACGGACTTTCATTTCATGGTAATCTTTTATAGATACCAAAATCTTACAGTGGTTGCACGAAGATCACCAAGGTATCTAGCAAAAAGTCGCGAACGAGCCAGATTTTCCATTTGGTGGCCTGGTCCTAGTCGTGAAATAGAAGATCTTATCAAGAGTTGTACATCAATGTGTAAAACATCGAAATGACCAAGCAGGACCACTCGGGCCATGTAAACATCCTGATTGACCATGGCAGAGAGTTGGTTCCGATTTCTGCCAACTCAGAGGGGCCGCGGTGGCCGAGTGGTTAAGGTGTCCCGACACTTTATCACTAGCCCTCCACCTCTGGGTTGCGAGTTCGAAACCTACGATGGGCAGTTGCCAGGTACTGACAGTAGGCCGGTGGTTTTTCTCCGGGTACTCCGGCTTTCCTCCACCTCCAAACCAGGCACGTCCTTAAATGACCCTGGTTGTTGATAGGACGTTAAACAAAATAAACCAAACCAAATGTACTGCCAAAATAATTTCCTTGTATTTTTTTTACAGTAAGGTCTGGACTTCCCCAGAGTAAGCAAGCCGTATCTAAGTCATAGTTTAATGTATATATATATTGTTCTCTTAAATCTGTATACTTTTCACATACATATAAAAAAAATGGAAGTTGTCCTCGATGTATCCACATGAACAAAAAGGATCATCATTAAGATTTTTCTCAAAAAGATGTGCTTTTAGGCTACTACATTTTAATCGGAGTCTGGTGTGATAAATTTGGGCTTTACGGTTTCCACAGGATAGATAACTTGGCAATTTATTTCTGTCTCTATCAAGATATTTTTTTAGGACAGACACGGATGCATTTTCTCTAATGGCGGAGGGTAAGTTGTTCCATAAATGCATAGTGCTAGGAAGGAATGAGTTTTTGTAGGAACTGGTATTAATGTTGGTGGTGGATAATTGGTTTGATTGTCTAGTTCTTTGGCTATGTATTTCAGAATTTCTTCTTGGAAGTATGTTAGAAAGGGAAGGAAGAGTATGAATATGGACCATGTTATGAAGCTTAATTATCTTATGTTTTTTCCTACGTTCTGCTAATATGTCCCAACATGTATCTTTGTATAGTAGTTCACTACTTACCAGTTTTGTTGCTACCGTAACTAACCTTGTTGATTCTTTGTGAATTAATTCTAGTTTATTAATAAGGAAAGTTGGTAAAGAATCCCATACAACGTCGGCGTATTCGAGTATAGGCATTATATATGAGAAATATATACGTTCCAAGGTATTACGGTCAAGAAGGAATTTAAGTTTGCGGAGAACTGACAGCCTTTTTGATATTTTAGAAATGATGCAATCTGCATGGTTAATCCAACTTAATTCAGAGTTGAAATATACACCTATGTGTTTATGTAATAAAACTTCTTTCATATTCGTATTGTTCATACTTAGCTGTGAAACTTTCTTACTGACTAATATATATAACGACTGTTTTATTTGTATTAAACGTAGCTAACCATTGAATGGACCATGTATGAATTTTAAAAAGATCGTTATTTATAATATTGGCTGAATTAATTGCATTATCTATTACGAGATAAAGAGTGGTGTCATCAGCGAATAATTTGATAATGCTGCTAATATCCGAAATTATATCATTTATAAATATCAAAAACAACAGGGGCCTAATATAGAGCCCTGAGGAACGCCAGATTTAAAAGTACTGTAGTTTGAAAATTCTCCATTTACCACAACTCGTTGTTTCCTATCAGAAAGATGACTTTTGAACCACCACAAAATCTTTCCCGTGAAGCCTGCTTTATGTAATTTATAGAGAAGACCCTTGTGCCAGACGCGATTAAACGCCTTACTTATATCTAGAAACACAACCTGTACCTCCTTCCCACAATCTAAAGCTTTACCAATGTCATTTGTGATAATCAATAGCTGATTAATAGCAGAATCGCCACATCTAAAACCTGACTGGTGCTCAGTAAAAAAAGAAGAATCACGCAAAAATTCATGAACATGTTTAAAAATGCACCTTTCCATGACTTTGCCTATTATACTTATTAACGAAATAGGACGATAATTGGAAACAGCACTTGGGTCGTCTTTTTAAAATATTGGGATAGCATTTCCATGTTTCAGGGTAATATTGATTATGTAATGATTTGTTAAAAAGATCACAAAGAGGCCCTATTAATTGTCTTTTCCTTTCTTTTATTAGTTTACCACTAATCATATCAGGTCAGAGGCTTTAGAAGCATCTATCATATCAATGGCGTCAGACACGTCTTGGACTGTAATATTTATATCATCAAGCAGTCTGGTGTTGTTGTCATTAATAATTGGTAGGTTATGATGTGAATCGTCAAGCACAGTCTGCTGGGCAAAATAGTTATTAAGTACATTGGCTTTTTTTCTTTATCATTTGTGTATTTTATGTCATTGTAAAAATGTTTTTTTGCATTGCGGATATAGCATCAACACAAGTATTTCTTATTTTTCTGAATGTTTCCCAATGTGGGGGGGTTTTGTGTGTGTTTAGCTTTAGCATGAATTCTTTTCCTAGTTCTGATTAATCTGCGGATACTATTGTGCATCCAGGGGGGGGGGGGGGGGGGGGGGGTGGGGGTCGCGCTTTCGTAATGTTATTACTTTATTTGGTATGGTGTCTAAGGCTATTTTTAAAATCGTCGTTGAAAGAAAATCTGCAGTATTATCAACTGATAGTGCTTCTGTTTCGTTCCAGATGACATTATTCAATTTATTCCGATAATCACTAAAATCACAATCTTTATATAACCATATACGTCGTTTAGTGCATTTATTATTTGGTGAACGTTTAAATTTCAAATAAGCATATATAGGACAACGGTATCTAAGGTTACTATAGAGAAAAGGGTCACTTACGTTAGAATGTTCTACAATATTGTCATTGCTAACGAGGATCACATCAAGTAAAGATCTCGAGGTTTCAGTAAAATGTGTTGGCTCAGTAATTAACTGCTTTAAGTCAAATTGGTGTATGATATTTTTAAGGTGACAGTTACTCGTTGTTAAAATATTGTCATTCAAATCTCCAGTAATCAGGATGTTTTTAATACCTGTATTAAATGCAAGTTCTATAGAAAAGTGGATCATGTTCCAGTAGTGGTCGTTAGTGTTTGGTGGACGATAAAAAGTACTAAGTAACATTTTCTGTGATTTCAGTTTTAATTCCAGCCACACACTTTCAATGTTCCTAATCTCGAGATCTTTACGCCGTTTTACTATTATTTTTTCCGAACAAAAACCGCCACACCGCCGCCAACTCGATCTGGTCTACTTTGACAAAAAGATGGATAAAAATCGTCGTGAATTAGATCACTCAACGTCTCGTTAATGGGGTTTAACCACGTTTTAGTGAATGCCAGCACGTCATACATATTAAGTTCAGTAAATAGCACGTCAATTTTAGGTAAAATGCTCTGTACGTTGTAATGTACAAGACTTGTATGTTCGTCAGCTGTAGTCGGACCTGGATTACTTTCGACATCGCCACATTGTACAAGGAGACCGTACAGAAATAAGAGGATGTCTAATAATAAAACAGAAATAAGCAAGACATACCAATATTTACGAACTTCAGGGACATGTGCTTTGTTTGGATCTTTTGTGATTACTGCATTGATATATAGAAAGATGCAAATAATCACGGATAAAGCTTTCCATCTAAATCGGAATATTAGGTTTGCCGCCAGCACAGTCAGTGGACCTAGTCGTTTATGTAAAGGTACGAAAACGGATTTGTCGTAGAAGGCGCCGATTTTGATTCGATAACATATCGCACCAGACGGCATCAGGTAATACCAGAAACGTAGAAGAGGTAAGACTATTTAGAAATCGCGTCCTCTGCGATATAGTATTTATATAGGCTTTGTGAATAATACATAATTTTACAAAACAAAAAAGCATTTATGATTTCAAGATCAGTACTCGGATGTAAAGCATTCCAACAACAACAGCAACAACTAAAATATGTACATTTTGTATGTATAAAAAGAAGCAAAAGAGGGAACATATGGAAACATTTCGCTCTACATGAAGAACATTCCTATTAATGAAGTTAGTCTCCACAAACATCTCGGTGTGTACATATCTGACAACGGCTCATGGAAAGACCATGTTCATTATGTAATTGACAAAGCATCCTCCAAGCTTAATCTCCTAAGGAAATTCAAATTTTCTCTTGACCGGCAATCACTTCAAACTCTGTATTTTTCCTTCATTCGTCCAGTTTTAGAATACGCCGACATTGTGTGGGATAATCTTACAGTAGCCCATACAAATATTTTAGAAAGCTTAAATCTAGAGGCCGCTAGAATTGTAACGGGAGGGACAAAGCTTACGAGTAGATCTATGTTGTACAACGAAACGGGGTGGGAAACTCTTGAAAAAAGACGTCAGACTCATAAACTTATACAGTTTCATAAAATGGTTCATGGTATGGTTCCCCCTTTCTTACAATACATCCTCCCAAATAGAAATTCCGATGTGCATACTCACGCTACTAGAGACGGAGGAAATTTTCGTCCTCTTCTTTGTCATACTTCTTTGTTTCAGAATTCTTTCATTCCCTCTGTCTTAAAATGTTGGAACCCTCTTCCGTCTGATGTAAAAACGAATCCGTCATTGCGAAAACTTATGAAACACTTGCATGGACCTTCCACCAAAGTACCATTATATTTCTCCTCTGGAAGCAGACAAGGTCAGATCCTCCATGCGAGACTAAGAATGGAATGTAGCTCCCTAAATAGCCACCTTTACTCGAAAGGCTTAGTCGATAGTCCTCTCTGTTCATGCGGGCTATCGAATGAAACACATTTCCACTATCTTTTGCGATGCCCACTATACGTAAATCTCCGAACGCCATACTTCAATCAGATCAATCAGTATCATTTAACTGAAAGGTTGTTACTATTTGGAGATGATAACCTCTCTTTCGAAGAAAATAAGGAATTGTTTACATGTATCCAAAAGTTTATAATTGATATTAAACGCTTTTGATTTCTTACATAATATGTTCGTTACTTTCATCACTTTGGTAATTACTACCTCAGAGAAAATCATAATCATGAAAGATTTGATGTAGTTAAATTAAGCTGGCAAGCCCACTGCACTTTCACCTAACCCCTCCTCCCTGCACACCCTCCCCTTCTAGTTAAAAATACTAAGGATAATATATGATCATATCTTCTTTCTTTTTTCTTTTCTCTCTCTCTTTCTCAGATTTCGTGTATTGCTGTCCATCTCAATAATGTAAATTCCAATTGAAGGAAGTGGACTAGTATAAGCTTTCAAGCTTGTTTCCATATCCTGTTTCTGTTTGTTGTTGTTACCAAAATGCTGTCATATACTCTACCAAAAGAAACGAAATAAAGTTTACATCAAACATTTTGCACCACAGAGTGGTTTAAGGTAAGTATTATTATTGTGAATTATACTTTGCTAGAGCAAGCCATTAGTCTATTTGTTTCATAACAAATCATATTCGATTGTCATACAGCAACTGATTGCAACACTCAAATAACGCTGCCAGAATTCAGCGTGCGGGATGACTACAGGTTTCAACTCTCTTTCAAAGTCCGTTGAGAGCTGAATCAAGAACAAGCTAAGAACCAGGATAACATAAAGGGTAAGTGAAGACAATCAGTAGCAGTAGTACTTATTTACAAGTTACATTTTATCTGTCATTCACTGGCATTTGTGTTTGAGACACCGCTCCTAATAAGGGTCATTGCTGGGACATGGCCGTGGGGTACAAGGTCGCTCTCACGTTGAATTGAAACCTTTTCACCAGAGAGATTTTTTATAAAGAGTTCCCCGTCAATCGACCAGGTTTGCAGGATCTTTTTGGACTTCACTAGATTTCTGGCATGGAAACAGATGGAGTTCCTAATCTTTGTAAGATCCTTATTTACCATTATGTTCTTACAAGACGGGATTTCCTAGAAATGTTTCCTCGCCATCATAAGACGGCGTTTTGCCTCGCGACTAGCCAACGGAGCAATGATTTGTCGTGGTTTGTTATTCCTCCGCGGTCCAACACGATGAGACCTAACAATGTCCTCTGGTTTGAGAACAGCACCAGGAAGTTTGCTGACCGCGTCAAGAATCATCTCTGTTGTGTTTTCAACTCCATTGGACTCCTGGAACCCAGAAAATCTGACACATTCCTTACGGCTGTATTGCTCAAGGTTATCTAATTTATTCGTCATTTTCAGATTTCAGTACATTGATTTCGGCTTTAAGGGGCACGGTTTCGTTGTTGATCATAGCCTGTATATCGGGTAATATCAAATTGCGTACACTGAGAGCAATTCGCTGAATGTCAATGTCAGACAGGCTGAATGCGGAAGGTTGAGGGCCGGGGGTTGACATTAGTTGAGGTGCGAGGTTTGGAACTGGGAAACACCTTGGGAGGGGGGCATCATGGGCGATCCTTGAAAATTGAGTTGCTGAGGCGGGATATAGTTCATAGCCATGACCGGACTTTGATTATTCGTAGTCAAATAACTACCATTTAAAATGGCACCGTTATTAATTAATGAACTATCGAGATTATTTTGTTTGGTGATCTCGATTTAGACGACGATGTAGCTTGGTGTGGACGTTCTCTTTTACCAGTGTTTATTATAATGATCATGGTACATTAACAATAAGGATGGATAGTATTGCAACAGCAATACAAAGTCCCCTGTCTGAGCTAGGACTGCACCTATTTATTTCCCATTTTTATAACTACATGATATACTGATCATGTATACCAAGTTTCGTTAAAATCGGTGTAGTACTTTGGGATGAGTTGTCCGGACAAGCCTCAACCAATGAGAAGCCCGCGGCCATTTTGAAAAATGTTTTTTTTTTTTTTTTTAAATAATGAATTCACAACTACATGTTATACTGATCATGTATACCAAGTTTCGTTAAAATCGGAGTAGTACTTTAGAAGGAGTTAGCCAACATTCTGAAATTTACCTGTATTACCTGGCCAACATTTCAAGTTTTACACCTAAGTGAGTTTCAGCTATAGTCTGTTCATACTTTCCATGAAAGAACTATGAAAATGACAAGTTGAATAAGACTTATATAATAAAGATTTAAATGAGTTTATGTAAGGTACTTATCATAATAAATCTTAGATGTTTGCGGTAAATACTTAAACCATACTCAATTTCTTTTAATCAACGAAATCAAATGATTTCTATTCCCTGCATACCAGTATTTTTAAAATTATATCAAACTAGCAGCGGATGTGTTTCTTAATCATGAGGTAAAGCAAGGTTGCCGTGAAGAAGTTTGTGCTATTCCAACTACTATTGATGAGGTGACGTTAGTGACATAATACCAAAAATTTCAATATAATGTCAGTCCTAAAACTAATCGATTCAAATTATTTACCCTCTGTTGTACGTTTCCAAAACTTTCCTTTTTGCCGTGATGAATCTCTTAAGAAGGCAACACATGTTTAAGACTTACATTGTAGGTGTATGGCTCACTCCAAATCTTAACTTTTCGTTACATGTTTGATAAGTGGTTGGTAAGGCCATGCCAATATTTGGATTTTTAAAAAGTAGTTGCAGGCCATTTACAAACGTGTCTCTTATCCGCTCTTTGTACATAAGTATGGTACGCATTCAGTTGGAATACTGCTCTGAAGTATGGTCACCATATCAAACAACACTCATACACAGGTTGAAGTAGTACAAAGAAAGTTTTTAAAGTTTCTGCATTAAATCAAAATTAAACTATAATAGTCTACCTTACTTGCAAATATGTATCAACTTTCCTAGTCTGGAATGTAGACGTAAATTCATATATTTAATATGTTGATTCAAATCTTTACGCAGCCTGCTTGTTTGAACTTTTAGTTGTTTCACAGGAGAAATTACCTTTTAAAATTCCGGATTAATGTAAGAAAATATCCTAATTGATTCTAACTACCTTGGGCATGTTTCTGACAGGTTTTTAACATCTTACTTGAAAGATTTAAGTTGGACTTGGAGATTTGGTCTTAGAATTAGTTTTTTTTGCTGTTCATAATATGATTGTCTAGATGATATTTATTTAGGCCATCAATTCTGTTTTACATGTGTATGATCTTTATATACTGTATTTGTTCTTACTATGTATTTCATTTACTCTTATGGTATATTTTATCAATTTGTTATCAATTCTGCAATTGGACCTTTTGATCGGTTGAAATTGAATAAAATAAGAAATAACGCAATAGAAATAGATCACAATGACATCATTATTAAAGTTTGAAGTTTTATGAAGAAGTCTATAGCCTTACCTGTAATTATCTCCTATTGTTCTTCCTTTCACACATAGTATCACTTGGCCAACAAAATACCTTACCTGTATACCTCAAAATTCAGAATGTTGGCTAAGTGAGAAGACACCACAGACAGACGGTCAGACGGAGGGACAGACGGACGGACGGAGGGTAAACCTAAAGTCCCCCCGTTTTTCAAACGGCAGGGGACTAATAAGCATACAGCAATACGCGTGCAGTATCAAGGGTCACAGGTGAGTTGTTTATCGATCTATAAATAGGCACCAAAACGTACTGGTAACAGATAACGTGGACATAGCAGAAAGTGACACAAAATCAGTATAAGAAATGTTATAAGATATTGTAGCATCTAAATACAGACATTTTACCAACGTTCCTCCTCCACACTGCTACCTCAGCGACTCCTGGTAAAAGTAAAGTCATAGAGAACAGTTCAAACAATTAAAAGGCTTCTTCAAAACACTCATGATCTATACTTGCCCTTTTTAGCATATTGTGCAACTCCATTGCGAAATTGATTAATTTCCTGAGAATTATTGTTTGGAATGAAACTACGGATGGAACTACGGACAACGTTTATTGAAAACACCCTCATCTGGCGATGGCCTGACCTTGAGGAAGTAAACAGACAAGGCCAAATAGAAAGAGAGTTTTTAAGTTCATCAACACGTTAGGAGCCTGTTCGGACTTGTGACTGCTATAGACACTTGTGGGCATAACTGCATAGATCTGTATCTGTATCGTTACGTCGCAGGTCCCAATTCTGGTTTTTGCGCGACGGAGAGAGAGAGGGGCAATGCCTTTATTGGCACTGCTTTGATAGGGATACTTTGAATCCTTCAACTGTTTTGGCGCACACAACCTCATCTTCCAGATGATTCCAGTCAACTACTGTTTTTATGAAGAAAGAGTTTTTGTAAGGATTTTGGTTTTTTTGGTTTACTGTTTTTGGTTGCATATTTGTCCTCCATGTTTGTTGATATGAAGTTGCCCAAGTTTCGTGGTGTTCTGATGGCTCTTTTAGGTCTAGATTTTTTTTGTAGGAAAGCAGATGGTGGTATGACTGGTACCAGCCCCTCGACAATTTTAAACATATAGAAATTGTCGAGGGGCTGGTACCAGCCATACCACCATCTGCTTTCCTACAAAGTGTATGGTTATTTTGTTCAATATCTCTGAACCAAATAGGCCTTCTTTGATCCAATTGAAACTTGTATTTTACGCATGTTTTTCCGAAATTACCAAACAACTTAACACATTAAATGTCAAAATTAAGGCCAATGGTTAGCCATTATTCATATAAAAAATTGATCAAGTTACTGCTGTTCCATTGCACAGAGTATTGATTTACAGGCTTGTAAAATATCACTGGATTTGCTATTTACATGAACCTTAAGAACACGGAAACCATTTTATGATTCCGTCAAATGTTACTCCAGTTTTTATTAACAACGGCGCATGCTAGGTAACAGTTAATTACATAAATGATTTACGCACTTCGTTAACAGCACTAAGGATGATCACGCTTACCATTATTGGTATACAGATGACAATAATGATGAGATTTCATATCACTACAATCAGTGCTTTGCCAACCGTACCATGGTGTATTAATCAAGCTGTGTACTTTTCTAATTTTGATAGATGCGCTCTATTAAGACCCTTATGAAATATACATATGAATAAATTTTAGGGGGATTAACTTTATATTATCTGAAAAATAAACGAACGATAGCGATGTGACATAAATCGTGAGAGTTAATTGCTGACATGTACTGATTTCAGCGAGAGAAATAAAGCATGGCATGTGCACGTGGTAGGCGTACGTTGATAGGATATATGAAAGTACTTTACTGTCCATTTATAACACGTACTTCATACGTGATTACTCAAGTTATACGAGTATACATTTTCTACGAACAACATATGTCCCCATATAAGCATGGTTTATTCTATGGCTATCACCAAGCGTGATATCTCTTTACTATGGTGTTCCGTTTGGGCCAAATTTCCAATATCGCTTCTTCGCTCCGGCGACCTATACGCGAAGGAGCGAAGACACGAAAACACGATGACGAAGGAGCAAAGGAGCGAAAACATGATTATGAAGGAGCAAAGGAGCGAAAACATGATTGCGAAGGAGCGATAGAAATTCGCACCTTCGCCATCGTGTTTTCGCTCCTTGGCTTCTTCGCTCCTTCGCTCATTCGACATCGTGTTTTCGCTCCTTGGCTTCTTCTCGTTTAGGTCGAAGGAGCGATGGAGCGAGGGAGCGATATTAGAAATTTTGCCCTAACGGAACACCATACTTTACATTGTGGTATTTTAGTTAGCTAACCTAACCGAGGATAATACCGAATGTCCAATAGGGTCATTTAGAACAATCAAATGTGGTATAGGATGCAGGCGGAAATTAGTTTAATTTTACAAACTATATATCATTAAGGCGTTATTTAAACATTCTGATTGCATTGCTCTGAACAATTTACAGATGTAAATGTCAAGTGGTGTCTTCCTGTAGCAGTGGAAACAATAGAGCCTCGTTTTTTTGTTGTTGCACATTTACATATTTAACGTCCATACATGCGTTAAGTACCATATCGAGCGCGGTAGTCGGAAAACCTTACATCGCATCGACGTTTATCACAAGATGGAGAATTGTTTCAAATTTGCCCTAGTGGCCAGTCTGTGTATAGTTATACACTTCGGTAAGTCTGATTTAACTTATCGTGTTTTCATTAATGAGTACTTTTACTGACTCTCGGGTGACCTGGTATTATATGATATTGTATGAGTATGACGACGGAGAACGATAGATAAACTGAAACCTTTTGGACAAGAAATTTGAATTAAAGTGTCGGTGAAGTCATGTATAGTGTACATTTCATTGAACAAATCCATGTTTCTATTACATGTACCAGAATTATTGTGTTCTAACGTTGAATGTCTAATATCGAATAGTTAGATTGATTTTACATGAACAACTATGGTTAACATGTTATATTAGATATTTGTTTTTACATGAGGAAAGTAACATTGAGTGAGTGAGTGAGTGAGTGAGTGAGTGAGTGAGTGAGTGAGTGAGTGAGTGAGTGAGTGAGTGAGTGAGTGAGTGAGTGAGTGAGTGAGTGAGTGAGTGAGTGAGTGAGTGAGTGAGTGAGTGAGTGAGTGAGTGAGTGAGTGAGTGAGTGAGTGAGTGAGTGAGTGAGTGAACAAATAAACTCTTACTGAAGTATTCATATCTACGTAATATCTTCATAGCAAAAAGATATATAGCGGATGTCCAGTTTTTAGGAAGCTATCAGAACAGAGTAGAATCTGTGTGGGTGATGACAACATGTTATTCATATAAATTTATTGCGTTAAAACACCCCTTTCTGAAATTTTGTATCGGTTTGCTGAAGCCACATACTCATACGGCATGAAACAGCTGTAATACTACTGTGATAGCATCCATTCATTTTGTTTCATATTTGTGGATTTCATTTCAAGATAGAACATTTCTTGGAAATGTTGTTCCACATACAGTTCTTCTGTTATCATATAAACTTTTCCACGGCGATTAACTTGTCGATTAAAACAACTTTACTTACGAACAATGTCATCATATTGCATCAACTTCAGAGAAGGTCTGTACACACAATAGGATGTTTCATAATTCAATGTATGCATAGGTAAATTTGGGTTCTATATATATAATTTGTGTGATATCATTCTCCGAGATATTCATATAAATTATTGCAGTATGCTATAAAAATCCCGATAATCAAGGAAGCATACAACACATAGAAGGCATGTTTTCAAGAAGAATTTAGTTAAGGCAAATAAAGAAATGTGTAATTATTACATGTATTAATATTTATTCATATATGATTTTAAAATTATTTCTATATGTGTCACGTAATCTTGATAATTATCTTTCCTAGAATCGAATTTGATATTTGTGGATTAAAACTTTACCTTCAACAATTGTCATCCTGTTATTGAACGGATTTCGTCAAATCTTCAAATTTTTACTTGTTTATATCTAAGTTGTTCCTTTTAAAGACCTATTATGTCTTTCTTGACTAGCTCAAGCATCTCGCTGCCCTTTAAGTGAGCAGGATCAGTGGAAGGAGTTCCGGAATTCCTGCTACTTTTTCAGCGAAACGTCGACAACTTGGCAGTCGGCCAAGGTAAGATTAATATAACAACATTTTCTTACAGCTCAAGCAATGATATAACATCCATATACATTGACAACGTCATCAATTTCGACACACATTTCATCGGACATTGATGGAGGGATGAATTGTTTTTGCAACGTAAAAGCCACATAACAATTTGATATGTTTAAGTATGTAAGCCTTTACCGTGAACAAGGATAGCTCAACCCTTGTGAAAAAGCTCTTTCTTACACTCGGGCCGAGATATCCATGTCCACTGAAAAAAACCCATGTCAGATCATTTTAATCAATGTCTAGTACTGGAATATTTACAAATTTGACTGTGTAAGTATCGTTACTTTATCATTCATTTTAACAGTTGGCCTCAAAATACTTTTGAACATCTTAATCTATTTGAATATCAAATCACATCACCGGGGATTCTGTATTCTTATTTCGATTGTACAAACAGAATAGAATTACATGCTTTTCCCCGTACATATATCACGGGTGTGTTTTAGGATTGGTACAGTAGAACCATGCCATATCGGAAATCTTAAATAAAAACCAAGAACATTTTAAATATCTGTTTCTCAGTCGTTATATTCACTTAAATTTACTGTACTTCCTGATTTCATGTCCAAATTGGTTTAAGTTCTCGATGGACGTTCACCCTTTCAGAAAAAAAATGAACATGACTTGAAAAAAGTAATAACATATCCTAATAATATATCACATTTTATACGTTTTTATGAAACTAGTTAAGTTTCAGACTTCCAAACATATGATTTAATTTCTTCCACTGGATAAAGTATAATTGATTTTCATCAAAACAATTAATTTTATCATTTAATCATACAATTTTATAATATTGATAATTTTCCTCACTTAGGAATCCTGTGAAGAGAATGGAAGTCACCTCGTTGACATTTTGTCACGGGGAGAAAACGAATTTATCCACCAGAGACTGAATACCTACCGATACAGTAAGTAAACCTGCCAAAAAGACAGCGTAAGCTTTTTGTTAACTTGGGATTTCTCCCAATTCAATTTTGTTTATGTTTCCACAGTGTTGTTTTTATTTCACTTCAATTCACCAGCATTTCCGAAGCCAGTATTGTCTCTCAAATGTTGTTACTTAAAGCAACTTGTTCACATAGCATATTTTACATGATATCGAACTAAGCGAATGATTTATTTATAGGTGAAGACTACTACATTGGGGCAACCGATCGACAACATGAGGGTTATTTCGTGTGGGAAAGCACTAGGAGTGCACTCGGATATAAGAACTGGAACGTTGGTGAACCAAACCAGCATCTGGGCACTCCTGAAAATTGTGCTGAAATCAAAACCGATAATGGGAAATGGAATGATGTCCCCTGTGATATCGTGATGCGTTTTATTTGTAAACGTCCGGTATCCAGAGAGTAATAAACTGAAATATTTGTTTCTCACCATAAATTGTGTTTGCTTGTTGTATTTGCTACAAAAAAAAAACAAAAAACAAAACAAAAAACCCAACAAAAACAAACAATCAAAAACCAGTTAAAACAAAAACAAAAATGTTTTTCAAATGGTCGTTAATATCAAGACGCTACAATATCTTTCGCAAAACTATTATGTAGAACGTAGTATATGGCATATCAAGAACAAGTCTGATGAAATTAATTAAACATATCAAGCTCATTTGTTTTATTCGTTACTTATTTTTGTTTACTTATAACCTTCTCATCTCAGTATACGTAAACCAGGCTGGCCGCCTTTGCGATGATAGATAGTCACACGTAGGTTAATTCTAGTGATATGGTAGAAAGATGTGTATTTCGTCATCGATAATGACGTTCGTAACAGTTCAAAGAAACATTTATCAATGCAATAAAACAATCTTCACCAGTTCCCCAAATCAAATGAAACGAAGGTTAATGTTGTTGATTGTAAAAGGGGCTAATTTTCATAATCACGGCACTATTTGTAACGTGCTTTTAGGAAATCTCTGAAAGGATTTAATGTTGGATTTTTAAACAAGACACTTCTCAGAAATTGTTACATGTACTTATTATTGTTTTACATGTATGAGGTACACAATATAATTTCATGACGTTAGTAAAAGACTTAACCATCTAGTTTGAAATTTCTTTAAATTGTCCGTTATAAACAAGGTATTTTGATAAACGGACGTTGCAATATGAATTACCAACAGAGGATTTGGCATATCTTGATTATCAATTTCTCTTCCTGGATTTTACCTAAATTTCAATTGGTGGGTGTCGTCGATGAAGCAGAGGAATTTATGAACAATTCCTTAACATTTCATGACCACATGGTCTGATTCTCCTGGTACTTTTAGAGTTTTTCCATGTAAGTCTATATTTGGATCATATCTGCCTTCGTTTTATCATTCTGAATTAGAATTGCGTTTATGTGTCACTTTTCTCCGATATCTAAAACAAAATATTGTAAGATGCCACAACTCAACCCTACTGCAATTAGGAAGTATTCGATTTGAGCTTGAGCATAAACATATTATTACTTCGATTGAAAATGCGAAATGATCAACAAAATTACGCATGTATTTGTTTACTTATGATGTTTTATTTTTCTGTTTACAAACAAAGGACATAGGATATAACGCCATTATCACAACAAATTAAAATATGTTACTTAAAAATGACGTCATAAAATGTGTTACGAGCAGAGAAAAGCGCCTGTCTCGCGCTAGAGTTCCATCCTACAAACAAAACGCTGTTCCTCGGAGCATGGAATGTCGTTCCACTTTCCGTTAGTTGTACTGATTTCTGAGCAGTCCTCGCCGGTACCCGCATCGTTCGGTTCGTTATGTGACCAGTTCGTATAGTAGTCATTCAAGTCCATGTCCTTTTGTTCCCAAGCGAACCTTCCTTCATGACCCGCATCAGTGGCTCCCAATGTGATAAAAATGGACTTCAGAAAGAACAAAATAAAGACAAATTACTACCGGCTTCCCCAAAAAGTAAGTTTAGAGATATTTGTGTATCTGATAAACATGCTGATATCTGAAATTTAGATCTATTTGATAATTACATTAAAATAATATGAAATATTCCATTTCAATTTTGTATCATTTTTTGTTTTTTGTTTTGTTTTGTTGTTGTTGTAATTGTTCACTTATTGACAAAAGAGGGTTCCAGAAGATTGTACTAAAATGCTGATTAACATATTTAAACATTGCATGATGCATTACTCTATAAACTATTATCTCTGCATAAAATATGACTCATATCAACATTTAGTACAACTCATATCAACATTTAGTACAACTCATATCAACATTTAGTATTACTCATATCAACATTTAGTATAACTCATATCAACATTTAGTACTACTCATATCAACAGTATTACTCATATCAACATTTAGTACAACTCATATCAACATTTAGTACAACTCATATCAACATTTAGTATTACTCATATCAACATTTAGTATTACTCATATCAACATTTAGTATAACTCATATCAACATTTAGTATAACTCATATCAACATTTAGTATTACTCATATCAACATTTAGTATAACTCATATCAACATTTAGTATAACTCATATCAACATTTAGTATAACTCAAACCAACATTTAGTATAACTCATATCAACATTTAGTATAACTCAAACCAACATTTAGTATTACTCATATCAACATTTAGTATAACTCATATCAACATTTAGTATTACTCAAACCAACATTTAGTATTACTCAAACCAACATTTAGTATAACTCAAACCAACATTTAGTATAACTCAAACCAACATTTAGTATAACTCATATCAACAGTATTACTCATATCAACATTTAGTATTACTCAAACCAACATTTAGTATAACTCAAACCAACATTTAGTATAACTCAAACCAACATTTAGTATAACTCATATCAACAGTATAACTCATATCAACATTTAGTATAACATATATCAACTTTTCGTATAACTCATATCAACATTTAGTATAACTCATATCAACATTTAGTATAACTCATATCAACATTTAGTACTACTCATATCAGCAGTATAACTCATATCAACATTTAGTATAACATATATCAACTTTTCGTATAACTCATATCAACATTTCGTATAACTCACATCAACATTTAGTAATAAATATTACTCATATCAACATTTAGTATTACTCATATCAACATTTAGTACAACTCATATCAACATTTCGTATAACTCATATCAACATTTCGTATTACTCATGTCAACATTTAGTAAATATTACTCATATCAACATTTAGTATTGCTCATATCAACATTTAGTATAACTCATATCAATATTTAGTACTACTCATATCAACATTTAGTATTACTCATATCAACATTTAGTACAACTCATATCAACATTTAGTACAACTCATATCAACATTTAGTATTACTCATATCAACATTTAGTAAATATTACTCATATCAACATTTAGTATTACTCATATCAACATTTAGTAAATATTACTCATATCAACATTTAGTATTACTCATATCAACATTTAGTAAATATTACTCATATCAACATTTAGTATTACTCATATCAACATTTAGTAAATATTACTCATATCAACATTTAGTATAACTCATATCAACATTTAGTATTGCTCATATCAATATTTAGTATAATTCATATCAACATTTAGTATAATTCATATCAACATTTAGTATTACTCATATCAACATTTAGTAAATATTACTCATATCAACATTTAGTATAACTGATATCAACATTTAGTATTACTCATATCAACATTTAGTATAACTCATATCAACATTTAGTACTACTCATATCAACATTTAGTATAATTCATATCAACATTTAGTATAACTCATATCAACAGTATTACTCATATCAACATTTAGTAAATATTACCCATATCAACATTTAGTATAACTGATATCAACATTTAGTATTACTCATATCAACATTTAGTATTACTCATATCAACATTTAGTATAACTGATATCAACATTTAGTATTGCTCATATCAACATTTAGTATTGCTCATACCAACATTTAGTATAATTCATATCAACATTTAGTATAACTCATATCAACAGTATTACTCATATCAACATTTAGTATTACTCATATCAACATTTAGTATTACTCAAACCAACATTTAGTAAATATTACTCATATCAACATTTAGTATAACTCATATCAACATTTAGTATAACTCATATCAACATTTAGTATTACTCATATCAACATTTAGTAATAAATATTACTCATATCAACATTTAGTATAACTCATATCAACATTTAGTAAATATTACTCAAACCAACATTTAGTATAACTGAATATCAACATTTAGTATTACTCATATCAACATTTAGTAATAAATATTACTCATATCAACATTTAGTATAACTCATATCAACATTTAGACAACTATGAACCTTAGGTTATATTAATAATTACTTACTATAATTGTAAGTGTTCAGTCTATCCCGTAATAAATGCATTTTCTGTCGCGGACAGGATATACGCAAGCTTCGCATCGACACCAGGAATAATATGACAAAAATACTGTAAGAGAATCGAAAACATTTACATACATGACCCGAGCGTGCATTTATGAAAATACATATAACACAAAAATATCTTCAGATCATACTTACTAAAAAAAATATATTTATCCCACTTTTGACGTTATATTTTCCTGTTGACAAGTACCCGTAACCACTGTGTAATTCATTTGAAAGAACAGTTTCAATAAATTGCAATGTATTATGTCAGGGTTAAATTGATTTGAATTACAAGTCTCCATTATTTTTAGCGTTTGTTTAGTATATAACTTCAGTGTTTTGATGCAACCCATACAAGAATCACTTTGAATTATATCTTTATAAAGTAGCAGTGAATTTTTCGTTAAAAGCTTACCGCGGCACTATCCCAGGAAAGAGATTCTTCGCTGAAAAAGAAACAGCTGTTTCCAAGTCGTTTCCACTCTTCGTCCGGACATTCGTCGCTTAATCCTCAAGACGAGAGAAAATGCTTTTAAATAATATACACATGTAACAGTTTCATTAAGGTAAATACATGGTTATATCGATGGAGAAATGCGATTGGTTCGGACATACACAATTTAAAAATCAGTATTAGAGATATACACAGTACTCATTTTTTTAAATATTTTTTTCCAGATTAATAAGTGAAGAGATCTTCGATATTAGACAATAATTCAATCTTCAATAACATGCATAACACAAACACAATTAGTTATTGGCTACGTATACAGCGGATATATTCATATGTCGTTGTCATTAATTACCTAGATAATGCTATTTCATTGCCATTAATAACCTAGATAATGGTAATGCTATGTCATTGTCATTAATTACCCAGATAATGCTAATTGACTTCCATTAATAACCTAGATAATGCTATTTCATTGCCATTAATAACCTAGATAATGCTAATTGACTTCCATTAATTACCTAGATAATGCTAATTGACTTCCATTAATTACCTAGATAATGCTATTTCACTTCCTTCCACTATTAACCTAGATAATGCTATTTTACTTCGATTAATTACCTAGATAATGATATCCCATTGCCATTAATTATCTAGATATTGCTATTTCACTACCATTAATTACGTAGATAATGCTATTCCATTTCTATTAATAACCTAGATAATGCTATTTACTACCATCAATTACATAGATAAGTCTATGCGTATGTCATTAATTACCTAGTTAATGCTATGCCACTGTCATTAATTACCTAGATAATGCTATTTGACTACCATTAATTATTTAGATAATGTTATTTTATCACCATTAATTACCTAGTTAATGCTATTTCACTGCCATTAGGTTCAATTTATTCAGTTTCTACTGACCGGGCTTTTTGTACTGTCCTCCGTTGCCTTTAATTGTTATTTCTATGTACTTTCAATGTAGTTTGTACAATAGCCATTGTGTCACGCATTTTCAGATAAACTGGAAAGCATGCAGTTCTTCAACACAATAGTTTCTGAAAGTTGGGTACTATCTGAAGAGTTGACTGCCCTATTTTTCGTCGAGTCCGCATTGTCTAAGATATTATAAACATATTCTTCCACGCCGCCAGAGACAGTGACCGAACCTTTGAGCTAGATGACACATTTGTAAATCTGTCTATCTACCAAGAAATATATCTTTCAAAATTAACCTCAGCTTCCTGCTAAATAGGCTTTACGCACACAGTGCCTACTTAATCATTAATTCCTAGTAATGGTTAGCATGTACACTGTATACTGTACATGTGTATAATGGCCAGGAAATTAAAATTTAATGAAATAATACTTAATAACAAACCAACTAACAACCGCATCCGTTCACAAGAAGCCAAGCACAAACACAAACACACACATACACTACACACATGCCTTTCGCAGATAGGAGAGGCCTTCCTTAACCAAAGCTGTTGATAGGACGTTCAGCAATGGAAAACAACATTTGATTCGCACTGCAGATCTTGTTAAATTGTGTATATATTCAAATTAACTTGTCAGAGTTGAACGAAAATTAAGCTAGAAAGAATAGGGATGTAACCACTTCAATTAAGCTTCTTTACTGCTAAAGTGATTTGCTGTATGTGAAATTTCGCTTTCTGTAAAAGGAAAAATCCAGTTACATTAACATTCAATATTACGTCATATGACCATCATTGTGACTCTCAAATCTCCCTAACATAATGAAAGCTCGAATTACGAAACAAAATCTTCCTCAAATCAAATACCTCATTTTTGGAACTGAAAAATAAACCTGCTAGAAATATGCTGCTCTTAGTTTTTGTCCCATAGATGTGGCCAGGCGAAGGAATGATATTGACAATCTTCATCAATGAATAATGGTTTTGGCAGATATAGCAATAACGGCAAATATCACAGTTACTAAAACATCATTATATAAACATCTTAACTACGATAGACTTACCAAGTGTGAAACACCAGCAAAGGAGCAAGAAGCCGATTATACCCGCCATGTTGTTCTCCACACAAAGTCAACAGGTCAGTCGTGGGGGAGCCAAACTATGTCTCTGTTTCAGCAGCAAGTCGAGATAAGTTTACATGACGGATTCAGTTTCCAACGCTCTTTGAGTGGTCGTGTGGAATCATTTAAGGCTTTAAACTTATCATTGACTAATCATATAATCGTTATACTTTTATCAGGGGTTCGCTATGTGACACGGATTGTAATAGGTTTATAAGTAATGGCGATGGGAAGGCAACAACAGTACTTAGCATTTTTCATACAGTGAGCATAATGATAAATAATAACATGATTACTATATAATTTGGAATTGGAATTGCAGACAAACAAAATAGGACAGCAAAATTGTTCTTCGACAATAAAACCTTATTATTTCGACGATAAATATCAGTTTCCAGTAACACGCTGGCCGCTCGAAGTAACAGGTTATCTCGTTTTGTGACACATGTAAAATGCGCTATAATACATGTCAACTGTATCTTTAAACCATCAGGCCCAGTTGTTCAAAAGGTGATTAGCTGAAACACTTGATTAGTGAAAATCTCATTTCTCCTATTTCAAATCATATATGTGTGTATATCCTTCAAAATCAGCTGATATGAAGAGACTGGTAGGTGTTATAGTTATTAGAAAATTTTGTTTTAGAAAATAAGTTTTACCATAAATTATTTGATTAGAATTTTAATATTGTTGTTTAACTGTGATTAGCCTGATCACCTTTTGAAGAACTGGTCCCAGATCCGTGAGTATGGGAAAGTTGAACGGGTCTACAATAACCTTGTGAGAAGTGTTAAAAGGAGTTCAAATTACAGATTCAACATCCGTTTTACTGCGATAAAAAATAACAGTATAACGCAATTATTGTTGGAAAGTAAACCAAACTTTCTCTAGATGTGTAGCCACTTCAAGGAAATTTGATCTATGAATGTGGTTCACACTTTTATAAAGTTTTAAAACTTAATGCCGACAACAATGCACACAGCATTCAGAAAATCTGTGCATGCTACAAAGTTGTTTACATGTGCGTCATACGGGAACATGTGTAATACAACGTGTGTAATACGTGTGTAATACAACGTGTGTAATACGTGTGTAATACAACTGTGTAATACAACGTGTGTAATACAACGTGTGTAATACAACTGTGTAATACAACGTGTGTAATACAACGTGTGTAATACAACTGTGTAATACAACGTGTGTAATACAACGTGTGTACTATTACGTGTGTACTACAACGTGTGTAATACAACGTGTGTAATACGTGTGTAATACAACGTGTGTAATACGTGTGTAATACAACGTGTGTAATACAAGTGTGTAATACGTGTGTAATAGAACGTGTGTAATACAACGTGTGTAATACAACGTGTGTAATACGAGTGTTATACAACGTGTGTAATACAACTGTGTAATACGTGTGTAATACAACTGTGTAATACGTGTGTAATACGTATGTAATACAACGTTCCAAACACGTGTGTAATACGTGTGTAATACAACGTGTGTAATACGAGTGTAATACAACGTGTGTAATACGTGTGTAATACAACTGTGTAATACGTGTGTAATACGTGTGTAATACAACGTTCCAAACACGTGTGTAATACAACGTGTGTAATACAACGTGTGTAATACGAGTGTAATACAACGTGTGTAATACGTGTGTAATACAACGTGTGTAATACAACCTGTGTAATACAACGTGTGTAATACAACCTGTGTAATACAACGTGTGTAATACAACCTGTGTAATACAACGTGTGTAATACGTGTGTAATACAACTGTGTAATACGTGTGTAATACGTGTGTAATACAACGTTCCAAACACGTGTGTAATACAACGTGTGTAATACAACGTGTGTAATACGTGTGTAATACAACTGTGTAATACAACTGTGTAATACAACGTGTGTAATACAACTGTGTAATACAACGTGTGTAATACGAGTGTAATACAACGTGTGTAATACAACTGTGTAATACAACGTGTGTAATACGTGTGTCATACAACTGTGTAATACAACGTGTGTAATACGTGTGTAATACAACGTGTGTAATACAACTTGTGTAATACAACGTGTGTAATACAACGTGTGTAATACAACCTGTGTAATACAACGTGTGTAATACTAAACGTGTAATACAACGTGTGTAATACAACTGTGTAATACAACTGTGTAATACGTGTGTAATACGAGTGTAATACAACGTGTGTAATACAACGTGTGTAATACGTGTGTAATACAACTGTGTAATACGTGTGTAATACGTGTGTAATACAACGTTCCAAACACGTGTGTAATACAACGTGTGTAATACAACGTGTGTAATACGAGTGTAATACAACGTGTGTAATACGTGTGTAATACAACGTGTGTAATACAACCTGTGTAATACAACGTGTGTAATACAACCTGTGTAATACAACGTGTGTAATACAACCTGTGTAATACAACGTGTGTAATACGTGTGTAATACAACTGTGTAATACGTGTGTAATACGTGTGTAATACAACGTTCCAAACACGTGTGTAATACAACGTGTGTAATACAACGTGTGTAATACGTGTGTAATACAACTGTGTAATACAACTGTGTAATACAACGTGTGTAATACAACTGTGTAATACAACGTGTGTAATACGAGTGTAATACAACGTGTGTAATACAACTGTGTAATACAACGTGTGTAATACGTGTGTCATACAACTGTGTAATACAACGTGTGTAATACGTGTGTAATACAACTTGTGTAATACAACGTGTGTAATACAACGTGTGTAATACAACCTGTGTAATACAACGTGTGTAATACGTGTGTAATACAACTGTGTAATACGTGTGTAATACGTGTGTAATACAACGTTCCAAACACGTGTGTAATACAACGTGTGTAATACAACGTGTGTAATACGTGTGTAATACAACTGTGTAATACAACTGTGTAATACAACGTGTGTAATACAACTGTGTAATACAACGTGTGTAATACGAGTGTAATACAACGTGTGTAATACAACTGTGTAATACAACGTGTGTAATACGTGTGTCATACAACTGTGTAATACAACGTGTGTAATACGTGTGTAATACAACGTGTGTAATACAACTTGTGTAATACAACGTGTGTAATACAACGTGTGTAATACAACCTGTGTAATACAACGTGTGTAATACGAGTGTAATACAACGTGTGTAATACAACTGTGTAATACGTGTGTAATACTAAACGTGTAATACAACGTGTGTAATACAACTGTGTAATACAACTGTGTAATACGTGTGTAATACGAGTGTAATACAACGTGTGTAATACGAGTGTAATACAACGTGTGTAATACAAGTGTGTAATACGTGTGTAATAGAACGTGTGTAATACAACGTGTGTAATACGTGTGTCATACAACTGTGTAATACAACGTGTGTAATACGTGTGTAATACAACGTGTGTAATACAACGTGTGTAACACGTGTGTAATACGTGTGTAATACAACGTGTGTAATACGTGTGTAATACACAACGCGTATAAGATGCTTCCTCACACGAGTAATACAACGTGCATTACACGTGTGTGATACATATGTAATATAGCGCTCCTATTCGATGTATTTTAATACATGTGTTAGGGTGAGTAGATGTGCTTATATAGCGGTTACCATTTCATGTTATCACCGAACCATCGCCACATGTATAGGTGATCAAGTAACATTTCCCGTGACATTTTGAGCTGGCACAGCGGTAATAATGTAATATAACTATCCTTTAAATTCGGTTATCATTAACAACCGTCAATCACAGCAAGATGTGTAAAGGTTTTAGAGAGTTATTATAGTTTCCTGATGGTACCCATCATCTTAAAAATATTGTTCGTTAGTTTTGTTTGTTTTTAATTTGAATCCAATTAGCAAAATACATCGTTATACTTTAAATTTTACTCTACGCCGTTTTACTATAAAAGAAATAATTAAATACTAGTTTTTCTGTAACTTTTTAGCAGAAAATACGGCATCTAGTTGGAGAAATTGATTGGATACAAGGAGATGCCTATATCGTCTGGTAGTCATAGTGATAATTGTCAGACAATTTCCCGTCAACCAAAGTATTCAAAAATTTGATGCTGTTCTACGATACATTTGTAGCAACATTTGTCTCAAAGAGGTTGTTTTCCGATGCCGTCTTGGGAATATTGGCGTAATGGTCACGCAAGAAAAACACTTTATCATCACGTGATATTTTCCCCATGACGTATCACAGGCGTCCGATAGTTAGAGAAGTGGCTATTTTTATTTCTATGAAATATTGACCAGAAGCAGACGCATGTGGACATATGTACGTATTTAAATCTACCTTATTGTTTTCATTAGAAATACGAATGGGAAAAATAATGGGTTACTTTTGGCATATTTGATTCCGACTTTTGGCGGGATTTGCCGAGCTTTTGCGATTGGATTAATACAACTGTTTCGCTTCAGGTTACAAATCCGTCATCTTTCGTGACTATAATGGTTATAAACTTTCATAAATACTATCGTTATATTCCTTTAAAAGCAATGTATGCTTCAGAGCAAATATTTCATGATATGCGTAAGCGTGTGAAGTCTTTTCTTGAGTGCTTATTGATTCACCAAAGATATGGTTGAAGCCATCACTGTGTATCTATGCTAACCTGGACATAACGTACACTCGCTCGTAACCACTTTTCCGTAAGCCTGTGTCATATAAGCATAATCTGTTAAACCCGATATGAAATACCTGTTCCTTTCCTTATGCATTTCTATGTTTGTATATAAAATAATTCATAAAATACAAGTAATTTTGTCAAATACCCGATATTTCCACTAGTGACATGCATAAGAAAGAACATCATAATGCTGTGTTCCATCTCGTAACAATATAAAGCCTAAATGGTGATTGGTCTTTGCATGGGTTACAATGTGTTGTGTTTTATAATACACACGGCGATGTACTAATTACTGTTCATGTTCATATTTAAGTGGTAATTTTATTTTAGCGCGAAGCATTGCACTGAATCATGATTGGTTAAAAGTACTGTTCATTTATACTGTTTTCATTAAAGATTAGCTTGGATGAGCCAATTCATCATTGCGCTCATCTCTTAAAATTTGTTTCAAAGTTTAAATGCCTTAGATTTGGTTTTTGGATTTAGAACTTCTCTTGTTTGGTTAATCTCGTGTTCCGACATGTGCAAAACTACATCAAATCCAGCAATAAACTTTCTTACACACCTGTGTCTATGTTAAATATGCCTATCTCATTTTTTTCATGTGATGTATTTGTATAATGGAAGAGGGCGTACATAAGTTGAAAAACCTAATATTTTGTCTCAATCTAGTTGGCAATAAAATATGTTTAAAGTCAAGTTGAAAGTAAAATTTGGAAATGTGCTAAAACGTTTAGTTTAACAAGTGAAGTGTTTTATTTCTACATTTACAGATCATTAACGAAAACATTGGTCTATATATATACCTTCCAGATATTTAAATATTTATTCAATTTACGTTAAATGACACCATTTTTACTCAGGAAAATGGGATTTTAATCACAATGATTGCCCCCCAATTATCTCCCTGTCATCCACTGTCCCGAGTTTTGCTGTTTTGTGGGACGAAATGGGCCAACTGCGGAGATAAACAAAAACATTTGTCATGACACCATCTAAACTTGCCCTGTTACTTTTAAAACCTTATGCCATCTGTTAACCAACTATGGTGTTTTCCAAATAACTACAACAGGAATTCGGCAAATGAATATCGACTGCAGGGATTATTAAGAAAAATATAATGATATTGTTCGTCGTTTATCTACTAAGCATGTTTAACTGTTCCATGTTCTATGTCTGTATGTGAATGTTGTTAATTTATTGTGTCGTAATAAAGGGGCGGATTGCCTCGAAAATTTGTGTAATTGTTCACGTAGTAATAACGACAGTACAGACAAGTAAACTGTCAATTCTTTTAGGCAATCAGCTCTTTTATCAAGCTAGTGCAATACTCTGAAGGTCCTGGTTCATTCTGTGTGATTTAGTGTGGCGACATTTAAATCTTACGTACAATTCTTTCAATGCGCTGACTTTCAGCATTAAATATAAAACAGATATTGTATCGCTTCAAAAAAAAGAGAAAGAAAGAACATTTATTATTGTTTACTACATCAAGAAGCAGTAAACTGTGATCTTGAAATACCATGTTAATTTTAATTTAAACAATAAGGTTATCAATTTTGAATTAAGGAAGATTTGGTATGAATTAGGGAAGATGACATGACATAGTATCACACCAGTGTCCCTCCAAAGACCTGAGAGTTGGACACTTTTTTCAGTTTTAAAATCTTTTTATTCATCCTTTTGCATATTATAAGTACATGGAATACATAGAAAAAAAAACATCAATTATAGATACAGTTTTACAACAGCACTGGATCTGCATATAATATAAAAAGGTTAATGAAAGTAGCTATTGTTATTTATTGATTTATGGCATGTACTTATATAAGGCAAGTAGTGAATATCGTAATAAAACAAGAAATAAAGGATTTTTTTTCTTATTATTTACAACATTTAATACAGCTTTCACACTCACTTTCACACATTTACTGAATGCATGTATATATATATACTTATACAAATAAAAGGTGTATTTTCTGTAAGAGAAAAAAAATCTATTTTATATGGACCATTTATTTTCAAACTTATTGTACTCCATCTTATTTCTAAATATTACTTTTTCTATTTTCAGGTAAAAATCTAATTCGTTTTTGAATCCATTTATATTAGGAAGACAGTTTCTAAGTTTGTAAATATGAAACTTTGCTAATAGAAGTAAAGTGTTGAGATATTTTAACTCTTGTTCCTTGGGTAATTTACCCAATATTACATCAACATTTTGTAGTTGTATAGTTCTAGTTGTCTTATTGTATATCCATACATTTTTAAATCATCCCAAAAGTTTTCAACTATTCTGCATTCCCAAAACATATGCATAATTGTTTCAATGTGACGGTTGCAGGAAGTGCAGAGAGCGGAGCCTTTTATGTTGATCATATGTAAAAATTTATTTCTACTAATTATTCTATGTATTATTCTGTATTGAAACCATTTAAGTTTACAGTCTATGGTGGATTTAAATGGGATGATATTAATTTTTTTCCACCATATTGTGTCCTTCACCAAATCAAGTTCTTCTGACCATTTAGTAATGTATTTGTTGTTTGTTTTGACATTCTGAGAGTTGGAAACTTGTTATAGGTTATGTTGTATTGCTTGTTGTCAGTTCGAGTATGACACCTTATGGTGCATATAGCCCACTTATAAATATACGTTTGAAAAGGAGAGAAAAACTTCTGATGGCTGGTATCATCAAAATTTGTTCTTTTAATATATTAGTCTACACACCAGACTTAAAACATATCGAAGTTGTCCAAAATATACCATACTTTTAACATTGTTGTCCACGAAACCAGATTTTTAACATATTTGTCTCTAATACCAGACTTTTAACATATTTGTCTCTGATACCAGACTTCAGAGGCTGTGCAGGTAGGACGTAAGAATTGTACCTACTGCCCTCTTGATCACTGCATGATCGTAAGAGGCGACTAAATTTGGGATCTTATCTTTTCTTTCTTACTATCTTTTTCTTCCTAATTTCTCCCTTGACAATGCCTCACTTTTGGTCTTTACTTGAGCATTTGCCCCTGTGAGGAAGGTTTTGGGTTCTGTCCCCTGGTCGAGACATACCAGAGTATTTAAAAATGGTAGTTGCTACTCCTGCTTAGCGCTCAGCATATTAGGAGTTGGACGACTGGTTCACCTGACGTCAGTATAATGTGACCAGGTGTGGTGTCCTGCTGTGTGTCTTCGGCAGTATGCCTCAGTGAAGTAGCACTATAACTAGGCAAAAAATCCGGCCTATCACAAGGAGACTTAACACAAACATACAGCAGCCTCCCAAAACACACATATACACTCGATCACCACACGCATGCATATCACACGCACAGGGGACAGTCCTTAAATGACTTTAGCTGTTGATAGGACATTAAACAAATCAAACCAAACCAACCAGACTTCAGAAGCAACCATGGTTTTTATTTAACTTTATTCAATGAAAATATAAAACAAAGTTCTGTAATTTCTTTTTTATTTAATTCTGGTCATAATATACAAAATGAGACTCTGAAGCACCAAAACATGAACATTATGGAATGAAGAATAGTAAGTAATGTCTGTAGTTTAAACTTCCTTGTAGAAGCAGACGATACTGCTGTATATCCCTTTGTCATCCTGAAAACAAAAATGTTTTTTTTCAGTAATCCTGGACCTTAAATCAAAATTCAATTTAATTTTCAAACCATACAGTACACATAACACACAAAAGCCCAATGGGCCTGTATCACTCACCATGTAATGCAACATTAAGGTCTTTTATGCAGATACTAAGTTGATTACTAATTTATTGAAATATAAGATTAGACTTGTTTTATTCATTTCAATCAAGTTTGTAGCTGTTTATTCCACATTACTACTGGCCCAATATCGGGTTTCTGGGTCTCTTGGTTATTGAGAAAGCTTTGTTTAAACAAGAGACCCAATGGGTGAATGCTGCAATTCAATACAAGCTCACTTGTCGTTTAGGGCAGGCAAGCTAAAAATTAGCCTATTTCACCTGCTATTTGACCCCTATTACCTTGAAAAAAGGTCGAGCCATTCATTTGAACAAATTTTGTAAACCATTACCCTAGCATGATACAAGCTCAACATCAGATCTCTGTGCCTCTTGGTTACTGAGAAGAAGTTGTTTAAAGATTTTATCCCATTTGATCCTGTGACACTGAGTCATTCAAGGTCATTCATTTGAACAAACATGGTAGCCCTTCACTCCAGCATGCTACAGGCCAAATACAGAGTGTATCAGGCATCTGGGACCTCTTCGTTACTAAGATGATGTATTTTAAAGATTTCAGCATATTTGACCTCTTTGACCTTCACTTGGTTGCTGTTAGGTGAATACTGTACCAATTCAATTTTAGCTACATGCATGAACACTTCTTGAAATCATTTCACAACTCTAAAAGGAAATACAAATTTATGTTTGATTTTATATTATGGACAAATTGTGTGTTGATAATGAAACACATACTGTAAGTCGACTGATTTGGTAGATGAAATACTGAGATCTGATGAGGTCTTGCTCCTAGTAGTAGTTGCAGGTGTTGTGGAGGTGCTGACTGAAAGTAATAAGAAGTAAATGAGTCTTAACAGTCACCTGAATTATTTCAGCAAATTTGTCCCTTTTTGGCCCCTTGGAATATGTCAAGGCCATCAGACAATCACACAAACCATCGAAATGACATCCCATAATGATAATTCAAATCAGGAATGTATTATTTCGAATGACAAATAAAACATGCTCATCACAAGGCACATAGGGCCTGCATCACTCGTCTTGATATTTCAGTAATCATGGCAAAATACTCGCATTTAAGTTATATTACAAATATTTTCATATGTTTTTAGTTGTCTCTCTAATCTATACCACATTCAATCTCATTTCTCCATGAAAGGTCAAGACCAAATTTCATCAAATTTCATTCAATTGTTCGACAGGACTAGTACAGATTTAAAGGATTTACCTCAGTTTCCCTAATTGGCCCCAATCCCTTCTGGCCCCAAGAGAGCCACACCCTCTGTTTACTTTATGCACCATTTGATCTCCTTTGGCCAATAATGCTCCAGACCAACTTTTATCAAAATCAATACATTCTTTCATAAAAAGTAACAATTTTAATGGTTTATCTCTTTTTCCCTATTTGGTCAGTCCCTCTTTCCCCAGGAGAGCCATACCCTCTGTTTAGACAATATTAGATCTCATTTGTCCAATATTAGTCCCAACTAAATTTCATCAAAGCTATTCAGGCGTCCAGGACTACAAGTAAATTAAAGATGGAGGACGACAGACGGACACCATGCCATGCCATAAGCTCACTGGCCTTCCAAAGATCAAATTCATGGTTTTGTCTGATGTTGGTATTGAGAAGAACATTTTAAAATTTTAATTTTGACCCCACCCAGAGCATACAATCAAACCATCATACTAATAATTCTAACCAAGTTTCCCAACTTCATATTGCATGCTACAGGACCTCGTGGGCTTTCTCTGGGTAATACGGTCTCCTCTCACAGTAAAACAACCTCACATGCTTCCACATAAACCCAACAAGAGTTATTAATATAAACTGGTATAACTTGTTTTCCAATTGTTGTAAAAATAAAGTTTACAACTAAAACTTTCATTATTTTTGGAAACCAAACAAACAACATAATTCTGGTTGATCATACATCTCCACGCTTCTATAGCAGGAAAACCTTCGACACTGTAGTCTGCAGAAACTGAGGGAGTGATATTTCTGCTTTCCTTTAGAGACATACAAGTTTGTTGGTTAAGAGTACCAATGAGAGGAATGACAAGTGCAATCAATGATTGCGAAAGCTCACCGGCGGCAGCAATCACACTATGCATTCATTTTTTATGCATGTATAAGCATGTCATTTTGAAATTGTACGTCACATAATATCGCTCCTAGACCTCTAATGGATGTATAAACCAAATAAGAAGGGTGTGGACTTACAAGCTTTCCAAAACTAACCCCTAAAATCTTTAAAACTGGGTTTTTGTGTCAAAAAAAGTAAGTCCACTAAATGGTAAAATGACGAAAAAAAAAATCACAAATTTGTTTTACATGATTTTGCCATACCAACACTCCTAGACCTCTAATGAACGTATAAACCAAATTAGAAGGGCATGAGGTGTATACTTTTGGACTTACAAGCTTTCCAAAAACTTTAAAGTTTTGGGGTGGGACGCCGACGCCGGGGTGACAGCATTAGCTCTCGGTTACTCGTAACCGGTGAGCTAAAAATAAATCCCTCAGAAAAATTCTGATTTTACAGTATATAATTTACCTTGTACTGTTGTTATAGCAACGGTCTCCTCCATCAATGGACATACAATGTCTCTTACTTCAGGACACTTCACATAGCCATGGTAACCTGACACCTATCAGAACGGAGAAAATTAATTAACACTGTATTACAACTTTACACAGATACTAAGCTGATTACAACTGTATTCAAACATAGAAGTAAGCTGGGTTTATACATTGAAATCAATTCTGTAGCCCTTCATCCCAGTATAATACAGGCCCAGTTTCCCCTTGGTTATTAACAATTTTTTTTTTTTTAAAGATTTAAGCATATTTGACCCCTGTGATATTTAAAGTAGGTCAAGGTCATTCATCTGAACAAACTTGGTAACCCTTCAATCAAGCATGCTACAGGGTTCAATATTAAGTCCCTGGGCCTCTTGGTTATTTATTAGTTGTTTCAAGATGTTAGCCTATTTTAACCCTGAAGACCTCATCTTGGTTATTCATTTTAAGTTTAGTAGCCCTTCCCCCAATCATGCTAATATCGGTCACTTGGCTATTTGGTTATAGACGGATGGATGGATGGATGGATGATGGCTAGAGGCTTGGACAACGGTCAGATACCACACAACAGAATCAGCTCATTTGCCCTTCAGGCAGGCAAGCTGAAGGTCACTGTAAGAAAAGGTGACTTACATTGATGGTATCACCATAGGGACAAACGATCCAGTCTGAACTCTCAACTCTGACGTGCAGTGTTTGGTTGAGGTCACATCTGTGTTGTAAGCATATTCCTTCCAATGATGAGACACTTTCGTTTTCCTACAAATTATAAAGACCTTATCAACATAATTTTCGTACTAAGTATATCATTTACAAGTATCGAAACTGACCATCAAAGCAAGACCCATCAAACATACTTATGACAAAACAGGGAGAAACGTAATTCACCCAAGTGCCCTAAATTTCTGGTATACTTCCTGGCTCTTCATCTAATCCAAAGCTCCGTCAGCGGAGTAACAGAGGCTGTCAAAGACTATATACCATACATACCAAACCGATCTGGTCCTTTAACACACAAATCACTTGTAAGAGAAAGAATGGCTTTGATAAAAAAAAAAAAAAAAAAAATCACTCTAAAATGATCTGATTAATATAAATAGCTAAATAATGTATGTCTGAAATGTCTTTCATGGGTCAACATAATGTGGCAGAACAATTATTTGGTCATTTTAGTCAAAATTCTGGACTGGACCTTTCCCAGTTTAGACAGAATGCCTAGTGGGTAATTTGTTTATTTTGAGCCAATATTGGTTATTAAGCTTAATCTTACTTATATCAGGTCACTTACTACACGAACTTACCAACATTGTGAGGTTTGACATGAAGCACAGACTACACTCGCTGTACTTTTCCATCGTTGATGTTTTCATGTTGTTATTAGTCTGAGAACATTGGTCCTAAACAAAGATACAGCATTATATAACACATTAGGAAGTCATCTACTGTAATCCACCCTATTTTTGTGGTGACTTAATTTCATGTTTTCATGCCTCATCTACTGTAATCCACCCTATTTTTGTGGTGACTTAATTTCATGTTTTCATGCCTCATCTACTGTAATCCACCCTATTTTTGTGGTGACTTAATTTCATGTTTTCATGCCTCATCTACTGTAATCCACCCTATTTTTGTGGTGACTTAATTTCATGTTTTCATGCCTAACAACTTTTTCAAGGCCATTTAATTTCACGATTTACAATCATAAAGACCTACAGTATCTGTTATTGAAACTTTTCTTGAGACCATTTCATTTTCGTGAATTTTAATCACTCATGAAATATGCAAAATATAATTGCACACTAAAATAAGTTAGTTTACAGTAGTAAACACAGAGACATGGCAAAATCACTCTCCCTATAAACCCTCCCTATAGTCTATAAACCTAGATAGTATACAGCCATGGCAATTCAAGTATGCTTGTAGCTTCCTTTTAAAAGCATTTATGTTTTCAGAAAGCCAGACTGTCCTTGTTACTGATTAATGATTTTGATACATAAGTGAAATGAAAGTGAAAGAAATAAGTTTCTTTTATTACTCATGATAAATATATTGATAACTTTGAGAAAATGTGGGGAGCAGACAGGGGGAGGTTATAAAGCCTAATTAATTATTTGTGTCAGTGCAGTTATTAAATGTGGAAATTTAAACTCTGAGAGTCAGGGAGCGAGTTGTTGAGAATTAACAGGTGTTGAGTGCGACCAGGAGGAGTAGACAAAGGCTGGTGTGGTGTCAGACTGAGAAGATGTACCCAAGTATGAGAATTGAATTCATGCTTTGGACATATGTAAATTGTTGCACATATTTTACTGTAAATAATCCGTACATATGAAGAAATGGATTATATCAGCATTAAAAATACTACTGGACTCTGCAAATGGCTCTGTCACTCTCAGATATCAAATCCTTGTGTTCACAGATAGATTAAGGATAAATTCACTTAGAGTGACCTCCCTTTTCTGACAGACTTACCCCCTGGTCAGTCTCCACTACACCACAGTGTCTGTCCACCATCCTACACTGACCTTTGTCCATGTGGAGATAGTGACAGGATTTATGTCTGTAAGAGTCATGCATTTTTAAGTTATGAACTTCCCATCACATGAACATTACCCAAATATATAAGTATAATTACATGTATACATAAAAAGATTTATCAAATTGTACACAAAATGAAAATTGTTATGCATTTACATTCATTCCATTCGTTCACCAAAGAAACATGTTTAAATGTCAAGATATTGACCCCTAATTGTACAATTTGCAACTGTCATGTTGAAATTCCAAGATATTGACCCCTAAGTGTTGCATATCTTTAGATTTTTTTCTTCTTTCATGACAGCACTACTAGATGATGGAATGTTCTTATCAAAGGATTATTGATTGAGAAAATAATACTGTAATTATATCAACGTTAATATTTCTAACGCCTTATTTCGGATAAATGACGCTCATTTCCCAGCATATTTACTTCATTAGTATACATAACGGCATGTCATGTGATTGTTCTGGGCCAGTGAGCTTCCAATATACAGGTCGAGGAAATCACTACATCTGGAATTAAACAGACAATCATGCAACAAAATGATACCCACAATGCATTTTCCTGATCTAAGCAATCTCTCATGATTCTAGTGTAGTCAAATGCACTGTTTTAATATGTACATGTATTTACAATACACAAACACATGCAGAAACATGTTTTAAAAAAATCAGTTCTCATTTACTGAAGGAGGTTTCAGACCAAATTTGGTCAAAATCCATTCAGTCTTTCATGACTAGTAGTGACGTTTATGAATATTGATGGGGCAATTGATGGTGCACCACTGCATAAACTCATCAGTTCTTTGGAACAGGTATGGCCTGATGGTAATTTATAAGAAGTTGTTCAAATATTTTAGCAAATTCAATCCCTGTGACCTTAAAAGTAGGTCAAGGTCAGTCATTTAAACAAACTGTGTAGCTCTTCATTTCAGTATGCTACAGGCAAAACATCAGTTGTTTGGGCCTCTTGGTCATTGAGATGAAAGTCTTTTGAAGATTTAAGCATATTTGACCCCTTTGACTGTGAATGAAGGTCAAGGTCATTCATTTGAATAAACTCTGTAGCCATTCTCCCAAGCATGCCACAGGTCAAATATCAGGTCTCTTGGCATCTTGTTTTTTTAAGAAGAAGCTGTTTCAATGAACAAATTACCCCAGAGGGATGCTGAGGCCCATATTTCAATCTTCTCAATCAATCTTAAAATTGAATAAGCACAAGGGAGTAAGGGGAACCTACACATCCAAGTTTCAGAAATAGCCTAAGTACTTCACAAGAAATAGCAATAATAAACTTCAAATATCAAATCCCCAGATGGCAGTCTGTCGGTCACTTTTTTCCAATCAAAAGTCAAAAGTGACTGGGCAAAACTAATAACGAAACGGAACCTAAATATAAAGTTCGAGAAATATCCTTCCAATAGTTCTCAAGAAATAGTGATAACAAACTTCAACTGTCAAAATCAAAGATGGCTGCCTGGTGGCCATTTTGTTTTCTAGATCAGACTCAAAACCAAAAGAGCACCACCAGGGACCAAGAGAAACCTACATGTGTGAAGTTTCTGTAAAATCCTCCTGGTTCTTCAAAACAATTGGCGATAATAAACTTCCACTGTCAAAATAAAAGATGGCCACCTATCACCCTTTTTGCTTCTGGAATATGCTTGGTCCCTAGTTGTGGCCATTTGACTTGAGTGTTAACCTACAATCCTTCCAATAGTAAAATCTTTACAGTACGTCTCAAGAAATAATCTCAATTTCAGAAAAGTTCTAGTTTCTGACTGCAGTATGTCTTAAGAAATAATCTTAATTTCAGAAAAGTACTAGTTTCTGACTACAGTATGTTTCAAGAAATAATCTTAATTTCAGAATAGTACTAGTTACTGACTATCTGGTTCTGAAAAAGAAATGAAATTTCAGCTAATTTGACTGTTTTTGACCCCATGCCTTAGTCCCTGAGGATAGGCCTCATCACTGAACAACATGCCGGAAGCCGATAGCATGCTATCTAATGCAACAGGAGTAAGATGTCTAACCTAAAGACACAACCATGACAGCGAAGATAGTCTGTGGTCTCAGCTTCCTGAGAAACACAAACTGCCCTGGGCAAGCTTCCCTGCGAACAGCCAGGGATATACTGAGGCACGGGATCTGGATTTAGTATGCAACATGCTGCTATCCAGAAAACTCATGTTAAGGATTTGGCAATTACAGGGTTCTCTGAAGGGATGCTGTACACGTAGAAATCTTGCCTTTGGGAGACAAACAGTCCTCACAAGGCCATGCAGTGTTAGTTACTTTAGTCAGTCAAGTTTTAATTGAACCTCTACACATGCCATACTGAAATAAAGTAAAAGTATGGGGAAAAAAAGTACCAAAAGGCACGAAAAAATACTTTTTTTTTTTTACTTATTTCCAAAATGAGTCAAACAAAATACAGAAGTACAAAAAGTATTATGAAAAGTTAACTTTTAGCACATTTTCAAATTGTTATATTAGATTATAGAAAAAGCACATATAGTACACAAAATGTACATTAGATCAAAGTACTGGAAGTCCTGTAAACAAACATTATTGTAAAGAGGAAAAACGGCAAACTTGTTAATTTAATGATTGGAAGTTCTTTTGTTTTGAGGTGGTAATATCTGAATGTATAAGGATGTAAAATGGTAAATAAAGCTGATGTATATCAATGAAACTAATAGACGCTTGAAATACCACTACACACTGCAATATGGCCAGCAGGACTAAATGTTGAATTAGAGGGCTAGTATCTTCAATGCAGAAACTGACAAAGGGCATGTACTTTTACTGTAGATTCAACCATTTTCAGAAGTACTTAGAAATGAATGCTATATTTCTTAACTATTGAGAAGTAATGCAAATTGTACCCAGTGGACACAAAACGTTCGGAGAACGTCCGGAAAACGTCCTATTCAGGTCACAACGTCCGGGACTTTCCTACAACGTTGTGAGAACGTTTCATGTCAAACGTTAGTACAACGTTAGCTTTTGACGTTGTAACAACGTTGTAACAAGGTTTTAATGCAAACTTTGTGTATTTGTTGTTAATTTTAAACGGCTTGTAAGTTTACACAAATGCCAAAGACATACCGAACGAAAACATCAAATTTCATGATAAATTTAATTATCTAATTGGCTCGAAATTTTATTTGTCAATAATGAATATGTTTAGATTAGTTTAAAAGCAACCTACGTCGCCTATAATGTGCCCTTATAATATAATATCGATCATTGATCCTTTTCTGATCCAATTTTGCTGTTAGACCTCCTTTTATACCAATAAATGTGATCAAACTCGAACTTACGGGGTTACGATAACAAATCGGTGTTACCTCCCTTTATGTTGCAATATATATCCGTCAGGGGGCAATAAAAACATTCACATTCATTTCAAAAACATTTTTTTAAACGACTTTAATTTCAGTTTTAACTACATGAAAATATCATGTTTTGGTTGAAACCGTTGCAATTTTTTTCGGGAAAAGAAATAGATAGAGAGAAGAAAAAACAGTATTGATATTTGCGCGGTAATTTTAACTTCCAGTTCTTTTGTTCTGCAAACACACGTGGGCCGTACACACACACATTTCAATCGGACTGTTGACTTGCTGTACTGGATTATGCATTTGCTTTCAAAATAACATATGGAATCAGCTTTCTTCCCGAATATAGATCAGTAATTCAAGGTAAGTTCTATATGATTTGTATTTTGTTTATTACACTGCGTTTGATTTTGTCTTGTGTTTATTTACAAACAGATCGGACATGTTATGATTTATCTTCACCTACGTACGTACAACGGATGTACGTTTTTGGTATCACCGGGCATAAGTTTAGTTTTACGCATATTTGTTAACCGAGCACGTTATGATATATTGTCGAAAAGTTTACGGTATATCAATAATTATTGTTTTGATTTACAGATTAAATGGTGATAACTGGATGCACCGAGGTAATCAGAGACATCAGATAGGAGTGATGGGAGGAGTGCAAGCACATGGACACATGGAAATAAAGACATTAAAATACTGTATAAAACAACTTGAGTCTTTGTTGTACATAATAGGTAACAATAGTAGAAATTGAAATAATACGACATTGTGACAACGTCTATACAACATAAATAAAACGTTGCCACAACATAACTCAGTAACGTTGTGGTAACGTTGTGGTAACGTTGTATGAAAACGTTCCCCAAACTTTCATTTGCAACATTCCTACAACCTAAATGCAACGTTGCATCCTGACGTAACTGCAACGTTCTCCAGACGTTGTGTGCCCACTGGGTAACAAGAATTCCACGGAAGTGGATGTGTCGTCTGCACAGTAAGCTAGGATTTGAATTTTAAAACAAGCAAGCACTTCCTATAAGAAAGTAATGCATCAAGTTTGAGTTTGATTGGCCCAAGGGATCTAAAGTTATCGCAAGAAAACCTATTATCTATTCATAGTAGCAAGGACCTTTGACCTTTGAACCTGAAAAGCAATCCTAAGCAATAACTTGTGGTAAGGAAGCACTGTGTGAAGTTTGAGTTTGATCGGCTGAAGGGAACTTGATTTATTGCATGGAAACCAATTTTCTATTAATACTTACAGTGACCTTCACCCAAGCACTTTTGGAAAGGAAGCACTGTGTGAAGTTTGAGTTTGATTGGCTGAAGGAAACTTGAGTTATTGCATGGAAACCAATTTTCTATTACTAATAAAGGTGACCTTGACCTTTGACCTTTGAACCTGAAAAGCAAGCACTTTAAGTAAGGAAGCACTGTATGAATTAAGTTTGAGTTTGATTGGCCAAAGGGAACTCAAGTTATTGTACGGAAACCATTGTGCGGACGACGATGACGGCACCGACATAGTTATACCTATATGTCACCTTTTCAAGGCGACACAAAAATGTGTAAAATCTATTTACAAGAAAAGGCCCATAGGCTGCAACAGTCACCATTCAGAGCAATAGGATGGTATTTAGATTTTTCTTATCCATTATTAACAAGGCATTGCAGGTGAAACAATGTACTTTTAAGGATGGCAGACATGCTGGCCATCTTGGATTTCATAAAGGTCACTCGAGGTTCTGGAGTGAAGTAATAGATATTTTACTTTCAGAATGTTTTTAATAGATCTTTAGAAATTTCATATGTTTAGCAATGACAAACTTCAACTGAAAAGTTGTTTTCTCATCATTCTACAAATGAAATTTGAGGAGATCTATTCAGAAATAGAGGTAACAATAATTGTTTTCAGGCAGAATGAAGGCAGGCCATGCACGAAAGGCAATTTGAATAGGCCACCATCTTATGATGGAGGGTTAAAAAGTACATTGGATCTGTTGGTTTGCCTGGTAAAATACAAAAGAAAAAGTTTATTTTTTTCATATTTTCCTAAAAAGTACAAATTAGTTCCTACCAAAACTGGCTTAAAAGTGTACAATCTTTTGGTATGGGACATGCTGGTCACACGTGAATTATTTCACATCTGAAAACATACTTATTTCAGTATTAATGGTATTATGACAATGTCATGCTGAATTACTTTGATTTAATTTATTTTAGAAATTTTGACAAGCATACACATTTCTAGTTTTACCAACTGACTTACTTTCCAGTCTTACAAAAGAACTTAGAATCTTTCTGACAACTCTCAGGTGACCCAAATTTACACCCACCATCTGTTCGAAGGAAAAAATGTCATTCAAGTGAATTTTCAACCTACTGATTATAATTTTCCAGAAAATTGTGTTTCATCATACAACGAACAAATATATTCTAAAAACATCAACCGGCACACCCGGGTAGAAGTCTTGTTCATCATTCTATATCAAACTCAAATCAATAACGTGAAAATGTCTTAAAATATAATGGTGCTATCTGATGACCTTGACCTTTGATATGTCAGTGTTTAAGAAGGAATAGTCATTTGAAGAAATTGTTGACATATGGACGAAAGATGACCAATAGATGGACGGACGGACGACAGACACCACAGTATGGCATAAGCTCACCTTGATCCTTCGGACCGAGTGAGTTCATAAAATGTAAATATTCATTTGAGTGTGCTAAACTTACCTTTGCCCCACTGATAGAGTCCAGCTTGACTATAGTCCACCTTATACCATCCAGTGTCCTCAAAAAATGCCAAGGTCAATGGGTCAATCACTGTTTGATGAGCCTGAGAGAAAAAAAAAACAAAGTACAAATTTGTTTCTATCAAAACTAAATTAAAAGTATATTTTGGTGTACAATTTGTTTGGTATTGGAAATGCTGGTCACAAGTTATTTCAAACCTCTAAACATACTTATTTCAGTGTTAATGGTATAATGTACTCACCATCCCTACAGCACAATTGTGTACTCACCATTCCTAATTTTGGGGCCATAATAGAACCATACATTGACTTCTGACTCCAATGAGACAATACCACTCCGTTCTGTAAAGTTGAATATTACTGATATCTAAGGTTTACACAATCATCACTTCAAAAAAGTTACAAACAGACTGGTTTTACAGTATATTAATGTTAATTTTTATTACATTTTTACCAGTGAAATATCAAAAATTATTCATTCTATAAAAGTGATATCTTTCACTAGTGAAGAATATCATATTTTTCACTAGTGAAAAATATCACTTTTGCTGATTTGACCAATCAAATTAATGATTAGAAAATACCAAAATAATTGACCAATCAGAAAGCCCAACATATATGTCAGCACCTGGACAGGGGAAACTACTTTTTTTGTTTACAAATTATCGCTGTAGTCCTAGTTAGCATACCGGGTAGGTTTTTCATTGATAAAAAATGTAATAAACAGAATATCTAACAGTGTCTTCAGTAAAACCAAATTTATTTCACTCGTGCGGCTAATATTTTGATATTTTTCACTCGTGCTGCGCACTCGTGAAAAATATCAAAATATTAGCCCCACTCGTGAAATATATTTGGTATTACTGAAGACACTGTTAGATATCCTCTATATACTTTACTGCTCTCAGTGATTCAAAGATGATCTTTTATAGATATATATAGGACAACCCAATGAGCATCTTATTACAAATCTTTGAGACGTCTTGTTGTGGACACCTTACCTCCACCTGTAGTGGTACCCCAAACCTCTCCTCTGTCCGACAGCTGAAGTGTTCCTGAGCACGATTTATGACAGCTGACGTGACTAGACGTGTCACACCGTAGATTTGTCGTACCACGCGTGACTTACGTCGAGGACATTCTCCACCAACTGTAACACAGATTTACATCTCCATGCTAAACGCTCTCATTTCGTTATAACCTCAGTAAACCTACCAAGGACTGTCCAATACAGATCTATGTCTATATGGGCTTTGATATTTGGTCGGATCATTTAATTTCTTAAATCAGAATAGATATTATAACCGGTCTGATCCAAACCCTATCTATCTTGAAAACCAGTCAACACAGTCAAGGTCAACAGGTCCACAAATACAGTACCAATGTAAAGGTCTTGTCACGCGGAACACATAACTCAAATATCCAAGCTGTTTCCTTACAGGGAGTTTCCTACAATTTTTCAACTGGGTCCTGGGTCTACTGAATTGGGAATTTCTACGCGACAAAATGTGACATTGGGAAAAACAAAAAATAGTGAAATTTATACAAATTTCAATTTTCCTTTGATGAATATTGCCTTTAAATTATTTCTGGTTTCATTTTGTTATCTATAGCTGTTTTTTTTATTTTTCAAAGTACCTTAGTATAGGTCTTTGTAGATAAAACTTACATAATCATTCAAAAGTGACCTCAAAATTGGGAATTCTTCAATCAGTGGCAATTTGGGAATTTTCACAAGATTTTTTTAGGGGAATGGGTCCTTTTAACGGACCCTGTTTCTATTGTAGGAAAATCTTTGCCTTACAAGTATAAACACAACACTTTAACCGAGCTGTCTATAGATGCTGTCACTGACACCAATGATACCTGGGATATAACAATAGCTTCCCTAGACTTCGTCCCAGCGAGGTAAAAAGTGATTCTGAGCTGAATTATAATAGATTTTGATTAAAATTACCTGATTGAGAGCAGTCCCTAAACTTGTCAAATAATCCTTTGGAAAATCCAAGTGCATGGAATAATTCATGGACTACACTCTGAAAAACAAATAAAATACAAAATCAACTGTCTTAAGGAGGTATGCTACATCACTGAGAAATGGTTCTGCATTGTAAGATTTTCACGGAATAAATCTGAACGATATATTTTTCATGAATGTTATTTGGACAGGGTTCACATGCTTGAAGGGTAAACAACAATTGATTAATTTGAATACATTGACTTTATAACTCGATCACAAGACAGCTTTAACACACTGTCAGACAACATGGAGTACATTCCAGGTTACATGTAACAGTACCATGTATACTTTTTGCTGCGTCATGTTGGTAGCTCTGATGAGGTACGGACAGAAGTTGATGTAACCTGCTATGGGGCGATCATACTGGTCAAGTTGACAGTATCCAGCGTAGGCTAGTACAATGTGGTTCTACAACAAAATAAAACACAATGGAGCTCTTTCTTAGTATTAGGTTTATGAACCCAGACATCGAACTACCAAGTTTAAGGGTCAGAGTTACTCATGCCTGTTATCATATACAACGAACAGTGAATCAGTATCTATATATTCTTCATCCCTAAAAGGTGGGCAGTGTCGGTTTCAACAATATTCCTTTACTTAACATTTGTCGTAAGAAATACTTAAGCTGAGTTCTGCAAAAATTATGAAACCTAACACTGACAAAACCAGACCATGGCTATAGGCTTAACACAGTCACCTGTATCATATTTTCCAAGATAGGGCCTTTGTAGGTTAAACATACTTTCTTTTGGAAACATGTCCTGGTTGTCTTTGCTGTGATATATAGGACTGTGTCAGCATCCGGGACGCCCTCACCCGCGGGAAACACCTCCTCACCCTCCGTACTCTCCTTGTTAACTCTCCATACACTCAGAGACCCCAGGTGAGCCTCTGGAATCTGGAAAATAAATCATGACAACAGGATCCATGGACCTGCATTGCTCACCTCATATTCACTTCTTTGATATGATTCTCTGCCTTTCATTTGATCAAAAGAACATGAATAGACCTTGAATAATCCTTTCAGAAAGTTAATCAGAAGTCTTTCATATGTTTGAACAAATTTGACCTCTGAGACCTAGAATACGCTTCAAGAAAATTTCTTTTATGCAAACTTTGATGGCTCTCTACCAGGAGAATATCATGAATCTTAAAGGTCTTTGGATTTGTGAGAAAGAAGTCATTTGAATATTTTAACAAATTTGACCCCTCTGACTTAGAATATGGTTCAAGGTCATTTCTTTTCACAAACTTTATGGTGCTCTATCCTATGAACTTACCAGCCACGTCAATATCATGATCTAGGCTTTTTGTTTAACCAGAAAATTAGGTATTTTTTAAAAAGTTTTAACAAATATGACATCTGTGATCTTGAATATGTGTCAAGGTCATTTCTTCTTGAAAAGTTTGTCGAGCTTCATCTTAACAACCTATCAGACAAATATCATGATTACAGGCCCTTTGGTTTTTGAGATGACATTATTTAAATGTTTTGATAAATTTGACATCTGTGACCTTGAATATAGGTCAAGGTCATTTCTTTTCCCAAACTTTTTAAGGCCTCTTTCCCAACCAAATATCATAATTCTAGGCCTTAATCTTGCAAACATAGTGTTGAAGTTCAATTGAATTTCAAACACTTCATCAATGGCTGATTATGACGGAATGAAATAGTGTGTAATTATAGTTTGTGGTATTTTCTTTGCAGGTAGGTAAAGAGTCCAAATGGGCCTGTATTGCTCACCAGCTCCTAATCCCAACATACTGCAGGCCCAATATCAGGTCTCTAGGTGTCTTGGATTTTGAGAAGAAGCCATTTAAAATGTTTAGCCTAATTGACCTTTGTGAACTTTAAAATATTTTACCAAGTATCTGCTTTTGTATAACTTATTGGCTTATAACGTACCTTCACAGCATCGTGACAATATTCCTCTCTGTAGGTCTTGTCTAATACGGCACACCTGTAAACAAAACACATTCATGAACAAATGAATTCCTGTATGATTTCCATATACATATATATATGTAGCTTTAATGAAATTTTCAAAAGCTTGTTTTGATTTAATGTGCTATATACCACAGGCAGCTGTAGTGGAGGGCAAGTACATATGTAAATGAAGGTACATGCATATGCCTTTTAGAAAAAGCATAAAATATTACATTTAAATTACCAAGAAAAAAAATCATGGGGAAGTAATGTTCTGCGTTTATCATCATACACATACTTTCCTGCATTTGGTTCTTTATGCCAAGTCCTTTGACACCCAGTCCTCTTAAGCAGCAAACTACCATTTACTGGTACAACTGTAAAGGAAAAATGACGGCAAAAGCATAAAAAACAAATTCCTTTAAGAAATTTACATCACAGTCCACTGATTTATCTGACACATTTTGACCTTACACAATTTGATTAGATTGATTACTTTGGTATACCTATGAACTTAATGAAGTCTTCAAATTTTATTTATCCAAACTCAAAGACACATTTTAATGATTCAGTATTTAAAAAGTTATATTGGGTTATTGACATGCCCCTATGCAGTTATTATCTTAAATATACTGGAATTTGCCGAAAAAATCTTACTTTATGTACACGTCCAATGACATCGCCATGACTGGCAGCATGAAAATATCCACACCACAAACAGATTGGAGGCTGACTAAGCGAAAATTTCAACGCGTTAAAATATCCACTTTTACAGTATACAATTTACCTGAAAATGTATCTTCTATAAAGTTGACAGCATCAGTCAGAGCTTTGTTTATTCTGGCTTTTTCCTGCTGTGTCAGCTCAAAGTCAAAATCAAGCTTGAAAAACTTCAGTCTAATTGGCTTGTAGCTGAGGTTGGAACTGGTCGACCTTTTTGATTTGTGGACATTCTTGGCCAACACACGTTCATGGTAAGCCACCTGAGATTTTACTGGATCTGCTGACTGAACTTCATCATGAACACAGCTTGTGTATATGCCATGTGTCAGGGTAACTATTATGATGAACATGTGACATTTCATCATAAATTTACACAAAGACTGAAGATGGATTTAATCAGTGTTTCTTTCTCATCCCTCTGATTAAAAAGATACTGAAAGAATAAAAGATAACTTTGTTTTATACACAAAAATAATCTCTGGTACCTAATGAATGAATGATTTAAATATTTACTAAGCAGCTATAATTAAAGTTACTATGCAGACATTAAATCATCCCCCTTAGTTGGTTATAATTATGCACTGTCAATAAGTAATTGAAGTAGGAAATCTATACTGTACATCTGAACCACTACCATTAAGATGAAGATAAAACTTACTGTATATAGTTTTTAAACACACAGACTTCACAACATGTTCAGAAAACTACACATCTATATCTGTTGATCTTGATGAGTTTTAACAGTATAACAACTAATATGATCAAATATATATCCATACCCTGCCTAATCTGCTCTCCAATGACGATGATTCACACCATCTGTCAGAAATCGTCTGGTCAGCTACATTTTCACAGCTGTAACAACATGTATATATGCAGCTGGGTTTAAAATGTTATTTTCTATACTGTAGGTATTCAGATTCTTACATATGCATGCCCATTCACATGCTTTTAAATCCAAATATTTTTCTAATTTACCATCCTATCATTACCGTCAATTCTTCTCTTAATAATATGTTAACACATAGACTACATCACAGATTATTTTGTAATGAATACTACCGGAGTACCTTACAATATAATTATTTCCAACATTTAAATTTGCTGAACTTGCCCCATGGAGTTTAAGGTTCATGACCACACTTCTGACATAAAATCCCTGATGATCAGATTTATTTAACCTGTAAACCCAGGGGTTCTTACGAAGCGACTACGGTAATCACACCTGGCCGTATATGCCCAGGGCTACTGAGGCAACCGTCTATTCACAGGTGCCTGACTCGTTTTATAAAATAATAACATATATAGTACATATAAATGAGATCTCATTTATATGTACTCTATATGTTATTATTTTATAAAACGAGTCAGGCACCTGTGATTGAAACATGTACCTACCCCCTCTGAAGTGGTACATTGTACATGTAGACTATGTTGTTACATATAGGGTAGGTGAGTTTGCAACACTAAAAAGTTAAAATCTCGAATGTATTTTTAGATTTCAAGCATAGGAGTACCTTTGTAAATGTCATATGGTTACCCATAGAAAAGTATGATTTCGTACCGGTTACCTATTTTGAGATAGATGTTGTAAACGAACAAACCAGTTTGGTTTATTAGGAAGAGTTGGTAGGCCTTTGTGAATACAAGAGTGTTCCATTTTCAAAAGGAACACAGGTAAAACCATAGCTTATCTTGCAAACACACTGGTGTTTGTACAAACTGTACTGGAAGTCGGGTCATGAACCTTAAAAAAGTTTTTTAACTGAAATCTTTGTATTCCATGACTGCATATGGAGTCTACGTTGAGATTATTAGTCAAATATCGTTTTCATCAAGATTGTCGTGCATTTAAACTTACGTTTGGATAATACTCAAATCGGTGTGATGTGTTTACAACCCAAAAGTTACATTGAAAAACAGCCAACCACACGAAAGAAAGCAAATCTGAGTGAAATCAGTTTCGGAGTATTTTTCATTTAGTGCGCATGTGCAGTGAAAGCACCGATATCACTTCCTGTTTGTAGGATGGAAATGTCAACATCCAACGAAGTGAAGCTGATTCTGTGTCTTAGAAATGGTCAGCAAGTTGAATTCGTTAAACCAGGCGGCGTAACAAATGGCGATGTTGACTTTGCTACATTACACAAAGCTCTTTGCTCTGTACAGCAAGAATCAAATGAGTTTTTAACTACCATCGTTGAAGAAGAAAAGGCTTGTGCACGTGGTACCAATCTGGCTACAACAGGGGAAGGTAAATAAGCTAAATTGTGATTAAACACCATTCTTATGATAATTAAGAATCGTCCTGGTATTTATAAAATGTAGTTTACGTTGCATTTGTTCCAGAAGTTATTCTGGTATGGAAAGTCATTAAATTTAATTGTCATGGTCAGCATCATTTTGGTGTTCCTTTCCAACCATAGGTACTATTGTAGCGGAACTGGACAGGGTCGATCATCGGTGACCAGGTAGCTCAATCGGTAGAGCATCCGGCTAGTGTTCGGAGGTCCTGTGTTCGAACCCCGGTCTGGCCGTGTATTTTTCCACTCCTACTACATTTGGTGCCTGTGACCAAACCTTGTTTCAAGTGAGGTGAATACTTGGCAAGGGGATACCCGAACCTGGGTTTCGAGTTGTTAGGTCTTCAGGGTCAAATACTTTAAAAGGGAGGGAAGAGTTTAGAGGAACTGGACCGGGTCGATCATCAGCGACCAGGTAGCTCAATCGATAGAGCATCCGGCTAATGTTCGGAGGTCCCGGGTTCAAACCCCGGTCTGGCCGTGCATTTTTCCACTCCTACTACACTATTAGCCCGAGTTTCCTCTGGCCCTGACACCATGTCTGGTGCCTACATCAGACATGGTGTCAGGGCCAGAGGTAACTTGGGCTAAGGAACTATATGTTTCCTACATGTACGGGATCGCAGGAAACATTTACCTTCACATCACTTATACAATTCATTATTATTTTCATATATTTACTTGATCCACCCAGAGACGTTATATATTTGCAGAACACAACATCAACCATCTGTCAAAATGTCAAACATATCTGTTTCATTAGACAGAGGAAGCTATTTGTGCTTCTCTTGAGATGTCTTGAAATACTTAATAAGTACTAGTTTACAATATAAAATGTACCATCGTCATTGTTTCATATTTCCATATTCTTGGTCTTTGAATCTTCCTTAAACTTACTGTCAGAGATAAATTCTTAAAGATTAGTCATCATTTACACAGTTTTTGCACTTTGTTTTAATTTTCAGATGAAGAGGATGAGGAAGATGATGAGGAAGACGATGATGGGAGTGGCGATTCTTCATTAAATGGACCTGTGGAAAAGAAACAGAAAATTTGAAACTGAAAAATGATTAGATATCTTTCTTGATCGATTATTTGGTGCCTGAAGTCCATAAAAACTTTAGAACCTAAGAAGGCTTGAAGATGGATTTGATTAGCATAATAACTAATAATAGTGAACAATGGATACAAACTTGTGTCATGAAATCCATCTTCTGCAGAAAGTCTACTGAGATATATGCTGTCACTATTGTTTTATAATCCTTTGTGAAATTCTGCTGGATAACAATGCATCTTGGTAGCTCTCACAACAAGGCAGTGTAAATCTGATGGAGTGGTCAACGATTCTCTTAGAATTTGGCAGTGTGATTGATTGACTGGTTGAATATCTTCGTTGATGTGTAACTTTATTTTTACATCCTTATACTTTCCAATTCCAATTAAAAATGGACGAATACTCGTCAAAATTCATCACCTTTCGATTTGGCTACATTAGGAATTATCTGCAGCTAGAGTACTGTTTCAAAATTTTCTCAACATGGACAGGTCTTCCTTAGCCCATCTTCACAAAGTTCAGTTTCTTCCTCATGTTGATAGCAATCATCCTTTGTCGCCTTTGTTATATCTTAGTGTGTGGATCAGGTGTCGCAACAAACTGATCCATGTACAGGCGGGAACTGCCTTACACTAGAACAGTTATCTTACCATGACAAATACAGTGCACATAAAACAGGGCCAAACTATTAATTAGTGTGATATCAATTACCAGTCTGTCATGGCTCTGTCTGAGAATTAGATAATTAGTGACCTTAGGTTGCAGTCACATCAATTAAATTATCCGGTAACTTTTAGTCTGGTAACACTACAATAACTTAATATGCCAGGTTTTTCTATCTAAAACCAGAGGCCCAGAGGGCCTGCATCGCTCATATTACAAATATTTTCCTACTTTTTTAACTTTTTTAACTGCTGCATTTTTAAATGTGGACAAAATTATGTCAATCTTGAAAAAATGAATTTAAATAATTTGTTTTATTTACTCCATTTGCCGCCTCATTTCAGCCTCATGGGACCCACATTCCTTATTTATACAATATAGAATCTCCTGTGGCCAATAATGCTCCAGATCAAAATCCATTTGGCTGTTCAAGATTAGCAACGATAAAAATAATTTATTTCAATTTCCCCTATTGGTCCCTGCCCATCCGGCCCCAAGGGAGCCACACTCCCATTTATATGGCAATGGATCTTCTTTGCCCAATAATGTATCAGACCATTTAATCAATATCTATTTAGTCATTTAGAACTAGTAGAGATTTTCAGGATTGATCTCTATTTCTAATATTTGGCCTGCCCCTCCATCCCCAAGGCTGCCACATCCTGCATTTATATGAAATGGCATCCCCTTTCCCCAATAATACTCCAGGCCAAATTTCATCAAAATCCATTCAGGTGTTCAGGATTAGTTGCAATTAAAATGATATGTTGAAGGATAATAGACAACAAAAGGACAAGGGACGATGGACGCTGCTCCATGGTGCATGCTGAAAGGCCCTTCTAGCCAGGTGAGCTTATAATGAAGAAGACATTTCTGAACTCATCAGAACAGTTACAAAAACAAGATCAACTCCCTGTGCCCTTTGTGAATTGAGATGTCGTTTGTAGATTTTAGACTATTTGACCCCTGTGACCTTGAATGTATGTCAACGTCATTCATTTGAACAAACTTGGTAGCCCTTCACCCCAGCATACTACAAACCCAATATCAAGTCCTATGGCCTCTTGGTTATTGATAAAAAGTCGTTTAAAGATTTATGTTTGTTTGTAGGACAAGGTCATTTATTTGAACAAACTTGGTAGTCCTTCATCCAAGTATGCTACAGGCTCAAGATCAACTCCCTGGGCCCTTTGGGTATTGAGGAGTCCTTTCAAGATTTTAGTCTATTTGACCCCTGTGACCTTGAATGTAGGTCAAGGTTATTCATTTGAACAAACTTAATAGCCTATCATTCTGGCATGCAACAGACCCAATAACAAGTCCCTTGATTTCTTGGTTATTGAAAAGTTGTTAAGATTTTAGCATATTTGACCCCTGTGACCTTGAATGTAGCACTGTAACAAATTCAAGAGTTAAAATCCAAGATAACTGCATTAATATTTTGGCCTTTGTTTTCCTGATCAGTCTCAGAATTGAGCCAAAAGTAAGGCCCAAGTAAAGGAAACAGACATGAAATTTAGGAAAGATTCAAATTGCCCTGTGTCCGTGGTCCGTCATCCGTCCGTCCCTATGTAAACATTAATTGTTATCACTATTTCTCAGAAAGTACTGAAGGGATCCTCTCAAATATCTTATTTAAGTTGCCCTTGGTCCCTAGTTATGCATATTTCATTTTGGGATCAGTCAGAAAACAATATGGCCGACAGGCAGCCATCTTTGGTTTTGACAAGCAAGTTTTTTATCGCTACTTCTCAGAAAGTACGGAAGGGATCTTTCTGAAATTTCATATGTAGGTTCCACTTGGTCCCTAGTTGTGCATAATTCATTTTGGGACCAGCCGAAAAATAACATGGCCGACAGGCAGCCATCTTGGATTTTGACAGTTGAAGTTTGTTATCTCTATTTCTCAGAAAGAACAGAAGGGATCTTTCTGAAATTTCATAAGTAGGTTCACCTTGGTCCCTAATTATGCATATTGCATTTTTGGACCAGTTGGAAAACAGCATGGTTGACAGGCAGCCATCATCGATTTTGACAATTGAAGTTTGTTATGCTCTTTCTCAAATTTCATATGTAGGTTCCCCTTGATCCCAAGTTGTGCATATTGCATTTTTTGGATTGATCAGAAAACAACATGGCCGTCAGGCAGCCATTTTTGATTTTGACCATTGAAGTTTGTTATCGCTATTTCTAAGAAAGTACTCAAGGGATCTTTCTAAAATTTAATTTTGGCCGTGTTTTCTAGTAGGCTAAGGTGGCTTCCTATCAAATTCGAGATAAAGTCTTTTCATTTTACTTATACTGCAAGTTACTTTACAGATTTAGTACTAGTATAACAAAAAGCTCATAAATTAGGCAATCTAGGACAAAAAGAAATTATTAAATACATTCAAAGAAATAAACTTGAGCATATACAAATCACTATAGGAATGGATCCACCGACTGTTTTAAAAGTCTCAACTTTTTAGCCAATGCAGTTCAGGGCTTTGGAGGCATGGTTGTACCTGGTGACCAGTAAAACAGGGAAGCATTTCAGAACAGAAAGAATGGCCTGGGTCAAAGACACCTACACCATGGCCTCAATCCTGATGAGGACTCAGTGAGAGAGTCCAGACCTCTTGCTTGTGTATAGATAAGCATACACTGTTATATACTTACATACAAAACAACAAACCGACTTAAGAATTGTACAATTTATTTCTTATATCATCCTTTGTTCAGTTAAAAAGATAATGTGATCAAAAACGTCACAATTCCTCCATTAGCGAAATTCATTATCTGCAATAGACAAATTTAACAGACATGCATGGAAGAACCTCAATATGATTCAATATGGATGTTTATTTAGAACTGCAAAATGTGAAAATGGTCATTTTGCAATATATTTAATGAGACTTCATTTAATTCACCGACGTTAAAAAATTTATTTCTGACAACACAAACACTAATCGTCATTGTTCTTGGGTTTAAAAAAAAAAAAAAAAAAAGGTGTTTAAAACGTTCTGGCCAATGGTCTCTCACAACAGATTCTACAAAAATCTTTCTGGATGAATAATTAGCTTTCCAGAAAGGTCCGTATATATTGTTACCGTTTTTACGGACAACTGTCCATTAGACAGACTCTGCTGTAGAAATTCTGTTCAAAGGTTGGTACTTTATTAGCCTTGACCAATGGTGGGGCATGTTGCATTGTAACGAGATCCAGTCCTCTCCTAGAGTAATTAATGCTAGCTAACCACATTTGCTTGGAACTGTTTGGGATGTAACAGATGTGTACTGAACACATTAATATCTGTTGTTGGGTGGATAATGGCAAGTTTCTCGGTAAACTGGTGAACACTCATAAACTGAACAGAGGAACTGTCTGAGATGTCTACTCCTTCAGCCGGTAAACCTGCCGACAGGAATGGAATCCATTCGGCCTGTGCCTTATTGTGAAGATCTGCAGTGTCATCACTTTCAGCTGCCACAGATTTGTCCTGGTCTTTCACAATTCCCCACTCCAGTTTTTTCAATTTTGCAAGTCTTGACACAACTGCCAGTACGTGGGAATTCACTAATGCTGCTGGCTGCAAGGAAATAAGCTAATCAATTATTTCAATGAAAGAATTTAGTATTGGATTTCTATAATGCATAAAGAATTTAGTATTAGATTTCCTTAATGTATAAAGAATTTAGTATTGGATTTCTATAATGCATAAAGAATTTAGTATTGGATTTCTATAATGTATAAAGAATTTAGTATTGGATTTCTATAATGCATAAAGAATTTAGTATTGGATTTCTATAATGCATAAAGAATTTAGTATTAGATTTCTATAATGCATGAAGAATTAAATTTTAGATTTCCTTAATGTATAAAGAATTTAGTATTGGATTTCTATAATGCATAAAGAATTTAGTATTGGATTTCTATAATGCATAAAGAATTTAGTATTAGATTTCTATAATGCATGAAGAATTAAATTTTAGATTTCCTTAATGTATAAAGAATTTAGTATTGGATTTCTATAATGCATAAAGAATTAAGTATTAGATTTCTATAATGCATAAAGAATTAAGTATTAGATTTCTATAATGCATAAAGAATTAAGTATTAGATTTCTATAATGCATAAAGAATTTAGTATTAGATTTCTATAATGCATAAAGAATTTAGTATTATATTTCTAAAATGCCTAAAGAATTAAATTTTAGATTTCCTTAATGTAGAAAGAATTTAGTATTAGATTTCTATAATGCATAAAGAATTGAGTATTAGATTTCTAAAATGCATAAATAATTAAATTTTAGATTTCTTTAATGCATAAAGAATTTAGAATTGGATTTCTATAATGAATAAGAATTCATGATTAGATTTTTAGCCCACCATCATCAGATGGTGGGCTATTCAAATCGCCCTGCGTCCGTGGTCCGTCGTCCGTCCGTCCGTCCGTCCCTCCGTCCGTCCCTCCGTCCGTAAACAATTCTTGTTATCGCTATTTCTCAGAAAGTACAGAAGGGATCTTTCTCAAATTTCATATATAGGTTCCCCTTGGTGCCTAGTTATGCATATTGCATTTTAAGACCTATCGGAAAACAACATGGCCGACAGGCAGCCATCTTGGATTTTGACAATTGAAGTTTGTTATCGCTATTTCTCAGAAACTAATGAAGGGATCTTTCTGAAATTTCATATGTAGACTCCCCTTGGTGCCTAGTTATGCATATTGCATTTTGAGACCAATCGGAAAACAACATGGCCGACAGGCAGCCATCTTGGATTTTGACAATTGAAGTTTGTTATCGCTATTTCTCAGATAGTACTGAAGGGATCTTTCTCAAATTTCATACATAGGTTCCCCTTGGTGCCTAGTTATGCATATTGCATTTTGTGACCAATCGGAAAACAACATGGCCGACAGGCAGCCATCTTGGATTTTGACAATTGAAGTTTGTTATCGCTATTTCTCAAAAACTAATAAAGGGATCTTTCTGAAATTTCATATGTAGGTTCCTCTTGGTGCCTAGTTATGCATATTGCATTTGGAGACCAATCGGAAAACAACATGGCCGACAGGCAGCCATCTTGGATTTTGACAATTGAAGATTGTTATCGCTATTTCTCAGAAAGTACTGAAGGGGTCTTTCTCAAATTTCATGTATAGGTTCCCCTTGGTGCCTAGTTATGCATATTGCATTTTGAGACCAATCGGAATACAACATGGCCGACAGGCAACCATCTTGGATTTTGACAATTGAAGTTTGTTATCGCTATTTCTGAAAAAGTACTGAAGGGATCTTTCTCACATTTCATATGTAGGTTCCTCCTGGTGCCTAGTTATGCATATTGCATTTTGAGACCAATCGGAAAACAACATGGCCGACAGGCAGCCATCTTGGATTTTGACAATTGAAGATTGTTATCGCTATTTCTCAAAAACTAATAAAGGGATCTTTCTGAAATTTCATATGTAGGTTCCTCTTGGTGCCTAGTTATGCATATTGCATTTGGAGACCAATCGGAAAACAACATGGCCGACAGGCAGTCATCTTGGATTTTGACAATTGAAGTTTGTTATCGCTATTTCTCAGAAAGTACTGAAGGGATCTTTCTCAAATTTCATATATAGGTTCCCCTTGGTGCCTAGTTATGCATATTGCATTTTGAGACCAATCGGAATACAACATGGCCGATAGGCAGCCATCTTGGATTTTGACAATTGAAGTTTGTTATCGCTATTTCTCAGATAGTACTGAAGGGATCTTTCTCAAATTTCATATATAGGTTCCCCTTGGTGCCTAGTTATGCATATTGCATTTTGTGACCAATCGGAAAAACAACATGGCCGACAGGCAGCCATCTTGGATTTTGACAATTGAAGTTTGTTATCGCTATTTCTCAAAAACTAATAAAGGGATCTTTCTGAAATTTCATATGTAGGTTCCTCTTGGTGCCTAGTTATGCATATTGCATTTGGAGACCAATCGGAAAACAACATGGCCGACAGGCAGCCATCTTGGATTTTGACAATTGAAGTTTGTTATCGCTATTTCTCAGAAAGTACTGAAGGGGTCTTTCTCAAATTTCATATATAGGTTCCCCTTGGTGCCTAGTTATGCATATTGCATTTTGAGACCAATCGGAATACAACATGGCCGACAGGCAACCATCTTGGATTTTGACAATTGAAGTTTGTTATCGCTATTTCTGAAAAAGTACTGAAGGGATCTTTCTCACATTTCATATGTAGGTTCCTCCTGGTGCCTAGTTATGCATATTGCATTTTGAGACCAATCGGAAAACAACATGGCCGACAGGCAGCCATCTTGGATTTTGACAATTGAAGATTGTTATCGCTATTTCTCAGAAAGTACTGAAGGGGTCTTTCTCAAATTTCATATATAGGTTCCCCTTGGTGCCTAGTTATGCATATTGCATTTGGAGACCAATCGGAAAACAACATGGCCGACAGGCAGCCATCTTGGATTTTGACAATTGAAGATTGTTATCGCTATTTCTCAGAAAGTACTGAAGGGGTCTTTCTCAAATTTCATATATAGGTTCCCCTTGGTGCCTAGTTATGCATATTGCATTTTGAGACCAATCGGAATACAACATGGCCGACAGGCAACCATCTTGGATTTTGACAATTGAAGTTTGTTATCGCTATTTCTGAAAAAGTACTGAAGGGATCTTTCTCACATTTCATATGTAGGTTCCTCCTGGTGCCTAGTTATGCATATTGCATTTTGAGACCAATCGGAAAACAACATGGCCGACAGGCAGCCATCTTGGATTTTGACAATTGAAGATTGTTATCGCTATTTCTCAGAAAGTACTGAAGGGATCTTTCTCAAATTTCATATATAGGTTCCCCTTGGTGCCTAGTTATGCATATTGCATTTGGAGACCAATCGGAAAACAACATGGCCGACAGGCAGCCATCTTGGATTTTGACAATTGAAGATTGTTATCGCTATTTCTCAGAAAGTACTGAAGGGATCTTTCTCAAATTTCATATATAGGTTCCCCTTGGTGCCTAGTTATGCATATTGCATTTTGAGACCAATCGGAATACAACATGGCCGACAGGCAGCCATCTTGGATTTTGACAATTGAAGTTTGTTATCGCTATTTCTGAAAAAGTACTGAAGGGATCTTTCTCACATTTCATATGTAGGTTCCTCCTGGTGCCTAGTTATGCATATTGCATTTTGAGACCAATCGGAAAACAACATGGCCGACAGGCAGCCATCTTGGATTTTGACAATTGAAGATTGTTATCGCTATTTCTCAAAAACTAATAAAGGGATCTTTCTGAAATTTCATATGTAGGTTCCTCTTGGTGCCTAGTTATGCATATTGCATTTGGAGACCAATCGGAAAACAACATGGCCGACAGGCAGTCATCTTGGATTTTGACAATTGAAGTTTGTTATCGCTATTTCTCAGAAAGTACTGAAGGGATCTTTCTCAAATTTCATATATAGGTTCCCCTTGGTGCCTAGTTATGCATATTGCATTTTGAGACCAATCGGAATACAACATGGCCGATAGGCAGCCATCTTGGATTTTGACAATTGAAGTTTGTTATCGCTATTTCTCAGATAGTACTGAAGGGATCTTTCTCAAATTTCATATATAGGTTCCCCTTGGTGCCTAGTTATGCATATTGCATTTTGTGACCAATCGGAAAACAACATGGCCGACAGGCAGCCATCTTGGATTTTGACAATTGAAGTTTGTTATCGCTATTTCTCAAAAACTAATAAAGGGATCTTTCTGAAATTTCATATGTAGGTTCCTCTTGGTGCCTAGTTATGCATATTGCATTTGGAGACCAATCGGAAAACAACATGGCCGACAGGCAGCCATCTTGGATTTTGACAATTGAAGTTTGTTATCGCTATTTCTCAGAAAGTACTGAAGGGGTCTTTCTCAAATTTCATATATAGGTTCCCCTTGGTGCCTAGTTATGCATATTGCATTTTGAGACCAATCGGAATACAACATGGCCGACAGGCAACCATCTTGGATTTTGACAATTGAAGTTTGTTATCGCTATTTCTGAAAAAGTACTGAAGGGATCTTTCTCACATTTCATATGTAGGTTCCTCCTCGGTGCCTAGTTATGCATATTGCATTTTGAGACTAATCGGAAAACAACATGGCCGACAGGCAGCCATCTTAGATTTTGACAATTGAAACTTGTTATCGCTATTTCTCAGAAAATAATGAAGGGATCTTTCTGAAATTTCATATGTAGGTTCCCCTCAGTGCCTAGTTATGCATATTGCATTTCGAGACTAATCGGAAAACAACATGGCCGACAGGCAGCCATCTTGGATTTTGACAATTGAAGTTTGTTATCGCTATTTCTCAGAAAGTACTGAAGGCATCTTTCTCAAATTTCATATGTAGGTTCCCCTCAGTGCCTAGTTATGCATATTGCATTTTGAGACTAATCGGATAAACAACATGGCCGACAGGCAGCCATCTTGGATTTTGACAATTGAAGTTTGTTATCGCTATTTTTCAGAAAGTACTGAAGGGATCTTTCTCAAACTTTTTTGTAAGTTCCCCTTGGTCTGTAGTTCTGCATATTGCATCTTGGGACCAATAGGAAAACAACATGGCCGACAGGCAGTCATCTTTGATTTTGACAATTGAAGTTTGTTATCGCTATTTCTAAGAAAGTGTCAGAAAACAACCTGGCCGACAGGCAGCCATCTTGTATTTTGACAATTGAAGTTTGTTATCGCTATTTTACAGAAGGTACTGAAGGGATCTTTCTCAAATTTCATATGTAAGTTCCCCTTGGTCCCTGGTGTTGCATTTTGGGACCTATCCGAAAACAACATGGCCGACAGACAGCCGTTATCGCTAAATCTTAAATTTTATATATAGGTTCCCCTTGTTTGAAAAGTACTAGAGGGCTGTTCTGAATTTACACAGATAAGTAAGACTTAGAGAAAGGGAAAAGTAGAGAAAAGATCAATCTGACATGGAACCTATAAAGATCATTCAATGGTGGGCGCCAAGATCCCTCTGGGATCTCTTGTTAATTAATCTGTTCAATCAATTTTAATTAAAAGTCAAAGAAAACAATGCTCCAGACCAAGTCTTTATTACATGTCGGAATCGGTCTTTTCAGAGATGACAGGCAGTCATTCCCGATGTAGCACAAAGCAAGAGGTCTAAGGGGCCTGCATTGCTCACCTGGATGTATTGGTGATTATGGCAAAGCACTTAGAAGTTATATTACACCCCAGCATGCTACAGACCCAGTATCGGGTCATTTAGACTTTTATGTTTAACAATTTTAGCATATTTGACTAGTAGCGATTTAAGGGAAATGTTACAGACGACAGACGCTGTGCTAGAGCATAAGCTAAACAGATCCTCGGCCAGGTGATGTAAAAATCTCTCAATATAAGCAGCGTGGTACAAATACCTTAAATCCAGATACTCACCTGACTACTTGTACTTGGCCATATGGCTAGATGACTAAGTTTTGGTAGCTGGCTAAGGGACAAATGTACCGACTCGGCAATCACAAACATCATCAATTCCAGTTTCTCCAGTCTGTAGAAAAAGTGAACCAAAATAAGGCCAAGAATCTAAATATAGAAACAAAAAGTATGTTCTACTATAAATAATGATCACTAGCCATTTAGAAAACTTATTCTGTCAGTAAATGTACAGGAAATACTCAATGACTCCAATAACTCCTGACAGACAATGTCATTAGTTCAAGGAATATGAGGTATTTCAGAAATCAGACCTCATATTTCAGAAATCCGACATTATTTGAGACATTTAAGGTAATAAGGGGAGAGGTATTGATTATCTGCAAAATAACCAACAAATCATTGGAATAAACTATCCTTTTGCTAGCCGGCAGAAGTCTAGTGGTGATTTAACAAACTTTCAGATATGGCATTAGATTATGGAAAAGAAAGATTTGTAACAATGGATTAATGAGGTTGGCAGTGAAGAATCACAATAAGCTATTCAATTAACCCTTTCTAACTAATGAAGATTATTATACACGCTCATGTAGTGTGGAATCTGCTTTTTCTTCCACTTTGTGTTGCCATTCCATATTTTGGTTTTACACAACAATTAAGAGGCACAATGAGCCTGTATTACATATCCAGGGGTTCATGAGATATTGTGGACACAATGTTATCAAGGACACCAAACACATGCACTATAATTTGGCAAATTTGACAAATTCAAGTAAGTTGAGTTCCCCAAATATTTCAAACTGACTCTCAGGTCCTTAGTTGTTTACGTGTTTGTGAAATTAACATAAAATTAGTATTCTTATAGAACCACATTGTTCAACGTAATGAGCTACGAATTGAAACCTCTTACTCTTTCATATTGAGGAGACAATCACCGAGACCAATGTCTGGTATCTCTCCACCACTCTCCAGACGCAGACACTTGAGCTGTTTCAGCTGTCCCAGGTGGAAGTAAGCCTGCAAAACAAACAAGTCAGCTGGAGTTAGTATGAACGGATGAGTAATATAACATTTCATATCAGGATTTTCAAATAAAGTCCTGCCTTGAGACCCCAACATTACACACATTAGGCCAAGTAGCATCACTAAATTCAAATCTGAGAATGTTTTTGTGAACAAAATGTATGCCTTCCCTTTTCCCTTTATAAGCATTGAATGTTTTGCACTCAATTGATCTTTGATCTTAAGGTCAAGGTCACAATTATCCTATAACAGAGCAATGCATTTCTTCAGTTGGGTGATAAAAAGATACAACAGCTTTCATTGACCATATCTTAAATGGTTTTTAAAGTATTAAATCAGCGATGAGACATTATTTGAAAACTTTGCACCTTGGGAATAACATCAAAGTGACTTTATGGCAGAGCATTACACATCAGCTTTAGGTAGCGCAAGTTTACTGCAAGATATCTTCAATAGCTAAGAAGTTATGGCCCGGAGGAAATTCCATGTATTTAACCTTTGACTTTGAGATCAAGGTTGCGATGACCCAATTACAGAGAAATGGGCTTTGTCAGTTGGTAATAAGGTTATTCAGCAACTTTCGTTATGATATCTTTCATGGTTTACAAGCTATCCCCTTGGCAAACATTGTAAAACCAGAACTATCGCCTGGACAACCATTGTAAAACCAGAACTACATAAACTATAATTAAGTTTTCCCCAGGGAACAAATGATCTATGTGAAAGACCGATGGTTTACAGAAGTCAATAAATCACATGCTTAACTGTAGGTAAGCATTTAAATTTACATCATAAACACAAAAACAAAAGTCACAAACCTCTGATGACCATGTGGAGCAGTGACCAAGCTCCAGAACCTCCAGATTTGTCAGTTCAGCCAGGAATCCGAATTCCTGATCACCCACATCTTTTAAGGATGTCAATGACTGAAACAAGGACAAAAAACATTCCTTATTGTTACATAATCTCATTACAGTGAAAACTTTGGTACTGAATAAATCTAACATCTTAGTCATAGGATCTATGATAGTCAAGTGAAACAAGTGGCCCAATGGGCCAGTATTGCTCACCTGCTTCAAATGCAACTTAATTCAAATATATGAGTAATGAGAAGTTGTTGTTTAAACATTTTTTGTACATTTGACCCCTTGATATTAAAAGTAGGTAAAGCTCAATATTCATTTGAACGAACATCCAGTATACTACACATACATTAACTTTCGCCCCCTCCCCAGGGGGAAATGCCAGACCCCAGGGTCATGAAATTAACAAGGGGCCCATAAGGCCTGCATCACTCACCTAGATTTCAGTGATTATAAATACTTTTCCCAGTTTGCCACTTCTTACAATGAACTGCAGTCAACAAATTCTTTTAAGTTTCAAAGCCGATTATGTTGAAAAGCACTTAAAAGGATTTATCTATATCATTCATTTTGGGCCCTACCCCTCCAAGTAAATGGGGATCAAGATCCATTGTTTACAAACATTAGTAGTTCCCCTTCACCCAAGGATGCTTAAGCCAAAATATGGGCCAAATCCTTTCAGTCCTACAGAAGAAGGATCTTTACAAATTTGCTATATTTCCTCTATTGGGTCCTGTCCCTAAGGTTCCTTGGTTGCTAGACTCACTGTTTATATAAAATGGATTCCCTTTCACCCAGGATGCATCAGGCCAAATATGAACCAAATCTTTTCATTCCTACCCCCTGGGGTGTCAGCCCCACCATTTGTACTTTTTTGAATCCCCACCACCTAGATATGCTTCAGTCAAATATGAACGATATCCAGTACATAGTTTTAGAGGAGAAGTTGTTTATAGCAATATAGCCAAATTACCCCTTTTTGACCCTAGAGGATCAGCCCCAACATTTGTAAAAGTTTGACTCCCTACCACCCAGGGATTCTTCTTATCAAATAAAGAAGTAGTAGTTTGATGAAATTGTTGATTGACAGATGACAGACACACATCCAGAGGATGCCACTATATGGCATAATGTCACCTTGGACCTTCAGCCAAGGCGATATAAAAAGTTGAAAAGTAAATGTTTAGACAACGGATGCAGCTCCATGGGCAGGTGAGCTAAAATATCATCAGATATCAAGCACAAGACAGACAAGAGCCTTCTAGTGTACCTACCAGTGTTGTGAGATTCTTCATGGTACCGAGCTGAGCCATTCCACCACTGAAGGAAAAGGAAGGGAGCAGAAGGCCAGCCACTCCACGCAGTCTCAACTCTCGAAGCTGGGTCAGAGCTGAGAACTTACCTAAATCAAGTTTGGTAGAAACAGACCTGCAACAGGTTTATAATGAACAAGTTACAGAAGAGCTACGGCCCAAGTCAGTAATGAATATGACATACACACAATATTGTTCTTAAAGTCAATACCTTTTAACATCATCTAAATTTCACTAAAATCAAACATCTTAGTTTCAAAGTCAATAAATGTAGTAGAAGATCTCCAAACATCAGTTTATCTGGCCAGCCAGGCTATGGATGCCTCATCTTGGCATTTGTTATTTGGGCAGATGAGCTAAAAATGCCTCAGATAACAGTTGTGTAAATTAGGGAAACCTGCTATTTTTGACAATCTATGTATAATAACTATAAGCTTAGTCTTGGCTGACAAATTTCTTGAAGTAGAGGCTATGGTCATTTCATGATTTGTTTAAGATCTGCAGAGAAGAAATGAAGTTTCTGGTGAAGACACAGAACTGTGACATGGACAGACATATATATGTAAGCCGCCAATAATTTGACAAGGGTATGTTTCTATGTCTGTTTAACAGATTCAAGTAATGAGAGAATCGAAGATTTAACAAGCTACAATATATTCATCGTACCACATTTCTTCGTTGGTCATGTCGGTTATTGTCTCCGCATTGAACACCTCCAGATACGGCATCTTCTCACTGAACATGTGTAGCACTGAAGCTGGCACGAGGCCGAAGGAGATCTTTCGCAGACACGACAGCTTGTGGATTTGTGGTATCATTTGGTGCCACGTGCGGTTCGTGTCTCCGTTATGAAGTAGCCCATGTAGGTTCTGTGTACAATGACATTAACAATTATTTGATGATGACAGCTTGAATATTTGAAGTCTGAAATCATCTCTTTTGTGTTATTTCAGTTTCAAGTAACAAAAGGCCCAAGGGCCTTATCAGTTCTGATACCTAAGCAGATGATGTTTTGATTTCAAACTAACAATTAACACTTATCATCCCTATGACTGTGAAAATAAATCAAGGTTTATTGTTATGGATAAGAGGTCCATGGGCCTTATAGGTCATCTGACTGACCCCAGTACTATTGTAGTATACATATACAGTAGCAAGTGTAGTGGTACTGACAACAATTGGGATCGTGCAAAAAATGTATGTTGCCAATGGTGGCCATCTTGGATTTCTGAGCAACCCGAAAAATAACAACACTTGGTCTGAACCATCTCGTAGTCATTTCAGGCAAGTTTGGACTGAATATCCCCTGGTGGAATTTGAGATATTTGAAATGTGTTCTTTAAAATGGCAGCCATGGCAGCCATGGCAGTAATCTTCAATTCCAAACCGACCTCAACAATAACAACACTTTGTCAGGACCATCCCAGGATTATTTCAGGCAAGTTTCAAGATGGCGTCCATCTTGGAATTGGACCAACCCCAAAAAATAACAACACTGAGGGAAGATGATCTCAGGATCATTTCTGGCAGGTCTAAGCCGATTCTCACTGGTGGAACTTCGAGAAGAAGCTTGAAACGTAAAAACTTTATGCAGAGAGGACAAGGATTGGACGAAGCACCATGGACATAGGTATGGGTTTCAGAAAGTATTTCTTAAAATTTCAAAAACTTAGGAATTATATAAACATCAGAGGAATATGCATTATGAATTTCCTTTATAAAAAGTTGCATTTTGAATTCATTTATAAAGAGTTAATGTTGTAAGAAATATTACATGAATATTTATTTCTTTAAAACACGTTCTGTTAAAAGTCATTATATAACATATAACATTTCAATAAGAGTTACAGTGACTACCTGGGGTTCTGAATGAAAGTCGTCTTAATAGTGGGGTGGTGTTGATACTGAGGTTGACTTGCAGATTGATCTTTAACTATTCGATAACGAAACTCTGTTTGATAGCAGTAGTAGAGTAAATGTGTGTACTGCCCATGTACCACTTGAAATGAATGACTATTGCTTTTAATAAACGACTAAACTTCCGAAATCGTAGTAGTTAAAACCTGCCTATTCTACCTTCAGACCTAGTCAGCCAATTTATAAATAGTCTATCCACAAACTTACCAGCGACTGTACAGCTCGTAGTAACATGAAGTCAATGGCTCTCTCCCAGTTCAGGATCTTCAAACTCTGAAGTCTCAAATTTCTCCACTGTTGACAAGACATTAAGTTATAATTAATGTAAATACTCTTCAGAAAATAAGCCTAAGTTCAAACTAACCAAGTAGATATCGGCAAAATTCTCCGGCAAAGATCAATACAAGACACAAGCACATACCTGGCATATTCAATGTAAATCTGATATGTAACAATAATGGCCTGAACAATGACATATTTATTCGTTGTCCACGGATAGGGTTCAACACCAGTAACAGGGTGTTACATAGAAACTTTACAAAGGTATGAATCTGGTTAGAATATAATTGATATAGAGAAAAAACAAAGAAATCACAAACTGTGCAATACCTACATGACTGGGGTGCATGGCTAACTGTCTCCATGTTCTGCACACCATGGCAACCCTAAACAGGAAGACAATGAATTCATGTAAAACAGCCATATAATCATTTATAAATCAACACTATTACAAATACCAAGACCAAAGGCCTTGAGAAAATCAGGCTTTGAGAGGGTAAATAAGAATCGACAATTGCTTGCATACATTAGACATTAAAATTGAAATGGGGTGTCCGGTTCTTGGATTATACATAAGCCTGAAATAGGCAATTTTACATGTTTTTATAATTAATATAACATCAACTGTTGTCAGAAATTTAAAGACTGTACCACCATCATAATTAACTGAAGATAAATCATGTCTGAAATGTTCTATCTATATTATAAGAAAAAAGAGATCCCAGAGGGATCTTGGCGCCCACCATTGAATGATCTTCATAGGTTCCATGTCAGATTGATCTTTTCTCTACTTTTCCCTTCATTTTACTAATCTGTGCAAATTGAGACATCCATCCAGTACTTTTCATACAAGGGAATCCTAGCTATATAAGAAATCTGAGATTGAACGATAATGGCTGTTTGTTTGCCAGGTTGTTTTCAGGACAGACTGGTCCAAAAATGCAATACAAGGGACCAAGGGGAACCTACATATGAAATTTGAGAAAGATCCCTTCAGTACTTTCTCAGAAATAGCGATAACAAACTTCAATTGTCAAAATTCAAGATGGCGGTCTGTCGGCCATATTGTTTTCCAATTGATCTCAAAATACAATAAGCATAATGAGGCACCAAGGGGAACCTCAAAATGAAATTTGAGAAAGATCCCTTCAGTATTTTCTCAGAAATAGCGATAACAAACTTCAATTGTCAAAATCCAAGATGGCTGCCTGTCGGTCATGTTATTTTCAGATTGGTCTCAAAATGCAATATTCATAACTAGGCACCAAGGGAAACTTACATATGAAGTTTCAGAAAGATCCATTAAGTACTTTCTCAGAAATAGTGATAACAAACTTCAATTGTCAAAATCCAAGATGGCTGCCTGTCGGCCATGTTGTTTTCAGATTGGTCTCAAAACGCAATATGCATAACAAGGCACCAAGGGAAACCTACATATGAAATTTGAGAAAGATCCCTTCAGTACTTTCTCAGAAATAGCGATAACAAACTTCAATTGTCAAAATCCAAGATGGCTGCCTGTCGGCCATGTTGTTTTCAGATTGGTCTCAAAACGCAATATGCATAACTAGGCACCAAGGGAAACCTACATATGAAATTTCAGAAAGATCAATTCAGCACTTTCTCAGAAATAGCGATAACAAACTTCAATTGTCAAAATCCAAGATGGCTGCCTGTCGGTCATGTTGTTTTCAGATTGGTCTCAAAATGCAATATGCATAACTAGGCACCAAGGGGAACCTGCATATGAAATTTGAGAAAGATCCCTTCAGTACTTTCTCAGAAATAGCGATAACAAACTTCAATTGTCAAAATCCAAGATGGCTGCCTGTCGGCCATGTTGTTTTCAGATTGGTCTCAAAACGCAATATGCATAACAAGGCACCAAGGGAAACCTACATATGAAATTTCAGAAAGATCCATTCAGTACTTTCTCAGAAATAGCGATAACAAACTTCAATTGTCAAAATCCAAGATGGCTGCCTGTCGGCCATGTTATTTTCAGATTGGTCTCAAAATGCAATATGCATAACTAGGCACCAAGGGAAACCTACATATGAAATTTCAGAAAGATCCATTCAGTACTTTCTCAGAAATAGTGATAACAAACTTCAATTGTCAAAATCCAAGATGGCTGCCTGTCGGCCATGTTGTTTTCAGATTGGTCTCAAAACGCAATATGCATAACTAGGCACCAAGGGAAACCTACATATGAAATTTCAGAAAGATCCATTCAGTACTTTCTCAGAAATAGCGATAACAAACTTCAATTGTCAAAATCCAAGATGGCTGCCTGTCGGCCATGTTGTTTTCAGATTGGTCTCAAAACGCAATATGCATAACAAGGGACCAAGGGGAACCTGCATATGAAATTTGAGAAAGATCCCTTCAGTACTTTCTCAGAAATAGCGATAACAAACTTCAATTGTCAAAATCCAAGATGGCTGCCTGTCGGCCATGTTGTTTTCAGATTGGTCTCAAAACGCAATATGCATAACTAGGCACCAAGGGAAACCTACATATGAAATTTCAGAAAGATCCATTCAGCACTTTCTCAGAAATAGCGATAACAAACTTCAATTGTCAAAATCCAAGATGGCTGCCTGTCGGCCATGTTGTTTTCAGATTGGTCTCAAAATGCAATATGCATAACTAAGCACCAAGGGAAACCTACATATGAAATTTGAGAAAGATCCCTTCAGTACTTTCTCAGAAATAGCGATAACAAACTTCAATTGTCAAAATCCAAGATGGCTGCCTGTCGGCCATGTTGTTTTCAGATTGGTCTCAAAACGCAATATGCATAACTAGGCACCAAGGGAAACCTACATATGAAATTTGAGAAAGATCCCTTCAGTACTTTCTGAGAAATAGCGATAACAAGAATTGTTTACGGACGGAGGGACGGACGGACGGACGGAGGGACGGAGGGACGGACGGACGGACGACGGACCACGGACGCAGGGCGATTTGAACAGCCCACCATCTGATGATGGTGGGCTAAAAACCTAGATATTTACTACAAGTATACGTATACGTAGGGAATCATAATGTAGGAATCTGTAGTTGTACAATATTAATATTAGTAAGAAGATCGTGGCATGACAAGAAAGTTCTCCATACACTTAAAGATTCAAAAACTTTTAATGTTATACATGTACAACTTCTTTTATGTGGTAGTGTACCAATGGCGCTGAATTTAAGACTTTCACTAGATACAAAATTAATTTTGATCCATGAATCGTGTACAGCTTTGTACGTAATGTGGCAATTCAAGCTGACAAATAACAGTGACAGGGAAAATTCATCTGATTTTAGGAGAACCTACATGTGGAATCTGAGAAAGATCCATGAAGAACTCTCAGAGAATTATAGAGATAACAATCTTCAAATGTCAAAATTCAAAATGGCCGCTCATCGGCCATCTTGTTTTGATATCAGTCTTAAAATGGAACAGGCATAACTTGGGAATATGGGAAACCACAAGTTAAAATTTGAGAAAGATCCATGAGAAATAGCGATAACAAACTTTACCTGTCAAAATTCAATATGGCTGTCTGTCAGCCATCTTGAGTTCTATAATGAGTCAAAAAATTTAAACATACAAAACTTGGGACCATGGGAAACCTAAATATGAAATTTGAGAAAGTTACATTTGCCCAAAAATGCCACAGACCAAACTTTGACACAATCCATTCAGCTGTTCAGCACAAGTAGCAATTCAAAGGAAATGTTGGTGTAATATTGTACAAACGACTGACGATAACCGAACACTGCCCCATAGCATTAGCTCACTAGTCATTCAGACGAGGTGAGCTAATAAAACAAAGAGAAAAAGGAAAATTACCTGAGCAAGTCTTTCATATTGAGATACTGGAAGATACAGAACATGCAGTCAAAGCCACCATACAGTTTTTTCACATAACACATGCCTGGGTTGATCCCAGTTCTCCACCGTGTGGAACAATGGCCTGTGTTGGCCTTGGAGTGGACTGTGGTTTGAACGGTATCACCAGTAAGGGGTTTGATACATCCGAGTGCCGAGCTGTCTGACTGGTCTGTATTGATGTTAACACTCACCTCCGGCTGAGAGGCATTTGATTTATCGTTTGTCACAGTTACACTCAACTTGGCAGTTTCTCCTAATTGTAAAGGAAATGTCTTTGGGGGCAGGAATAATTTGAGACCATCTGTCGTGAAGAGGAAAGACGAGGGAGGCACAGTTATCTGAACATTGTTAATTTTGAGTGCTAAAGGCTGCTGCAGATTTAACCGCTTCGCCACAGCACTTGGAAGCGTCAATATCTGACCTGTTTTTCCATTTAGTTCTGGTGATGGGGTTTCATTCATCAAATTTGATGCAATTGGTGGCGTTTTGTTAGAATCCACAATGATAACAGGTGGTGTTTTGGGTGCTGCTATTAGTCTTGGAGGCATCATAGATAGGACCGGTGTTCTCAAGCTCGGTGTAGTGGGGGTCGGGGAAACATACTGCATATGAGGAACTGGAGCCACCAGACGTGGCAAATGTAATGTTGATCCTGCTACCTGGGCATTTGTCAAAAGACTTGTTCCAGGAACTAGCAAGGTGTTTGGATGACTCTGGGGAGTGTTGTGGGACACTACCCCTGAAAGTGACATATACACTTTTCCTTGTACATCAGCTCGCCTCACTGGATCCGTGAGTAATGACAATTTTGGAAGGTTCTGATTGGATGGACTGACTACCGAACAGGATACATCTTGTCTCGGCCCAACTATAGCGGCCCGCACAGGAGACAAAATTGATGCATTGTGACCAGCAATGGTCGAGGGAACTTGTCGCTCCAGTATGCTAGTGCGTAAATGTTCGAGTAGGGTTGGGTTGACATCCTTCGGCGTAGGATGATCGGGGTCCACCGGTTCCTGTTTGATGACTGGAGCAGATGTACGGGGGGAGATAGGAACCGGAGTGGCTGGTGCAACTCTCATCACAGTTATGGCTTTAGTTCGTGGCTGGAGTTGAGATGGATCATAACATCTCTGAAACAAACAAATATTAGTTTAGTCTGGAGTACCGGAGGTGTTCACATTCCAGGATCACATAGACAATATAAACAATACAATAATTAATTTGTTTCTACTATCACAGACTTCCTAGTCATAATGCTGCATAAAGGTCGTTGGATATGGCATTTATCTTAATTATGTTCTATGACCAACCAGATATTTGCTGACACATGAAAATTAGGCAAAGTGATATTATCACATGTAAACGTCCCTTATTAATATTCAAAATTAGATTTTGATAAATAATTCATTATTTTTAAACTTATTAACGCAGGGACAACTACAATGTAAATGATATACCCATGGAAGTTCTTTGTTTTTCAGACTTAAATATCGGCATTTCTTTAAGCCCAAAAACTATGCAATCACTGGCTTTATGCACATATCTAAATGGTACTGTGGTGCAATCTAAATGCTTTCTGCCAAGCAAGAGGCCCACAAGTCTCAATGCCCGGCTTTTGACAGGGCCAACAAAAGGCCTAATGGGCCTGTATCACATCAAGCTGAGAACTGGGTTTAAGATCTAGGTATCAAAGTCATTCATTTGAATATCAATGCCCTAGGTTGGCTGTCATTCATTAAAGCATATCACTGACCAAATGCCATCACTTAAAAACTTTTGAATTTTCAGAAGAACTTAAAAATGCAATGCAATTACAATTGAATGTTGGTCAAAGTTCTTCATTTGAACAAATTTGGTAGCATTTTCAGTCCACCAAATTTCAGTCCAACATGCTACAGGCCCAATTGGCAATGTTTAAAGATTTTAACACATCTGACTCTTTCATTGAAAGTGGGTCAAGGGCATTAATTTGAACAGACCACATAGCTATTAATCCACTTCCTTTCACTAACATCTCCACCGATTTTCAGCTCCATGACACTAATCGATTGCTAAAGGGCACCCACATTTCTATGCAGGTATACGTAGCCCTTACATAAATCTTATACATATATATATTAAACCATAATTTCTACAATATACTCCATCACTTAACAGGTTTATAAACTGTGTTAAATCTTGGTCATTACCAGACAAGTGAACTCTTGGTTATCTGAGGGAGTGAAGGCAACACAGTGTGGGTGGAACAGACACAAACATACAACACACTGGAGACTCGGTGGAATGTTTTCCTGGCCGGGACACGACAAAGTACACAGGGTCTCTGGTCCTGTTTTTTGACTGAAAAACAAGCATAGAAGGAGTTAATTGTGCTTGATCCTCAGAACAATTATCAACAAGAGGCCAAATTGGCCTGTATCTCTCACCTGGAATTCACTTTTTGTATGGTTCTCTACATAATCCAAAGAACTTGATTCAATGACGGTACTGCATCATGGCATAAGCTCGACAAGCCCTTTGGGCGAGGCAAGTTAAAAAGTATGCTACTTATCATATAGAGGATATCTAATGGATTTTTTTTTTAAAGTTCTGTCAAAATATGCCAATGGTATGTTTTTCCACCATTCAAATTCTTAATGTTTTCTTGTTGTATAAGTTTCATTTTTGCACTCACTATTGGTTCACACCATTAGATAATTCAATAATTATGACAATTTACCAGCAGAATAAGGCATGGGTTAATTTTAAAAAATGAGTTTGGATGTGTTGAACTCGGACTGGCTTTTGATAGGTATTTCTAGAGAAAATAGCTTGATGGAAGGTACAAAAGACTTAATGGGACATCTGTTTCACGCATCTACTTCTAATGCAACTTTGAAGTTGATCAAGGTCATAAACCCCCCCCCGCCTTTGTAGGTGCAAAGCCGATTACCACTTTGTTCAAACACAAGACAAGAGGTCCATGGGCCTCGAGTTCTGAAATACATACTGAAAGATGATATTTTTGTTTTTACATCTGACCAGTGTGACCATGAAATTTTGACATATCTGTGACCCGTCAAGTAAGGTCAAGGTCATTCATTTGAACAACTACGGTAGCCCCTTCATCCCAGGATGTTATAGACATGATCTGATCCAATTCCCAATTTTGAGTTTGGTTGACATTTGGGTATGGACGGTTTCTGCAAATTTCATTGAAAATGGTTGAAGTTAAAAATGTCTATGGAAGCAAAACGACGGACAAAACAAGATGATTAGAAGAATAAGTCACTTGATACTTTTTACCTTCAGTGTTCTAAAACTGAAACTGTACACAAAACATGTCAAATGATTCAGGGTCTGCAGGCATCATTTACAAATAATCCTGAGGGTCCTTTTATACGCCAAAATTGAATAACAGTTCCAAGAAATAGCTGTTTTATTTACCTAGAATTTTGAGATGGGAGTTTGAAATACTTGTAACACCTTGGAGTTGTACTCTTTCGTGCAGTAGCTTTGAATCTCTTTACTGGGGGCATATCGGATGTGCTGGAGTCCTCTGTGTCACCATCTTGATTAGAAAAATCGGGCATTGTCACTGTAACGTCTTTGATCAGTGTCTCTGTGTAACCATGTCCATGTTGCTGTTTGGATGAATGCCGATACAAAAGATTTTTTGTTTTTGTTAAATGTGGTAGTTTCTTGTTTTTCGGAGGTCTCCCTCTCCCCTGGTACTTGAAAGTGGGTCTCATTGGTGTTATTTTCATTTTTGCATGTTTTGAAATGGTCGACACAGGTGTAGATTTTATTATTTTTTTATTTTTCTCTACTTCCTCAATTTCTTCTTCCTCCTCCCCCTCATCATCTGCTCTTTCTATCACAACTTCTGGCTTGACCAGTGGCGTATCAAATGAGGCATCTTCCTCTTTCGAAAAAGATGTTCTCCCTTTTGATTTCCCCGCATTTCGCACTACCTCATATGGAGGCTCAGATATTGGACGTCGCAGAAGTGAAAAGTTGTCTTCTGTGAAGGGAGACCCTGTCGTTTTTACTGAAACAAACAAACTTAAATTAGCTACAGATATGTACAAACCCTGGATATTAGACCATGACCAGGGAAACACAAAAAGTATTGTATAACCCGTATCTTTGAACTTTTTTGGAAAACATTTTGTCAAATAGCGCTAACCCACATCATCAGACAGGAGGCATTATTTAATGTTTTAAATCATAAAGTCTGCATGCAATACATAAGAATCTACTCGACATAAATATAATTATTGATGCTTCATGATCAGGACCAATACATGTAGACCATGTTATGACAAAACAATGGATAAATATTTTTTTCTTTTGCACATAAACTTAGTTGTCACATATGACATACTTACAGTAATCAACAATTTCTTTCATGGACCTCTGAAATGCAAACAAATACAAAATCTGATCACTTAATGATTTATCACATAATTAATTATAATTAATGATCTGGAGGAATTCAACTATTGCATTACAATTTACCAAACATGTCACTCTACTTCTCAACTTCATCAATACAACAACTCATCCATACCTCCATAAAGATGAAAAGCTATGATAATCATTGTGATAACAGGAGGTCTTGCATGATCAGTTTGGCACAAATGACTCCATATTATTCAGATTTATACCAGGGTTTTTTGGGGATGTTAATGGGGGCGCCCCATTCCCAACTGAAATTATTTCACATTAAAGCCAAATTCCCAAAATTTGCAGTTTACTCCTGTAAAAGTCTTTCCCAATTCACCAAATTTCTTCTCAAAATGAGACAAAAAGTATTGCCAAGAATTTTAAGGTTTTAAAGAGTGTTCTGGTCACTCCGATGAATATAACGTTACTTAAATGTTCCTTCATCTTTTGAAATGTCATGGGAAGGTCATTAGCCCAGGGCTCGTATGGCTGTAGTTCTCACTAGCCCAAGCAGAAAATTTGACAGCCCCAGATCTAGATGTCAGACTAGTTGATTTTTATACCCTGAATGGTAAACACAACCTTGAAACACAATTAATTCTGATATATTCTTCCATTGGTTATTTCTGATTAAGTATTAGGTATAAATGTACAAGGTTTTCAGCTCACGTTCATGAAAACTTACAAGCTTCTTTCCTTTGGGTGGGTGGTAGTAAACATCTGCTGGTGTTTGTTTAAGTCCTCCCACCGAGGTAAACTTGTCAAAGACATTTCGGATCACCACTTCTCTTCTCCATCCTTGAAAAAGGAAATCCATCAACATTAGCAATACAAACTTAGAATTGCAAAATTGCAATTGCAGAAGTCCCCGTGGATAATGCAGTGATTATGGCAAAACTTTCTACAGAAGAAGGATTTCAAAGGTATGATATAATTCAAATTTAATTCCACTACTGGGACCCCACCCCTCTGGCTCCTGGGGAGCCAGACAACCTTTAATATCAAATCAGTTCCCCCTCATTTCTACAAAAGAAGGATTTTAAAGAGTTTGCTTTATTTTCCCTATTGGATTCCAACTTTCAGGCATTTGGAGACCATACACAGTGTTTTTTCAACAGCCTATGCCTTTTCAATTGGGAAAATAATTGCGGTGTCTTGTGAATTTGGGAAAATAGCAAATAATGACAAAATACTTAAATAAGTCAAAACACTTCATTTATTGGCTTTTCTAGTCTGCCTCATGATATGAAGAGTCAGTAGCAAGCATCCTGGGTTATTACTTAGACTACAAAACAAAGGAAGTTTTCTTGTTTTCATCTTGGTGTTTGTCTACGGACTCTCTGAAATGCTTGCCTGCATGTCATTTGTGGAAAGCGCAACAGTGATCAGGATTCGAGTTACCTCCCTTATACCGTTTATACGACTAATTGAGGCCAACTTGCCTATCGCGGAAGTAAATTTGTCAGTCTACTGTTCACGTGTATGATGATCAACTATCGTACCATAATATTCACATATTCTAGGAATGAAATTCAATACAAATTTTTTTTTTTTTTAAATTGGGAAAATACAACTTTTTTTGGCAAGGGGAAACAGCCTAAAGTCGGCTGTAGATCTGGCCAACCCCCCCCCCCCCCCCCCCCCCCCCCCCCCCCCCACACACATTAACACATATTATTATTCTACAACTACAAAATCTGTAAAACACCAATATACTGATGCACATGAAAACATCTTTAAAAGATTGATACATTAACACAATGTGACTGCATTAATACACTTTTATGTGCATATATATATACCATACCTTGTTTTAATGGTAAAAGGACTTTTTCTTCATCAAAGTTCTTAGCTAAAACTTTCCTTGATGCTTTTTTTCTACCTGCAATGAAGAAAATAATTGATGATCACATTTGAATGATTTAAAAGATAAAATGTATTTTTTTTTTATCATGACTAGATCACTGGGAAGCAAATTGTTCCTGTGACCCCGAAAGAAATATCTAACCCTAGAGCCTGAACTCCCATACTTATATACATGTCAACCTCTGGAACCTCTAATGAGGGAGATCTCCTTCATTCCACCACATCCAAAATGAAGAGAAATTAAAATATGTGAAAAATATCATACAACATTTTATGTTGCACAATTACAAAATGTAGGGGATGTTCCACGTGAGCATGGGTAGGTGAAAATTACCAGGTTATTCATGATCACATTTTTTATATTAAAATTTGACAACAATTGTTGATTTTAAAGAAGAATAATAAAAAAAGAAATAAAAACAAATAACTGAATTCTTTAATTTAAAAGGTGTTTTAATCAAGTAGAGGAGCTATATTTCATGAATTATTAATGATATAAAGTCACTTGAAATCTGCACTAGATGTTTAAATTTATTAAATTATCTCCCTTCCTTTCTTAAATGAAAATTGCACACTAATTAATTGTTAATTTGTTTGTATTAAATATTACTACTAGCTATTCTGTTGTGACATAAAACAAACTTCTTAAAAGTTTCTTTTTTTTCCCTGACCAGAATTAATTGAAATTTGATTTTTGATGACATCAATTACAACTGTAGCTCGGGTCAAAGTTCGAATTTTTGATGAATCAAAAGACCGGAAGGTTATATTATAATAAGTGGAATATAGGGGTGTAACGGTTTACCGCGGTGAAACTGAACCGCAATAATATTCTTTTGGTTCGGTACACGGTATAACAACGGCAAATTACAGTACATGCACCATGAGCAGTAAATTTTTATATGGATGTCTATATTTCACTATGCACCGGCCGCGGAGAAAGCTTAAGGTAGGCCGACGATATATATAAAAGCTGGTTTCTGATTGGTCAAGCAAATTTGATGAGTCCTAATTATAATCAGAAGAGGCCTTACATTAAATTTATGTTTTGTCATTAAACCTCTATGATTTGAACTTTGTTGATTCAATTTTCTCGCTGTATCAAACTTTTTGCTTTTCTCACTATATAACGCTATTAGTTCATATATAACCTATATGATTCTGATATTTACAAATCAAAGTTTTCGATGTATCCAACTTTTGTTTATGGACCGTTAGCTATATATAGGTAATCGACATCTCCGGATCCTGATTCGAACAGAAAATTTACCTGACCATGCCACTAGAGAGGTATTTGTCATGACCCCTACGGCAAGACTTCACACCTCTCCCACCAACGCCCTGACTGTCAATAGGGATTCAATAGCGTGTGTTGTTTGCTACCAATCATGGGGTTAGGCCCAATTTATAGATTAGCTGTATATTTAATCACTCTGGTAATTTACTGGTATACGTAGTCGTCTTTGATAATTGCCAGCGCCGCTGCTATAAGAATCAGTGGTCGGTGATCAGGGTATTCTTTCACAAAGCTTTGTAACTTACGAACGTTCGTAAATATCTACGAAAAAGTTACGATTATCAAGTTCGTAAGTGTGTTTCACAAAGGTGTTCATAACTTTTTTTCGCATCTTACATCAAAATTGTACGTTCTCCTAGTAAAAATATACCACTCTCTAACTTGGAGGTAAAAAAGGACGACACTTTTGAGGTGAAAATTAGACGACGGTCCTATTCCCGAGTCCCGAACACAGATTATGAACTTTATTTTGTTCTATCAAAACAACTGTATTATTGATAAAAGATCAAATTTTCTATAAAATTCCAATTTCATATTGTTTATCATGCGGTAAAACAAACAGTAACAATGCAATTTTAACAGATTTTGCTCAATGTTCATGTTCTTAAAATAGACTGACAGTCTACGAATATGCGTACCTACAATTAGTTGCATGACAATGTGTATTTTGCCGGCATCCCTCCTTGACTTTTCACCTCGAAACAATCGCTCACAAGGCATATAGTCGTACTCTTATGCTAATTTGTAATCGAGTATGATGTCATTTTCTGTTCAAAAGGGCATGCTTGCGCTCAATTTTTAAATTGTTTTCGTAAGTAATAACAGGGTGGATATGGCGTAAATTTACGCAAGGTTTTTGTGTCTAACTTACGAACGTTCATATGTTACGAAGTTTTTGTGAAACACTTACTATTTCGTAAATGTGACTTACGCAAATTTCGTAAGTTACGAAGCTTTGTGAAACAATTCCCAGGATCGTTAATTTTACTGAACAGGTGCAAGCTTAAAGTGCAGGGCTTTTTCTCACTGACAAATGACAAAGGAAGACAACTTTATGACTCATGCCCTGATCAAGGAACAGGCCTCGAACTCACGATCTACAGCACCCAATTGCAATCGACTAGCTGGAAATACCTGCAGCTTATACCACTGCACCACATAATATTATATCCTAGTATATATGTGACAAATAAGGTAACATTATAGCATGCACACATATATATACAAAAATGAAATATTGATTTAAACAATAGATTTGATCTTTCCAATGTACAAACATATAACTGAAATATTGATTTAAACCATTAATTTGATCTATCAAATATACAAACGTAAAACTGAAATATTGATTTAAACCATTAATTTGATCTATCAAATATATATACAAACGTAATACGTCAATAGACATACCTGGACTTGAAAGTGTTCTTTTATTTGGACTCTTTACATATGGATTTTTGGCATAGTTTTGTTCACTTCTCAAGGTTCGATACCGAAGAAATAACAAACCCTTTCCTTCATCATCTTCCTCATCAGACATATTTTCATTGGAATTTTTCTCAGTTTGTATGCGCTTTCCTCGACCATACACATCAGCAGCCGTTACGATGTCTTTTTCGTTGATAACTATTCCATTTTCTTCACCATTCTCCATTAAATTATCAGTGATAGAATCATCATTAACTGTTATATCATAAGAAATATTTTCGTCTTCAGAAGCACTATCAGTTACACTGCCAGTGTTGATTCCGATATCAGCAGCGTTTTTCGTGTTACCCGATTCCGTACCTAATATTACGGGACTGTCACCTGGTTTTTCTACGGGACTGTCACCTGGTTTTTCAATGTCTTTGTTTTCTGTAGCACCACCATCACTATTAGTTTCATTCGGTGTATCTATCAATGAGCGAGTATTTGTATTTTGGTCATCCTCAGTATTTTCTGATATTGACATAGGTTGGTGATGTTCAACATTTTTGCTTGCATTGTCTTCCTTTGACATTTCAACACTTTCGCTATCATCTTCAGATAAAATACCTTCGTTGGGGTGTAATTCAATGATATCGTTCATGTCTACTGGAGCTTCATCATTATCAGATTGAATATTTTTCTCCGTCACTTCCTCGACGAGCAACTCAGGAGAGTCTGTGCTCACCAACTTTCCGAGTGATTGGGAACAGTCGGTGGTTTCTGACGCGAGTTCTGTCAATGACGTGTCCATATCATCATCGTCTGTCTGTTGCTTTTCAGCAATATTTTCATCTGAAATATCCATGTTTAGCTGCAAGCGTCTTCTTCACTTCAGATACATTCCCTTGGTTCTTCACATGTTTACATCCCCTAGGAAGAAAAATTGAATTAATTAATGATACATGTTACCTTTACCCAACTAAAGACCGAATATTAACTTATTAAGTACATTATATGAACTTGAATTATTGTGGCATTAAAGCCACTCACCATCGACAGTCAAAAGTTTGTGGTGCGTGGGCTAAACATAATTCAGTTTTCAGGCCATCATTTGTCTATTACTGCCAGCAATTATAAATTTAGATATATGACTCAAACCGATTTCCAGATTTGATATTCCATTTTGAACCATTGAACCATAATGCAAGGAAAGTTTTGGTGCATTGCACATCACAGTTTTCATCAAACAACGCGCAACTGTGAATATCCTCTCGGTGATTTAGGATTGGAAGATGATGTAAATCTCCTATCTCCACTGTACCAGATTATATTGATTATCATCAAGCCCATATATGACATAAAACCAAAGCTAAAATTGCAAGTAAGTTTAGCAGACACTGCAGAACACGAAAATTCCAATGTTTGTTGCTTGCATCTTGCATTTGGATACTGTTAGGAGAAAGACGTTCTTCCGTAATTTAGTGATGGAAGTAAATAAATAAGAATACCAGAAAAATATGGCATGAAAGTTATTATCGGTACATAAATTGGAAACATTGCATCAAAAAACGAGATCCAAGAGGGATCTGGGTGCCCATTGTATTGCATCCAGACCATATTTCATCGAAGTCCATTCAGACGTTAATTCCCCTATTGCGGCCCCACCCCTCAAGCCCATAAGCTCACTGGCCCTTTCGGGCCAAGGTGATGAGCTAAAAGTAAGATCCAACCAACCATAAAAATTCCTATAGTTACTTTGATACAGTTTGACGCAGATTCTGAAGTCTGATTGAACCTGTCTTAAATAAACAAATTCTAACAAATCATGAAAATTTTCTTCATTTGCCCTGAAATAACTTGACTGCGACTTTGAATCCTGCCTGAACCATTCTGACTGCATAATTGGAAACAATCCAACAAATTACTACATTTACTTCCGGGAAGTTCGCAAACTGTATGAAGTTGATTTTGCAAACCAATCTAAGGCAATCTTATACCACTTTGCAACAAAAAATAGGTTAAAAACTTATAATTAACCCCTGACGATAACATTCTCCATTGGTCTACTCTATGTAAAACGTATCAAAAACCAAAGTCATGAATATATATACAAAATTTCATTAAACGGGAAAGGTGTCAAAAATATCCATTAAAAAAGTTGAAACATGCAATAAAAATACAAACTGAATTCATTCTTTTATAAAATAGCTAACGTCGTTATATGGTAAACGACGTTATAAAAAGCAAGTTTACGTATCTATCGATTTCATAAACCATCGTTTACAGTGAACTTATCGTCGGACGGCGCGAAATATAAACCAAATTAGTTGTACGATAGCGAAGATAATATGAATGCATATTGTGCATTAAAACTGCAGAAAGGGAGATTATTTTTACACTGAACCTTCCATTAAGGCGCCGCCTAGTGGTGACCTAATCACGATAAAAATGTCTGCCATTTTGTTTTTCCCCAAACACAAGGCCTCATCTTGCCATTCATTAACAAACATGTGATAGAGGAGTATACAGATATAAACAAATGTCAACATGTGCCTTGTAACCTCGTGACTTCTATCACACCACAGTTGTGTTCTAATTTTAGCTATAGTATCAACACAACACATGCTAAGCCTTGAAAACCGTTCGTTTACAAATGTGTAGCACAGGAAGTTGGTAGATCGATCGTAGTTAACATGTCAGAAAAAGCAGATTTAGACTTTCTGATGCATATGTAAACCTTGTTTTCAAAGTTAATGATATATATACTTTTGGATTTCTAGAGCATGCATCCCTTAGTTAGCTTCAGCGACGACAAATAGCTAGAATTGCAGTCCACGAACTTTCATTTTTTTCACATTAAAACGCGATAACGATGTTGACAACAGACAAAAATGCATCAATTACGTTAATGTGCCAATATACGACACGTGCATTATATAGAGTACCTGCTTACTCACCTTTCAACATAAATCAACAGGTAACATGAGAACCACATGAGACAATAATGAAAATAGCGAATCTCCTAATAATCGACACGATAGCGCTTAGATAAGAAAGAAAACGGACACAATAATATCCGGAATTGGAGCAGCATCCGTAGTTCTCCCCCAAAACCGCAAGAAAACGAAAACTTTTTAAAATATACATTTTGTTGGGCTATTATGCATACACTTTTCTGAATATTTGGGTTTTTTTTTCATTGACCGGATAATACAACTGCGTTTTTTGCTCTTTTCCGGATTTTTGAATTGTCCAGTATATACTATACATGTAGTATATATGCTGCAATCTCATTGACATTTTCAAAATATACTATAAAATACATTTAAATGAAAAAATGTTTTATTTTATTTCGAATCCTTGTCCACTGACAACAATATCAAGAATTATACTTGTTTATACTAATTTTTCTATGCCGCAGACGTAGGTCTAAGAATCAACCGAAAGATTCAACTGAAATATTTTAGACTGACAGCAGCAGAAACATGCAAGATTTCTTTTGATGAAATCTACGTCCGAACAAGGATTATATGAGTGTGTGTGCCTACTTGTAATTAAATTAACGCCGAAATGTACAGAAAAATGACAAATCATAACAAATACCGTCTATTTTTTTGCGGAAATTATTGATACTTCGGGGAGAATTAAGAATTTTTAGGAATAAACACTTGAAGAACTTCGGTTTACTTTGCGATATAACCTGTCGCATTTATGTGAAGATTATAACTTTTATTATTTGGTAAAATACATATTTTCCATTAAGTTCCATTTTGACGTCCTAAACTTTATTCAAACGAAGGAATGTACCTTTAAAGGGAAATCCATACCGATTCATTTTCCTACGAATTTTATCACTGCGAGGAGAATTGAGAGTACAGAACGAAAATCATTTCAATACACCATTCAAGACTTTTCACGTCACATGATGCTTTCGTAAACCAGCATTTCTATGAAGTATTTTATTTTAAAATTAAGTGAGAAATATACTGTTTCGTGTGTGAACAAGACAAATCAAAGAGATCGAAGCGTCTACCATTGAAAGTTCATTACTGTTTTTTTTATAAGATTATTTTTTCTCTTCTTTCCCCCTTTCCTCATATTTTACTCGTATTGACAAACAATGATGTGCTTTAGTTCTTCGGTCCAATAATTGGTGATGAAGACAAAATACAAATGGCATCGGATTGATTAATTTCTCAGAAATTGCTATTATTAACTTCATCTATCAAAATTAGATGGCCATTGAAATTATATATTAATAACATTATACTTGCATGCTCCTATTATAACTTTGATTATTACTATTTTTGAAGTCCTATTATTGTAGCGTTTCGATAAGTGAAAATAGCATTGATAATACTGCGGCAGGTCCAACTACATGTAGACTGTCCCTTTACCCACAAGTAGGGCATAATTATAGTAAGAGGCAACTAAATTTTGGATCTTAAGCGACTGTTTCAAATTAGACTTCAAATAACATAACAGCAATTCTCAAATAAATTTTAAGTACTGATTAAGATATGAAGGAAAATAATAATCATTCGTAAGATATACCAGCTGAACGTGCCCCTATTCAGAAGGCCGAACGCACGTAAAGCACCTTATTGTGTATGGGGCTTGGAATGGAATTTATAAAATTGATTTCATATTGTAATATATTAATTAAAGCCAATTATCTTATCCAATGTTGTTACGGTCTCCTAAATGTTCAAAATATAAAAATCACTCCAAAAATCTTACAGAATAAGTGTCGTAAATGGAACTACACTTTGTAGCGCGGGAAGGATGTCATGATTAAATATTTTTGCCTAAAAAAATTATTTTTGCCCAAGGCAGAAATCGAGTTTTGCCTAGGCAAAAATAAAATATTGCCTATAATTTTGCCTAGGCAAAAATATTTCTGCCTAAGCAAAAATAATTTTACCTAGGCAAAATTCGATTTCCTAGGAAATAATCGAAACAAAATTATTTTTGCCTAGGCAAAAATCGAATATTGCCTTTTCTGAAATATTGTTCCCTAAGCAATATTTGATTTTTGCCTAAGCAATATTTTATTTTTGCCTTTGCCTAGGCAAAAATATTTATGGCATCCTTCCAGCGCCATAAATGGCGTTTGCTAAGAACTATGCGACACTTTCCCGCCAAAACGGACGTTCTCTCGCCGACGTTACTCCCGGATACAAAAGCGTGAAAAATGTTTTTACAGATATAATAGAAAAAAAAGCATAATGTAACATTTATGAGGTCATAACAGCAGTGGCTTTCCGGACATATTTACCTCAAATCGCTAACACGATTCATGGAATATGTACAGAAGCCAATTTTGTTATGACCTCTTGAATGCTTAAAACGTAAATTTCATTCCTTAATACAATTTTCATATTTGCATAAAATTTACATGCACCTATATATTTAATCTATGAGATAGATAAGGGAGAGGAAGAGAAAAAGAAAGAAGAGAAAAAGAGGGGATGAAGGGAGAGAGATACAATGTAATTATAAGTCTAAATATTGGGAGGGAAGTGTAGGCGCGGGAAGGATGTCATAATTAAATATTTTTGCCTAAGCAAAAATAAAATATTGCCTAGGCAAAAATCGAATATTGCTTAGGCAAAAATATTTCAGCCTAGGCAATATTCGATTTATGCTTAGGCAAAATTATTTCTGCCTAGGCAAAAATCGAATTTTGCTTAGGCAGAAATAGAATTTTGCCTAGGCCTAGACAAAAATAATTTTGCCTAGGCAAACATATTTAATTATGACATCCTTCCCGCGCCATAGAAGTGAAGAAAATTCAACTGTCATCGTGTTGTGTTTTGTTTTGTTATTAGTTTTTTTTAATCTATTGCTTGTTTTAATGAAATTTTGAACATGCAAGAATATTTCTGAATTTGAAGCAAACGACAAAAAGTAAATATGAGTCACAATTTAAGGCATTTCTAAATTCATCTTGTTGTTGTGTTTTTAATTAACCAATTCGAGATATACGGGGCATATTTTGCACGAAATCTCCTTTGTGCCACTCGCACAGCCGGTGAATCAAAACCGGCCGATCTGGCGTACGCCTGCAAGTCCCCGATGCAGAACCAACTGGCCTCGCCGGTCAGCCGACGGCCGGGTACTCGCTGAACTTTTCATTCGGAAATGACGTCATATATGGAGCATATCCGTACCACAATAATACATGATTGTATTTTTGTTATATGTTTAGTGAATAGAAAACTCTCAAATTATTTAATAATGAATAGTTGTAGTGGTCAAAAGTTGTTCTATTTAAAATTTCCTAAATATTCTCTGGAGGATATGCTGTTGCCATAACACTGTCAACAAAGATGGCCGCCAGTAGAAACTAGTAGGCCTAATATCTCGATAGTCCTACGACTCGACTATCCGATTATCATCATGCCCAAGAAGGGCAAAAAGGGAAAGAAGGGGAAGAAAGGAAAGGGGTACGTAAGAAATGTGCTTATTGACGACCAGATATACTGAATGTATATGTATTAAATTAAGACAAAACCGTGGAAGGGCGCAGCGCCTTTGAACAAAATACAAGAAGTTTTAAATTTTAGGCCTATTTAAAGGTCGGTTATATCAAAATAGACAACATGTGCTTCAATTCCTATTTTCCAACAAAATACATGTATTTAACAATTACCGTTTAACAGTTAATGGATAAAACGAATGATATTATATACATAATGAGTAAGGAAATGTACTAATGGACATAAATAAAAATAACACGTAAAAAATCCTAATGTATGACATCAGGAACACTTCACCACAGCATAAGATATGATCAGAGCATGTTTGATAAGTGTATGGAAGCATACGAAACATGTAATTATATCAAAACTAGTGACCGTATGTACCGTGATGTACATGTATACACTATACTGTAAAACTCCTCTTACTCGAATACCCCCTGTTTGTCAAACTGTTTGCAATTTATCCTGACTGCGTCCTGACGTATAAGTACTGAAAATATCTTTGTAAATAGACCTTGGATAACTCAAACCGCTATTTGTCGAACATCCCTTGAGCTGTTATGTATTTCCCTTCCTTCGTATTCATTGTATTACTCCTATATATCTACCTACTCATCGAATAGGTACCACACACAACAATTTTTTACCTGTGTCACACATGGCTTTTTCAGACCTCAGGTCAAGGCAGTCAATCTCACATGTGTTTATGCAGGTGTATGGTCAAGACTGCAGATAATTACAAAATTAATTGGTGTCATGATTACATATCTACGCTATCTAGTTTTATATTCATTAAAATACCAATTACATGTATAATTGTTGATATACATTTAACTTTCCAATACGTCAGTATTGTTTGTTGACATGTGAACCTCCAATCGCTGTATCATACCCATAAAACACATAAATGAAAATGACATACATGTATACATGGATCTATCAATAACAAGTAAGCGTGAAACACTAATTAGTTATTCTATATTTCTACCACAATGCCCTGTGTTATTCAACTCTCAGACCATCAGTTAATCATTACAGCTGTTGATTAACAATCTGTTTATACCACACGTGGTATAAACTCTGTACGCATTTCGATTGGCTAACACGATGAACTTTGACCCAAGCTGCAATTGTTATTGACGTCATCAATAATCTAATGACGTCACATCACCAGGTCCCGGACGTAACCGGTACACTTTATTTACATACGCGAAATTATACTTGGCCACATTTCCCTTTGATTCAAGCCGATATTATTGTGGTAGAAACAGGTCACACGACTCGAAATTGTTGGATATGGAATTTATTTCACACGAGTAAGTTATTTTTTAAAAGTTGCAAAAAACACTCGCTAAAGCTCGTGTCTTTTGTAACTTTTAAAAAATAACTTACTCGTGTGAAATAAATTCCATATCCAACAACCACTCGTTGTGTAACCTCTATATATGCTAACCTGTAGGACCACTACAGATGGCACTGAGTTACAACTTGGTCAAAGTTTTTATATGAACTTTCTCAAAAGTATTTAGTCATATACTTTCTTGCTATGTGTCTCATTCATTTTGACAATTTTTCACTGCATTTATTTTTGTGTCACACATGACTTTGTTGAACCTAAGGGTACCAATACAGTTATATCAAGTCATCAAATATTTAGATAACTACCACATGGTAGTTTTGTGACATAAATAAGTTCACCATGTTGAATTTTATTATTAATTATTTATATTTTCAACTTATTTTTTACTGTCAATTACCCTGCCTTCATTTTCAGTTGGAAAATAAATATCTATTGTTTCTTCATAATAATATTCAAGTAATTTGCTATTGTATATAATTATGATGGAAGAAAAATAAATAAACAAGAAACCAAATTTACTACATCACCGTACTCCTTTTTTACTTGCTGTACCACAGGTAAGTAAGTAAGTAAGCAAAAAGTGACCAATATGTTATAACCCACATGAAAGTGTCAGATTAGACAGGTTTCTGTTAGTCGGACTATGACGGCTATTAATTTAGAATGATACAGAACATGGCTAGGAGAATATATTGCTGAGTATATAAATAAATCAGTAACACATGTGTACTAAATAATGAGAATACAATTATAAATGATGTCTTACTTACAGGAAGAAAGGAAAGAAGGGAGCAAAGAAAAATGAATCTATTGCAAAGTTAGCCATCGCCAACTCTAAAGCATGGGAGGCCAGGTTAGAGGTGGCAGAAGGTGCCAAGCAGGAGTACCGGTAGGTTAAATTTACCACTTTGATTTTTGAAAAGTTAAATTGTTTAACTAAAAAATTCAGGTACATGATATTGAGCAGTAAAATATGTACCTAATTTACACTTCACTCATAATCACTCATATTAAATTATGAATATCATGTCCGTCAGATAAATGTGTCCATATCACTGTCCCTCAAATAAATATGTACATATCACTGTCCCTCCGATAAATGTGTACATATCACTGTTGCTCCAATAGATTTGTACTTGACCACTTTCAGGATAAAAAGCTTGGGTACAAGATATCTCCTAAGCTCCTGAACTTATTTCCTATATTACAGGGAGGGTATAGTGTGAATTATCTATGTGAACCCTTGCTAACTTTATTTTTATATTGACAGAGAACATGCAAAGAAGTTGATGTTGGAGAACGATGGCCTCCAGAGTACCATGTTAAGGTCGGAACAGGAGGCCATTGAAATCTTCACACTTTTACAGAAAAAAGATGAACAAAAAAATAACTCTGTAAGTACTTGTAAAAATGTTCACTTGCTCAGTTGCCACAGTAGTGAAATGGGGGCCTCTGATTGGTCAAAATTTAGAAGACATGTTATTTTACAGAAAATTGGTATAATATAGGGGTTTTGACTTCCATTTCTGGATTTAAAAAAATGGGCCACCAATTTGAAAACATGTTCAATTTTCATGAAAGGTGTTTAAAGGTAATATGAATTAAGTAACAATATTGTACTTGAATTATGGTTTCTTTAAATTTTGTTTGCTACAGCAGGTTACATGTAGTTTCGGACACTACTGTGACAAGCCCAATTAACACTTGATAAGATGTGTTTTGTGGCTAGGTTTTTTATCTAGAATATGTCTTTTGTGTTTCAGCTGGAGAAACTCCAGCAGTCCATCCGAGACCAGAAGAAGGAACATCGAAAGGACAAAGAGAATATTGTGGAGGACTTCAGTCAACAAATTAACGAGTTGGAAGAACGATTGTCTGAGCGTAGTCGTGAAGTTGACCTTCTGCAGACAGAACTCAAGCAAGTCAAAGAGTTTCGACGGAAAAGAGGACAAATGCAGAAAGATCTTGATGAAGTAAATTCATAAATCTAATACACACTAATCATTAAAGATTCAGTTTCCTCATTTTAAATTCATTTCAAATTTGTCACTAGTATTTTTCTACTGGTTGTGAATGCTCAGCATAGATGGGTCCTGTTACTTGTGCATGCTACATCTTAAGTTGGATTGGATATCTAACATGGCCACCAGTATCAGATTTAGTTTATTTCACTACTTCATATTTCAAACTTCATATTTTGGTGGTCATGGGTCAAGGTTATACAAACACACCAAAACACACACGGAGTCTGCCATATTTTGTTTAAAACGTACTGTTCGTTTGTTTGCTGGGACTATCACCCTGTGTACAGCCAGGGTCATTTTGAGGGCGATGTCTCCTTGTAGTAGTTGGTGACTACCTCACTGAACAACATATGAGAGGCCTGTCGCATGTTATCCAGAGCAATTAGGGTAAAGTGTATTTGCCAAGGATACAACCATAAACTGCCATGGGTATACAGAGCGTTTAACAAATGCACTTGGGGCCTTCACCTGAGTTTACATGGCTGGCGCTCTAACCAACTGAACTATCATGGCCCTTTATATAATGAGAAAAGAACTCTAAGGAGTTGATACAAATTATCCTTATACCCACCTTATTATGTCACATCTCTATCGTTATATTATAATCAAACGATTTGACTCTGTTTTAACAATATTTTTAATATAAATGTATGATTTGTTACTTAACTTGATTTATATTGTTCAATGTTTTACATTTCAGATAAAAGAATCTATGTACAATGCCAATCGAGATCACAAATCTACACTGTCACGGATGGAACAGAAATTTTTTGAAGAAAAGGTTTGTGATTTCTTTATTTTAGGCACAACAAACCTAACTAGTAAAAGGAACTTCTACATACACTTAACACCTTTACCTATTATTTGACAACGCACACTGTACACTTTTATAAGACAATGGTGAAGAGTATCAAAAGTATGGAAAATAATTCATAATTTGAAGGAAAAAAAAATTGACAATATTCTGGTGAAAACAACAGGAGCATGCACCTTTGGCAAGCAGCAACGAGTGCCAGATTCCATACTGGGAAATTATTTTTTGGTATAGCTTGAAATGAGAGTGTTTTGTCATAATCACTGAAATATCCAGGTGAGTGATACAATACAGGCCCTCTGGGCCTCTTGTTTGTGCATTAAAGACTTTCTGTTATTTAATATTCAGTCTTCATTTGTTTGCTATATTGTAGATGAGACTTCAACAGGAAGCAAATCAAAAGATTGCGGAATTGGCTGAGCGAGCTCATACTGAAGCAATAACGTTAGTATTGTCATCATTGAATGTATTCGAGAACAATATTTAACAAAGTTGGTCAATTTCAAGGGGCAGTTTTCCTACAGGAAATTAACTCACAGGAATTAAATCTCATGCGATGATTCTCCTATAGTCAAAATTTCACAGTTAATACTGTATATATATCAGTTACCGTATATTTCATATAGAAATAGATTAAAAAGTCCTAAATGCAATTTTCATAATTACAAGGATGTGTATTGTTTTTCAACTGGTTCCCATGGTAACAATTACTCTATATTTCTATAGGAATCTAGATGAGACAACAAAGTCAGTGTACAAGGAGAATGTCAGATTGTCGGAGGCCTTAAATTATCACATGAAGGAGGGAGAAATACTGAAGAAGTCTAAAGAGAAATTATTGGATGAAAACGAAAATCTGTCAGGGGAAAAAGAACTCAATGATATGATCGTGCAAGAAAAAGTTGTACAGACAAAACAACAGAAGGAACTTATACGACAGGTAAGTTGTACAGACAAAACAACAGAAGGAACTTATACGACAGGTAAGTTGTACAGACAAAACAACAGAAGGAACTTATACGACAGGTAAGTTGTACAGACAAAACAACAGAAGGAACTTATACGACAGGTAAGTTGTACAGACAAAACAACAGAAGGAACTTATACGACAGGTAAGTTGTATAGACAAAACAACAGAAGGAGCTTAAACGACAGGTAAGTTGTACAGACAAAACAACAGAAGGAACTTAAACGACAGGTAAGTTGTATAGACAAAACAACAGAAGGAGCTTAAACGACAGGTAAGTTGTACAGACAAAACAACAGAAGGAGCTTATACGACAGGTAAATTGTACAGACAAAACAACAGAACGTTTGAAGGGTCTTTGATGAAATTTGGTCGGGAACATTTTTTGGCTAAGGAAATCTACTGTTGTATAAACAGGGTATGGCTCTCCCCTGGGGTTAAAGGGGTGGAACCCAATGGGGAAAAGAAGTAAATCCTTTAAATTGCTACTAGTTCTGAATTACATTGTAGATTTTGATAAAATTTGGTCTGGAGCAAAGGAGATCCAATGTTGTCTAAACGGAGGACACATCAGCTCCTTTGGGTCGGATTGTCAGGGCCAAAGAGGGAAAATGGTGGTAAATCCTTTAAATCTGATCTTTTAATTAGACCAAATTTGAAATTTCGTCTAAGCATCCTGGGATGAAAGGAAACCAATAGGTTTGTATAAAGGTTGTGTGGACCCCATGGGCTTGTGGTGCAGACCTCTATAGGGAAAATTAAGCAAATTAATTCTTTGAAATCTTTCTGTTGAAATGTAGAATGTATTGCCATAGTCACTGAAATATCCAGGAGAGTGATACAGGCCCTTTGGGCCTCCTGTCTTACAGTAGTGATATCAACTGTTGAAGACATGCATTTCTTTTTGTTTTCAGCTCAATGAAAAGGTACAAACTCTGGAGCATTCACTTAGTCACATGGCTAGAGAGTTCAAAACTGACAAGAAGGCGGCCATGGAAAGGTCCCGTATTGAAAATGAGGCTGCAAAGATTGAGATTGCGAAACTCCAGAGAGTTATAGAACTCAAAAATAAAGAGATGAATAAGATCAAAAAACTTGCCAAAAACATTTTGGATCAGAGAACAGAACTGGAAAGGTTTTTCCTGGAGTCACTTGAGCAAGTTCGTCAGGAAATTGCAGCCAATCAGTAAGTGTGTAGTGTAAAACGGCATACCGTATTACCATGTAGTGCAGAAACTATCCAGACCAGTCATTATTAATAGAAAGGAATTTCCTTAATTATAACACCCCCCCCTCTGTAATTAAGTTAGAAGGGTCACTCCTGAACGTATTGTAGGTAGGAAATGCTGGGATGTTGCTATCTAGAAATAGAAAGTTAACCACTGGGAAATTGATAGCATCATACTTACCTTACAGCTTAGTTGTAAGATGTCCCTGTTGATTATGTTGTAATTCAAGATCTTGTGTCTAATCTATTTTGCCATTTTAAGGCAATATACTATGTTTTAACCAAAGATCGAGGTCAGCAGTTGATGTTGAAGAGTCTCTAGTGTCCCTTATTTCAAGTTTGACAGAGTATGTCTGATTGACATGGTCAATGAAGTTTCTGTTTTTGAAGGCTAAATGAAGTTTCTGTTTTTGAAGGCTAAATGAAGTTTCTGTTTTTGAAGGCTAAATGAAGTTTCTGTTTTTGAAGGCTAAATGAAGTTTCTGTTTTTGAAGGCTAAATGAAGTTTGTTTTTGAAGGCTAAATGAAGTTTCTGTTTTTGAAGGCTAAATGAAGTTTCTGTTTTTGAAGGATAAATGAAGTTTCTGTTTTTGAAGGCTAAACATTCGTAAAGGTGAAACTGAAGGTCTGTATGGTCTATGATACCTGTTCTGATAAGCTCTTCAATATAATCAGTTTTGTATTAAAACAAAAACAAGTCGGCCACTAGAAGGGCACTGTCTGTACCTATGGTTATGCCAAGAGTCTGTCGGAAGATCTGGTCACCAATCTCAACAATGATGTCATCAATCAGAATTCAATAATTCTCAGATTTTCAATGTACAATGAGAGCCCTAGTTATATGTTTTATGAAATATGCTCCCGTATATTTCACAACTATTTATTTTGTACTTATATCGCCTTTTGCCTTTCTTGGAAAAGGAAGCTCTCATTACAAGAGAAGAAAGGCATTATTTAAATTTGGAAATGAATGATAGTGTAAAGAGTTAAAAAAAAAAACTTTTTGAGAAAACATAATGTAAATGTGAACTTCATTTATTTAACAACTGTGAAACAAGTTATATCAATTCATATTGAATATGTATGTTGGCAATATGGAAGCGCGCAAGGGTCTTAGTGTAGAAGGATATCCCGGAATACCTGAGAAAAACCACATGGTCAGGCAGGTGACCCCGTACCTTTTTCAGATTGGGGAATTTGACCCTGATTGCGAAGGTGAAAGGCAAGTGTGTTACCACTGTGCCACCCAATCACTGTAAAGTGGGGAAAAATTAGGTTTTACTTAGAACTGAAAAAGGCCATTCAATTGTATACCAAGATCCCTCTGGGGATCTATTGGTTAGTGACGATGATGACATTTTTACAATGTAATGAATGTGTAATTTATTTACGATAATGATGACTTTCCATATTATTGAATCCATTTTGATTTAAACATATTTTATTTGTAATTTACAATTTGTTACAAAGGGATTGGGCACAAGTTTTCCAACTTATATTAAGCCCTCTCCCGGAATTGAATCCATGTCTTTGTGCCAAAGCATATTGTAGAATTTGGCCTTTTTTGTTGGTAAGTTGTATATTGTTAAACTTTTCTAATGTAAAGTGTTGCTTTACCTTGCCAAGTTTGCCAGTGGATTATATACTGAGGTTGATGTGGGTAGGTAAATCCTAAATCGCCCACCATCACAGGTAATTTGTGACCCGTGTTCCTCTAGCATGAAAATATTTTCGTGGAGTAATTTTTCACCTTCATCAATTTATATTTTAGCTCACCGATTCAAAGATGGCTATTATAGTCACTTTGTGGCAGTGCCGTCTGCCTCCATTTGTTGTACAGCTATTAAGTTTTTTTAAGCACTACTACAGCACAAATGCCAAATGGCTGTTGTTTATCAAATAACCAATGCATTAATGTAAATCATTGTCAATATGCTGAATCATGAATACTATATTTTTAACGTTAATCAAGCCAAGAAAGGTTTCATTTGACTTGCTCAAGTTTTTAGCTCACCTGGCCTAAGGGCAAGAAAGCTTATGCCATGGTGGATCATCCGTCCTCTTGTCTGTTCAGCTGGCTGGCCATTCAGCATTTTTTTTCACTTTAAGCAGCTTTTTCTCTAGTTATGCATATTATTTTTTTTGAACAATTCTTTCTTTTCCTCTTAAAAGTGCCAATTTGTTAAAAGCTGATCTGTTTGATTTAATATCAAGATGTAATAACACATGTATACGTTTTAATTCCATGTTTTAATATCAAGATGCGATAATATATTTTATTCCATCACCTTTCAGTCATATACAAGTATTTTGATCTTATTTTTATATTCTTGAATATTTTTATATCGTTATTTTTATTCTTATATTTTTTTGTTTACACACTTGACATACATGTGTATTACACTTGTGGCTTCCAATATTCTGTCACAGAATAGCTTACCATCACCGTAGTGGTGGACACCTTCAGAACAGCACAATTCAGCATTAAGTGTCTTCTCGGCTTCCCACAAAACTATCACAGCAGACGGTAACAGCTGTGTATTGGTTCCGGGTAATATACCCTCCGTTACACAATTTTTGCTTACAATTTTGAGGTCAGCAATCACGTTGATAAGTTTCATGAGCATAATATGGCCGACATCAATAATAAAAACGTCAAAAGGAGGTAGAATGATTAAAATACACACTACGCAGACATTTCATAGTTGCAATCTTATGTTTTACTTTATACTAAACATAGCCATACCATATTTGCCCTGGAACAATTTGTGTTCTTTTTCTAACATTCTGACCAAACTTTCGAATCGGAAAAAATTCTGAGAATGGTGGACTGGTGCAACATCACTTGTGAGGATTAAACGTATTGTGGAAGTGTATTTTTATACAAAATCTAGATTTCAAACTGAATTATCTCTCATGAACAGAACACAGGAAGGCATTCTTTATTTTTGACCTTTTATCTAATAAATAGAAACATGATTTGTAAATATGCTAATACTTTTTTTGTTTTAGTACTAAATTTACTAATTTCATGAAAAAATTACTCTGAAAAAATTTGAAAATTTCAACAAAAAAGATTTGATGTATGAATGTCTCCATACCTTTGGTTGCCTTACTGTATATATATATATAGGTTTCATATGATAGTTTTTGTCTAAGCATATATTGTAAAACCTACAAAATATAGATCTGTACAATACACCAGTCCACCATTATCAGAGAATACAATTTCGAAACATTAGTCAGAATGTAAGAAAAAAACTTTTTAGCACATTTCAGGAAGTATGGATGTCAACAATATAGTAGAAGATATGCTTGTTATATGAAATGTCAATTTAATGAATATTTTCATTGTCCTTCCTCCTTTTAACCTTTCATCTCTTGTATCAGCCATTTTTTGTTTGTTCATGATACTTACCAATTTCAGACCATGTGATTCCTGACCGTTATATGATGCGTTACGATTGTGCGTGATCCAGTATCGCAAAGCATCAATGTATTTTTTTTTCTATCGTTTTTTTTTTCATATTCTACACAATGAAAACATATCATTCTGCACATTATAAATGGATATTTGTGTGTATTTTCATACTTAGCTAAACATTTGATGTATACAGATATAACTGGTATTAATATTTATAAATTCTACTCCTTTGTCCATGTAAAATGTTGTGGAAGATCAAAACATGTTACATTAAAATTGTTGAATGCATCTGTATATCCCTAATTTAGTCCTACATATCAACTTGTTCCGGGTATATCTGTGGGAAGCAAAGGCTGTAAGATGGCAGGTCTGAGCATGTATTCCTACAAATCTAATGGCTAGACTGTAATGTCATTGGCTGAAACCTACCCAGGGTATTGTTTCACAAACAAAGCCTTTTAACATAACAGGTTAGGAGAAGATTGTCTGACCAAACAATAACCTTCCATAGGCCAGATATTTTTTCCTATTGCCCCACACATGACATGCCATGCTAAGCTAGACAAGGCAGATGGAAGGGGATGAAAACTGACCCCAGTTTTACGTAACTGATAAACGACAACCCTATCTCATCTCAATACTGTATTAATTGCTTAATGCCTTCATGGTATCACTGGGAACTTTGAAAAATAATTGCCTTCCAAAGACTATACACATGTCTATTGCACAAAATGTTATATGAACTAGCAGACAATTTTAACAAAGTGTGTAAGATTGGACCCTGATATTTCTGAAAACTTCAATTATCTTATGTACCTAAAATTTTATTAAGGGTCATTAACTATTTTAGACTTTTCTCACTCATGGACAAATCAGCCGTCCAAAATTTCTTTATCTACCAATTTCATCACATCAAACTTTTTTTTTGCGGAGTGTTGAGCGGGTTCGGTTTTATCATCAATTTGATCAAATGTTTTAAATGTAAACCACAGTAAACACACACTATCTGTATATAATCAACAAGCTGATGATATTTTCCAGAGCTCAATATCGCCACGATGCCCAGGGCGCATATCAAGAGAGGATGATGAAAGCGTTCTCAGGAAAGGGAGATTACCCTAGAATTAGGACGTTCAATAAATCTGACCAGAGCACAAACAGTGTATATAAGGACTTAGAAGCTGCCGAAACATTGTAAGTATCTTCATCATATGTTTGTGGTTACATTAATCTTCATCATATGTTTGTGTGATTACATTAATCTTCATCATATGTTTGTGTGATTACATTAATCCTCATCATATGTTTGTGATTACATTAATCTTCAGCATTTGTTTGGAAGTGATTACATTAATCTTCATCATATGTTTGTGATTACATTAATCTTCATCATATTTTTTTGATTACATTAATCTTCAGCATTTGTTTGTAAGTGATTACATTAATCCTCATCATATGTTTGTGATTACATTAATCTTCATTGCATGTTTGCAATTACATCTACATTAATCTTCATCATATGTAATTGGTTACATTAATCTTCATCATATGTTTGTGATTACATTAATCTTCATCATATGTTTGTGTGATTACATTAATCTTCATCATATGTTTGTGTGATTACATTAATCCTCATCATATGTTTGTGATTACATTAATCTTCATCATATTTTTTGATTACATTAATCCTCATCATATGTTTGTGTGATTACATTAATCTTCATCATATGTTTGTGTGATTACATTAATCTTCATCATATGTAATTGGTTACATTAATCTTCATCATATGTTTGTGTGATTACATTAATCTTCATCATATGTTTGTGTGATTACATTAATCCTCATCATATGTTTGTGTGATTACATTAATCTTCATCATATGTTTGTGTGATTACATTAATCTTCATTGCATGTTTGCAATTACATCTACATTAATCTTCATCATATGTAATTGGTTACATTAATCTTCATCATATGTTTGTGATTACATTAATCCTCATCATATGTTTGTGATTACATTAATCTTCATCATATGTTTGTGATTACATTAATCTTCATCATGTGTTTGTGGTTACATTAATCTTCATCATATGTTTCAAAGTGATTACATTAATCTTCAGTTTTTGATAACTCAGTAAGAATGTTGAAACTCATTCTTCATGTGACTTTAACCCGTGAAAGATATTATGAAAAAAAAATTTATTGAAATTAAACTATGTAATAATTTCAAAGAATTTGTAGTGAAATAAGCTGTCACATTTCTAAAACAAATTAAGACTTTGGCTTCATTTAAATATCTAAATGTATGTTTAGTTTTAAAACTCACAATGTTTAGACATTCCATAAGAGAGAATATCACTAATACAAAACTGTCCGAAATTTTTTAAAGGATTTTAAGAAAGATGATTTTGAGCCAGATTAAGAAATTTTCAATTTCTTCAACATTTGTATCAAGCCTGCTTTTCTGCTTTATCCTGAGAACCCCGTAATATCATCATACTAAAATCTTTACATGTAGGGAGTCAGTAATAATTGTTTTAATTTGACAATGTAAAAAATTCTGTCTGTATGTGATCCGCTTTTGGTAGATTTCATAAAAACCAGAAGATCCATTGAAATATTGCTCTTGAAGTGAGTGATTTTTTTTGGTCACCTGAGATGAAATCTCAAGTGACTTATTCTAATCGCCTCTCGTCTGTTTTCTGTCATACGTTGTGCGATGTATGTTGGATTTATCCAAGTGACCTGAGTAATATGAAGGAAGTCACTGGTTAAAAAACATAACATTTTAGCTAAAGTTACATATATGTAATAGGCGAAGTCGTGCTTCTTCATTTTTTATGAACATTTACATATGTATGATTTTTATTTAGTTGGATAACTTAGTTATCTAAATTTCATGATTTCCGTGCATTTAGATGATCTACGATCTAATGCATATAGCCACAGCTTACAGTTTACCTTTATGATACTAGTACCACACCTGTCTGATCCCATAATAATTTACCTTTGTAATACCACACCTGTCTGATCCAGTGATAATTTACCTTTGTAATACCACACCTGTCTGATCCCATAATAATTTACCTTTGTAATACCACACCTGTCTGATCCAGTGATAATTTACCTTTGTAATACCACACCTGTCTGATCCCGTAATAATTTACCTTTGTAATACCACACCTGTCTGATCCTGTGATAATTTACCTTTGTAATACCACACCTGTCTGATCCAGTGATAATTTCCCTTTGTAATACCACACCTGTCTGATCCCATAATAATTTACCTTTATAATATACCACACCTGTCTGATCCCACACAATTTTTTACCTGTCCTGACATATCAGTTGTACTTTTATTAGCTCACATCAACAAAGTAGAGAAGAGTTTTATGTTATTTCCCAGATATCAGCTTCTGGTGATTAAGAATAGTTAGTTTAGATTTGATCACAAGCGGTACTTCAACCGAACTTACCTGATAATAACTTGATCGTATCCTTATTGGAATTTGCTGATTTTATTTTTAAGTAAAAACAAGTGCTACATCATGATGCTGAGCACATGACTTGACATTTTGTAATGCCAATGAAACAAACTTAATCATATAAAAAGTCATCTTATCAAAGTTCCAGGTCAGTAGGTCTAATGTCATGGTCAAATTTTGTACCTATTAACTGGCTCACATATTGTTCTATCATTATGATTGGCTGGGTTTATTGCCCTGTGAACAGCCAGAGTCAATTTGAGGCAAATCTCCTTGTAGTAGCTGGTGACTACCTCAATGTCTAAGTAAACATTTTGTTATGACATATGAAAGTGAACTTCGATGGAATTAAACAGACAGCTTATATTACGGATAAGAGGTGAGGTATGGAGTCTGTATTTACTGTATGTAGAACACAACAACAAAGTCTTGAGCAAACTGTTTTCTTTTTTTTTATCATCTAACAGGAAGAAGGTCAAGTAAGTGCTTCAATATTGTGAGGGTTGAAATCGACATTGTAAAAATGTTATACCTCCCATTAACCTTTACCCTACAGCCATCGCCTAACATTGTAAAATATTTGTTGTGGCTTATTGAGAGAAATGTTTAGGGCAAATTCAGTAAATCATCACCAAACGCCGTCACAGAAATGTTGTAATATTTGGGCTTTACGGATTGAAACAATCAATTTTTCAATGATTACTTCATTGTACACTTATCTTGTAAATTTAATCTCAAGCCTCCAGGAATATCTGTATAGACACAAAATAAGAAAGTACCAGGTATATATATATAAGGTATTTGAAAATTGGAGCAACAAATATAAAATGAAATAACTTGTTCAATTAGACCAGCTTAATTTTAAGCTGCATGAAAATTGCTCAAAACACAAATTTGATGCTATCCATAATTAATCGGCGTCCGTCATCCAAACAGGATAGAAGATTCAATGTTGTATAGAAGAAATGTGTGAGTTCCATTTGAAACACAGGGGAGGGGTCCAGAAGGGGGAAAATAGGGGCAACCTTCTATTGTCTTTCTTTTGTGTGTTTTTTTTAAAGTTTTTTTTTGTCTGGAGCATCAGTAAAGAAAGAAAACTAAATGTTGTATAAATGGAGGGAATTAGAAAAAAAAACTCTCCACGGTCAGTGTGCAGGCGAGACGCAAAAGGGGGAAAAAGAAGCTTTCTTTTCTGAATAGATTAGGATTTTGATCAAAAGTCTTTCCCCATCCCTCTCGTTCTTGAAATGTTTTTTCCGATGATCACCGAAATATCTAGGTGAGTGATGTATGCCCCTTGGGCCTCTTGTTTAAGGTCATTTTCATATTGTAGGGATTTTTTAAATTTGTCCTCACATAATGATATGGTGTTTACCCATGTTCATTGTTGTCTCTATTAAGATACAATGTATGCTATAAATATTATAGATAATCCAAGATATAGAGGTGTTCAGTATGACAAACACGGTAAAATCTCAAATATATTGGTCATTATTTGAGTCAAAGAAGTAATATTAACGGTAATAATCTGGGTAACAATGGATCCTTGCAAAGGGTTGTCTGCAGGATATGAATTTGGCTGTAGTATGGTATTTGATTATTTTTTTTTTTTATTTTTTTTTATCGTTTTATCTATTTTTTTCAACGGTACATGTAGATATGTTGTTGGTCAGTCCATCTGTCAAGGTAGCTTTATTTGTTAGGCCTTCAAATCATGACGTACTTGTATTTTCCCGAGTTGCATTTTGATTCTCTGTTTGATTCAATATTTGAAACCTTTAACAAATCCCTTTTGAAATTAGGTACACTTTTAATCATAATGTATAGTGATGTTTTTATTTGCAGCATTTTGATTTAAAATTTTTGCCAAAATTATGGTGAATATGAATCATATAACTTGAACTTAAGTGACCTTGTAGAACATTAAACAATTAAGGCAACCAAGCTTTATTTCAGGATGTTTAGGTCATCTCACCCAGAAGATCAGAAACATCTATAGTCACCATGTCTGTGTTGATCGTTGTCTGCCATGCTTAAACTTTTTACATGTCAAACTTCTCAAGTACCATAATTGGGATTCAACTCAAACTTTCCTGAAATAATCCTAAGATGGTTCTGACCAAGTGTTCTTGATTTTTGTTTCAATCCTAAATTCAAGATGGCTGCCTTCTTGAAAAAAACATGTTTTAAACTTCTTCTCCAGTTCCACTGGTGCCATTGAGCTGAAAATTGGTGAGGATGTTAAATAAAAGTAAGCCGACAAAGTGCTATTTTTTTGCCATTTTATAACATACTTGCCTATCATAGTCTTTAAATCAAATTCCAAAAGTGACATCCTAATGGTCCTAACTACATTTTGTAAGTGGTTACTTTTCGGGTCAGTCTGAAATCAAAGATGGCACCATGGCTGCCATCTTAAAAAGCACATTTTCAAATACTTTTCCATTTCCACTGTGCCAATGAGCTACTTGGTGAGGAGGTTGAAGAAAGGAAGCCGACAAAGTGTTTTTCGGCCTAGGAGAAATTTTTATATTGCACTGGGCAGCTATGCAGCCATTTTATAACATGATTGTTAAATCATGGTTTTCCTGAACAAAACCTTTCTAAACAAATTCCACCTGTGGTATTTAGCTCAAACTTCCCTGAAACGATCCTGAGATTCTGACCCAGTGTTGTTATTTTCCAGATTGGTCAGATATCCAAGATGGCCGCCATGGCCAACCATACATACCACTATACTTAATAGTGTATGCTACAATAATAAGTACTAGGGTCTTTAAAGTCAGATGACCATTAAGATGAATGGGCCTCTTGTTTATCTTGTCTGCAGATTGTCTAACATTAAAACCAATCTCTATGTTAAGCAGTATCTTATATGGATGTCTTTTGATAGAAACCCTGTCACTTTGGCATCGAACATGTTTAGAATTGTTACATGGAAGTAGAGTACAATGCAATTCTTACAGTAAAACAATGGACTAATTGGTTTTAAATTTAACAAAGCAAAATTTCCTTTGTATTTTTTTTTAGATATGACATATCGGGTAAAGTTGACATTGGGGACCTCACTTGGGAGCAAAAGGAACGAATTCTGCGATATTTGTTTGCTAGAATGAATGGAACTCGGAAAAGAGAGGGCAACACTTTCTCTGCGCCTCCCCTCCCGTCCATCGAACAGAGACAGCACCGACTTAGCATCACCCAGGGGGATAAGTATGTAGCATTATTCTTATTCAAGAATTATTATGGAGATGTTGGCCAACATGTAGAGGTCGAAATGTTACATGATAGATGCTTTATTTAGAAATTTAAATTTTTTTACAGAAAGTTACAGGCATACATGTAAATATATATATAAGCATATCATGGTTAACCATAATCTATACATTATGCACGGACACAGGCTTACCGCATCTCATATCAGCTGTGAAACGGGTGCAGTTATGTAAGGGTTATAAATAGATTTATCACAATACATACACACAATGAGATTAGTGATCATTTAACTGATTATCTGTGACCTCCAACAACTCTTATCAGTGACCTCTGGTCTCTTGCCATATTTTTTTAGGATATCAACTATTACCTTATCCCTGGAGTAGCAACAGACCTGTAAATTATTCAGCTCCTAATAATTGTTGCATGCTTTAGCATTATTGTATTTCATTATTATAATAAAGCTCAAATTTGAAAATTAAATGGATACATTTGGATTATCATCACCTATTCATTACATGAAAGAAAAAGAAAATACAAATGGGTAAAAATTGGAGAAAAACAGGCCTAGATATTCATTTAATAATGAGACATTAACCCTTTCAACCCTAAGAAACATTAATAGACTCTGCCATCCATTAATCATTTGAAGTCCAATATGGTCAGAAGGGGTGAAAGGATTAAATTTCCTGATTCAGATTAAAAAGGAGAGGGAAGGAAAATCAAAATATTTTGAAAATAGAGAAGGGGGAATTAGTTAACAACCCTGGCGCGAGTTCTGGTTTGGTTTCCAGAGATGATTTTCTTATGTTTTATCGTGGTTTCAGGACCGAAGACGATGCCGGTGCTACCTTCCTCACCCAGGCTCACATGGACGCGGCCCCAGGGCAGGATGGTATGCCAGAGCTACAAAAGGCCTGGATGGAGCCACATCCTCCGCCTCCAGTGGCTTCATAGACATTTTTCAGGCAATCGTGATACTTCATAATGTTGATAACCCAGGAAAACATTGGAAACATCATGACAATCTTTATAACTTCCTGTTTGGTGTTGTCTAGATCTGAATCACAGATATGCTCTTGATTAAATGCCAAACATGCATGGCCTGTACATGTACTTTTTAATGGACTGGTTGAACTTATTATTTGGAGTTTGGTGAAACAAAACCTTCATTATATCTCCCACAATGAGTTTTCAACAAAAAAATTATCATAACTGCCCTTTTAACTTTTGCTGGGTGTTATTTCTTTTCCATTAAGACCATTTTTTAAGGATTTGTGTCCCTTTATTGAAATACTAAGTTAGGCCTTGTACAGGTTATCTAGGTTTTGCTTGCTAAACCTGAAAAATGTTTTGCTGAAGTTTTGAGAGATTCTGAGTATGAGTGTTCCATTTGCAATAATCTCATTTGACAAAATGAAGGACTTTAGTTTAAAGATTAAGTTAACACCCACAAGGGATATTAGTTGTCATTGAGATGACTATTCTAGGTAGTGCCAAAAATGGAATTAATTGTGATATAAAATTCTTAAAAACTTTCTTAAAATACAATATCATGTTTGCTTCTGTGTAAACTTGCTGCTGTTCAATTGAAAGGTTTTCACTGCAAGACATTCAGCAGGAATATAAAAAAATATCTTACCTTTGAAAGGAAAGATTTATAGCTTTTAGCTCACCTGGTCCAAAGGATGGATGAGCTAATGGTATTACCATGTTGCTACATCTGTCGTCCAAATTCTTCTCAAACCAAAAGGCCTACAATCAAAATATTTAAGTGGTAGGTTCCTGGGATATAGCCCAGCAAATCTGTGAAAAGAAATGCCTTTGACATAAGGTCAAGGTCACCTCGATAAAATTTGTTAAAATATTCTAACAACTTCTCACAGACCAAAAGGAATATAATCATGGTCGATTCCTAGGATGAAGCCAACAAGGTTTCCATCAAGAAATGGCCTTGAACTGTTTTCAAGGTCACAGAGGTAACATTCATAAAAACATATTTAAGACATCTTTGAGGTATATCATTGGTATTAAGTAAAATTTCAACTGCCTGCAACAAGAGAGAGATACCAAAATGGGAAAAGTATTTGTTGTATAAAATGTAACTTAAATGAGAAAATTCTGACATAATCACAGATATATCCAAGCGAGCGATTAAGGCCCTTTGGGTCTCTTGATATTTAGTTCTCTTATATGTATGTTTGTGCTATATATATATATTTGTTAGAAATACAGTGGGAAAAAGACTAATCGTATTAAGAGAGAGAGAGTGAGTGTAGTATTGTGTGTTACGACCAGTATTTATAGATTTATGTATTAATGAATGAAGAAATGATTTTGCGTTAAAAGATTGTACATCGTGATAAGACCTTAAGGTTATAAAAATACAAAAACTGCTGTCTTTTTATGTAAATAACATTTTATTTCATTAAAAATAGAAAATGTTCTGTTCTTGGATATTTTATTCAAATAAAATAAAATTGAAAGAACTGATTATGCATTACAAGATTGTGTTGTGATAAGACCTTATAAAGTTATAAATATACAAAATCTGCTATCTTTTTATGTAAGTTACATTTTTACATTAAAAATAGAAAACGTTCTGTTCTTGAATATTTTATTCAAATTAGATAAAATTAATAATTTTGTCATCCAGTTGTTTACTTGAAACTGACTGAAATTCTATACTTTATATACATGTATAGCCAACCACAAAAAATCAAAGTACTGAATGTACTGTTAAATCGAGGAACCTTGATAGTACCCTGGTAAATCGAAAGTTATTGTCAAAATATTTTGGGAAGGATATGGAAAGGGGCATGTCAGACAACTAGAGAAACACTGATGTTTTACGTTTATGAAATGGAAGATCACAATGTGTCATTATTTTTGTCCTCTTCAAGTGCTCATAATGATGACCAAATTTGCTGCATAGTAAAATGATTGCGCAATCATGTTTTTCCTGAACAGCACCTATTTTAGACTACTTCTCAAGTTCCACCAGGCGGGATTCAGCTCAGACTTGTCTGAAATGGCCTGAACCAAGTGTTGTTATTTTTCGGGTTAGCCCAAAATCCGGTATTGTTACCATGACTACCATCCTAAAGTACACATTTTGACTGGTGCCATCGAGATGAAAATTGATGGGAGATGTCGAGGAAAGGAAGCCAGATTTTCTCTTGATCCCAATACCAGATGTTAGACATTTTGAGGCCAGACGTCCGTCAAGAATTAAAATATCTGACATAATGATGTTGGTTTGGCATATGGTTGACCAAATCTTCCGTGTCAGTGGGTTTGGAAAATATTTTATTACAAAAAAAGAAAGAAAACATCAATGGGAAAACTTTCTAATTATGAGTAAAACATTAACAATAACATAGTTTACATAGAAAGACATGGAATATCAAACAACTAGACCATGACTCGAACCAAGAACCCTGAACTGTCATTGGAAACACAAACTGTTCAGGCTACAATATCAGTCTGTGAATTATTGCAACATTATGTAAATTTATTAGTCTGCATGGTGATGATAAAAGGATCAATATCAAAAAAGATTTATCAATATAAAAAAGGTTGAAAAAATGCCTGAATGTGTCTGACTGTTGACCATCAGTGACGACTAAAACAAAAGTTTGTGCAAGCACAGGCGTCTGCTTCTGGTTAGTATTAATATTTTTTATTTATTACATTTTTACCAGTGAAATATCAAAAATTGTTCATGCTATAAAAGTGATATCATATTCATCACTAGTGAAAAATATCACTTTTGCTGATTTGACCAATCAAATTAATGATTAGAAAATATAAAATAATTGACCAATCAGAAAGCCCGACATATATCTCAGCACCTGGACAGGGGGAACTACATTTTTTGTTTACAAATGATCACTGTAGGCCTAGTTAGCATACAGGGTAGGTTTTTCGTTGATAAAAAATGTAATAAACAGAATATCTAACAGTGTCTTCAGTAATACCAAATATATTTCACTCGTGTGGCTAATATTAAGATATGTTTCACTCGTGCTGCGCACTCGTGAAAAATATCAAAATATAAGCCCCACTCATGAAATATATTTGGTATTACTGAAGACACTGTTAGATATCCTCTATATATAGCCTTAAAAAAAAACCTATGCCAACCCCCCCCCCCCCCCCCCAGATCCCTCGCCAAAAAAAATTTCTGGACCCCCCCCTTTTCAAATTCCTGGATCCGCGCCTGCATTAAAGTCATTTCCTCAAAAATGGCGGAAATCTTATTTGAGATTTTAAATCAGCATGGTGAAATACAATAAATAAACATTTTCTGATAAAAATTATTTTCCTTTTCGTTAAATGTGATCAATCTGAGGAACACTTTGTTAGTGCCTTGTGTCCTAACCTTAAAGCATTAATGATAATAATAATATAGAAATATAATACTATTTCTTTCCACTTCTCAAGTCCCTGTGGGCAGGGAACTCGTGCCAATTCCCTGTGTATTTAAGGAGAGACTAGACTGGATTCGAACCAAGGGTCCTGAGCTGTAGATAGATAGTCTAATCAGTTGAGCTACAGTAGTGAGTCTGTGAACAATTCCTGCGTTTTTTCAACTTTTTTGTTTGTGTTAATTGTGCCCGCGTATCAATGTCAGACCAAAAAAAAGGGGGGGGGGGGGGTCATAAAACATATGAATGATTCTGACTATTGACCAGCAGCTATCTGGCAATCGGTTCCAGGGTATGGCTTTCAGCCAAGTCCAGTTCATGGAATTAATAGATAAAAAAAAAGTATTCTGACCGTGCTAGGGCTAAAACTGGCGACCTCTGCTCAAGAGAACAGACATCATCAAATAAAGTATAGCGGTTGGGAGTGACAGAAGAGGGTCACAGAACACCGCAGGGAAACCAGCGTTCCCACTCCTTTGCGATACAGATCATCAATGTTCTAGACCAGGACCCGCGCTGGTTCCAGAGAGAGGTTAAAGAGGCCATCTACATCTCGGCATCTAGACCCGCACTGACTCAACCAGGACGGGGACGCTACCATCTATCACCGGTCTACGCCAGCCTGATTCAGTCACATGACTTAGGATTAATCCCTGGGTCACGTGACTGAATCCCACACCAGATTAGTCTGTAGCCCCTGACTAACCACGGTTAGGGCTGAAGAAGACCACCAGATAGTGGTCGAAAGCTACCCGTGAGTAGAATTTATTTGTTGAGTGACATTGTAAAAAGATTTCATTTATTATATATTTTTGTTAATGTTTCCGCACGAATATATGACCAATATTTGGTGAATTGTTCTGGAGAAGAAGACGTTTGATAGTAATACAGCCACAGACTGTCCACCTTTTGCCTCTCCATTCGGCCCCCGGGGAGTCAGTCCAACCATTTGAATAAGTTTGAAACCCCTCCACCCAAGGATGTTTTCAGTCCAATTAAGTTAAACTGCAATTAGTGATTAAGGAGACGAAATTGTTGAAGGACGGACGACACCGTGAGATTATGTGTCGTCCGTCCGATTCGGTTGAATACAAAATGACAGAAACAAACGTTTTCGCAGTCAAGGAAACTAGGATAAATGCAACTTCTGAAAAACAAGAATTCTAAGAACACGAAAATATCAACAAATGTACCGGTCAATTGAGCAATACTACTAGGATTTCGAATCGTATCAATCGAGGACTCTGGTCACAGAAACAGAGGTTTGTAATAACAAGAATTCCAAGAATACGCAGCAAGTTGAGTGATTAGGAGGAAGACCGGCATCACTCAAGTATGTGCTTGGAATTCAGAAATACAGAGAATACAATATCCGTAAATGAGCATCGAACTTGATCGGCCCTAAAGAACTGGAGTTATTACAAGAAACATATTTCCTATTTTTAGTAACAGCGACCTTGACCTCTGACATTTAGACCGGTAAAAAAACTATCCCATGCAAGCACTTGCCGTAAGGAAAAACTAAGTGAAAAATGAGTTTGATGGGCCCGAAAGAACTTGAGTTATCACAAGAAAACGAATTATCTATTTTCAGTAACAGTGACATTGACCTTCGACCTTCGGACCTGAAAGCAGGAAGGTCTGCATGAAGATTGTGTTTGATCGGCCCAGGGGAACTTGAGTTATGGCACGGAAACCTCTGCAGTGCAGACGACCCCGCCGTCGCCGACATAGCGATACCTTTTCGAAGGCGACACAAAAACGACGCCTTATTTCTCGATTCTTATTTGTTTCGTATCACCAATTATCAATTATTTTTCGGTGTATCAAACAATTCATGATCCTTGTTGCAGGATGACATAAAAGTTTGCTTTCCTCGGGTATCTCATATAGATAGCAAATTCGTGTAATTAAACCTTCATATCATCTTGCAACGAGGGCTATTAATGCATTACAAGGTATAAGATTTATTTCTGTAATAACAGGCAACATTCGTTTCCAGAGATATTTTCCATCAAAGCAATTCTTTAACAAGAAATATAAGAACTGTTGGGTCAAGTAAGCTCACTTTTTTATATAAAGACAATAAAAAGGTTATGGACATTATAAAAAAAATCTTTAAAACCCATGATATAAGCAAAATATGCGTGATGTGAAACATATACTTATTCATGCAGACTACATGTAGAAGCAAATATAAGAAAAAGTATATATATGACCTCATTACACAAGCCTCCGAATAAATATATATTAAATGCTATGACAGATTTGTATTAGGGCATCGCAACCAATTCTCCTCGCGTGTCTCAGGTTGTCTGTCGTGCAATGATCCCAGATGACCAATACAAATTGTTACGCCAATAAGGTTGGCTATTTGTTGTTATTTTCACCGAACTGCAATGGCTATGGGTGGACTTCTTTCCAGATATGTGCTTATTGGCGATTAAAATACTGGTATATCTTGTTATCCTTAAGTACCTAATTATACATAACTTAATTAAGCTGCTTAGTTTCCTGATGATTAATGACTAATACAGTAATTAGAACGACGGCAAAGATTATCTTTATACGATATATATAATTAGCCCGAGTTTCCTCTGTCCCCGACACCATGTCTGGTGTAGGCAGATCTAGTGTCAGGGCCAGAGGAAACTCGGGCTAATATATAATGTAACACAAAGTGTCCTGACCGGGCCTCGAACTCGCGTATAGAACCGTGACCTTCACCGCGCCACCATTAAACACGATCTCATGTGCAGGGAGCAAAATTGAACATACCCCTAGACTGTCGCGAATTGGTATTCACAAACATGACCAATATGTAAAGTTTTATGTAAAACAAATGACGCTGTTACAACGATGTCAAACTTTTTTTCTATAAATAGCATAGTAATGCTGACCTTGACCTCGGTACCCTAAAACGTGAACCCATTCAAGTTATCTAAGTCTTGACCAAGGTATTAAGTTGTATCCAATTCGTTTGAAGATTAAGAAACTACAAGAGCAACGACAAAGATTTTCTTTAAATGACACTGGTAGCATCGTCCTTGACCTTAGCACACTGAAACATACCCGTGTTCAATGCATTTGCATAATTGATCAACGTTTGAAATTTGATCCAAATAGTTGATTTAGTTTCTACCTGAGCAATCACAATAAGGGAGCGTACATATGTATAGACGTGAGCGAAATGCTCTATCCCCCTACCGGCCCTCGTCTCGAGGAGATAATAAAGGTATGTTTAGTTGAACCAGTAGAATCTTCTAAGATGTATGTACTCCTCATTCAGTAAACCCAAACTCGGAAGTTTCACAATGTTGCGTGACTCGTGTTGACAGCAAAGGAATCCAACTTCCTGTACAACTAGTGTTAGATATTGATGTTTCTAAGTGAGAGGGGAATTTGATTAAAGAAAAAGAAAAACAAGAAAATTTAAAGTAAAAACTAAATCGTTCAGTAGCATGCTAAAGGTATGTTGCCGTTAATTCTTTTTCGAGTGTTTTAACTTCATAGATAGGCTAAATTCATCGCGGGACCTTTATGTTGCGGTTAATACAATTTGAAAGTGCTTGTTTGTGATTATCTGATAACCGCATAAATCATTACTCAACTCCGCATATCATATTACCAATGGTATTTCTCGGTCGCAGTTAACTTTAACTAAGGCTATTACGACAACTTTTTTAAAAGCTGTGTAACTATGACTGTTTGAAATACTAGTATAGTTGTGCTTATCGTACATGTAGGCGTGTTTATAACAAATGTATTTGTTTATCAAATAATATACGAAGAAACCTGGAAGAACTGTCGAGAAAATATGCTTGCATGTGCATGGAAAAGTGTTTCTTAATGCAAATACTCGTTGTCAGTGTCCTAGAAAGTTGTTGTGAAAAATTTCAAAGCACAAGGACCACAGCAAAAATGAAACTGTTAATTCTGACCTCTCGAAAATCCTGTGTAATATTTTCCAGTCGTTTCTTACATTACAAAATTGCACAGAATACAACAACACCGCACCATAAAGTATTTTACAAAACCGCACATTATATTACAAAACCGCACAGTAAAATACATGTATATTACAAAACCGTACATTATATTACAAAACCGCAAAGTAAGTATTTTACAGGACCACATATTATATTACAAAACCGCACAGTTAAGTATATTACAAAACCGCACAGTAAAATACATGTACATTACAAAACCGTACATTATATTACAAAACCGCAAAGTAAGTATTTTACATAACCACATATTATATTACAAAACCGCACAGTAACGTATTTACAAAACCGTACATTATATTACAAAACCACACAGTTAAGTATTTTACAGAACCGCATATTTTATTACAAAACCGCACAGTAAAGTATTTTACAGAACCACATATTATATTACAAAACCGCACAGTAAAGTATTTACAAAACCGCATATCTTATTACAAAACCGCACAGTAAAGTATTTTACAGAACCGCATATTTTATTACAAAACCGCACAGTAAAGTATTTTACAGAACCACACACTATATTACAAAACCGCACAGTTAAGTACAAAAACCGCACATTATATTACAAAACCGCAAAGTTAAGTATATTACAAAGCCGCATATTATAATACAAAACTGCACAGTAAAGTATACTAACAAAACTGCACAATATATTAAAAAAACCCGCACAATTAAGTATTTTACAAAACCGCACAGTTAAGTATATCACAAAGCCGCACATTATATTACAAAACTGCATAGTAAAGTATACTACAAAACCGCACATTATATTTCAAACCGCATGTTATATTACGAAACTCTTGTGGATTACACGTATGTACAGTGTTTATATAGAAATACAGAATTAAACTATCTACGATCCATTGCAATGGATTACCAATAAATGACACTCGATTTGTAAATTTGTTTTACTTTCCGGTTAGGGTTTGGGCGATTCCAAATTCAGGGGGGGGGGGGGGGGGGGGGGACAAGAACAAGAATATCTAACTCTTCAGAAGTATGGTGAGCCATTTAAAATATATGTATTACCAGGGACATATATATTAGTATACGTCCCTGGTATTATCAAATAAGAAAATTAAATAAGATAGTTTTTTTACTGAAGTTAAAAAAAATCACTTAATTAAGTCAAAAACTTAAATAATTCATATTTATTTCACGCTAAAATCTATTTAACTTAAGATAAAACATCAAAAATGCAAGGGGAAAAAAAGAAGAAAAAAACTTGTTAGAGGAAATCAAAAACCTTTATAGCTTAGCTATGGCTAATATATTAAAACTGCTTGCCATACAGAAATGACGTTAATTTACAATGACGATTTTATGTCACTAAATTCTAGTTCATATTTCTTCTTTCTTTTTTACAGCAATTAGATATATTGTTAAATCTTATATCAGTTCATGGCCTTTAAAAACACCATTCTAAACACCTTTGAAACAGGCCTATCATGATAACACTGTCTCAGGGGAGATAACTACCAACTTCCTCCGAAAATTACCGAAGAGAGCCATTCAGCTTCGGAATTGAAAGCTGGATGTCACCTGTCAAAACAGTCTCATATGAAAGGAAAGGGGCATCGTCTGAAAGTTTCTAGTCTTCAGCTATATCTTAAGATGCCAGGGCGTTCGTCTAAATGTGGAACAGGGATCGTTTACAGCCCTCTCTCGTATGTAGACGGTCGCGGAACAGACAAGAAGTGTAAAGAGCCCGAGCGGCTGTTGATGAGAGATCGAATTCGCTGTGCTCGGGGACTGTACCGACGCGATCTTAAAGAGCATTATGGCTGTGTCAACGCTATAGAATTCTCTCATGATGGCGGAGAATGGATTGCCTCAGGTAAGCAATGTCGATGGAACCATATTTTAATTATTTCGAAAATTTCTTGCGAATGACAACTAACAATTTCGGATGTTGACGTCATCTCGAGCCAAAACTGTTTTCATTCTTGATGTCAGATAAAAACATGAGAACGCAATATAGGATACAAATGACGTACTCTTGTTTTCATCTATTTGTTACAACGTTTTCAAAGTGACAAGCGACGATTCCCCTATTTTTCAAAAAAAAAAAAAAAAATGGTTCAGAGAAAAAAAAAAGATTAATGGGGGGGGGGGGGGGGGGGGGGTCATATGGGGCTCAAAGGGGGAAACTGAAGTTCTTTTCAGGATTACTGACCAATCACTGGGAATAAGTACAATATTATAAACAAAGTAAGGCATGCTCCTTATATTTCATAGGTAAAGGTGACTTAATTGTTTATTTATTTCTATAATGATTTATTTAGATTGACACATCGGCCAACTCGTACAGCTAGCTACTGCATGGCCATTACTGTTCGTACCATTACTGAAGAACTTGTATACAACTATTCGATTTTGGTACTATGGATATGTCCCCTCATTTAATGCTAATGTTCTTTTTTTCCCCACACCAAATGTAACGCATATATAGCTTGATGAATATTGCATTTCTGAAGATGAAGTGGTTGAATCCATGTTTGTTTACGCTATCTCCAGCTGTTCTAGTTATTATTACATGCAAGATATATTATATACAGTCAAACCAGCTCTAACGACCGCCTGTCTATAACAACCACCTGTTTATAACGGCCAATTTTAAAGGCAACCTGTCTATAGTGACCATTTTTCTGCCTCCCCTTGGGCGGTCTTTATGGACAGGTTTGACTACTTCTTTTTAATTGTGTGAAGCGTAATACGCCGGAAGGGTCATTTGGCAGAAATCGTGAGCACTGTCACTTGTAAATTATTATCTACAATGACTTCATTACCAGTAATGTAGTGCAAGACAATGCATTTTCATTAGCAGATGTCATTTCATGTATCTGTAATTAACATTAAATTAATTATAACCACTACTATAATTAATTACAATTCATCTGTACATATTAAGATATCTCATTTAGATCATATTCACACCATACCCTCTGACCTGATAGATTTTGGTGTTTACCACTCAGGGTTAAGGGTCAAGCATCACATGTACTTCATCACTCTTGTGTACAAGATATCTCTTGAACTATTACAAAGGGTCAGGATGACCGATAGCCATCATGCTTCATCTGTCGTCGTCCACCGTGCGCCGTCCGTAAACTTTTCACATTTTAAACTTCTTCTCAAGTTCCACCTGTGGGATTGAGCTGAAACTTGCCAGAAATGATCCTGAGATGGTCCTTATCAAGTGTTGTTATTTTTCGGGTCGATCTGAAATCCAAAATGGCCGCCATTTTGAAAAACACATTTTAAACTTCTCAAGTTCCACTGGTGCCATTGAGCAGGAAATTGGTGAGGATGTTAAGGGCTATTATTTTTCAGCCTCGTAAAAAAACTTTTACATGGCAGGCACGACAGCCATTTTGTAACATGATTGCGTAATCAGCATTTTCCTAAACATTATCTATTTCAGACTTCTTCTCAAGTTCCACTTGTGCTATTGAGCTGAAACTTGCCTGAGATGATCCTGACCAAGTGTTGTTATGTTTGGGGTGGATCTGAAATCCAAAATGGCCACTATAGCCGCCATCTTGAAAAACACACTTGAAATTTCTTCTTAAGTTCCACTGGTGACATTGAGCTGAAAATTGTTGAGGATGTTTAGGCAGGGGAGCCAACAAAGTGTTGTTATTTTTTGGCCTCATAAAAACTTTGACATGGCAGCCACACTGGACAATTTGTAACATGATTGCGCAATCATAGTTTTCCTGAACAACGCCTATTTCAAACTTGTTTTCAAAGTCCGCAAGTGGGATTCAACTATAACTTACCAGAAATGATCCTGAGATGGTTCTGACCAAGTGTTATCTATTGGGTTGGTCAGAAATCCAAGATGGCCGCCATGGCAGCCATCTTGAAAAACACATTTTAAACTTCTCCAGTTCCGCTGGTGCCATAGAGCTTAAAATTGGTGAAGATGTTGAGGAAAGAGAGTCAACAAAGTGTTGTTATTTTTCGACCTCGTAAAAACTTTGATATGGCAGCCATGGTGCCCATTTTGTAGCATGATTGCACAATCATGGCTTTCCTGAACAACACCTATTTCAAACTTTTCAAATTCCACCAGTGGGATTCAGCTCTTACTTACCAGAAATGATCCTGAGATGGTCCTGACCAAGTGTTGTTATTTATCGGGTCAGCATACTACAATAGTATAAGGGTCTTTAATTTAGAGTCAGATGACCGTTTAGGCCCTTGGGCCTCTTCTTTATTTATTGTATTTGTTCATCAAAGACAAAAAATCAAAAACTATAAAAATTGGTCCATCCAGTACCGAGCGTGTGATATTGATCCCCAGAGTTCTTGATACGCACAGGTAATCAGCTTATTGGTCACTTGTGGAGAATAGGAAAGGACCTTTCCTGGCTGTGATGTCATCACCATAGCAACCAGTTCAGTAGGATGTGATAGCTGGTCTCACATTCCACTGTGATGCAATGAAGAAATTCAGATTGTATAGAAAGTGTATATTGTAAACTTTTGTATGACAGTGTGGTACAATAGAATAATAATGTTGTTGATAACTCAGGGTTTGTACATACAGAAGAATTTTAAATAGGTCCGTTATGGAAGATGTTTGCCCTTTGAAGTTAAGAGATCTATATTCATAATAAAGAAAACCTTAAAAAAACATGAAAACATGTCATCATCATCTCCAATTTCTCTCTCGCATCTCCCAGACACTGCTAAGCTAGTTTGAAGAAAAAGTAAAATGGGTTGCAGAGATTTTTACTGTAAACTCAAAAGCACTATATAATACATTCAACTACAAGTGAAAATTGGAATAAAATCTTCTGTGTTCATAATGTTGCAGATGATTGGAAGCAGGTCGAAGGGCCAGGCTGACTTTCAGCCATCATGAGCTTCATCTGTCTTCCTTCATCGGCTGATAACTGAACTTCTCAAATTTCAGACTTCTTCTCAAAAACCACTGTTGAATTAAACTCAAACCTGCTCAAAATGATCCTGGTTCTAACCAAGTGTTATTATATTTCAAGTCTGTTCGAAATCCAAGATGGCTGTTGCCTTAAAAAACTTCTTTTCGAGATCCACTGGTACCAATGAGCTGAAAATTGTTAAGGATGTTAATCAATTTAAAGTTAATCTCAAGTTTCACCTCAAATTTTTCTAAAATGATCCTTAGATCTTCCTGACCAAATGTTGTTTATGTTCGGGTTGGTTAGAAATCCAATATGGCCACCACGACCAACAGTACCACTATGCTTGTTACTGAGTATGTATACTACAATTAACTCTTTCCTTTAGGTGGTGATGATCGTCGTGTTTTACTATGGAATGTCCAGAAAGCTCTGGATCACATTGGTAAACCTGCCTTCATGAAGGGCGAGCACAATAGCAACATATTTTGTCTCGCCTTCGACTACGAAAACAAAAAGATATTTTCTGGAGGTAAGACTAATCTTAAATTAAAATTCTGTCTTAAGATAGATATACTTATGCTGTCTCTTTCTCACATTTTGTTCCCTTAAACTCAAGTTTTTTCATTTCCTACTATATCTCTGCCATTTTCACTGTGTACCGACCGGTATGTGAATTTTCCTAGCTATAACAAAACATGTGGTCCTTCGTTGACGTCACTTGACGTATCAAACATGACGATTTTGATCAACAAGGGACTTGAAATGGAATATCTAGTTTAGATCATGTGACAGTTTGACTACCAGCTTCAAGGAAAATGGCACAGTGAGCTTCCACAAGATTTGTTATCTATGTCACACTGTGTAAACATGGCTACTGTTCTATTGGGACATTAAAAAAACTTGGAATCAAATTTTCTCATTTTAATTTGCTCAATTAGCCCAAAGCTCACCATGGCACAGTGTTCATCATCAGTCTATCGTCTGTCAACATTGCCTTTAAATATCTGATAGGATTTTGATGAAATTTGGTCTGGAGCATCATTGGGCAACAGAAATCCAATATTTTAAAAAAGGGAAAGGGGAGGGGGGGGGGGGGGGGGGGGGGCGGGGCGGAGTTGTGATTGACCCCAGTGGCTGAGGGGCAAGGTTAGAAAGGGTTAAATTGACCAAGATTTCAAAAATCTTCTTTTAAATATAAAGATATGATTTAATTTAATACCCGTAGATTGAGGGGTCTTAAGGTGCCTGCATCAAATATTAAATTTCATGACCTGGGGTATCATGTTCCATTTTTAAGAACTCAGGAATCGTATAATCAGTACTCAAATGATATTTTAATTAGTTAATGAATTTTATATCTTGATTACTTTTTTTTGTAGGAAACGATGAGCAAGTCATTGTACATGATATTTCAACGTAAGTATACCAAATCATACCTTATTTGGGTGGAGATGATAATAGCAGGTTGTTTGTGGTTATAAATAATGTGGGAATTTAACAATGATCATGAATTCAGTCGAGAATGTCTTCATGACCACATGGTCTGACAAAAACAGCTTTGTCTGACACTTCCTAACGCTGTATGTTTCCGGACATGTGAGACTGAACTGTATCGTAAACTGTGAAATGACATTCTTTATTCTAATATAAATGTTGGATACAGTCCAACTTCCCAAAACCAATCCTTCTCAATTCCCGTGCGTTACCTGTGGGTCTGGTAAAGTTTACAGGTGCAATGCAGGTTTACGATTTAAGCAAATTTCTTTGTCTTCATCTGGATTTAATTACCATCATTGCCTTTATATAGTGATACCATATTTAGAGACTCTTTGGAGAGTTGCCTGCCTTTATCAGAATGGAAGGTAGAAATGAAAGAGGCATACATGTACATGTACAGTGTATATACATATGTAATTCACAATAGTTCAAATATATATTATAGCTTGTAAAAAGCATAGCATGCAGTTCATAGAAAAGCTATGGATAATTCTGCCATATAAAAGCACAGCTGTCATTTGTGCTCTGAGAATACATTTTAAATGTATTTCTGTAAGCTGGTTATACATTTTTAATGTTTTTGTAACCTAACAAAATTTCTTCATTCAGTTGTAATACAGGTAAAACTAAACAGCTATCTATTTTACAAAAGTGAATTCCCAGGACAATCAACTAATTAGTGTCATGTTGTTTTTAATGATTAATCCTCTCCGAACAGCCTATGGCAGTCACATTGTTTACAAATTATAATTAAACAACGACCGTGTATTGCAATAAATGGCGGTGCACAGGACATTTGGTGGTTTTATGACAGTATGGAATGGGAAAATGTGAGGACAGTATGTTTTATAATCAGAGACATTTAAAGAAAGGAATAAATTAATTGATGTCAGATAAAAGAGATAGAATGAAAGACAGAATGTTAAGAACAGGGTGTTATTGTGAGATAATGTATGATATGTAAATAAAAGAAAGAAAGCTGAATCAAAATAAAGTTAACAAAAGGGTGTATTTCAAATGTGCAGCAAAACTTGATTTACATACAAAAACCACAATATTGCCACAATATAGCAGCATTGGTGCCACAAATAAGTGTGCTGCCTTTGAGTAGCAAACTTAGTGTGCACAGCCACAATATTGCTGCAAGTGTGCACCAGATACTACTCGTATTTGTAAGGGATAGATGACAATATCATCAGTAAATTTATGCTGGGCATTGTAATAGACCTTAAATTGATGTCCCGGATTAGGTCACCTGTAATGCACAGTAAAAGAATACTTTTAGACTTATATCCTCGTCACTTTTGTTCAGATATTGAGAGTTAATTTGCACTAGAAGTATATCTGAAAATAATCATCTGATGTAATAAATACAACATCTCTTAATATGATCACCAAGACAATGAATCTATTATCTTTTTCACTGTAACCTGTTAGTAAACCATAAATACGACCTCTATACTTTACAGAGGGGAGACTTTGGACGTGTTTACACACGAGGATGCTGTGTACAGTCTTAGTATTGACCCAAACAATGTCAGCGTGTTTGCCAGTGCATGTGATGATGGCCGCATTCTTGTGTATGACATTCGTGAACCGCCCAGCACTGGTGAGACGATTTTCTTTAGATTTCGACTTTTTCATGTATATAAGGAACAACAGGTAGTGATGAGGTCATAACATTAACTATTTTGTGAGTTGATCATGAGCTGTCAAGAAAAAACGTCAAATGAAATATTTTTTTCGGCGTCAACTTTTTCATTCAAACGACTTCTCCTCAATAACCAAAAGGTCCAGGGACTTGATATTGGGCATGTAGCATGCTGGTGTGAAGGGCTACAAAGTTTGTTCAAATAAATTACATTGACCTTCATTCAAGGTCACATGGGTCAAATAGGCTATAATCTTCAAACAACTTCTTCTCAATAACCAAGAGGCCCAGTGACTTTATATTGGGCCTGTAGCATGCTGGGGTGAAGGGCTACAAAGTTTGTTCAAATAAATGACCTTGACCTTCATTCAAGGTCACATGGGTCAAATAGGCTATAATCTTCAAACGACTTCTTCTCAAAAACCAAGAGGCTCAGGGACTTGATATTGGGCCTGTAGCATGCTTGGGTGAAGGGCTACAAAGTTTGTTCAAATAAATGACCTTGACCTTCATTCAAGGTCACATGGGTCAAATAGGCTATAATCTTCAAATGACTTCTTCTCATTAACCAAGAGGCCCAGAGACTTGATATTGGGCCTGTAGCATGCTGGGGAGAAGGGCTACAACGTTTGTTCAAATAAATGACATTGACCTTCATTCAAGGTCACATGGATCAAATAGGCTATAATCTTCAAATGACTTCTTCTCAATAATCAAGAGGCACAGGGACTTGATATTAGGGATGAAGCATGCTGGGGTGAAGGGCTACAAAATTTGTTCAAATAAATGACCTTGACCTTCATTCAAGGTCACATGGGTCAAATAGGCTATAATCTTCAAACAACTTCTTCTCAATAACCAAGAGGCCCAGGGACTTGATATTAGGGGTGAAGCATGCTGGGGTGAAGGGCTACAAAGTTTGTTCAAATAAATTACATTGACCTTCATTCAAGGTCACATGGGTCAAATAGGCTATGATCTTCAAACAACTTCTTCTCAATAACCAATAGGCCCAGTGACTTGATATTGGGCCTGTAGCATGCTGGGGTGAAGGGCTACAAAGTTTGTTCAAATAAATGACCTTGACCTTCATTCAAGGTCACATGGGTCAAATAGGATATAATCTTCAAACGTCTTCTTCTCAATAACCAAGAGGCCCAGGGACTTGATATTGGGCCTGTAGCATGCTGGGGTGAAGGGCTACAAAGTTTGTTCAAATAAATGACCTTGACCTTCATTCAAGGTCACAGCAGTCAGAAAGGCTAAGATCTTTAAACAACTTCTTCTCATTAACCAAGAGGCCCAGGGACTTGATATTGGGCATGTAGCATGCTGGGGTGAAGGGCTACCAATTTTGTTCAAATAAATGACCTTGACTTACATTCAAGGTCATGGGTGAAATCGGCTTAAATCTGTAAACAATAATTTTTGCGATAGCCAAGAGCCTCCAAGACCTGATATTAGGCCAATAGAATGCTGGAATGAAGGACTAGAAAATTTTCAATATGAATAAAACTAGCTTACAATGATATTTGAATAAAGAGGTAATCAACATAGTATCTTTAGAAATGACCTCAATCAACTTCAAAGTTTTTGAGTCAGTGGCATTTTAGATTCTGATTTACCAACATGTTTTTCTGAAATGTCTTAATTCCTAAATTACAATAATTAATTATTTGTGAAGATTTATCTACCCAGAGTTTCTGATATTGCTAATATGGCATCCATTTCTTTACCCTACAGACCCATTTTGTCTGGCTAACTACACCTCCTCCATGCATGCTGTGATGTACAACCCTGTGGACCCCCGTCTCCTAGCAACAGCCAATGCAAAGGAAGGGATTGGTCTGTGGGATATCAGAAAACCTCGGAGGTAAGACATGTAGATATTAAGTTGTTTTGTGGAATGTTTCCATGTCTTCTTAAATAGTCAGTGTGCATTTCAGTTGCATATATGGAAGTATGTAGTAATATGTTGCTTGTGTTTTGGTGATCAGCCATATATTTCATAATCTTTTGCCTTTCTTTTGTTGTAGTGCTGAATTTTTGTCCCTCCTACATCAAAATTTTTTCATGATTTTCATAGCAGTATGACCATTATATTACAACTGATTTCATATAACTCTGTTTGTTTGGAAGAAATGTTATTTTGATATTCAGTTGTTCAGTTGTTCAGGACATCTTATAAGATTTCACTATGCAGTCCGGAAAGTTTATTGAAAACTTTGGAGGCAAACCTAAATAATGCAGTATACAGGTAGATGGTATGATTTTTATCAGAATATATGCGATATGCGATGCAGATGCATTACACAAGGCGCTGAATTATACAGGTAAAACATATGTGAAACACATTAAGAGGATTAATATAGTAAGGCATAAAGACAACAGAACATTCAGGGTGACACGTAGATGTGACAGTATCATTCATGAACAGCCGATTATGACAGTTTCTTTGTTCCTAGCTGTCTGTTGCGGTATGGAGGAGGCTATGTTCAGCAGAGCTGTATGAGTGTAAGATTCAGCCAGTCGGGGGAGCGTCTGCTAGCCCTAAGACGTCGCCTTCCTCCTGTGCTCTATAACATAGCCAGCTCACAGCCTCTGTGTGAGTTTGACCATAGTGGCTACTACAACTCCTGTACCATGAAGAGCTGTACCTTTGCAGGAGACAACGACCAGGTAAGATCAATCTAAGATTCCATTCAAGTTTCTGTAGGAAGGTGATGTAGTAGTTAGTCTTACACAAGTCCAAGTTTCTGTAGGAAGGTGATGTAGTAGTTAGTCTTACACAAGTCCAAGTTACTGTAGGAAGGTGATGTAGTAGTTAGTCTTACACAAGTCCAAGTTTCTGTAGGAAGGTGATGTAGTAGTTAGTCTTACACAAGTCCAAGTTTCTGTAGGAAGGTGATGTAGTAGTTAGTCTTACACAAGTCCAAGTTACTGTAGGAAGGTGATGTAGTAGTTAGTCTTACACAAGTCCAAGTTACTGTAGGAAGGTGATGTAGTAGTTAGTCTTACACAAGTCCAAGTTACTGTAGGAAGGTGATGTAGTAGTTAGTCTTACACAAGTCCAAGTTACTGTAGGAAGGTGATGTAGTGGTTAGTCTTACACAAGTCCAAGTTACTGTATGAAGGTGATGTAGTAGTTAGTCTTACACAAGTCCAAGTTACTGTAGGAAGGTGATGTAGTAGTTAGTCTTACACATCTAGTCCAAGACTTGATCATAGTTAAACATTCTAGGACAAGTACTAGGCTGATGACTTACTCATCATAGGACAAGTTAATTTACTTGAATATGTTAGGGTTATGTGTCAAGCGGTTTATGTGTTAAGTGGTTAACACGTCGCTTCGAATCTTCACTCTCCTGTATCATACAGAGGGTTATTTCATAGAAAAATATAACTACCATGTAAATTGATTGAAACAAGAAGCTACATTTTCCTTTTGTTTCTTACTTAACAAAGTCAAATATTTAAAACTTCTTTTGAAAATCTTCTACTTGTGTTCTAAAATACCCTGGGTACTCATATTTGGTCAGTAAGTTTTTACTAAATTCAAATTTAGTTTGTAGCTTTATTCTGAAAAAGGAGAGCAATTGCTTTATAAGCATAGCATGTATGTGGCTCCCCTCGAAGTGTAGGGCTTAATAGGGAAAATTAGAGATAATCATTAATTTACCACTAGTCCTGCAAAACTGAATGGATTTTGATGAAATATGATTTCAACTTGTATCAATGTTTTTGTTTGTTAACAGTATGTCCTATCTGGATCTGACGATTTCAACCTGTACATGTGGAAAGTACCAGAGAATCTATCAAAAAGTATGTTCAAGGCCAGTCTGTTTGTGTTGCCAGCTTGGAGGAAAATGAAACCATCATTAAAATGTTTTTCAGGAATATAAATTGTTTACTTTCACAAATATATTTTTAATGACAGTTTCCCATACTTTCAAAATTGTATTTCAAACGACAAAATACATGTACTTGGTAAGAAAAAAAAGATCGCTTGTAAAAGAACAGAAATATGTTAGGTGTAATGGGTCTTTGGGAGTGGGAGGGGCAGGGCCCAATAGGGGAAATAGAAGAAATATAAGAAAGTCATTGACTCTAAATTTGTACTTGTCATTAAAGACGGGATGAAATTCGACCAAATTTGGTCAGAAGCATTGTTTGAAGAATTAAAACAAGGCCCCCCATGGGTCTTTGGGAGTGGGAGGGCAGGGCCCAATAGGGGAAACAGAAGTCTGTCTTTCCCTCTCTCTCTTTCCTCCCCCCCCCTTCATATTTTCATAATAATTGCCTTAATCACTATAATAACCAGGTGATCAATACAGGCCCTATGGGCCTCTTGTACCAGAAAAGTGTATTGCTGCATTGACTACAGTTAAATTTCTTGAGATCATGTCTCTCTCTGTTCATTTCAGGGCAATATATAAATGATGCCCACATGATACTGAAAGGTCATAGGTCAATTGTAAACCAGGTGCGATTCAACCCAGCAAATCACCTCATCATCTCTTCTGGAGTAGAAAAGGTTGTGAAGGTATGTTGACACCTATCTTTGAAGACTATCTGACAATGAATCCCTCAGAGGATGTTTTTTTTCACTGTCGGATCTCTCTTTAATTCAGTCTATAGATATTTCTAGATAAGGAGGGTTCATGAAAGATGTAAAATCATAATATGGCATTGTCTGTTCGTCAATCCGGCATAACCTTTTGTTTGTCTCCTAAAATTATTTACCAATCTTTTTGAAACTTTGTATATTTAATCATGATATGAAGTTATGGCCCTTTGTTTACTTCAGTAAATGTATTTGATTTTTGTCCGTGCAGTATTCAGTCACATGACATTTTTATTTCAGGTGTGGAGTCTGTTCGAGATGCCCGGATGTGAGGGCGGCCTTGGGGGAGAAAATCCTCCACCTCCGACTGTAGGTGAGAGATCAGTTTATACCCACGAGGAGTACATCAACCTGGTCCTTCAGAGTGGACATGTGATGACCCACGATTACTCGAGCCACTCCACCGAGGAAGACCCGCGCATGATGGCGTTCTTCGATTCTCTGGTCCAGCGGGAGCTTGAAGGCTGCTCGTCTGAGGAAGATTTGTCGAGTAGTGAGCAAGAACTGTATGAGCGAATTATTCAGTTGTCACACTCCGACATGTCTAATGGATCAGAGTATGAATCTGGGGCGGATGTCGGTCAGAGCGTGACCAATAATAACACTAGCGATGTTAACTATGAGGAAGACTCGGCATTCAGCCCGTTCAGTATTGCGTTTGCAAGTGTGGTTGCAGTTCAGACATCTCGCAGTATGGAGGAGCAGTCGTCTGGTATTTCTTTAGATACGTCATTAGACACTTCAGCTAACCAAAGTGGAAGTGTTTCAGATGGGAATGCAAACTTAAGTAACACAGATTCAGGCTCACAGAGACCAAACAGCAGTACCGGTAACACTAGGAGAAGCATCTCTGAGCTCATAGTAAAACGTAAAGAAGTGAAGAGACAGGCTAGCAAGGCTCTGAGGAATAAACAGAGAAAACGCAAAAGACCCAGATCATCTAGTTCTGAGTCCAGCGATGGAGAACAGAATAAAAATTCGACCAGCACTGGAATCTCTACTGGCCATCCAGAAAATGTGCTTTCTTCACAGAAACAAAGAGCTCAGCTCCAGCTGAAACGGCTTCAGCAACTTAGAAATAATATCTTAAAGAGTGATTCCGATAATAGTGACAACGAAGAGATTTCTGTGGCTGAAACGTCCTGCAAAGTCTTAGAGCAGAATAGTTCAGACAGGAATGTGATTTGTGCTGGGAAGGAATCGGGTGAGAAAGCTTGTAAAGAGGAAACACAGACTGTTGGTTGTAGTAAAGCAGGGACAAGTAAAAGTAACTCTGAACTTGGCGCTTATCTGCATGAAACAGATTTCAATAACCAACCCTCGACATCCGCAAAGATCGGGATTATGGGTAATTCTCATATACACAACTCCTGTGACAAAATATCGGTGACAGTCTCAAATAGCAATAATGAAAATGCACAGTGTTCAGCCTCTGAAAACTCTGGAGGCAGTCATTCCAATTTTACAGAATTCAAAAGATTCAAGAAACGAACAAAAGCATTAAAGCGACAGTATCGCCAGCATGGATCAGACAATGAGGATACATAAGTGCTTGGTTGCATGTGTTCCAAATCAGATGTCTCTTATTCCCGTCTAGGACAATGTGTTGTTAAGTATCAACGTGTTATCTATACTTATTTACCCTAGCTTTGTAATTCTTCTGGTTTTAAATTTTACTTAAAATATCTTAATTATTTCATAAAATCATTTGAATCCATTGGAAATTTTCATTGTGTGGAAGAAATATACTATAATAGTATACAGAAGTATCAGATAATGGTTGACTTACGCAGTCTGACTTGAAACACACTAGTGCTAGAAAACTTGTGATATTTGTCTGTCAGTGTGTGATATATAACATGTAAAGCAGAAGTATATGACATGGCATGTCACTAGGCCAGTTAAATCAACTGACCCCTAGTTGGGAGTGATCTCCCTTTGGTTTATGGATTGACCATGTGATCATGTGCTGAGAATGTTTCTCTATAGATTAGACCCAAGGATCTTGTATACCATCTGTGCATGCATGACTACTTAAAAGTAATTGCTTCTTGGAAATTCATGTATGGTAAATAATTTATGATCAAACTTCTGTTCTTGACCATTTCCTACATAATCAAACTATGTTCATTATATAATTGAATGTGATGGTTTCCTTGTAGTTTTGTATGAACATATATATACCTGTATTTTTCATATTTACCATCATCGGAAACCCACGGTTGATTGCACTATGCTACGCTACACTTATCAAGTGATAAGTGTAGCGTAGCGTATAGTGCAGTCAACCGTGGGTTTCCGACGATGCATCTTTACCAACTTGTAACTATCACTGTAGCTTCAGTGAATGTCCTTATTCTTTGCCTTCATTAGTATTAGCTGTTACCCTTTATCATTTGCTACTATGATTTCATTTCTTGGTTTATATTTAGAAAAAGTATGTGAATTAATATTTCTTTAGTAGGTTTAGTACAACGTGATTGTAGTTCAAAGAAATTCACTATAGAAAGTCTTGCCTCCGTATTTCATGGCTATATTGTATATTGTATACAAAATCATTTTTACCGATTTCGTATATTTACACTAAACTGCTTGTATCTTGCATTGTACTGAATTCATCTGTCTATTAATTTGCCAAGTAGGTGAAAATAAAATCATGTGAAAATTTGTGTTTATTTCTCATATCGTTATATTTCACAAATGGTAGATTCCTAAATATGTACAGGTGAAAATTAGATATTTATTTCTCATATCGTTATATTTCACAAATGGTAGATTCCTAAATATGTACAGGTGAAAATAAAATCAAGTGAAAATTTGATATTTATTTCAAATATCGTTATATCTCACAAATGGTAGATTCCTGAATATGTACAGGTGAAAATAAAATCAAGTGAAAATTTGATATTTATTTCAAATATCGTTATATCTCACAAATGGTGGATTCCTGAATATGTACAGGTGAAAATAAAATCAAGTGAAAATATTCTGCGAGAAACGTTGATTTGAGATTTACATAATTAATTATGAAAATAATTTTATCGTTATTCTTTAGTGAGTAAATTATTTCAATAATAATATTTGGAGATCTACCGACCAATGATTCTGTTCTTGCTACTTCTGTATCTGTAGCTTCGAGTGAAATGAATAGGAATATGATGTTCTGATTGGTCAATATAAAATTTATATATCATTTAGTGAAAAAGTTCACTTAATAAGGTTCATAACATTTATTAGTTCACCTGGTCCCAAGAACCAAGGTGAGCTTGTGCTATATTCTTGCATCAGTTATCAGTCTGTACATCAACCATTTTTCAAACAACTTCTTCTTAACTACTGATTTGAATACCGGTATAATCTAATTTGATGAGAAGCATCCCTGAGTGGTGAGGATTCAAAATTGTACAAATGATGGGGTTGATCCCCTAGGGGACTGAGTGGCTGGACTGAAAGGGGACCGAGTGGCTGGACTGAAAGGGGACTGAGTGGCAGGGCTGAAAACGGACAATTTAGCTTTATTGCTATCAATTACTTCTTCCCTAAATGACTGACTCCTGAGGGAGCTGAGGGGTGGGTTCAAAAGGAGGCAATTGGGTTATATTACTATGAACAACTTCTTTAGAACTATGCACTGGATATCGCTATATTTGACTGGAAGCATCCAAAGAGGGTGGGGATTCCAAATTATACAAATGGTAGGGCTTACCCACCAGTGAACTGTGGGGTGGGTCCCAAGAGTGGAAATACAGCAAAATCTTTAAAATCCTTGTTCTGTATGAATATTCAATTGACCAAAAATCACTGGGTCAAAGGTCATGGACAATATGGTTCTCAGACATTGACCCTTGCTGTTAGTGAGGGAGGTAATTAAGGTTTAGATAAATCAAAGCTAACATGAGTATTATAATTGTATTTACATTTTCAGTAGCCAAGCAGATATGGAGTCGCATAATAGTAAATATACAATATATCTATTTTGCTTCCTTGCACTGAAATCCCTGAAATATCAAGGTGAGCAATGCAGGCCCTCCAGGCCTCTCGTATATGTATTATGTCATCGCTTTGTTGGAGTCATAATGTTCTGGTCTCAACTATTTCTATGTAAGAAATTGCTAAAGAGGAAAACATAACTTAAATCTGTTTTCTTACATTGGTATCGTTTTTGAGATACACTGGTGGACGATGGATGCTTGGCCATAGCATAAAACCTTTCATTCAAATTAATATATTTACCATTGTATGGCACTGCCACTATATAACCCTACCAATTCAGTTGCGAGTTCACCAGCCTATGAACTGCCAACAGGAAGTGATCTCTGCTACTGGTAGGCGCGGGAAATTTGAATTTGAAAATTTCAAAACAAAAATCGCATGAAAAAATAAAAAATCGCAGATGGTAAATATAAGAATTGAACGGCTTTCAGTTGGCATTCATAGTCAATATGAATTCCAACTGGACAGAGGCAAATTCAACATGAAGCGCGCTAGCGCTTCATGGAATTTGCCTCTGTCCAGTTGGCATTCATATTGACTATGAATGCCAACTGAAAGCCGTTCAATGCTTAAATAAAAATAAAAAAAATAGCAGTAATTTTGATGGGATATTAAATATGGTTGCTGTCGAAAGTCAAAAACAAAATGAATTTATTGCATCTTTATTGGTTCTGTAACTTTGATCTTTACTGTATCTAACTTCTTTTTCCTCTAACAATTACGTTCTATTGATATGTGGTACTGCTTGGTATTCACAAAATATGACTGTCTTTCTGGTCAGTCCCAAAATTGAAAATGAAAATTGAAGAAGCTACAAATACATACCATGAAGTTTAAAGATTCATGTTATTATACAGAAAAGTACTTAGAAATCACCAACTTAAACTGTAAAATTTCAAATTGGTTGACATCTTTATTTCCCTATCAGTCTCAAAACTCAACATTCACCAGAACATTTGTGAAGAAGGGGTCACAATCATGGAGGCTTGATTTGAGGAAGATTCCTTTGAAACAGCGATAGCAAATTTCATTTGTTTCACTTCAAAATAATCAATTATTAAAATGTTCACACTCATAGCTAAAGCCTAAGTAGGAATTGAATACTCCGGCTTTCCTCCACTTCCAACTTCAAACAATCCATTTAAGTCCACACTGAAATGAGAAGCCAAACTTCTATTATCAAGATCATTTAGATCTATATTATAATGCATTTGTTACGTGGTTTTATTTATGTTTGTTCTCCACATCAGATAGCAGATGTGACATGTTCATGCAAGCCGCGGCTCGTGGATATAATCCCCTCATTGCCGGTAAGTGGCCTTGGTATTAGGCCTAGCAGACGATGCAGCCCGTTTGTTCCCCGCCCCTATCGTACCAATATCCGGTGTACGGGTATTTACAAGTGTTATTTATTGATAAAAACTGAAGCAATACGTTAATGATCAATATAAATTTGACCCAACTGCTGCGTTATCACATTGGATTTGCCTTAAATCATATCAAGGATTATATTAAGAAATTCAAGAAGTTTGAATAGAATTATGAAAATGCATCTAAACGGAAGTGGAACTCTTTACAACTGAGTTACAAAATTTCAGTCATGTGAAAACGAAAGAATCGTCTTGAGCACTTCTCCTATTAATCACTGTGATATATTCAGTTTACCTGTATAATTTTCACGATGTACGTTGTTAAATAGAAACCGATTGCGATGCATGACGCGTACGAGGCCATTCCCATCCTGGAGAAGCTTCCATTGAAAATCGAATCTATAGAATGTTACGGTAAATAGCTCTGCATGACATTTCCTCATAAAAACGTCATTCAGTTGTTTTTGTTGGTTAAATGTTTGGTTGATTAACATATTACCCCGATCTCTTAAACAACAAAATTCCACATGCTGACGTTTTCTTTAACCATGCAGTACAGCATTATGTGCCATAGCATGTCTTAAACTTCTATTCGGTTTGAAGTCTGTTTAATATGTGTACTGTATATATCCATTTCTTTGACCCAATAACCTTTTCAATGTTGATGTACCGTCATTATTAGATTTTATGTGTGTGTTACCCATTCCCCTGGCGGCGATGCTGACTCGGGAAGCCACTGCATGTCAGTGACAATAGACAGAGATCGGTCAAGAAAGATGATTGTTTACAGTAGTGAATGTCCGCAGTGAGCTGATTTCTCTAAGCAAGGTGATTGTGTCGGGTCGTCCTGAGGGTGTCTACACCTCGTCAAGCTGGTATACAGACATCTTATTTTACGTACCCACGCAAGACATGATCATAGACTACACTCGTTATACTCAGCATATCACAGCATGTTGCATGCATATTGTTAGCTGCGATAATGTAGCTCTGGACGACGGACGGACAATTTCTGACAGATGGCTGTCGTCAGAGCTACGATTCCCTTCCATTGACGATAGTGTTACAAAACAATGAACCTCGAAAATGCAACTAAAATCAGTTATTTTCATAACAATTTTTCTGTGTACAAGATAAGATGAATTGTTTATATACTTGATGCTTTAAATGATATGTAAATTACTGCAGAAATCACTGAAACTATATTTGATGAAGCAAGTACAACCGTACATTTAAATTGATGTACTTATATTTCCTTCCTAACATTTCAGATGACACATTGCTTGTTGGAACAAAAGAATGCCATCTTTTACAATACAAAGTGAAAACGCACAGCAGGTGCAGGTAATATAGAAATATCTTTATTATTTTATTGTTTTTATATATAGATTATGTAAAATATAAATATGTACACAATTGACAAAGAAAAAGCATTTTTCTTTCACAGCCTTTGTATCATGACTAGATATTGTTGTGTTAGGGACATATATTGTATCATGGCCAGACGTTGCGTTGTGGTAGTTCAGAGGACATTGTTTTATCATGACATATTGTATCATGTCTAAACAATTTAATGCGTGTGTTGTGTATACTTGCTTTGTTTTGTAGATCAAAAAGCAGAGGTGAAATTAGAGAGATCATACAAGAATTTTGCCAGGAAACCCATTTTACAGGTATCCCAATCTTAGACAATTAACTCACAGAGAAACGATTTAATGGGGCAAAATAATTTATCAAATTAAAACATAAAAGGTGCTTACACACAGCATCCTTATTTTGTGTAGTCAGTTGACATCCTTTTTTCCTTTAAGTAGTTGACATCCTTTTTTCCTGTTACTAGTTGACATCCATATTACCTGTAGTCAGTTGACATCCTTATTTCCTGTTACTTGTTGACATCCTTATTTCCTGTAATCAGTTGACATCCTTATTTCCTGTAGTCAGTGGACATCCATATTACCTGTAGTCAGTTGACATCCTTATTACCTGTAGTCAGTTGACATCCTTATTTCCTGTTACTAGTTGACATCCTTATTTCCTGTAATCAGTTGACATCCTTATTTCCTGTAGTCAGTTGACATCCTTATTTGCTGTAGTCAGTTGACAGACTTATTTCCTGTAATTAGTTGACAGCCTTATTTCCTGTAATCAGTTGACATCCTTATTTCCTGTAATTAGTTGACATCCTTATTTCCTGTAGTCAGTTGACATCCTTATTTCCTGTAGTCAGTGGACATCCTTATTTCCTGTAGTCAGTTGACATCCTTATGTCATGTAGTCAGTTGACATCCTTATTTCCTGTAATTAGTTGACATCCTTATTTCCTGTAATTAGTTGACATCCTTATTTCTTTTGGTCAGTTAACATTCTTACTAATCAGTCAGCATCCCTAGCCTATTGCCAATAATCAATTAACATCCTTATTGCCAGTAATAAGTCGGTATCCTCAACAACAACAAATTGCCAGTACAAGGTTATTGGCATCAGAGAGCAGTGGTTCTTATGAATAGATTTGTCTCAGTAGTTTCAGTAGTATCCAGTCTCCTACTGTATACAGACTTTTCACCATTTATTGTGGTATCAGGATTTGGTGAGAGATATAGGGCTATGCATTGTTTACCTTACTCTGTCTTTTCTATGTGATGAGAAAACAAATTTGTATCAAAAATTGTACGATATCAATTTTCTAATTTCAGTTGGCAGTTGTGCCAGAATTGTTCCTGCTCATCAGTCTTTCAGGTAATGTTCTTCATATGAAAGCGAGTATTGTACTCCATAAGCCTTCCAGTAGTGCCCTTCATATATATCCCGGCAGTGTAAGTCATATGTACTCTGTAGTAAACTCCATATATATCCCGGCAGTGTAAGTCATATGTACTCTGTAGTAAACTCCATATATATCCCGGCAGTGTAAGTCATATGTACTCGGGTAGTAAACTCCATATGTATCCCGGCAGTGTAAGTCATATGTACTCTGTAGTAAACTCCATATATATCCCGGCAGTGTAAGTCATATGTACTCGGGTAGTAAACTCCATATATATCCCGGCAGTGTAAGTCATATGTACTCGGGTAGTAAACTCCATATATATCCCGGCAGTGTAAGTCATATGTACTCGGTAGTGAACTCTATATATATCCCGGCAGTGTGAGTCATATGTACTCGGGTAGTGAACTCCATATATATCCCGGCAGTGTAAGTCATATGTACTCGGGTAGTGAACTCTATATATATCCCGGCAGTGTAAGTCATATGTACTCGGGTAGTAAACTCCATATATATCCCGGCAGTGTAAGTCATATGTACTCGGGTAGTGAACTCCATATATATCCCGGCAGTGTAAGTCATATGTACTCGGGTAGTGAACTCCATATATATCCCGGCAGTGTAATTCATATGTACTCGGTAGTAAACTCCATATGTTACCAGGCAGTGTACTCTATATGTGCTTTGACAACCTTCTCCATATGTTCTCAGACTGTGTACTCCACAAATGTACGGGGTATATGTAACGTCCTCCATATAAACTCTGTATGTCTACATATATATGTACGGGGTATATGTAACGTCCTACATATAAACTCTGTATGTCTACATATATTTGGGAAATGTACTCCGTTCAAACTCCGAAATTATCCTCCATATGTAATCTAATTATGGAACTTCACCTTTTTTTCCTGCAGATAACATCATCAGTGTACATGAACTGTCGACATTTGGTCTAATAACATGTATGTCCAAAACAAAAGGAGCCACACTTTTTGCCATAGGTGTTCAGGTATGCATTCATACATTTATGGGGAAATATTGTTAAACTGGAAATTCAATTTAAAAGTGATTTTGATAAAAATGTGGTTAAAGATTCTTTAGCAATATTCCATTTTGTTGTTAAAGTCAACATGTTTAAACTTGTTTTTGTATTAAAACAAAACCTGGAGTGACTGAGATTTCTGTTATAATTTACAGAGGACGAAGTCCTTAAGTGGAGAGGTCGCTTGTACACTCCGCCTGTCTGTTGCCATAAAACGCAAGATACAGGTATGTATATTTACAGACCCATACAATGAAACCTAGCATTGCTTTTGATGGAACAGTTATAATTTAGTCATAGTGAATTTGAGAGTTCCAATCTAGAAAAGAAAAGAGCTCCACGAAGTATGATAAAATATCAGTTAATTCTGTGAAGGTAATGAAATATGTAAGATATTCATTTGAAAACCATTAACTTTTCTATAACATTTTAGATACATAGAAGGAAAAAAACATTACTTTATTAAAAATGTCACAAATAACATGTAGTCGTAAAGTAATGGGTAATTGTAAAGTAAAGGGTAGTTGTAAAGTAACGGTAAGTAAAAAAGTAACAGGTCGTATTAAAGTAACAGATAATAGTTAAGAAACGGGTCGTTGTAAAGTAACGGGAAGTCGTAAAGTAATGAGAAGTTGTAAAGTAACGAGTATTCATAAAGTAAAGGGAAGTTGTAAAGTAACGGGAAGTCGTGAAGTAATGGGAAGTTGTTAAGTAAAGGGTACTTGTAAAGGCACGGGTAATTGTAAAGTAACAGGTAATTGTAAAGTAACGGTTATTGGAAAGTAACGGGTGCTTGTAAAGGAACGGGTAGATGTAAAGTAACGGGTAGATGTAAAGTAACGGGTAGTTGTAAAGTAACGGGTAGATGTAAAGTAACGGGTAGATGTAAAGTAACGGGTAGTTGTAAAGTAACGGGTAGATGTAAAGTAACAGGTAGATGTAAAGTAACGGTTATTGGAAAGTAACGGGTACTTGATAAGTAACGGGTAATTGTAAAGTAACAGGTAATCGTTAAGTAACGGGAAGTCATAACATCACGGGAAGTCATAACATCACAGGTAGTTGTAAAATAACAGGTTATTGTAAAGTAATGGGTTGTCGTAAAGTAACGGGAAGTGGTAAAATAACGGGAAGTCGTAAAGTAACGGAATTCGTAACATAACGGGAAGTCATAACATCACAGGTAGTTGTAAAATAACAGGTTATTGTAAAGTAATGGGTTGTCGTAAAGTAACGGGAAGTGGTAAAATAACGGGAAGTCGTAAAGTAACGGAATTCGTAACATAACGGGAAGTCATAACATCACGGGTAGTTGTAAAATAACAGGTTTTTGTAAAGTAACGGGTAGTCGTAAAGTAACAGGTAATTGTAAAGTAACGGTTATTGGAAAGTAACGGGTAATTGTAAAGTAACAGGTAATCGTTAAGTAACGGGAAGTCGTAAAGTAACGGGAAGTCATAACATCACGGGAAGTCATAACATAACGGGAAGTCATAACATCACTGGTAGTTGTAAAATAACAGGTTATTGTAAAGTAATGGGTTGTCGTAAAGTAACAGGTAGTTGTAAAGTAACGTGTAGTTGTAAAGATTGTGCTTATTTCATTTCAGGAAACAGAAAGCACTGTTCTGATGGTTAATTGTAATTTCTTCTACTTAACCGGTGAAAATATGTGTATTACTAATATGTATCTTTCTGTTGCAGACTTACTACTGGAAGAACCGAGATTTCATGGACCTCCAGGTTTGTCTTAATATCTACCAGAGTCTAATTTATTTAGATTTAATTAATAATACCAAAATTGGAGAAAACAAATTAGGGAGGGGATATAGTGTTCTGTGAGTATATACATAAGTATATTTGTAAGCTCACCTTCACTCGGCACTCAGTATGAGTATACCTCAAACAAGACCATGTTTCAAGCTGCTAAGGTCAAGGTCATGGTCATAGTTGATATTTATAGAAAATCTTTTTCAGCACTCTAGCGACTTCATTTAATTTGAATTAACTTGATACATTGGTCAAGTATCAGTATACTATTAGTTCAGGATACCAAAGTACTGAATTGCCTGGTTTTGATGAAATTTGACACGTGGGCAAATAACAGTTTCGATAGCCCAGTTGCCATGGTAGTGAAATGGAGTCCTGTGATTGGTCTAATTTTCGACGATATGTAATTTTTGCCAAAATTGGTACAACATAGGAGTTCTAACTTCCATTTCTGGATTTTAAAATTAAAATGGTCACCATTTGCTAGCTTCAGATTGGTGGAAATTTTGATGTTCTATTTCGATGTGAGGTGTTTAAAGGTATTATCACTAAGGAACGATATTCTGGTTTCTTTAGGCTTCATTTGCTGCTTTAGGCATTGCCCATATTGTTTGGGACTTATGTAACAGGTCTGGTTGCAATTAATACTTGTTGTTAATTAAAACCCAAATAGGTGCATATGATTGAAACATACTAAGGCCACTTTCTCTTATCACGTTAGAGTCCAAATGGTTTGATTGGTGGGACCTTTTTTTAAATGGGTTGATTGATGGGACATGGGTCATCACATTCAAGTCCAAATGGTTTGATTGGGTTGGGACATGGGACATGGGTCATCACATTCCAGTCCAAATGGTTTGATTGGGGTGGGACATGGGTTATCACATTCCTGTCCAAATGGTTTGATTGGGGTGGGACATGGGTTATCACATTCCAGTCCAAATGGTTTGATTGAGGTGGGACATGGGTTATCACATTCCTGTCCAAATGGTTTGATTGGGGTGGGACATGGGTTATCACATTCAAGTCCAAATGGTTTGATTGGGGTGGGACATGGGTTATCACATTCCTGTCCAAATGGTTTGATTGGGGTGGGACATGGGTTATCACATTCCAGTCCAAATGGTTTGATTGGGGTGGGACATGGGTTATCACATTCCTGTCCAAATTGTTTGATTGGTGTGGGACATGGGTTATCACATTCCAGTCCAAATGGTTTGATTGGGGTGGGACATGGGTTATCACATTCCAGTCCAAATGGTTTGATTGGGGTGGGACATGGGTTATCACATTCCAGTCCAAATAGTTTGATTGGTGGGACCCGGGTTATCACATTCCAGTCCAAATGGTTTGATTGGTGGGACATGGGTTATCACATTCAAGTCCAAATGATTTGATTGGTGGGACCCGGGTTATCACATTCCAGTCCAAATGGTTAATTGATTTGGGTTGATTTCTGATGACACTTGATAAAGATGTTCAACGGCTGTATTAACATCTAAGGGAGGTAATCAAATACAACTTCCTGAGGGTCCAGGTTAATTGAAATTAATAGGAACTATATATATTTTTTACAGCCTGAATTCAACATGTACGACGTTCCCAGAGATATGGTGTGGTGTAAGGATACAATATGTGTTGGCTTCAAGCGGGACTATTTCATCGTTAAGGTAGACGTCAATTATTTTGTGTCTGGAAAAGGAGATCATGATTTTACTTTTCCAGCGGGAACTATGGAAACATCTGCATTTCACTTATAGGATTTGAAATATCTTGCTAAAAAATAATTAGTCCAACTTATATACCAGACCTGGTATAAAATCATATAATGGACAAAATATCATATAACATCTTTCTTAGATTTCATACCTAGGTCTACCTTGTTATCAACTGACTAAAAGGAAAAGAAAGATAAATGAAAAGTAGGTGAAAATATCAGACTTTCATAGGACAAATAAAAATAATTCAGTTGTGAATGCCAATTAGGATCTTGTTGCTGTTGATCTCATTAATTTCTCTGGGCATACCAATTTTAGCATTTTTTGGGGCTGCGGTGGCCGAGTGGTTAAGGTGTCCCGACACTTTATCACTAGCCCTCCACCTCTGGGTTGCGAGTTTGAAACCTACGTGGGGCAGTTGCCAGGTACTGACTGTAGGCCGGTGATTTTTCTCCGGGTACTCCGGCATTCCTCCACCTTCTAAACCTTGCATGTCCTTAAATGACCCTGGCTGTTAATAGGACGTTAAACAAAAACAAACAAAAAAACAAACAAACAATTTTAGCAAAGTCCTAGCTATGTGAAATGATAAATATTGTTCAGATCTGTAACTTATAATTTCTCTTCAGATTAATACAGGGAACACTAAAGAGCTGTTTCCTGTAGGAACCAAACAACAGGAACCGATCGTAACACGACTGGAGAATGATACTCTTCTTCTTGGGAGGGACGAAATGTCCATTCTCATTGACGATGAGGGTAGTCCTACGCAGAAATACCCAATAAACTGGACTGATATCCCAATACAGATAGGTGAGGTGTGATGAAGTGGTATAAAGTATGTTAAAACTAGGTCAATCTGATCTAGCTATATATAGTTTTACTAACTTATAAATCTCACACCATTCCTTTTACCTTCGTGAAGGGGCCGTGGTGGCCAAGTGGTTAAGGTGTCCCGATACTTTATCACTAGCCCTCCACCTGTGGGTTGCGAGTTCGAAACCTACAAGGGGCAGTTGCCAGGTACTGACTGTAGGCCAGTGGTTTTTCTCCGGGTACTCCAGCTTTCCTCCGCCTCTAAAACCTGGCACGTCCTTAAATGACCCTGGCTGTTAATAGGACGTTAATCAAAAACAAACACACAAACACCTTTGTGAAGTTGATTACTTATTCCTTATTCTATCATTACATATTCGTTTCCCCATTTACTAATTAGCACTTCAAATGGTTCAAAACTTATCATTAAACATTCCCGTTACCCATTCGACCATTCCATTCATTAGCCATAACTTATTTCTTATTCAGTTCCATCATTACTTATTTGATTCCTTCATTACTTATTCGTTTCTTCTAATATTGTATAACAAATATTTTGTCATTTTTAGAGATTAATATGAACATCATTATACACAAATTTCAAAATTATGTTTAATAATTAGTTTTGAACCATTTAAAGTGTTAATTTGTTAGGAAGAAACAAAAAGTAATGAAGGAATCGAATGAGTAATAGAATCCACGTTATCACTATTTCTTAAGGAACACTGGAACATTATTTATCAAGTTTGATGAGTAGGTTTCCATAAGTGGTTAGTTGTTCCCTTTCAATTTTGAGCCAGATCAGAAAAAAACAAAATGGCTGGCAGATGATCTTAAATATTGACAGTTGAAGATTGTTTTCACTATTCCTTGAGAAGTACTGAAAGGATTTTTCTCAAACTTGATGTGTAGGTTCCCTTCTGTTGCTAATTGTGCTCATTCAATTTAGAGAATGATAGAGAAAACAAAATGGCCGACATATGGCCATCTTGTGTTTTGACAGTTTAAAGATTGTTATCACCATTCTTGAGAAATACTGTATGCCTATTTTGGAAACTTGATTTGTAGGTTCCCCTCGGTCCATAGTTGTGCCAATTTAATTTTGAGACTCATTGAGAAAACAAAATGGCTGACAGGTGGCCATCTTGGATTTTGACAGTTGAAGTTTGTAATCACTATTTCCTTATGAGATATTAACTAGGTTAACACATTTCTTTTTTTTCCTCCAGAAAATCACCCTCCATATCTCATAGCCTTATTACCTAAACATGTGGAAGTCCGAACGATATCCCCACGTCTTCTCATACAGAACATTGACCTACAGAAAGCTCGCTACATCTGCCAGGGAAGGTAATATTTAAAGAGTTGATGATAAAGCAAAACAACATCTATCCGTCAAATCAAAGCAATATAAGATCACTTAGTTTGTTTTAGGATTCCCTAGTTGAAATTTAAATTGCATGCTTGTCAATATTTCATATTATCCTTATTGAATTTTGTATGAGAATTAATATGGTTGCTAGGAGACCTGGTAAAATCTTGTATTATTTTGATTAGTGAAATGACGCTTTGTGAAAATTGGAAGTAATTGATATGACAAGCTGATAGGTGTTGGAAGTCATATCTCAAAGCCTTAGGGAGTATAAATAGAGGTTCAACACTGAGAATGTTTTTTTGATTTGTTTGCAGCGGTTGTATATATGTGGCCTCCTCTAACTATGTGTGGAAACTGAACGCCATGCCTATAGCTTACCAAATACGACAGCTGCTGGAAGCAAACCAGTTTGAACTAGCTCTACATCTCGCTGTAAGTATCAAATTTCTTTATTTTATGTAACTATTTTATATATGACTAAAAAATGTACTAGAAAATGTATGTAAATCGAAAATGGATTTTACAGAAGAACACATTTCTAGTTTTACACTTGTTTACAGAAGGTAACCTTTTGTTGATTATTTTGTCTATATTTAGACATCTTGGTTTCTTAAGCTTACTACGTTCTAGTATCTGATTTGCATACTGTTGGTAATGTTTCAGGATATGACAGAGGAGCCAGAGGATGAAAAACAGAACCGAATTAACAGAATAAAAACTCTTCATGCATTTAATTTATTTTGTGAATGCAAGTTTGAAGAATCCATGAATATATTTGTTAAATTAGGAACAGGTAAGTGTTAAAGATCTTTTATAGTAATGATAATAATTTGAAGTTTTATATATTGCTCTGTCACAGCAGTAAATCTGATTCAAAGCAGTTAACAAGTCTTATCCACGGTTACAGGTCCTTAGCAACCAGCCTACATCTTTCTCAATTCCCTTTGGAGCAAAATATGAGGCCCAGTTTTAGATTAAATATCTTTGGTCGGAAGTCATGAACCACTGAATGGATTTTGACCAAACTTGGTCAAAAGAATCTTTTGGTGAAGAGAACCAATTCTTTTAACAAACAGTGGTTCTGTAACTTTTCACTGTGGAGCATTTTGTCATGATATTATGGGCCCTCGCTGACCTGTCAGTGTTCTAGTTTGGTTGGAATTTTCTTTTGAACCGGAATGCAAAATTCAGTTGAAGGAAACAGTTTACAGAATTACACAATTTTGTGTGGAAGATCCCAAAAAGGGAATGGTATTTCTAATATAACTTAAGAGTTCTTTTCAATGATTACTGAAATAACCCAGGTAAGCGATGCAGGTCCCATGGGCTTCTTGTTGATAAAATATGAATATTTGTCAAAGATGTAAATTGGAAAATTTGACACTTAATATAAAATGGGTGTTATTACAGTAGTCTTTCATTGTAAATCCAGCTATGATTAATCTGTTTTCTGTAATGAGTTGAACTATTACAATTTCAGCCTCTGTTATAAACATTTTAAGCCGCTCCTGTTGAGAATAGAGTGGCTTATTGGTACTGTCCAGGATCTAGATATTGGACCCACTTCCATTCACTGTGCTTGTGCAAAATCTTCGGAGACTCTTCCAATAATTTAATTTTGTATATAACACGCATTTTCATTGGCTGAAATAATTTTGTTATACCTCCATAACAAAATTTTTGACATGCGAAATGTAACGTCATTTTTGATTGGCTGATGACGTTGCGTAATAATTTATCACAGAAAAGAGTTCGCCAAAGAAAGTGAAATATCTTGGTGTGTATAAGACGAAATTAAATTATAAGAATTAACATAAATTATTTTTTCTGTTATACAGTCATAACAGAAAAAATAATTGATGTTAATCCTTAAATAATTAAACATAGTTAAGTGGTGTGAAAATCCATACTTTTCATGTTGTAAATAATGTTTTTCAGGTGAAAAAAGTGACTCGCTGATGGTACTCTTGTGCTATCACTTATAGATGTTTTAAGACTTTCAAGTTGATGGAAATATTAGAAAGTGCAGCTAATGTATAAAATAAGGTTAAGAAAGAGTAAACTTACTGTAATACTTGACTAAATGGTTGACTTACTGTAATAATAGACTAAATGATTGACTTACTGTAATACTAGACTAAATGATTGACTTACTGTAATACTAGACTAAATGGTTGACTTACTGTAATACTTGACTAAATGGTTTTATTTTGTTACCTGTAAAGCATGGCGGATAGTTAGGGATCGCTGTGTCCATCATCACGTAAAGCATGGCGGATAGTTAGGGATCGCTGTGTCCATCATCACGTAAAGCATGGCGGATAGTTAGGGATCACTGTGTCCATCATCACGTAAAGCATGGCGGATAGTTAGGGATCACTGTGTCCATCATCACGTAAAGCATGGCGGATAGTTAGGGATCGCTGTGTCCATCATCACGTAAAGCATGGCGGATAGTTAGGGATCGCTGTGTCCATCATCACGTAAAGCATGGCGGATAGTTAGGGATCGCTGTGTCCATCATCACGTAAAGCATGGCGGATAGTTAGGGATCGCTGTGTCCATCATCACGTAAAGCATGGCGGATAGTTGGGGATCGCTGTGTCCATCATCACGTAAAGCATGGCGGATAGTTAGGGATCACTGTGTCCATCATCACGTAAAGCATGGCGGATAGTTAGGGATCACTGTGTCCATCATCACGTAAAGCATGGCGGATAGTTAGGGATCACTGTGTCCATCATCACGTAAAGCATGGCGGATAGTTAGGGATCGCTGTGTCCATCATCACGTAAAGCATGGCGGATAGTTAGGGATCGCTGTGTCCATCATCACGTAAAGCATGGCGGATAGTTAGGGATCGCTGTGTCCATCATCACGTAAAGCATGGCGGATAGTTAGGGATCGCTGTGTCCATCATCACGTAAAGCATGGCGGATAGTTAGGGATCGCTGTGTCCATCATCACGTAAAGCATGGCGGATAGTTAGGGATCGCTGTGTCCATCATCACGTAAAGCATGGCGGATAGTTAGGGATCACTGTGTCCATCATCACGTAAAGCATGGCGGATAGTTAGGGATCACTGTGTCCATCATCACGTAAAGCATGGCGGACAGTTAGGGATCACTGTGTCCATCATCACGTAAAGCATGGCGGACAGTTAGGGATCACTGTGTCCATCATCACGTAAAGCATGGCGGACAGTTAGGGATCGCTGTGTCCATCATCACGTAAAGATGGCGGATAGTTAGGGATCGCTGTGTCCATCATCACGTAAAGCATGGCGGATAGTTAGGGATCGCTGTGTCCATCATCACGTAAAGCATGGCGGATAGTTAGGGATCGCTGTGTCCATCATCACGTAAAGCATGGCGGATAGTTAGGGATCGCTGTGTCCATCATCACGTAAAGCATGGCGGATAGTTAGGGATCGCTGTGTCCATCATCACGTAAAGCATGGCGGATAGTTAGGGATCGCTGTGTCCATCATCACGTAAAGCATGGCGGATAGTTAGGGATCGCTGTGTCCATCATCACGTAAAGCATGGCGGATAGTTAGGGATCGCTGTGTCCATCATCACGTAAAGCATGGCGGATAGTTAGGGATCGCTGTGTCCATCATCACGTAAAGCATGGCGGACAGTTAGGGATCACTGTGTCCATCATCACGTAAAGCATGGCGGACAGTTAGGGATCACTGTGTCCATCATCACGTAAAGCATGGCGGACAGTTAGGGATCACTGTCCATCATCACGTAAAGCATGGCGGACAGTTAGGGATCACTGTCCATCATCACGTAAAGCATGGCGGATAGTTAGGGATCACTGTGTCCATCATCACGTAAAGCATGGCGGACAGTTAGGGATCACTGTGTCCATCATCACGTAAAGCATGGCGGACAGTTAGGGATCACTGTCCATCATCACGTAAAGCATGGCGGATAGTTAGGGATCACTGTGTCCATCATCACGTAAAGCATGGCGGACAGTTAGGGATCACTGTGTCCATCATCACGTAAAGCATGGCGGACAGTTAGGGATCACTGTGTCCATCATCACGTAAAGCATGGCGGACAGTTAGGGATCACTGTGTCCATCATCACGTAAAGCATGGCGGACAGTTAGGGATCACTGTGTCCATCATCACGTAAAGCATGGCGGACAGTTAGGGATCACTGTGTCCATCATCACGTAAAGCATGGCGGACAGTTAGGGATCACTGTGTCCATCATCACACATAAATGTTGTCAGTCACACTTCAGTCCTCCAGACTTATCTTCCTTACCGTTTACCACATCAATTTGATAACTTTTTTTTTTCCATAATTCTTTTATTTTTTGATGATTTTTCACATATTAAACAATATAACAGGCTTATATGACAAAGGCAACAACATACACACACATACTCTCACACTTACATGCTGTGTTATCATCATCATCATCATCATCATCGTCGTCATCGTCATCGTTGTCGTCATCGTCATCATCATAATTACTTACATACATTTTGTACTGGTAACTTAGTATGTGACTTTGTCATAATAAATTACAGTTTGAGTTTAAACCCTTTGTCAAAATGCAAATTCGCATAATAAACCATTTTCCTGATTTTTAGCTCACCTGCCCGAAGGGCAAGTGAGCTTATGCCGTGGCGCGGCGTCCGTCGTCCGTCCGTCGTCCGTCCGTCCGTCCGGCCGTCCGGCCGTCCGTCCGGCGTCAACTTTCCATTCAAGCAACTTCTTCTCAATAACCAAAAGGCCTAGAGACCTAATATTGGGCCTGTAGCATGCTGGGGTGAAGGGCTACCAAGTTTGTTCAAATGAATGACCTTGACCTTCATTCAAGGTCACAGGAGTCAAAAAGGCTAAAATCTTCAAACGACTTCTTCTCAACAACCAACAGTCCCAGGGAGTTGATATTGGGTCTGTAGCATGCTGGGGTAAAGGGCTACCAAGTTTGTTCAAATGAATGACCTTGACTTTCATTCAAGGTCACAGGAGTCAAAAAGGCTAAAAAAAAATTAGACGACTTCTTCTAAATAGCCAAAAGACCCAGGGACTTGATATTGGGTCTGTAGCATGCTGGGGTGAAGGGCTACCAAGTTTGTTCAAATGAATGACCTTGACCTTCATTCAAGGTCACAGGAGTCAAAAAGGCTAAAATCTTTAAACGACTTCTTCTCATTAACCAAGAGTCCCAGGGACTTGATATTGGGTCTGTAGCATGCTGGGGTGAAGGGCTCCCAAGTTTGTTCAAATGAATGACCTTGACTTTCATTCAAGGTCACAGGAGTCAAAAAGGCTAAAATCTTTAAACGACTTCTTCTCAATAACCAAGAGTCTCAGGGAGTTGATATTGGGTCTGTAGCATGCTGCGGTAAAGGGCTACCAATTTTGTTCAAATGAATGACCTTGACCTTCATTCAAGGTCACAGGGGTCAAAAAGGCTAAAATCTTCAAACGACTTCTTCTCAATAACCAACAGTCCCAGGGAGTTGATATTGGGTCTGTAGCATGCTGGGATGAAGGGCTACCTAGTTTGTTCAAATGAATGGCCTTGACCTTCATTCAAGGTCACAGGGGCCAAAAAGGCTAAAATCTTTAAACGACTTCTTCTCGATAACCAACAGTCCCAGAGACCTAATATTTGGCCTGTAGCATGCTGGGGTAAAGAGCTACCAAGTTTGTTCAAATGAATGACCTTGACTTTCATTCAAGGTCACAGGAGTCAAAAAGGCTAAAATCTTTAAACGACTTCTTCTCAATAACCAAGAGTCCCAGAGACCTAATATTTGGCCTGTAGCATGCTGGGTGAAGGGCTACCAAGTTTGTTCAAATGAATGACCTTGACTTTCATTCAAGGTCACAGGAGTCAAAAAGGCTAAAATCTTTAAACGACTTCTTCTCAATAACCAAGAGTCCCAGAGAGTTGATATTGGGTCTGTAGCATGCTGGGGTAAAGGGCTACCAAGTTTGTTCAAATAAATGACCTTGACCTTCATTCAAGGTCACAGGGGTCAAAAAGGCTAAAATCTTTAAACAACTTCTTCTCAATAACCAAGAGTCCCAGGGAGTTGATATTGGGTCTGTAGCATGCTGGGGTGAAGGGCTACCAAGTTTGTTCAAATGAATGACCTTGACCTTCATTCAAGGTCACGTCGATCAAGTATGCTTAAATCTTTAAATGTCTTTTAGTGAAAAGCCAAAGTGCAGAGAGACATTATATTGGTCCTGTAGCATGCTTTCAAATAACTGCAGGATCCATATATGAAAAGATCACTGCATTGCAGGTGAGCGATTTGGGCCCATTGGGCCCTTGTTTCAATACACTGTTGTATCATGTAATCAGATACCATCCACAGATGACCTCAGATATAATGTTGACATTGAGTTCCATCAACCAACAACCAGCAACAATGTGTGATGCTTTTCATCTGTCACAAAACAATTTTCAAAATGACACCCTTTCAATTAAGTGAGCACAGGTGACACATCCACTTCTTTGGAATTCTAGTTTGACAAAGGATTTTTATCTCACCTGACTATCTATAGTGAGTGGTTTAAATATCACACTGACATCATTCTAGGTTCTGATTAACTAATTAATGTTTTGTTTTGAAGATCCATCTCATGTGATAGGGCTCTACCCTAATCTCCTACCCAACGAGTACCGAAGTCAACTGGAGTACCCTAATCGGCCTCCGGAGCTGGAGGGGGGAGATCTGGAGAAAGGTCTCCTGGCCTTACAGGACTATCTTACTCAGGTAGGACAGGACTTCCATGTGTGTTCGTGAGGATGTAAACTCGCCCTATTATTAGTTCACTTAATTCAAAGGACCAGTGGGCTTATACCATGTTGAGGCTTCCTTCAAACCATGGTCCTTTCATTTAAATTATTACTAGCCATTGAAGATGAATACACCCAGCAGGACACCTCACTTGGTCATATTATACTGTCAATGGGCCAACACATGACCCCATTCCCTAAAATTCTGAGAACTTAAGCTGGAGCAGCAATTTACCCTTTTGAGACCACTGTCATCGAATGGTGGGCTGTTCAAATCGCTAGTTGTGCCATAGAATATAGTTCTTCAAAATCTTTTCTCTTTTCTCTAGGCATTTCATCCAAAGGTGGTAAAGCCTCAATTGGAGAAAAGTAATATGTTTTGGGTCTTGTCCACTTTGGGCCTAAGGTCCTTATCGTTGGATAATGATATATATCATTATGGGTATCTTTGAATATACAGTAGAACTTTGTTAACTCAAACTCGACGGGACCAGGAGAAAACTTTGAGTTATCCGAGTGTTCGAATTAAGCAAGTTGTCATTTTTGGTGCAAAGTTTGGTCAATATTTGTCAACATTATAGAATCATTATGACTCCGCTCTGTCGCTCATCAGTTCAGTGTCAAGACTTGTCAATACATGTAAATGTATATGTAATATTTTGTTCTATCACTCGTAGTTTGGTGTAGTTTTGCCGATATAGAGTCTCGATATAGTTTCTTTCGCTTAGTCACTTCAATAACGATCTGATGTTCATGTCATTTTGCAAAAGGAATAACGATAAAATGGAATTCAATCGACTAACAATTTATTAATGTTATATCAAATAACCGTTTAAATTCAACACAGATTAAACATATGTATGTAAAACGTAACAGAACCATTACCTTATATTGGACATATAAAAAACTGTTTGATAGTCCAACTTACGTTTTACCGATAACCATGCCATTTCCATGTGTATTAGCACAGGAAGTTGGTACTGCGCATCTGCGTATAAAATGTTACTGTTACTGAGTTGGCGCTTTATCCGATTTAATAGACAGCACTGATCGTAGTACTCTGAACACCTCTGCAGTAATTACGCTATTGTTTCAGCAGTTTACAGATTTAATAGGCACCGGTTACTGTTCATTTCTACACCTGTAAAAACAGCAGCCGAGTAGATCTACCAGTGTGTCAGAGATTAGTTCCGCTTGAGCGAGCGGGTAGATGAGCTGTTGACTATCGTGTATACTATTATCAGCAACCGCCTTAGGAAATTACCTGATGTAAGTTAAACAGTACCGTTGATCACCGACAGTTATTGTTATAAGATTCCACCAACAATTCCACCAGAATTTATTAAACACTTATAATCGCTTATAATAATCGGTAGAATTGTAGTGCCGATACAAACGGAATTTAGATGTTGAAAAAATGTCGGCGTTTACAACCGATCGTTGTTGGACACAAAAGCATGATACTTCGAGTTATTGGATCATTTTATTGTTGGGACCAAATTTTCACTTCGTATTATCCAAGTTTTTCGAGTTTTCCGAATTCGAGTTTTCCAAGTTTTTTTACTAAGATAAAGAGATAATTCGGCCGTGACTGACGAAGTACTTTGAGTTAAGCAGGGTATTCGAGTTTTCTGAGTTCGAGTTAGCGAAAGTTTCCACTGTACAAGATTATGCAAATGACAGGTATAAGGAATAGTGTCCTAGTAGGGGAGGGGAGGGTTGCCATAGCTCAGTCGGTTATAGCCAGCCATGTAAGCTCAGGTGAAAAAGATATGAGGTGTGTGGTTCAGCTCTCCCTATACATGTCACTGTGTTTCTTGGGAGGATGAGAACCCGACCTGTGGATGCTCTCATAGTTGTGTCCTTCGGCAAGACACTTTACCCTAATTGCTCTGGCTGGCATGCGACAGGCCTTCTGTATGTTGTTCAGTGAGGTAGTCACAAACTACTACAAGGAGACTTCACCTTTAAAATGACCCTGGCTGTTCATGGGACGATAAAGCCAGCATGCAAACAAAGTCCTAGTGGGATGGTGGTATTAGTAAGCTTCCAGCTTGTGTGTTACTTTGTAATCTGTTTATTTTTTGTTGTAGAAAAGGGTGGATGTTTGTAAGGATATCAATAAAGAAGTTCAGACGACGGCCATCAAGGAAGGGAAACAAGACCATCAAGTCTAAACGTCAACTCAGTCAGATTATAGACACCACCCTGCTTAAATGTTATCTACAGGTAGGTCAAAGGTCAACTCAGGGATGTCAATCAACTCAGATAGATCATAGAAATCAGCCTACTTAAATGTCATATACAGGTAGGTCAAAGGTCAACTCAGGGATGTCAGTCAACTTAGACAAATCATAGACACTATCCTACATAAGTTTTATCTATATGTAGGTCAAAGGTCGATTCAGGGAGGTCAAAAGTCAACAGCTTGATACGTACATTTGTATCTCAGATGAATGAAATTTGCATTCATGTGTGCATTCTATACATAATCGTATATATCTCCAAACAACACATTCCATTTTACTACTTAACAATAAATAACCATTGCAAAAGTAATTCAGGGTACCCTTTAAGTATTTGATCTACAATTGGTTTGAATCATTGTTGGGAGAGGCAGTTCAAAATATTTCAAATTCTTTAAAATCCTTCTGTAGAAATGTAGAGTGGCTTTGTTATAATCACTTAAGTGGGCAATACAGGCCCTCTGGGTCTCTTGTATAGATTTTACCACCACATTATTTATATTCAATATCATTATTATCATTCAAACACACAAATACTTTTAACAAATATCAACATTGCTAGAACATTGCCCTCAGCATACTCTTGGTGTAAAGTTAAGTTGAGAGGGACCATGACTTCTTAAGGTGAAACCAACTATACTAAAACACCTGTTCATACGGCTTTGCTGAAGTATCTTACAAATGTATCTTATATTTATTATTAACTAGTGTTGATGGACTTTATAAAAACTTATTACAGACAAACGACGCCTTGGTGGCGCCACTGTTGAGAATCAAAGACAATAACTGTCACGTAGAGGAAAGTGAAAAAATCCTAAAACGTAAAGAGAAGTTCAGTGAACTCATCATCCTGTATGAAAAGAAAGGACTTCACCAGAAAGGTAGGAAACAATTGATCACAGCTGTATGTGTAGATATAGGACACGATAGATCACAGCTGTATGTGTAGATATAGGACACGGTAGATCACAGGTGTATGTGTAGATGTAGGACACGATAGATCACAGCTGTATGTGTAGATATAGGACACGGTAGATCACAGCTCTATGTGTAGATATAGGACACGGTAGATCACAGCTCTATGTGTAGATATAGGACACGACATATAACAGCTGTATGTGTAGATATAGGACACGGTAGATCACAGGTGTATGTGTAGATATAGGACACGATAGATCACAGCTGTATGTGTAGATATAGGACACGATAGATCACAGCTGTATGTGTAGATATAGGACACGGTATATCACAGCTGTATGTGTAGATATAGGACACGATAGATCACAGCTGTATGTGTAGATATAGGACACGATAGATCACAGCTGTATGTATAGATATAGGACACGGTAGATCACAGCTGTATGTGTAGATATAGGACACGGTAGATCACAGCTGTATGTGTAGATATAGGACACGATATATCACAGCTGTATGTGTAGATATAGGACACGGTAGATCACAGCTATATGTGTAGATATAGGACACTATAGATCACAGCTGTATGTGTAGATATAGGACACGATAGATCACAACTGTATGTGTAGATATAGGACACAATAGATCACAGCTGTATGTTTAGATATAGGACACGGTAGATCACAGCTGTATGTGTAGATATAGGACACGGTAGATCACAGCTGTCCATATAGACCCTCGCTTTAAGCTGGTCAGAATTTCACACTGTTGACCTGCCATTTTGTGAGTGACAGTACAGCTAACCACCTAAATAGGAAGGGAATGGACCAAAAAGACCACATATCAAATTATTATGTTTTTCTTCTTACATAGTTTAAATAAATAAAACTAAGCTCATTAGTTCCCAAAAGTTCAAAGGATAAATTTGGTATCTTTTCATTGATGAACATTGTTTATGCCATTATGAAGTTAAGATGGTCAGAATTAAACAAGAAGTCAACTGACCAGAGATCATCCTCAGCAATATGGGCAGATGGTTTCTGATGATTATGGGGAGGTATAGCCACACGGTGGGGCCCTTACTGGCCTGTCAATGTTCTAGATTTATTGATGAGGGTAATGGAAGGTATGTATATGCGTACCCCGGTCTCTCTATATCTTCTTAACAAATTTGGACCAAATTCCATAAAATTGTCCAACATGTTGTCTTTCAGAAAGCTGTGATACTTGTTTGTTGAGTTCTTTATGTATCATTAAACAAACACCAAATCTCGATCTTTTCCTTCAGTTGAGATGTAATAGACCAGGTAGAAGTGATCTCATTACTTGCTTACTTGCATCATTTTCATATTAAGATTAACAATGATAATTATTTTTTTCTTTCCCTCAGCCCTAAATCTGTTGATGAACCAGGCTGCCCGTCCCAGCTCCCCACTCAAAGGCCATGACCGCACAGTGCAATATCTACAACATCTGGGTATGTGGCCAGTCTAGAGGAGATACCCGAGACGAGTACTGTCTAAGGGGGGTAACTCCTGTTGGTATTAAACCATGCATATTTACTTATTGAATTAACTATATCATATTGATATGATCATTTTGTCAATAATCAGTCATAATTTGCTGAGATTTTTTTTTTTGGCTTTTCATACAACTAATTGAGATTTTTTAGAGATTTTAAGATTTTGAAGAAATATATAACAATACTGACCTTGTAGTTTACCTGTATATCTTATTTATGTTACTGTGATATACAGGAAGGGAACACCTAGACTTGATATTTGAGTATGCTGAGTGGGTGTTAAAACAGCATCCTGAGGATGGACTCAAAGTAAGTGTGATTTCTGACATCGTAACTACTAATTCATTATTGATACCTGACATCATACCTACTCATTCAGTATCGACATCTGACGTCATATCCACTAATTCAGTACTGACACAGTTTTAATGGCACATGGTGACCTGCCCTTCAGATAAACTCTAGAGTTCAGGAACTTGGTGTATTACACTGTATAATTATACACCTTTATAATTAAACCCCCGCAACGAAGTTAGGAGGGTATACTGGAATCAGGTCTGTCCGTCCGTCCCTCTGTCTGTCTGTCTGTCTGTAACACATTTTGTCCGGACAACTCCTCCTAAACCGATGGGCCGATTCCATTGAAACTTCAAACAAATATTAATGATCATGATTGTGTAGATGTGCATGCCACGTTCTTTTCCTCAAAATTATGGTTGCTATGGCAACTGGTCACTATAAACAGGTTTTCTGATAAGAACCATAACTTGAAGTTTGTCTGGACAACTCCTCCTAAACCGAAGGGCCAATTTCAATGAACCTTCACACAAATATAGAGGACCATGTGTATATGTGCATGCCACTTTCTTTTTCTCAAAATTATGGTTGCTGTGGCAACTGGTCACTGAATTCTCTTTATTGTGAACAACACATATTTCAGACATTCTGAATTTCAGAAATATTGGCATGCATGGGTTATCTTAGTTAGCCTCTAATTAACAGTTCCAATTCACCATTGACTCATGCAGATTGCCAGAGTATTAGTCAGCCATCCTGGCGACAGTTCAAGTTCTTAACTATTTTTAAGTACATGTATGTAATTGATAGCCGAAAACCTTGATCTATATATTATATAGGGTTGATGAGACAAATTTCTGTATCTGAAGGCTTTGATTGATATAGATCACCTCTGTAACAGTATCACTATTGATTATTACTGTGTGTTGGTGCATGTTGTTAATATATATTATTATATTCCATTATTATATACATTATAATGTTACATTTTTACATTATTATACATTTTTGTTGTGTCCAGATATTTACTGAAGATTTAACTGAAGTAGACAGCCTTCCTCGGGATAAAGTTTTCAAATACCTTGAAAAAGCAGCAAAAGATCTCGCCATTCCTTATTTGGTGAGTTGGTGATTGGAGTCCGAGAGGAAAGATTAGATAATACACCATAAGTGTTTCAGTATTTTTACACCTCACTTTGCATGAAGTGCCGATGAGCACATTTTATGGTGAGTGAGGATCCATCGTCCATTGTCAACTGTCTGTCGGTCAACTTTTAACTTCTAGAAAACTCTAAGCATCTGAGTATTGATATATGGCCAGGAGGTACATCGGGAAGAGTACTATGAAGTTTCTTCAGTATAGATGTCTTTGACATATTTTCAAGATCACAGGGGTCGAATCTATTAAAAACTTCCAAAATGACATATCTTCAAGGTCACAGGGGTCGAATCTGATAAAAACTTCCAAAATCTTCTTCCCAAATTCCAGAAGACCCAAAGGCCTAATATTTTTTCCAGCGGATACCTTAGACAGAGTGGTATAATGGTATGTAGTTTTCTCATATAAATGACCTTGACCTATTTTCAAGGTCGCAAGGGCCATATACTTAAAAATTCATTTGTGAATCTTTGGGGTACTCATCTTTGGCCAGTAAGTACCTGCTATGGAATGTTATGAAATTTCCTCACACCAATGACCTAGACCTATTTTCAAGGTCAAAGAGTCAAATATGTTAAAAAGAACTTCCTCCCAAGTTCCAGGAAGCACAGCAGCCTGATATTTTTTCCAGCATGTACTTTGCACAGCGTGTGTTTAATCAAACCTTGACTTAGTTTCAAGGTCACAAGAATCAAATAAATATGTCAAATATTTCAAGAATCTTCTTCTCAAGTTCCAGAAAGCTCAGTGGGCTGATATATTTGCCAGGAAGTACCTAGGATAGAGTCACAGGTTTCTGCTATAGAGTGCTAGAGATGTCCTCATATAAATGACCTTGAGGTCACAGGAGTCAGATTGTTAGAAACTTGAATGATCTTTTTACGTTTCAAAAGTGCTATGATGATTCAGCATATAAAAGACCTTGACCTATGTCAATTTAAATGTAAATTAATGTTTCATAACTAACCATGAGTAATATTTATATAACTGACCATTTCAATCTGTTGCTATAGGAACACGTAATTTTGGAATGTGAAGACCATAATTCTGACTTCCACAATTCCCTGGCTCAGTTACTTCGTGATAAAGTCCAGACTCTAATGGCGGACTATATCCAGTCACTACCTGAAGGTACATGAATGTTTTTAATGCTTTTGGAAGCTTGAGTTTTTATTTTCACTCGTAATATCATGAAAGATGAAGGACAACAGGTTCATTTTCTTTTTGTTTTCTCTTTTTTTTAAATTTCTTTACTGGTTCGCTAATTTCAAATATATTTCGGAGAGTCATGTGACACAACATGCAGTTTTAGTGTCAAAGGTCAGAGGTTTGATACTACAGTATAATCTCTCCAAACTGAATGTCACCGGGACCAGTGTATAGGTGGGTTAACTCAGGTGTCCCGTTTTTACTCAAATTGAAATCAACGAAAATGTTCAATCAAGCAATTTAATAAATCTCTGCAACAAAGAAAAGTCTGCTATTTTACAATGTGGATTTATTATTTACAAATGCACATAATTCGAGAAATTATTCAACTTTGTCCAAACAAATCTTACATTATTTTTTGTGTGTTTTACATTGTAGAGTGACTCCCACTTGTTATGATATTCTTCTTTCCAGATAAAAATGTTTTAGTAAGTGGGATATTTTTTTTTATTATTCATTTCTTCATTCCTTTATGACCAGGGCACCTGCCTAGTAAGGCTGGACAAGAACAAGGTGAACTCGGAGAGTACCGTAGGAAGCTGATCAACTTCCTACAAATGTCACATGACTACATCCCAGAGAGATTGCTGACACGGTTCCCATTGGACAGTATGTATAATACTCCGACACGTTTCCCATTGGACAGTATGTATAATACTCCTGACACGTTTCCCATTGGACAGTATGTATAATACTCTGACACGTTTCCCATTGGACAGTATGTATAATACTCTGACACGTTTCCCATTGGACAGTATGTATAATACTCTGACACGTTTCCCATCGGACAGTATGTATAATACTCTGACACGTTTCCCATTGGACAGTGTGTATAATACTCTGACACGCTTCCCATTGGACAGTATGTATAATACTCTGACACGCTTCCCATTGGACAGTATGTATAATACTCTGACACGTTTCCCATTGGACAGTATGTATAATACTCTGACACGCTTCCCATTGGACAGTATGTATAATACTCTGACACGCTTCCCATTGGACAGTATGTATAATACTCTGACACGTTTCCCATTGGACAGTATGTATAATTCTCTGACACGCTTCCCATTGGACAGTATGTATAATACTCTGACACGTTTCCCATTGGACAGTATGTATAATACTCTGACACGTTTCCCATTGGACAGTATGTATAGTATTCTTCCTAATGTAACTCCCAGGAATTTGTGTGGTTCAGCTTGAATTCTTTAATCTCAAAGATTTCTATAATGAAGTGATCTTGGAAAGTGTGTATTAGACTACATTGATATATATTGTAGTTTTTATCAAATTATATTTGAAAATAAGCTACAGATGTGAGGACATCTTTTATAGATCCAATGGGTCAGGCACAAAAATGTAAAAATGTGAAGAAATATACCTAACTAATGTTTAAATGTGAATGCCAGGATGTGAAGTGATAAGGGGCCGCGGTGGCCGAGTGGTTAAGGTGTCCCGATACTTTATCACTAGCCCTATACCTCTGGATTGAGAATTCAAAACCTCTATCGGGCAGTTGCCAGGTACTGACTGTAGGCCGGTTGTTTTTCTCTGAGTACTTCGGCTCTCCTCCAACTCCAAACCAGACACGTCCTTAAATGACCCTGACTGTTAATAGGACGTTAAACAAAATCAAAATGAACCAAAGTGAAGTGATACATATTGATATATAGAATATGGTTTTTCCAACATTTCATTTTATTTGGATATTCCAGGTTTCTATGAGGAGCGAGCCATTCTGTTGGGGAGGCTAGGGAGACATGAGTTGGCTCTCGGTATCTACGTCCATATCCTCCACGATACACCAGCCGCTGAAAGGTAATGTCGTCAGAATCTAAATTGTTGCCTTAGTGATTCCAGCTCTCTAAGAAATGTACCTATTGTTTAGAATGCTATTGAAGCAAATTTGCTAAAAAAAAAAACTTTTAAATTTTCTTTCAATAAGTCCAGACACCTGGTATTTGGCTTGTAGAATTCACATGCTCTTCCAAAAGGTAAAATCTCTTTAAAACAAACTTTTTATAACAAAAAAATAATGCATTTAGTCATGATATTGGGCCATATAGATGCTGAAATGAAGGACTACAAAGCCTTTTTCAAATCAATGACCTTGACATGCTTTCAAGGTCAAAGTAGTCAAATGTGTATAAATTCTGAAAAGCATGAAGACCAGGGTCATGATATTGGGCCAGTAAAATCAACATGGATCATTGGACAGTAAACTTTAATGTTACATCAGGTGAGTGATGCAGGTCCATCAGGCCTCTTGTTATGAATTGTTTTCTTAATGTTAAAATCTGTCTTATATATTGTCAATAAACAAATTTGATATTTCTGTACGTAATAAATGAGGATTTAACTTCAGGTATTGCCAGGAATACTTTGAACGAAACAGAGAAGAGAATAGAGATGTAAGTAGGCTCTTGTTTCTGATCCTTGGAGACATGGTGTAATCAGTAGACCAATGGAGACTCTCTCTCAGTAGCCTTGACCTCTGTTTGACCTTTATAGACAGGTTAGGACTGAAAGGTTGGGCCTATAAGTGGATTTAGTTAATGGAAGGCATGCACATATCAGTAAATCAATAGCTAGGATTATCTCTCAATTACTCACCTATCTTACATTAAAAAATGAAAACAGGAAATTGAGAGAAAAAAGAGAGGGTTAGGGATGGGTGGAAAAAGGAAAAGTTTGGGTCCAGAAGAGAAGGAATGCTAGGGGCTAGGAGAAAAAGGAAAACTTAGATGATGGAAGAAAAGAAATGTTAGGGGCTAGGGAAAAAAAGTGTGCTAGGGGCTGGAAGAAAAGAAAATGAGAGGATGGAAGTAAAGAAATGATAGGGGCTAGGGAAAAAAAGAGTGCAAAGGGCTGGAAGAAAAAAGAAAAGTTAGGGGCTGGAAGAAAAGAAAAGTGAGAGGAGGGAAAAAGAGAAAGGTTACAGGCTTGAAGAAAAAGAAAGTTTAGGAACTGGAAGAAAAAAAAAGCTAGGGGTTCGGGGAAAAAAGAAAAGTTTGGGGCTGGAAGGAAAAGGAAAAATCAGGGGCTGGAAGAAAGGAAAAAATTAGGGGCTGGAAGAAAAAGAAATGTATAGGGCTGTAAGATAAAGAATAGTTGGTAACTGTAAGTTGGTAGAATGTCCATGAGTGGTTGGGAATAGAAATGCACCTGTGATGGTTTTACTTGAATTACAGGTGTACCTCGACTTGCTGAAGATGTACTTACAGCCCCCATCTTCCTCAGCCCTGGGGATCTCCGCTGGTCAAGGGTTTACTCCTAAACCGAGTATGGAGGCTGCCCTACGGCTTATGAAGGAGCATGCCTCTAAAATTGACTCTACGAAGGTAATAAAGGACCTCTCTCTGTAACAGGACTGAATTCAAGATTACCTACAAACTACTACCCATTAAGTTAACAATAGCATAACAAGACAAGAGTATTTTTACCAGAGTTATGCCCCTTTCATTGCCAAATATCGGCATTGTGTAGAAAAAAAGTTTTCTATTTCTTATTCAATTCCTCAAAGTTTTTGTTCACTACTACAAGAAACAATTATGTTCAACATATGTTAGGAATTTTTATACGCCTGTCAACGACACTACATTTTCCTGTGGTAGTTTTTACTTTTTCCAGTGACAGGCGTATGATGTTCCTGCTGGCGGAACTCTAATTTGAGTTTGGTAAAAACCAGATTTTCAGAGTTTATGAATTTGTGTAAAACATGTAAATGAGGAAAACTGAAAATGAACGGACCAGGATTCAAACACGGATCCTCCAAACTCTAGATGGACATAACATGCAAGCTACTGGAGCTCAGAACCTTTATATCATCATTTTTTTTTTCAGGCGCTAGAGTTGTTGCCAGCAGCGACTAGAATTGAAGAAATATTAAATTATTTGGAAAGTGTGATGGAACACCAGGCAACTGTAAGGCGGAAGAATCAGGTCCTGAAAAGCATGTTTTATGCTGAAAATTTACAGGTAGGAACCAGGTCCAAAAGAGCATGTTTTACGCTGAAAATTTACAGGTAGGAACCAGGTCCAAAAGAGCATGTTTTACGCTGAAAATTTACAGGTAAGAATCAGGTCCTAAAGAGCATGTTAATGCTGAAAATTTACAGGTAAGAATCGGGTTCTGAAGAGCATGTTTTACGCTGAAAATTTACAGGTAAGAATCAGGTCCTAAAGAGCATATTAATGCTGAAAATTTACAGGTAAGAATCGGGTTCTGAAGAGCATGTTTTACGCTGAAAATTTACAGGTATGAATCAGGTCCTGAAGAGCATGTTAATGCTGAAAATTTACAGGTAAGAATCAGGTAAACATAAAAAATCTTCCTTCGTCGTGAGCTGATAAATTCTCAGGAAACCTCGTCCTGATGTTGTTCTGAGGTAAAACAAGATATTTTGAACAATTATGTCAACAGAACACTGACTACAATCGTTGAGATGACACCTAGCAAGGGATGGAGTCATGTAGGTGGTAAACTGGTATCTAACTACATAATTGTACTATTATAATAAAACTAATCTTAACCTGATCAGTGATGTTTAAGTTGTCACACTAGATATAACTTTACCTAGACATAATGGACTGATGAAGTATGAAATGTTATATTGATTGCAATGTCTGATATAAGTTATGGAAGTTACCAACACAAGGAATTTATTGTATCCTCCTCAATGAGTTTAATTGTTTATGTGAATATCACTATCTGTTTAACCCAGATATACCTTATCTCGTCCTTTCCTTCTTGTCTCTTCCTTCTCGTCCTTTCCTTGGTGGAAAATGAAGAAATTTTATAATTTCAAAAATCTTCATTTACATTGTGTCTGACAAAATGTTTTTAAAAACATATCATTATGTTTAAACATTCCACTTTCAACTGACACAAATGATATTTGTTTCTCCAAATGAAAAAGACAGTTGCTGTACTCATTACTGGACAAGTTGAAAATAATTTGCTAACTTAAAATCATCATCATTATGGAGTAACCTCCCTTCCATTAATAACTTAAATGGATTTTTTTTTTCAGGTTCATGAACAGACGATGTTTTATCACAAACACAAAGTGGTTATCAATGATGAGAAGATGTGTAAAGTCTGCAAGAAAAGAATTGGAAACAGGTAATATCATAGTTATGGTGTTATACATGTACGATCCATACCAGTGTATAAATAACATCGATTCTGAGGAAATTGTCACTAGTGTTATTAAAAGGTTGTCATCACCCACACTATAAAATATGGGGGGAATATCAAATTCCACACAAAACATTTTGCCTGCAGATGTCCATTCCTTATTTCATGGACTTTATTGGACAGTCCAGTGTCCAGCTGGACCAGGAAAATACCTTCCTATAAATAGTCCTCTCCCTGGCAAGATTACAGTACCAGGACTGTGAGCTTTATTTTTATTTCAACAAAAACTGCTGATGCATGAATGGCTTTATTAAAGATCAAATGTTTATTTTAGTTTTTTTTTATAGAAAATTGGATTTTAACTCATCAAGCTCTTATCTAGATGAATAAAATAGTATGTTCATATATAGTGCAGATATAAGAAAGTGATAATAGGCGGGCCATAGCATACTAAAAAGTAGACTTTCACCTACCTGTACCAGGTACACTACCTACTGCGTTATAGTCAAACCAGAATGACCTTTTGCGTTGACCTTTTGGTGGAATATTCAAAGTGGGTAGTTCTTTTGTTAACAAAACATATTGATTAGGAATACTACTGTGTCAAGCAGGGTGCTGTTTTGGACCATTCGTTTTTGTTACAATTTTATATTGACAACATAGGGATTGTATCATTTATTTTTGATGCATGGTTTACACATATTCAAGTAACTATGTGATCAATTGTTCACATGTCAACAGTTTTGTCGCTTAATCTAGACCTGTATAAATACAAATGATGCAGCTGATGATAAGGTTTGTTACATTATAAACAACTAACAGATATACATGTATATATACAAAGCACCTATTTTTCCTGAAATGACTATAGACTCGTCTGTAATCGTCATTTGCTAATCAAAGTTCAACACGACAGGTCATTCTGGCCGGACTATAATGGTATCTGTTGTTACTGTGTTGTGTATCATTTCAGTGCGTTTGCCCGCTACCCCAGTGGAATGGTCGTCCATTACTTCTGCTGTAAAGACCCTAAAGTCAACCCGCTGGAGAAATGACGAGGGACACTTACATAGACGTTAAATTGTGATAGATACACATTCCTAAAGAGGATTTCAAATGCCTGAATGGTCCTATGGCTAGTTAGACATTCTGAAGGAGACTTTGGAATACAAATCAAAGATTTCAGTTAACACTGGATAAATTGACGGTTGACAGGGAGAGAATGAGTGCAATATTATGGAAAATGCAGCATGATTGTTTCTTTGTGTGAAAGAAAATGTGTTTAAGGCCGACCGGAGTATCATGGAAGTGTAAGTGGTTTCTCAAGCTTTTATCAAAATATTCTTAAAATTAGGCTCCAGAAACAGTCGAATTGATCAAACCAGTTAAGTTGATGGCTTGTTAACAATTCTACAGATTCCTCAAGAAAATGTTCCAATTTGCTTCAAGTATCAATCCTGAATTTGTCTTAACTTTTGTTTTTTATATCGTTTTTTTATAAAACCAGAGACATACAGCCTTAATGTAAATAATATTTTTGAGAAAAGTTAATGAATTGGCAAATCATAAAATTCATATCAAGAACATATTAGATAAAATGTAAGTAATCAATGATTCAAGAAAGATGATGCTAGTATGATGTCCATGAGGGAATATTAGTTATTCTGCAAATGTCAGTTCTAGTTGTTTGTAAATCTGTTGATGACGTCCCCACAGCCATCATATTTGTTATCTCAGAAGAGATTATTTTTGTACGTCAGAAACATCATTTTCCTGGTAAATTTTGCTTTTGCTATATTTATTTTGTAGATAAATTACAGCTTTTGCCAAAACATCTTGTCTGATATTTGGGATAATACTATCTTTACTGTGCCAACCTTACTTTGTTTACTGTACAGGAGATCTATAATTGCTGTGTGTTTTGGTACAGTAGTTCATGTGTAAATTGGATTTATGGTGATATGACAGGGTTAGGAAATAATGAACCGGTTGTCATGGAAATTGTCATGAGTGATCTTTTTTTCAAATGTGCCATCATTTGTTTTGTTGCAAAACTTTACTATGCCATTCCATGCTGATTTTCTTGATATCTAGACTTTTACGGAAAAGCATGCAATTTTTCCAAGAAGTTATTATTTCAAAAAAGGAATGAAAAAATGCCACAGTTCTCTTGAAGTGTTTAGTGGTTACAGGGAGAATCCTGTTTGAGCTGTGAAACTTTATCTACAAGGAACAGTTTTTTTCAGGACATTTCTACTCACCAAAATATGGAAATTTGATCATTGCAAAAAAAAGTGATTTTGTCCTGAATCATATAACCTTTCTTGCAGTTATATATTAGTAGAACATGAAAAAATCTTGACATTACCATGGAATTAAAAATGATACAACACACGACTTTAGTTTTTACTCTTTATCTCATATGAAAGGGAGTTATCCCCCCTATATATTTTTCCCATTTCCGGTGTCACAGCCCGTTAACAGGGGGGAATAACCCTTACAAGCTGTACTCAAACATAGGTCTGACGTTCAATTGGAAATCTTTTCTCGGGAGATTGATTTCTACGATTGTTTCATAACTCATTAAAAACTTTTTTTTTTGCTTCAAGACTTTCCATGTTTATAAATGTTGAGGTATATATTGAGATTTATTTATTATATCGAAGTTCACAAAGGATCGTATTCAACAAACTTAACATACTGTCCAAAAACAGATAAAACCCTTTTAAATTTGTATTCACATCTTTAAAATTATGGTTTTGTTGTCAAGTGTGAGATAAGCTTTATGCATATTAAAGATTTACAGTTCTAAATACAATGCTATTTTAAAATTCCATTCATGCGGTCAATGAAATTCTCAAATACTTACCAGTATGTAAAGAAAAATATCTCGTGTGCTAGAAATTAAAACGTACTTTTCTTTTCACCAATATACCATTGCTGATAGATAATAGAAAAAATACAGTTGGCACAGTGGTAACTCACTTACCTTTCATGAAGGCAGCAAGGGTTAAAATCCCTAATTCTCTGGGTATTCTGGTTTCTTCCGACAGTAAGACCACTCACCTGCTTCCGTTCAAGCCAACAAGAGGGGGAAATGTCATTTGATAGAACTTGTTTCTCAATTGTTAAATATACATTGTTTACATTTTACAATTCAATCTGGAAATCTAGTCAAAGTGTTAGAATGTTTACTTTATTAAAAGGTATGTCCTGTCTAAGACTGTTCCTGGTATTTATGCAAAGATCTTTGAAGGTCTCCAGAATTTTTGGTATATGCGTTTCTGAGTGATCATGCTCAACAAGATTCTTTGACTTCTGTCTCCTTCACTTCAGCATACTTGTCAAACGCATTGGTGATCTTATGTAAGTTTACTCCTGCCACAGCAAGCGGTGGAATTCATGTGTGTAACATAAAAGAATAAATTGATTAATATGAAATAAAAAATAATAATAATCAACAGATTTTGTAATTCTGTTAGCTATAATGAAGTTCATACATATCGAAATCATAAATATAAGTACAACAGGTATATACACTGTAAATTATTGATAAGGTCCAATTCACCAAACTTCACCAAACTAAGGAAAAAGGCCCTGCACGTGGCATCCCAATGATTCTCAGATCCACTTTACTGCTGTTTTGTTTCATTCAGGGGAACCGGTTTTAGTCACCTGCTATGATAGCATACAGGTGGGATACATACAACGGCCTTTTTCTAGGGCTTTCCAATGTCCCCTGAACCACAGGTGCCCCGACTCATTTTATAAAATAATAACATATAAGAGTACATATAAATGTACTCTTATATGTTATTTTATAAAACGAGTCGGGCACCTGTGCCTGAACAGAAGGCATTAAACCTCCCCCTTTATACACATAATTGTTAATAGCCATTGGCCTCCTTTTCAATATCATAAAACTTCTTTGGTATACGCTAAAATTAACAATATCCCTTTGGCTAAAAAACATAACCTTATCCCCAGTTCAATGGAGACAGAATCGTGGTTGGAACTGATCGTAGGGCGTAGTGGCAACGTTATTTCCTTTAAAGTTTTTTCCCCAGAGCTGCAATTAAATTACACTTTAAAACAGGTTATTATCCAGCGATGCTCTCGGTTCTGGAATATCTGTAGGGTGCCAAACAAATGGTGTCCCATGGCGATATGTTCAGAATAGCTATGGATGACAACAATCATTGGGTGACATGGACACCATGCAGGTGAGTCCAAAAAATAACGTAATTGCCAGGATTTGAAATGTCTCATTTTTCTGAATGAAGACATACCGGCAGACACATGGCAGATGTTCGACAAAGCTTTGATTAGATTTACGTATACTGTCCGCTTGTCGGGATAGCAAGGAATTTCACATCCATTATGTTCTATTACAACAAAGACAGTTTCAAGGAATAGGAATTACACTGAAGGACGGCACTTCCGTTCGAAAGAGGAAGCGTCATTGTCACATTATATTTCCAGTGTTACTTGGACAAACATTAACCTAAAATTCTTTGTAGGATGAGCTACGTCGAAGTTAGACATGAAAAATGAAAGTACACCAAAGAGATAGGTTCTACTTAAATCGAGCTTGGGGTTTATTCAGAAACATTCAAATTGGTACGATTTATTGAAATCGGGAATGAAAACCGTAGCGCTCATATTACAGAAAGGAGATCTTTCAGTAAACAGTGTTTCGGACATTAATGTAGCGGCGGCATTTGTTAGCAGAGGAAATCTTAAAACCGCGGCCACAGAACAAGCCATAGAAGTCAAACATCAGTCGAAACGCAAAGCCCTGCGATCAGCAACCAATGTCCCCTCCGGGGAGGACAAGAAGAAGAAAACCAATCGTTTTAACATAGTAGTATAGATAACCACACTTTCATTGCGACCTTCACATAGTAGTATAGGTCACTACACTTTCATTGCCGACCTTAACCTAGCAATATAGGTACCTAGTTAGTTACCTATACTACTACGTGAAGGTCAAGGTCGGCAGCTCGCTACAGGCCCCTGTGGAAGAGATATTTGCGAAGATTGATCCCATAAAAGGTTATATAATGGAAATGTTTTTACTTTGTTTTCCATTCTCTTTAGTACTGGCATAAGTTTCCCGTAAATGTGTCAAATTAGAATTGATTGATTTGATTCTCCCCCACTCAAACCAACGAATGAGTACATCAGATAGGAACGGTCACCTCGGTCAATGGTGGTGGGCTTCTAGACGTTGCTGAGTTATGGACCAGCGGCCAGAGATTCCCAGTTGACTAACGTGGTTTGGTATAAAAATATTCGGAAAAAAATGACACGACAAGAGAGAACAATTACGGGGGCGTGAAGGAGAAATTATTGTCAGTAACGATTCAAACGGTCGAATTAATGGGAACTACTTACCGCACTTTTTTTCAAAGAAATGTATTTTATCAATAACGTAGATGTAAAGATGACGCCTAACGAGAAGCAAAGAAGTCTTTGGGTTGATTGGAGAAGTGGGATGAATTCAAGTGGTCATCAACGACATGTATCTCAATTTGAGTAAAGTAAGACTGGACACATTGGTCAAGCGAGCTCATGCAAAAAGCTTTGGGAAGGGCGCCTGTCAAAATCTTTCAGAAGAATCGAAATTAAGGTGTTCCAGTTCCTTGAGGGAACCACAACATCGTCAAGGGCAACATGTTTTACGACAATTGCCAAAAAGATTGTTTGTCGGGAGTGAAGACAGTGGTGCCTATAGGCTAGCGGAATCAGTTTCATTTCAATCATTTCAGTATCAACTTTGTTGTCTTGAACATGACTGACAAACAGATATCCTCGAAATATTTACAGCCCTATTTCACCTTCAAGCATTTTATCATAAACTACATGGAACTGTTTACGAGTACGAGTACTGGTAAATAGGTCAACCGGACGAAGACAACAACATTTCGAGAGATGACTACAGTACACGATATTCGCTGTTTGGGTTTGAGTTAACGCCAGATCTGTTGGAAATGGGCACCTTTCATCTGAAAACAAGCCAACCAGTCTGAGGAGTGTATTTCGGCGAGGCCTTCCCCAATAAGATTAATGTCGTTGTCAGTGCAGAGTTTGAGAATATCGTAGAAATCGATCGTAATAGACAAATCTTATTAAACATTTTGCCCTGTTTCAAATGGGTATATGCAAGTACGAGATTGCCAATGTATCTATTAAACGTTCTTGTCATATATCGGTCTGTAATACCGATCACGAGAGTCAAGTTGATATCGCCATCAGGGGTCATTCGATGTTGTTCTTGTTATTTTGATCAGAACTCTCTTGAATCTGGTTCCAATGTTGGTTTATTTCACTCTCCGATACACCTCAGAAGCAATCATTTCCTCGGGACCATCTCAACATCTTAAAACCTAGGGTAAAATCATGCTTCAACGCCTCAGAAAAAAAGGCAACATTTTGGCAGTCATGTGGAATGAGACATCTTGGATAGATAAAAACTTACCACAGACAACATCTCATCTCTTTTCCATTTGTTGTTAATTGTGTTTTACGTAGGAGAGCTTGACTAGTTTAATTGTAGTTAACTTGTGCTGTGTTTAACATATATAGAGATAGTCTGGTTCCCTGACCCGTATTTCCGTTTCCGTTGGACTACAATATAAAACTATTATACCTCCAATATAGGGACCCCATATTGTAGTCCAACGGAAACGGAAATAAGGGTCAGGGAATCAGACTAATACAGAGTGAGAATATCCAACAGTGTTTTCAGTAATACCAAATATATTTCACGAGTGGAGCTAATATTTTGATATTTTTCATAAGAGTTCGAAAAATTTCAAAATATTAGCCACACAAATATATTTGGTATTACTGACGATTCTGTTAGATATTCTGTTTATTACATTTTTATAGCAAAATCTACCGAGGCAGCTTCAAAGTCATTTTTTTTCGTTTGTAAGCAGTAATTTGATTGGTCAAAAAAAAGTGATATTTTTCACTAGTGAAATTTTTTATCGAACGAATGATTTTCGATATTTCACTGGTAAAAATGTAACAAATGTGTTTACTAAAGTCACCAGTACGGAACACGAGGGTTTGTTTCAATTACGTCACAGAGTATCCTAAATTCAGCGATCTTACAGAAATAAAACGCCTATAAAATTGACGATAGTTATATACTGCCATCCGTCGTCTCCGGCATTATCAAACGAGAGGTTGGTGGGGCATATTTACTCACAGGCATGTATATTATAGCTTTGTGTACATGATGTTTGTTTACGTAATGTTTGTGTGTATCTTTGATGTTAATTGTCAGCCATAGAGAACACAGAGTTTCTGAGGAGTTACGCTATCAGGGTATATAGTGATAGGGACATTGTGATTGTCCCGACGTAACAAACATCTCGGTGTGTAAGGACCGGGCCGGGGGATACCGTTGTTCATTTCGTCTGATGCCAGTATGTCAGATATTTATATGTAAGTCTCAGAGTATGTGTTGTACAGAAATGATCTGCCATGGGTGCAAATTATAAACACTTTTGTACCCATCTTTGTTCACCGACACTACATTTCTAGGCCATAGAATTTAAATAACCATGACACCTAAAAACTCGTCAGTGTCAATTTCATGTACGGAAGTAGTCAAAATTCATGCTTAGTATCTAACATCAGTTTTTAACATCAGAAATTTCTTTTTTATTTATAAGAAGAAAATCAGTAGTTTGTTCCATTCTCTATCCACAGCACAACAATATAACGTTTTGTTACAACTTTTATATAAAACAATAATTCTTGCATGGAAAGCCATAAAATCGACGGATGTAGTACAGTTATAAAGAGTTCTGTCTTACGCTCATAACTTCACCATACAAAGCAGTACCGTAGTTTTAAAGATCCACACCGTTATTGCGTTGTGATATCCCTGAGAATTACAAAAATGGTAGCCCGAGTTTTCTCTGGCCCTGTCACCATGTCTGGTATAGGTGACAGGGCCAGAGAAAACTCGGGCTACAAAAATGGTAACGATAATTTTATCCATTGATGTCAACAAGTTAGGTAATTAGTTGTTATAACCTATTTCATGTATTTTGATTCGTGGCTCAAAAGAATAAGCTTTCCACCTATTTTTAATATATAAGTATAAGTTATCATTGTTTAAATCTAATGTGTGAAGCCGTTTTTCTCTCTTTCCTCGTCCATTTACACAACCTATCCATTCAACCAAGAAAAACAGCACAGCGCCTTCCTGTAGAGGTCTCCACAGCGTATACAAGCCTTTTAGTTATAAATTCTCTTAAATATCATTGCATGCGCAGCATACAGTATACATAACTATCAAGTTTGAATTAACATTCCCTTCTGCGCGTGACTGTAAGTACGTGCTTGATATGATATGCATACGGGGTGCTTATCGCGATTCGATCTGAAGCCAACACGCGACTTTTGTTTTTTACAATCTGTTTTTTTTCTGCATATCAACCAAAAGTCAGATAGGGTCTGCATTTTTCACTGTTCAAAAGCATTTGTCCATTCAGTCAACGGGAGGTCGCGGTTGTCCATTCAGTCAACGGGAGGTAGCGGTTGTCCATTCAGTCAACGGGAGGTCACGGTTGTCCATTCAGTAAACGAGAGGTAGCGGTTGTCCATTCAGTCAACGGGAGGGAGCGGTTGTCCATTCAGTCAACGGGAGGGAGCGGTTGTCCATTTAGTCAACGGGAGGTAGCGGTTGTCCATTCAGTCAACAGGAGGTAGCGGTTGTCCATTCAGTCAACAGGGGGTAGCGGTTGTCCATTCAGTCAACAGGAGGTAGCGGTTGTCCATTCAGTCAACGGGAGGTAGCGGTTGTCCATTCAGTCAACAGGAGGTAGCGGTTGTCCATTCAGTCAACAGGAGGTAGCGGTTGTCCATTCAGTCAACAGGAGGTAGCGGTTGTCCCTTCAGTAAACGGGAGGTAGCGGTTGTCCATTCAGTCAACGGGAGGTAGCGGTTGTCCATTCAGTCAACGGGAGGTAGCGGTTATCCATTCAGTCAACGGGAGGTAGCGGTTATCCGTCCATTCAGTCAACACGAGGTAGCGGTTGTCCATTCAGTCAACGGGGGGACTGAAATTGATTGCTTGATCAGACAAACAAATTGCATTGATTGGTTAGAGAAACCAAACTTGTTGTCATGGTCAGGTCATACAAACAGTCTAGTTTGTAGTTGATATATTTTTATCAACATTGATTAAATTTTTTGTCTGCTACGCCAATAATGCTTTCCTGTGTAATTGGACGGAGGCAAAGAGAGGCAGGATTGAGTCAAATTACAATGATACAGCATAGTATTGTATACTGCAGTATAGCCGAAAGCGACATCGATCTCCGAAATCGGATACAAATCGTATACACGATTCTACTGCTTATTTGTGCCATTTCGTCTTTTCGACTTTTCGTCCAGCCAACACGAAAATAAACAAACCTAAATGTTCGTCCTTTCACCCCGAATTACGTTGTGTGCCTCTGGTAAGCATACTGAGTGGGACGGAATAAATCGGCTCATTTTTGCCGGACAAAAACTAGAACTGTCGTCCGGGGACCAACTCATGCATCCCCCCGCCACCCATTCAGTTATTTGTAGGATAATGAAATTAATTGTATATCCTTGTAACACAGGGTCGGGGTCAATTTAGCTTTCCGAAACGGGATGGTTATATATAACGCACATCTACAATGTATAAGTATTATTGTTGGTAAATTTAGTTGAAATCCCATTGCATTTATATGACAAGGACTTGTAAGCACGTGGAAACCATTACAGGAGTCCCCCAAACGTCTTTTCTCCGGGAATCCTAGATTTCGTACGGCGAAAAATGTCCTTTCGGCTTTTCGTAGATATGCGATTAACAGTCTATATATATCTAATTAATTGTCTTAAGCTATGTAATTTATGTAATTAGCAGTTTCTATGTGTGTATATATATATATGTGTGTGTGTGTGTGTAACTAACTGTCTATATATCTATGGATTTAGCAGTATATATGTGTGATTGGCAGTCTATGTAATATGTATGGTCTAGCTGTTCGTACTTCATTTGATTTCATACACATTGCGAGTTCGAAACCTACGTGGGTCAGTTGCCAGGTACTGACCGTGGGTCGGTGGTTTTTCTCCAGGTACTCCGGCTTTCCGCCACCTCCAAAACCTTGCACGTCCTTAAATGACCCTGGCTGTTAATAGGACGTTAAACAAAAACAAACAACCCGTTCTACACATATATCACGGCACATCTCACCTATTGAGTAGGAAGGAAATTCTTTACGGAGATGTCTCTGATGGAGAGTATCATATGCCGATACATGTTTAAATGATGTCATATACATGTACATGAATTTGATTTTGTTCTCAATGTTGTTGAAAAAAGTCAAAATTTTGACATATTTCTTAAGGCTGTCCTAAAAAATTAAACCGTATATCTCTCAATGATATAATATAAAATAATGATAGTATGTAGACTTTATCGAAAGCAAGTATGTACGTGTGTAAGGGTGTGTGTTATTGCACATGTGTATGTACGCGATCTAATAAATCCCGTACATTGATTATATGCGTACAGAATGACGACGACGATGATTTCATGACGACGACGACGATGATGTCATCATCATCATCATCATCATCATCATTTTCTCCCAAATCTGGTTACAGTGAGTGCATAACGAAAATTCTGAAACCACAACTTAAAGTTAGGCGGAGTGTCTTAGCCACCTTGACGTAATATTACCCACGACACATCCTTAATTTGTTTCCGTTTGGAAGTCGCCTGTAACTCCAGAATTTGTTGTATCAATTTTGTCGAAGCTCCGGTCTAAGTCTGGTCAGTTATAATATACCACCCCTGCTGGGCCGACACTAATTACATGTCAATTGTCTTACTCACTCGACCGTAGCGAAGTTCAGAATACAATTGACAAGGTCTAATGGTCAGGGTCGAGTCCTACAACAAGTTTAGGTTTTGGTTATATTTGGAACAGCCAATACGTTTTAAATGAAAGTCATTTTATGCAAGTATATGTCCAGCGTGTTCATGATGTATTCATTCAAGAATTACGCAGTGCGTTTGATATATCGTCGAAATGTTATTTATACAAACATATTGTGGATACCTTCAATACTCAATTTTATCTTATTAAGCCAATTGATTATAAATTTAAACAGTTATTGAGTCAATTCCGTATGCAAGGACACAGTCTTATTATTGAATCTGGGCGCTACAATAAAATACCTAGAAGTCAAAGAATTTGCAGTTTGTGACAAAAATGACGTCGAGGACGAAGTACATTTTGTGCTTCTTTGTCCTGCATATTCTGAACTAAGAAAAACATACATCAAAGAGTATTATTATTCTCGTCCAAGTGTTTATAAACTGATAGAATTATTTTCCAGTAAAAGTGTTAAAACTTTGAATAGATTGGGTAAATTTTTGTTACATGCCACTGCAGAAAGAAAAACTCTCCTTGTAAATAATTAAATTAAATGTGTTTTCATATATAGTGTTCTTGTGTATATTTAGAAAGTATGTTACTTATATTGAATAGTACATGTTTAAATTATGTCGTCATACTGTCATGACGTCATAGGCATGCAATACGTAAACGCTGAATTGTTATGCATCAGTTACAAGTTTTCAAAATCATTATGTTATTCATTATTATGTGTCGTAAGTATATTGCCTGTGTTGTGCCCTCCGCCATCTTGTCATTCAAGATGCAATATGAATACATATTATATGAATATTGTGTTATCCTATATGCTGTGTTGCATTTGGAATAAATAAATTGAACAACGGTCTGAAAACTTTACCTGTGACAGGACTAGCATATTATATATATCTATTATATATCTTTGAATACGTCCCTGGCTGTGATTATGTTTTTTTGAATTATTCCGGGTTTGTTCATGATCATTCAAAAAGGTATAGATATCATTATATTGAGCGACACCAATGATTTTGTCATTTATGTGACATAAATAATATTGAAGACGAGTTCCATTTTGTATTAATGTGTCCTCGTTTTGCAAATTTAAGGAAAACATTCTTGAAACGGTTTTATGTGACAAATCTAAGTGTGTACAAATTAGTAGAATTGCTTTCTACAAATAGCCCTAAAGAATTGACAAGTTTGGGTAAATATATAAAAGTTGCTAATAAGAAAAGTTTAGAATTATTACGATGAGATATTTCGTTTGTATACATACTGTTTAATATGTAATTACTTATCATAAATTCATGATTTAACGAATATATAAATGCACCCTCCAAACATTGTTGTGTTAGCGGTTCCACGGCTGAACCTTAGTATATATGTATATATGTTTTCTGTGAAACCTACTCCACCGTACATATGTCTGTACTCTAAACTGATGAGCTAATTAGCTCAAAGTAACAAAGAACTTGTTGCGTACTCTAAGAGACAATATATTACCCGGTTATTAACAGCACCGAACACAAAGACACTCATGTTTCATCAATTTTCATAAGTTTTGTAACATAGTTGTACGTCTGTGCCTTCATGAATTTCTTTAACTTAAAATTTCCATTTGAAAAGTATCTTATTAAGACCTGTATGTTCCATCATGCATTGAATGGTTCCATGTTTCCTTGTGACAAGTCCTCTGTTTCCGTCAGCCTGTTGGTCAATAAGGTGAAAACGACAACACATAAACCTACACTGTAAACACAGATGTATAAATTCTTGATATGGATAGTGATCTTGATATTATTACCAGCATTTTGTTATCAACAACTGCATTTTCTTTACCATAATATTTATCGATCCATTTTTTTTTTCATGATAACTACATATATGAATTTACCATCTTTATTCATTTCGTTGTTCTGTCCTAATTTCGTCTGTCATTTGATGTGTATTGGTAGTTGAACAGTATATTGATATGCAGGTCAACTTCTGACAAATCATTATTGTTTAGATGTTCTTGTAGTCCAGTAATGATTACCGACGGGGACGATTATGGCGATCAATGAAGTAGCTAGTTTCCTAATCCAAATATGTTGTCCGATGGACGTTGATGAGACCAGGGCGGTCGCCGACAGGCACAATTCTTTCGGTGACTCCATAGGATCTCACAGGTAAGCTACAGGGAGTCCCTGTAGAGCCGCGGGGAACTACAGGTATCCCACTCTCCAGCTGTGATGACACCCCAGAGGGCCAATATATTGACATTTCCCAACTTTATATATAATAGAGTCAACCGTTTTCTAACCAAGGCTTGTGATCTAGATGATTCAGATTCACACCTAGTATCACTTGGTCAACAAAATACCTTACCTGTATACCTCAAAATTCAGAATATTGGCTAAGTGGGAAGATACCATTCAGAGTACTTTTCGTCTTTTTTTGGTGTCTGGTTTATAAAAAAACTGGCGTAAACAAAGCCGGTAAACAATCAGAATCGTTCAGTTTAGATACAAATAAATACGACAACATTGGATAGTATTTTTTTTTCTGAAATATTCGTAATTCAGCTATGGGATGAAACAATAAGATTCAAACAATGGTAATGATATTGTAAAACATATAGTAATACAATTAACTAGCTCACTGAGACAGTGATTGAACAATCTCGTCAAATAATCATTAACACAGCTGTGGTTAGGTAAGAAATATGACTAAATAGACAATTTAGCCACACTAACGCGCTTTCCTATCCCTAGTGCACGCGCGGCCTACGCGACCCCCACCTCGCGGTAAAACGGCCTTACCTAGATATTGTTTTAAATATGGTAGACACCAAGCCAAAAAAGCAACGGTTAATTAAATTTTCATGTGTATTAAATATGTTTGTTTTTATTTTACTTGTTTTAAGAAATAATTATATAAAAGCCAGACGAACTGGTGTGTGTTCCGCCCACCTGTCAAACAGCGACATGGAAGTTAATTAATTGGATAATAAAACAAAATTGATTCCATTTGATAATGTTTATTTCCATTATCATCATATTTGAGACGTTGCGGGCAAATTTATCTATGAGTATTTAAAGTAAAATATTCCACCTGCTAGTTAAAAACTTTATATTTCTTTAATTAGAACACACAAACGTTAAATATTTCTTAAAGTTATAATTCATCAACATTGTCTGTTACAGGTTGGCACCATCGGCTGGATGGAAAATCTGGACACGCCAACCTGCTGTTCTGCCTGGCGGTTCTACTCCCGCTGAAGGAAGCTTCCCTGGTAGGCACCCAGATGCGACTGTTGTCAGAGAACGCCCTCTAGCGACACCAAAGGACCCCCTACCAGAGGGTCCAGGGGAGACCAGCGGGGGTCGGGGTCAGTATGGTGACGATGTTATCGTTCTTCAAGAAACTGGGTCAGATACACGCTCAGAAATTCGTGGCTTTACATCGGAATTTCGGAATTTACGTACATTTGTTGATTTGATTATGATGGCAATTATTATGCTGACTTTATTTTGTGATTATCGTGGGCATTGTTATTCGGATTTGATACTTTTCTTTCGGACGATTAACGTTTTGTGATTTCTTTTTTAGCACATATACATTTGCGTGTCTTTTGGAGAGGGCCTCCACGTGACAAGAGTTGAGCTGTCACAGCGATGGCGGTTTCATCGTGGACAAATACCATCTAATAAACAATTTTTTGATTCATTTAATTATCAAAACAATTAAAATCTAATATATGATATTTATTACATTTTTACCAGTGAAATATCAAAAATTATTCATTCTATAAAAGTGATATTTTTCACTAGTGACAAATATCATATTTTTCACTAGTGAAAAAATATCACTTTTGCTGATTTGACCAATCAAATCAATGATTAGAAAATACCAAAATAATTGACCAATCAGAAAGCCCGACATATATGTCAGCACCTGGACAGGAGAAACTACTTTTTTTGTTTACAAATTATCGCTGTAGTCCTAGTTAGCATATGGGGTAGGGTTTTCGTTGATAAAAAATGTAATAAACAGAATATCTTACAATGTCTTCAGTAATACCAAATATATTTCACTCGTGTGGCTAATATTTTGATATTTTTCATATATTTGGTATTACTGAAGACACTGTTAGATATCCTCTATATCTTTACAATACAACCTGGTAACATATAAGAACAGTTCGAGTAGAGTCGTGTAATTGACGTCTCTCCTATAATAAACCATTCATATAACATAACCTGATCATGATTGATAAAACAATGAATTACAGGACCACCATCAAAACTCTAGTAGAAATATTTTTAATCCAAGGTAGCGCAAAATCATTAACTGTATTTTCATTCCTTATCACTCTTCTACACCGCAAGCTTGTAGTGATGTTTATTGACCGTTTCGGAACAGATAGTAAGTAGTACAAGTGAGTTTATGTCAGTATGTGCCCGTGTCATTTTTTCCATTCTTCACACTAACCAAGACTCTCAGAGTCATGATATTTAGCTGATAGGTTTCTTGGATTGGTGAAAAGAAATGACCTTGACCCATATTCAAGGTCAAAGTTGTCCTTTGAACGACTTCTTCTCACTTACCAAGACACCCGTTCGCCCCTGTGAGGAAGGCTTTGGGCCCTGTCCCCTAGCCGAGACATACCAGAGTCTTTAAAAATGGTAGTTGCTGTTCCTTGCTTAGCGCTCAGCATATTAGGAGTGGGACGACTGGTTCGTCCGTTGTCAGTATAATGTGAACGGGTGGGGTGTGCTGCTGGGTGTCTTCGGCAGTATGCTTCAGTGAGGTAGCACTATAAATCGGCAAAAGTTCCGGCCTATCAAAAACAAGGAGACTGAACACGAACATACCGCAGCCTCCCAAAACACATACGCACTCACCACACGCATGCATGTCGCACGCACGGGAGGCCGTCCTTAAATGACCTTAGCTGTTAATATGACGTTAAATAAAATAAACCAAACCAAACCCCGGAATTATGATATTCAGTTGATATGTTCCTTGGATGAGGCCCGACAGAGTTTGAGAAAAGAAATGGTATTGGCCCATATTCAGGGTCACAGGGGTCAAATCTGTTCAAACATATGAAAGACTACTTCTGATCACCTGAAAGGCCTAGAATGACGTCATGGCGTATTTGTGGATAAGCGAGGTGAGCCCAATGGGCCTCTTGTGCATTTGAAAGTATTGTTTTATCGTCGCTACCAATAACGTTTAAATTTAATAATAAATGGATACTTCAAGCAATTGGTAAATGTTAATTTTTTCTATGAATCTGCATGGACATTTCTAAGTACATATAATCCAAATGGCAAGTCTTATTTTATATTTTCATTGTCCAAGTTTCTATTATTTTTCATCGGGAGAAACAAAGGTCGACAAAGAGGAGGTCCAGCGCCCCCGTCTCATGGAGCACTTCCGGTAAGTCGGGATGAATCGTGCGCTTTACCAAAGGAAAACGTCCATGGATAGATTAGGTATGGTAATTGGTAGTATAATGCTATGATAACTTGTAAAGACAAAGCCACAGCCGTTTATTCATTGAACAAACGTTTATTGTTAACTGCATATTTGATGTGTTTTAAGGGTAAGTTGAAAAGAAAAAAATGCACAAAATTTTCCGAAATTATATATGTTATTTTTATGTTTTCAAAATTCATAAAGTTTGTATAAAATAGCACACATGAAAGTATTTAAAACAATTGCTGCAGCAAACAAGGCCAACTACTAAGCATTGCTATACGTACCTACTTTTCTGCGTCTGGTTTTTGATATGCCATGTCAGATATCTTTTAGGAATAAAGACCTCCCTACAGCACTTATCGCAAGTGCCGTAGATAATTTGTGTGTGTGTGTGTGTTTTTTTTTTTTATTTGCAACACTTATGGCGCTCTTCCAGATTTTAAAAAACTCTTTTCAAGCAGTCTGATATTCTGGGTTTTTTTAATGTCTTATTGCTTAGAGCAAATATCGCACTGGACAGAATGGCCTAAATGGTTATACCGAATATGTGAATTCATAGCATTTGCGCTTCCAAAACTTTTATCACAATAATGGCATATCTGTTTTACATTGAGCTTGTATTGTGACTATGTGTGCTGTTGTGGCTGTGTGCTGTTGTGGCACGTGCTTATCAGCGATATTTGTGACGAATGTTTTGCATTCATGGCCTTTCATTCAATCGGTGTGAAGCCCGGAGTGCCTTTTCAGGGAAGCTTGAGATGGCGCTGTTTTCCCACTCTTGTCACATTATCACACATGCGATCTGCGCCATTACCCATCTCCTCTTTATGGCCATTGTCCATACCCATCTTTCACTCTAAAAATTAAAAAAAAAAAATTAAATTAAAAAAAAATCTATAAACAAAAATACGCCATGACGTCATTATATACACGTCCAATGCCAAAAGGAAATGCAATGTTATATCAAGTGAAAACATATACTGAAATGCAAGATTTATTGTCAAAGCTAAATGCCAAGAAAGGAAGTACAATCTCATGTCACAGCAAAGCCTACAAAGTCCAAAGAAAATGGATGAAAACTTGGGGTAGGTATCTACAGAGATAAAATTGTACGGGGCAAAACTTTGGCGACAGTAGTCGAATAAAAACACCGTTCAGGGAAGCACAACTAGGTAACATGACTATAAACCCTACTAGGTTTCAAAGACACTGTGTATACTCGTACACAGGAAATTGGTACTAAGGATGCGGACAAGGAACGACACACAGGTAGGTTTTGCAAAGATTTGCAGTACATTGTGCAATTACACCTTAAATAGCTGTTGATCCTCTCAAACCAGTTACACGCGGAACATATCTGACTCCTAGATCCTCTGTATCAGCCATTTCCTTGAGAAACTCGGGTATCAAAATTGGCAAATGCTGTCTGGTACCGCAATTACAGTGACAGTTGAATGTGAATGATAATGGATGCTTGGAACTTCCCTGGTGATAATATTAACGTTCTACGACTCGCTTGTGACATATACATTCAATTCGTGCAATGATAACCAATTGTGAGATCAGATAGTTATGAAAATCGATATAAGTTTGAGTTGTGTCTAGCTGTTTGCTTTAATCAACGTGCCGTACATCTTCTGATTCAAAACGACAACAAAGCCATCAGACACACACAAAGACTTATATACAATCACACTTTTCAATAACATGAACAATGTAATCAGAGAGATGTTAATCACCCAATATCATAAATCATCGTCAACTGTCGTTGTGATTGCGGTACCAGCAGCATGTTTTCAGCACTTATACACGTCCAAAATGCGATAGGGGCAGGGGGCGGCTAAAGATTCATACACTGGTTTGAAATGGACAAGAGTTACATACGGTATAAATGCATAAAATATTGCAAATCTCGCAAAATCTATCCCTATGTCGTTCCTTCGCCTCTTTCTTGATTAGTACCAATTTCCGGTGTACGGGGAAAAATATATATAAATGAGAAGATATCCAAACAACAAAGAGTTTACGCCGGACAAACGAATGGATATCCCGTCAGTATTTTACGGTCGTGTAAAATAATTACACACTAAATCTACTGAACTGTGAATGTGAACATTTTCGTCGGTATCATGTATTTCATGTAAGGTAATTTGATGCTACATCTGTGAATGTTGTATATGCGAAGTCGGCCCTACCGTACAAATTAACCCAAGTTTGATATTTCTAACGAGATAGGCAGGGGTTGAATTGCATTTTATCATTCCTATCTCCTTTCCGGACCTCCAAACTCTAGCCGGACGCTCTAACCAATTTGAGCAGTGTTCAGTCCAGTTCAGTTCCGCTACATTCCTCCCTCCTTTGACCTCGAAGACACACGATACCCATATACCACACCCGTGGGCGCAAAATATAACAGGGGACGAAAATGAAACGAAAGACCGGTACTCGAACTCGGGACCTCTGGACTCTAGACGGACGCTCCGACTTATTTGAATAAAAAGTAAAACGGCGTTCAATTTGAATATATTTACTCTGAAATTCTGCAGCCACCGATGGACCATAATATATGAACAGATGTTTGTTCCGTACAAAAGTCGACTTGCACAGCATGTCTCTATTAGCATTTACAGGGACGTACATATATATATATATTGTACAGATTTTCAGGTCCCTGTGATATTAGAAGCTTAAATCACAGGGACCTGGCAATCTGTACAATCTATTACGCATATTTTGTTGACTTTAACAAATCTTTTGATTGTGTATGCTAATCATGGCACGGGAAAAGACATGTTATCAGCGACATATATTTATAATCATTGAAAACTAATTCCTCATTGAAATTAAGAAACATTGCCACAGAATATTTCAATATTTCTCGTGGAGTGAGACAAGGCGATAGTCTCAGCCCATCGCTCTTTAACATTTGCATTAATGAAGTTTCCGATATACTGATAAATAACCCTCCTAAGCTAGGAAATACGAATATTGGGAATCTTTCCTTGTCAGATGATCAATTGATATTGTCTTAATCTGTAGATGGCTTACAGAAGTCTTTACGTGAGTTAGAAGAGTATTGTCGTTAATGGCTCTCAATCATTACTAATAAAACAAAACAATGATTTTCCAGTCTAAATGTACATCCTCAAAACTTGATAAACCATTTATATTTAATAAAAGCCGAGAACTAGACCAGGTTACAGATATTTGGGTGCAACACTCTGCTCCGATAGTACACAAGCAGTGAAAAACTTGGTACAAAATGTAGAAAGGTTTTATTTGCAATCAAGCAACACCTGCATACTATTCCTGATATGCCAATTTGGCTTTGGAAGAAATTGTTTAATTCGTTATTGAGACCAGTGTTAACATATAAATCATAAATTTGGAATGCCGACTATTTCGAGAAAGTTGTCAATGCCATTTAGAGAGCAAATTTGCATAATATAACCATGTATACCTTGTCAATACTCGACAAAACTCCTGCGGAGCAAATTAACCTAAAATTTTATAAAATGGTCCTAGGAACTAGGAAATATTCAAGTAACATAGCTTCTAGGGCAGAATGAGGCCAATATCCATTGGATTGTTTATAAATAAACAAGCACTTTGTTGTTTATATAGTATATATCACAAAATGATACAAATGATCTTCTAAAACAAGCAGGAACTATTAGTAAACATATGCGCGAAAATGGTGTATATATATACGTACATGGTATACATATATAGATCAAATGAAAAGTAGTATTAACGGTCCATACAATTTTGAACATGAATGTTGTTACACAAAAATAAATCCAAACTAAAAAAATAAAGCTTTGATTCAAGCAGGGACATATAATATATTATTATATGTCCCTGATTCAAGAGAGATTTGAAAACTAATGTAATGCATAGCACTTTTGAAAAAATAGGAAAACCTATCATGAAGAATCTTATTATTTATCACTGCTATTGAACAGAGGCAACTTCTTACAAAAATCAAATTAAGTAACTATATCTTAGAGATTGTGACTGGTAGATATAAAAAAAAGATCCCTCGACAACTTCGATTATGTAAAAGTTGTAACAAACTTGAAAATGAGGTTCACTTTATTTTACACTGCATTTACAACTCTTCCTCTAGAAAACAGCTTTTTGAAAAATATGTAATAAAAACAAGTCTCCCCGATAAACAAAATTTATATATATGTCATCCAACGAACCACTGCTTTTGCGCGATATTAAGCCTCTTCATTAAAAAGTCTGTTGAACCGAGGAAAATAGGCTTACAACGTGCTTTAGTATATATACCAGTGTTCAATCTTTAAATGTATGTATTATATTCAATTATGTCAAATATACATCCTTGATATATATATATGATATTTATTTGTTTGTCTTTGGTTGCATTGTTTGCAGTTCGATCCATAATGTGTTCTATTTTGATGTAAAATTAAAAAAAGAAGTTGATTTGAAAAAAAAAAATGTATCTGGGCCTTTCCTAGGGTGAAGCATGTTTTCAGACGTGGTAGGGGCTTTGATTTCGGGGAAAACGATCCCCTCGGATGTGTCATTGATAAGAAATTTAAACCAGCTTAGATTATTTCTAGATGGTAACGCCGTAGATCTGAATTAATGTGTCTCTTGAAATAGAAAAGAATCATATAGTCTAGACATAAGATACGGGCAAATAAAGTGATGTTCAGATTAATCAATCTATAAATAGAGTAAGCTAATTATATCGTCATTTACTTTTGGGTAACCCGTAGGAGCTTTACGGTAAGCTATGCCGACGGTCTCCATCCCATAATGCTATGAGATCATAACTCGCACTTTTCGGTGTATTCCTGCGCATATAGTAAACAGACGGCTTTCGAAGTGAATCAATTACTTTTATTTCACTAACGTTTTATATAAGTTTATATGTAAGTTTTGTAACGAATTACGGACATTTAATACATTATGAATGAAATAAAAGTGATAAGTTATATAAATATATTCTAAACATTACAAATATAGCGGACTATTTTTGTTTGGATTGATTATTCGTCAGGGCCGGGTTCCAGCAATCTTCAGCAGCATAGCCGGTAGACACTTAACACTTAGTGCATACATTCGACGGACCGATTAATACTGTTCAAAATTTTGTGGGAATATCCATCTGCACAGGTATGTTGAGTTGTATATCTTTAATCATGTGCAAATAGCGTCTGTGATTTCTTTTCCTGTGAACGATCTCGGATTATGTAGGATTGGACAGCGGTACCATTCCAATATGGCGGGATGTATTGCTAATCAGGCTGGTCGATTGGCTGGAACTAGGTCCTATGTCTTGCATATATTGAATCGAAGTTATAAATACAGATTTCTCGGCGAGATACAGGATGACGTACATATAGACAGAAAAGTATAAGCTATTGTGTCGCTATTCAGTACATCCGATCTTCAGGTTTCTCACCTGTTCACTCAAGCGTACAAAACATCAACAATATTCAACACGTTTCATTCCATTGAACATCTCTCTACGCGAATATTTAGAAGAATTCGGTATGAAACGTTCGTAATCAATAATGGGTTGCCTGCATTATTATTGCATTGCACGTAAAATATGTAGGTTTGCATTGGTGTTGTTTGGGTATTTGGATAACACCCAGAATCTGGGTGACTGGCGGTGTTTGTATGATTCACACAAGTACAGATGAGACTGTCTGACAGTGGTGATGCTGGTGCCATGAATAATGTATTGGTAATACTTATATACATTTATCCAAACAAACTAATGTGTAATCATGTCCCATTAAATGACGTAAGACAATACACACATTTTCATATTACAAGATGTGTGTATAACCCATCCCAAGGCTATGTATAGTGCAGAATGAGATATGGGATGCTTATAGAGGAACCAAGATATTTAGATAAAACAGTTCAAGAACACTTAATTTTTGGCCTTCCTGTGGTGGAGTATGGACACCAAGGTTCTGACCTGATTTAACTTAAGATTAATAATAACATTGATCGAATAGATCCCAGGAGAATGTTTTGTAAACATACTTACACCGCTTTTGGTGGAATTGCCAGTAAACAGTATAAATCAGATTACTGACAATTACCGAAATAACATTTTCTTTATCATTGTAAATAAATTAAATATTATAAACAGTTTGGGGATTGATCGTAGATCATGAGGTTGTGATCCAGTCAGGACACGAGTCATAATATTGTCGTCCTCCGTCATTTGTGATAATAATACAATATTATGTAAATATAAGTAAATATATAATTAAAAAAGATATATTTAACTAAACCTTCAAGGTCATTTTAGTTTGTATCTATGATTAAAAACATGTAAACATGAAACCCCACACAACTGGAACTCATTAGTCATTGTAAGGGGGTGGCGGTTGGTGGGGGAAATCCCCATTGGTGTGCAGTACACCATCATTTATGAAAACCACCAAGATGCCTCTACACAAGTCTGTCAAGGACTTTTCATCAAGCTGCCAAAACACAGAATTACCGCAGATGCTTGTTTATTACTAGGAACTAAAATATTTTGTTGAAGAACAAGATGACCTACCTGATGCCCGATCCTAACAACCTGTTTGATTCACAATGTACTCTCAGAAATTACAGTGCACTTAATTGTAAGTCACGGCACCTAAGAATATAAAAACTAAATATAGTTTGGGGCCATGATAGCTCAGTCGGTAAGAGTGTCAGCCCACTCAACCTCAATGTAAAGATCCAAGGTGTGGTTTGTGTTTCTTAGGAAGCTTTGAAAGGAATTCATCTATGTTGTTGTGGTTGTGTCCTTGGGCAGGACACTTTACCCTAATTGTTCTGGATGACATGCGACAGACTTCTGTATGTTAGGTAGTCACCAGCTACTACAAGATCTGCCTTAGATAACAAAGGCTGTTCTCTTGGAGAAAAAGTCAACAAAAATAAACATGGTTTTGAAAAATGTACACAGGTTTGATTTATCAGAACTCTGCGTAATTCTACGGTGATATATTTATGAATGAAGTGTCAGGAATCTTGTAATTTTTGTATAACTAATGTGTGATTTTAAATTTCTCTGTGACATTTCAGTTTTCAATGCTAAAAGCTTATTATTTTCACTAGTGTTGAAGTTTCTTTTCTGTTGAAAAATTGATGTAACACTGATCTTTCTGGTAAGGAATTCATTAAAAGCATTAGCTATTGTGACATTTTGTACGTGAATCATATTTGAGCTGGAATGTGTAAGTGCAGCTGTTTCAAGATTTAGTGTGGGTGTGGTTCTGTATTGCTTCATATAAGTGTTTGTGTGGATCCGTTGCATCAGATTACTCTAAAATGAGTTGTAAATTGTATGTCCTGTGTTATTATAGACCATAATATACCTAGCTGTCCGTCCAATGGATGCGTCATATTATTTTAAGTTGACCATTGCATGTTATATAAATAGCATCTTTATTTTAATGGTGGGCTGATCATCGATTGTTATTGATCGATTGGAAATGATTCTAGCCACATTGATCATAAACTATCATAATCGATCAGTGAAATTTCATCCTGAATTTTCGCGTATTCTGGAATTGTTCTTAGATGTTTGGTTTCTTCATTACTCCTTACATGATGGGGTCCAGTAGACACTTTGATTGCAGCCTATATAGCATTAAGCATCTCACTAACCCGAACTGTACAAACGGTATCATAAACGATTTTCACAATCATCTCGGTGCAAGTTCTTCAAAAGTTTTGGGTTACTTTCGTTTCAACATGTTCTTTTAATTCTTGATAAAGATACAGAAATAATAGAGCATGAATGTTGTATGAACTTTTTTTGTGTAACCTAAGAACAGTTATCACAAAATTTACCATCAGGTAAGAAAATCCGAATATAATTGATAATTGACCGGAGGAACGTTTCAATTAATTGATTACAAAAATCTCATCTGGCTCCAATCACTACTTGTATTGTCATTGTTAATTACTTGCTAAACTGTAAGATTTTTGGCGATAGATTTACCAGATTTAAATTGATCTTGGTTTCATAATATACAAATCTGTTTTTCACAGTAATAATATATATATATAAAAGATTGTTGATCTCTAGCATTCTCTTGTTCTGCCAGTCTTCTCCCTCCATCCTTTCCCCTTTGGTCTATATTCCATTCAGAACATCCCATATAACCCCCTAAACACTATGTAGTACACACAGGTCATTTTACCTGTTGTCTGTACACTAGCTGTAGACTATTATAAATACTCAGGTAACATAGACTATCCTTAAATAACCTATGGACAGGCTGCTCAATCACTTATACACAACAACATTGGCCAGCTACCAGTAAACCCAATAAATGTCATCAAATACTTGTTTTACATTAACAGTTTTTACATTATAAAAAGTCATGTTTATTGCAACAATAATTATTTCAATAAGGAACAATAATTAAAGTAGATATTGTATCTTATATTGAAATTCCATTTGGATGTTTGACCAAACCTTAAGATCCACTTACTTTCAAGTGACCTAATAGTATCTTTTCCTGTCATAATGTATATATCTTTATTTGATAATGATGAATTTAGTACAAGCTACAAGGTTATTTTGGAGAGTCTAGTGTCATATTAGCATCTCTAACAACAATAACCTGATTGTCATTTCCAGGAGGCGAACCTGCCTTGTAGAATATCAAGGTCATAATTAACATATTAGTACCAAATGCCAGCCAATATTTTTACATAAATTTGATATGTATCATACTGTCTGTCTGTCATCACTTTCCAGTCCACACCAATCATAGGCATATATACACAGGACTGTCTGCCATAGCATACAACAATGATTCATGTACTGTTCAACTTCAATAATTTAATGAAACATTTTTGCTTTTTAGTAGACAAGATATTACATAGATAAGCGATTTTTTGTGTGTATTACATTGTAACTACTTGAAAGTAGAAGTTGTTTGTGTTGCTCATTCAGTTCTATGGTTGAAAACATTTTTTGTTATTTTGCTAAATTTATAGCAAATTATGGAAAGTTGCCAGCATTTTCTACATTTAAAATGTCTGACTAGATGTATTTTATTTTGTTGTGTCTGTATATTATGCAAAACTGTGCAACCCATTCCAAAAGTCATAATTCATCTTTTGAATGGTGCTACAGTATTAGCATCAGAACATTTCCTTGTGTTCGTTTTGTTATGCAAGTGTTGTTATGAAATTTTAATGTAGCATGGCGTTTTTTTCGGTGCAGGCAGCTGTCTGGATCGAACTGAAGATGACACTCGATTAAAAGTCGTATTCGTGTGTAGTAAACTGTTGTACCATCTTGCATAAAGCAACTATTATCATCATTAGTGTGTGCAGTGAGGCTATCTATGGTATTTAACTATTTGGTGTAGTACTGGAATGCATTAGTTGTTGAAGAGATACCACATGAGATAGGTCTACATTATGCTGAGCCTGGCATCTGTGAGTAAGAGATCTAGACTGGCTGACTGAGTGGGCCTACTGTTACACACACACTCGAATATCTCCAGTTGGCTGGCAGACTGGCAGGAGGAGTAGCAGCAGCGCTCCATCAGCAGCCCCATGTACAACAGGATGATCTACTGAGGAATCACAGGATCTGTGTGTGGAGCATTTCTCTAGTGTTGGATACATATGTAAGAGGAACATATATATATGTATATATATTGTCTATTATACTTAGGTGATGAGGTAAAATGTGGGTTTGAGGTAGTTCTAACTAATGCAAGAGGATTTATATTTGTTGTGTATACCGTGCTTCTCCTTCCAGTTTGTATAGAGGGAAAGATGCCAATGGTAATTGAGGTGTGGTTACCTTGTACAGTGTAGGTACCATAAGTTTGTAAGAGGTTTCTTCCTACACTACAGACATTCGTGGACTATACAACCCTGGTATTACTTATTATGCTAAAACCTCTAAGAAGACTTCTACATTATGCTAACGCCTTTCTGTTAGGTTTTGTTCAACCAGACTTTAACGATTTACTCTGCAGTGGAATGGAAAGAGCAGACGACCAATTTACTCTTTATTCCATGTTTGATTATCCAAGTTTATGTATGCTAACACAATGGAGAATACAGCATTTATAATCTAGTCTCTGGATTTGCTTTACAGAAATAATCTGTTGTGTCTACTTCATTGTGACATACTGATCATAATATTTCAGGGGATGAATGTTTCTTGATGATGGTCATATGTGTTTATTAGTCGATTGAAGTGAGGTTGGATGCCATCTTGAGCTCGCATGTGGCAGTTGCCAACCTTTACTTTCCTCATTACCCAGACCCCTGCCTTATTGTACATTTTTAAAGCGAACACTTTATATGCAAGAGGCTGTGTGTTACACCCAATCATACCTGTAGAAATCCCTATCTGTTGTTGAGGTGCTACAGAAATGTTACATATTTACAGAAGTGTATTTCAGACACACAGCAGGCTTGTATCTCTACATCGACACATATATATGCATAAGCACACATATGCAGAGAGCCTAACAGGTATACCTGCTTGTGCATGCGTAAGATCCAGGATTGAATGTGATAAAATGATAGCTAATAGAAGGAGTGGTGTACATGTTGTGTATGTGTGTAGGTATAGCTAGGATGTGCATCGCCTGGAAAAGTGTGATCAAGTATGAAATGGTGTACATACAATATTTTTATTTGTCATTTGAACAGTCTCAAATACCAGTTTTTGTAGTCTAGAGGATATACACTTTATATTCATAGGATATATAGATGTATACTGTGTAATTCTAGCCAAGGATCACAGCTTGTGTAGGAGACTGGTGTACTATTGATTGGGAGTGTGTCAGGACCCTCCTGGGGATTACTTTATGGCGGACCACATGTGGGGCCAGATACCAGATGGATCGGGTTTAATCCCACCTTTGTGAATAATAGTGTAATTATATCAGAGACATTACTGCTGTGGTAACCACTGGGTTATTTTTATAAAGTGATATACTGTGACACAGTTTGTGATGCCTCATCAATAACGAGTGTCCTGTAATTCAATACACTTCAGGTAAACTATGGTACACTGTCACAGTTTGTTCTTCTGTGGTACTAGATTAAATCTGTTTCAATATATGTAGAAAGAGGTGCCCAGTAAGTGGCTAAAACCACACAGGAAATACTGCATTAACTGCTGTGTTAGTGATCCTGCTCATTGGCTACTGATGACCTCACCACTGAGGGTACTGTATGAAGTAAGCGAAAAATACACCTATTTTGTTTTAAATCTTCTTTGAGCGGATGTTTGCAAAAGAGAGAATTTTTTTATAGGGAAAATAGGAAATTACTGATCACAAATTTAGCACTGCTGTGCTTTCGGAAATAAGTGTAGCAGAAAATCCAGTTTTGTACAGTAGTTTTATGTAGTGTTAACCATATATAATTTGTAGAGGCCATATGGGAGGAATAAAGTCTGTACAATTCTCTGTTCTTTCATAAAATGGTTTTAATTTCCAGATGTTCACAGTGCAAATAGCCATGAATTGACCATTAGTAACTGTAGACTGTCTGTTACTGTGTATTGACTTTTCCCTGGCAGAATTAAATTGCTGGTGATGCAGAATAAAGATGGTTTGAAAACTGTCCATAATAAATCTGTTCAGCCTTGATGGGTATATTCCTAGATAATAGGATTTCCGTGTTTTTTCAGCGGTAGTGATTTCTGGTACAAATCTTTAATCCTTTAACATTGCTCTGATTGTTAACTTAAGTGGACCTGGTAAATGGATTATACTAATCTTGTACAGCTGGTACTTTTTTGGTAAGTCGATTTCATGATATTTTATTTTTAGCACATGATTTAAAATTTTCTTTAATAGGCTACATATATATATATACCGTACTTGTTCTGGTGAGCATTTATATGGATTGAGAAAAATGAAAATCTTGCAGTTTAGAAAGGAAAAATGAATTATTTTCTTATATATATCTATCATGAGATGTTTTTACTGTTCAACAGTTTTTGTGATCAATGGCTAAATAAGTTGTTATCTAAGAGGCACATTCAGGATGAACATTGAGTGCTATGGAGTTTGGCTGGACAGATACAGCTGCACGCCTGTTTCCCATTACAGGGGTATGGATAAGATGTCTTTAGATAAAGATAATTAACCATTTTATGACCAAGTATGACCATGGGGTCTTACATTTCCCCCTGTGGAGAGGGTAAACTTTGGAGCATCAATTGTTGGATTGCCACTGGCAAACAAAATTTTTGTTAGAATTATCAGTATATGATGGCAGTTTGATCATATATATGCACATATTGGCCATGATTAAATACTCCCAAACCCCCACTCCGACCCCCGGGGCTGATCCCCGGGTCAAAAACACCATATTATAATTCATTTTACAGCAAACCTTCTCAAGACCGCTCTACTGGTATCACACTTGTGTGAATCTCATGACTCTGGGGGTCTCATGTGACCCAGAGGGCCTGATGGGCAAGTCCAGAAAGAGCCAAAAATATTTCAGAAGTCAGGGTGACAGATAAGCCCTTCTGAAGTCATGGCGCCTTGAGATATCACAGAAAAGTACTGTTTTTATCTAGGACATCACTTTGAGAAAAGATGTACTTAACTGATCATCTTATAATCTGTATGTTACATATAATTGAAAAGTGATGTATGCAGAATGTACATCTTTGCTATCTTGCATTAGCTGCCTGGACAAGGAAGCTATATTAGCTAGATGCAGATCAATTAAAGATGTACCAATTTTCCTGTTTGTTACCTAACTTGATAAATTGATGCAGGATAATTAAAAGTTTTGAATGATCTATGGAGGAGCGGAAGACTGCCATTATCAGAGTAGTGGTAAAAATTGGAGATAATTGGTGTCGAGGTGCTGACTTCCTGTCGACCAGTTTCTTTATAACATGTCATTATTGTAATAGTATGTAAAAATCTACATATCAGCACCCTTCAAATATCACTGACTGGAGAACTTGTCTTCTGGAATGTTTCATCAAAAGTAGAGATTAGAGCCATGAACAAGTAGTTGTTATAAGTCTAAAAAATAAGTTAAATACCTCAGCAGTATGATATGGACATATCGAGTACATATTCCTTTTGCTTATTAATATGAACAAGACAAAGCAGAATTAAACGTAAGAAAATTTCTAATAATTTACCAGGGTATGCTAACATCAGGGACATTATCAGTTTGAAAGTATTGGGTCATTTTTAGGTCATGGGAGACCAAGTCTCATGTGACCTATTCTAAGTGCATTTTGACTTTTTCTCAGTTACCAATCAACCAAATTCAATAAAATTTGGCAGAAGTCTTCCATTACCAAATATCAACCAAAATTGTGAATAATATGGTCCCTGCCATACATAGGCCTGAGGGGTGGGCAAAAAGGGGTCAAATTGACTGGAATTTCAAAAATTTTCTTCTCAAGAACTAAATCTGGTAGAATTAAATACTCTTCATGGATTGAAGGGTCTTATAGGCACTTTACTAAAGTTTTGACCCTGTGGTCTTATATTGCCTACTAGAAAGAAGGGGGTAAACTTTACTATAATGGGTCAAAATTGACTGAAATATTTCTAAATCAGGTGACTGCTTAGGCCCATTGGTTAAAAGCTGAAGTAATCAATTGATCATGAAACTGGGTTAATCAAAATACAATTATGAAACAGTCAGAATTAGTTCCCTCCTTTTTTCGAGAAATATTGAAAATAAAGCACAACCGATTGAGTAATATGGAACCCGTATATAATACAATTGTGTTTTTAGAACAACAAGTATGTCAGATTTTGTATTTGAATATCATAAACACTTGGATTTCAATTTTCAGTAAATGTAAGTGTTGCCCTAGTGTCCTGCCTGTGACGGTTATCTCTGTGTTCATCTGTACGTACTGGTATATAAATGGGTGTGGCATATAAAGCATGAGAGAGGCTGAACTGAAGGCAAAGAAGAATCTTTCAATTTTATGAAATGAAAAACTTTGTTGTAGCTACTGTAGAATATGAAATATATAATAATGAACAAATAATTTCAGTACCCTTGGCAGTCTTAAACTGTACAAATATACCATCAAACCGAATAAAAAGTTGATAAGATATATTCTGTGCAGGATATTGAGATTTCAATATATTCTGTGCAGGATATTGAGATTTCAGGTGTTCACAGGATGGCCATGTGGTTAATATTGGAGATATCTTAAAGTGTTATCAAATCTGATTTGCTTCTGCAGCATATGTATTGAAGGTGAATGGTGATGGAGATATGTGAGCTTTCTGTTAATTGTTTTATGTATTGATACAAATGCGTCTTGACTTTGCTTGGGTTAATTTGTCGTAGATAATTATGTAAACTGGTGTCAGTTTTGGTTTACTGTTTCAATCTAGTTTTCCGAACTGTTTCTCAAAAATGAATTTCCTTTTAAAAAACCAGTTGGCATGCATGCATTCAAGAAAAATGGGAATGGATCACACATTCAGTATCTCAAATTTGGACTTAAATTTTATGCAGAGCGCTAGCTCATTCTCCTAGTTTAAAGAGATTAAAATGTTTATGAAAAGATTCTAGATCAATGAGGACACATTTGGTGCTCTGATTAGCATATGATCGACTGTAAAGGGGAAACTAAATACTAATACCAGTTATATCAATAGATAATTGAATAAGATGTATAAATATGTAAATAAATCAAAATGTGCTCATGTCAGTTCACAGGATGGCCATATGTCTTATCAAACATTTCAATACATAGTGCTGCAATGGTAATCTGTGGGATGATATATATTGATGTAAATGGTTACTGTATTTTTTTCTCTTTAACTCCCACGGTTTTAAGGATCAGACCGTTTCTGGGTTTCTGTGCAGTAATTAGTACCACCCAAACCAGCATGGTGTTGTAAGCTCTTTCGTCAAGTGACTGTTTAGAATTGAAAGAATCGCCTGCTTCATTATATTTAGTTTGTTTATTATTTGTTAATTAAATGTATCCTGATACGTAACTTATCATGAGACAGTATCAGGATAATTATCTACCGTGAGAGAAGCGTTTCATTGCAGCACTACAATACACAGTTAATTAATGTTAAAATTGCTGTCTAATGAGAACATCAGTTACCGATGGAGAACATCCTGCAGTAGTTTAATGTCTGCTATCATATTTTGTCCTTTAAATCGTAACAACCCAAACCACACAATAGGATGTTTGGATTGGTTTAAACAATCCAGTTTGAGTTAACACACAACACTCAACAGATAGAAAAACAGTTTAAGTTTAAACCTTGTTTGAAACTGGTTTATAAAACAATCAGGAATTTGAAGTTTGAAGAAAACAAATTAGCCCATTGATTTAGGTAGTAATACATACATATACAGTGTTCATTTTAGGCCGCGCCATCACGCCATTGGCGCTATTTTTTATCACTAGGCGCATAAATTGATGTTTCACGGGGTCCTCGACGCAACAAAAAATATGGACCATTCCTTAGCGAAAGTCAAAAATATCTGCCGTATCATCGATCTCCGTTGTTGTTTTGTTGGTTTTCATGCCGAACGCGCCTCGAGTGATACAACGATGTATTTGATTGGTCGATAGAGACATGTAACCTAACGATGATTTTGATTGGTTCGGATCGTTTCTGTAGTAAACATAAAAAAATGTCTTCGGGAAAAAGAAAAACGCCGTGTGATGGGTCCGTGAAAAGTAAAAAACGAACTGTATTACACTATTTTTCGGTGAGTCAACGGTCAGATAATAACAATGACGGAACGATCGATGATTCCACAACGCAATCGGACGGTGCTTCAGTGAAAAATACGGAGCAATCCGACATTGAAATTACTGAATATAAGCCGGTGGACCAAACGGAATCATCGACATCGGGCCGCGTGTTTCAGAGCAAATGGTTTTCTCTCTTCTCATGGGTGACATTTAACGAAGAAAAAAATGTGATGCAGTGTAGTTTGTGTTTAAAGCATCGGAAAGTAAACACTTTGACCGAAGGTACGTCCAATTTCCGTACTAGCACTCTGACTAGGCATGCTGATGGAAAGGATCACAAGGCTGCGGTTTTAGCAGAAAATATGAAATCCGATTTTGTCACAGCAATTAAAAACGTTACAAATGAAAAAGAAAATGCACTGTCGGTAGCTATGAGGTCTGTTTATTGGCTTGCAAAGGAAAACTTACCCCTTCATAAACATTCAAGTTTGATGGAATTTTTGAAAATAAACGACTGTCCAAACATTGACAAACTATCTCAAGGGCATGTTACATACACTTCTGATTCAACAGCTAATGACATGTTGGAAACACTCGCATCATCAATTAGAGGTAACATAAACATGATGTTAACAAAATCACCATTTATCAGTATTTTTGCTGATGAGAGCACAGACATTGGCATGCAGAAGAAACTGGTAGTGTATGCTCGTGTGTTAGACCCGGACACTTATAAGCCCTCTACCCATTTCATTGAAAATGTGAAAATTGCAAATGGAACTGGAAAAGCTGTTGCAGAGGCATTAATATCTTGTTTGGAGGAAAGGGATGTTCCCATGAGTAAAGTTATGGGATTAGGGAGTGATGGGGCAAAAGTCATGACTGGTAAAAAGGAGGGTGTAACTGGTTATTTGATGAGGAAAAACCCAATGATGTTAAATTTCCACTGTATTGCACATAGACTTGCACTTGTCAGTTCTCAAGCAGCAAGTGATGTACCCTACATAAAAGAATTCCAAGAGACACTTACAGGAATGTTTTATTTCTTTAAAGCATCTGCAAATAGGTGTGAGAAGCTGGCATCTATACAATCACTGTTAGAAGAGCCTACATTAAAGGTCAGGGAAATCCATGAAGTTCGATGGATGTCAATTTACAAAGCAGTTGAGTCAGTATATAGAACACTAGATTCTCTTATCACTTTGTTTGCAAATGAAAAGGATGCAAAGGCTAAGGGATATTCAAGGAAATTGGCCAACCACAAGTTCATTGCAACAACATACATGTTAATGGATATCCTTCCTATCATTACTGAAATGTGCCTAGTGTTCCAAAAAACTGACTTGGATGTTGCGATGGTACAGGTTTCTGTAGACAACTGTATTGCTACACTGGAGAAGTACAAGAACGGAGATACTTTACAGAACACATATCTTGGGCAGCTTAAGGAACACCTGATAGAAACTGATGGTAAAATGTACTTCAAAGGACATCTGATAACAAAGACGCCACAAGATGTAAACAAAAACAGAGTACAATTTATTGAAAGCCTGATCGCCAAGTTGAATGACAGGTTCCCAAAGAAAGACAGTAACATCATGTATGCATATGGTGTCCTTGGATTGAGACCTATCTCATTTCTCAGCAAGTCAGATTTGGAGGCATGGGGTAATGAGAAGATAGAGGTCCTTTGCACACACTTTGGAACCACCCAGCAGCACGGAGAAGGGGAGACTGATCCTATAATTGATACAGAAAAAACTAAACAAGAATGGAACCAGCTGAAACCTCTTGTGCTCAATTCAGGGTATCCCAGGGACAAACTGTCTGTACTGTGGAGTCTTATCAACTCTTACCACAAGGATGATTTCCCCAACTTGTTGACCTTAGCTGGCCTGGCATTGACAGCTCCCATTCACACTGCTGACTGTGAACGTGGCTTTAGTGGACAAAACAGAATCAAAACTAGCTACAGAAACAGGATAAAGCCATCTACAGTTGATGACCTGTTAACTGTATCACTTGAAGGACTGCCAGTTAAAGAGTTTAACTTTAGTGAAAGTGTTAAAATCTGGAAGGCAAAGAAACAAAGAAAAATCTTTTCCTAACTTGAGGTTCCTTGTTATGAAATGAACTAAGCAACTCTGAACTGTTTGATCATACAATAGTGATGCCAACTTTTAAGTTTCTGGATCAGACTGGTCCTTTTGATGAGTTCATTGTTCCTGGATCATAATGATTCATTTCATTGATGTGAAATTGTGTGAATTTTGATGTGAAAGATTAAGAAAAAAAACAACAAAACAAATTATACTGGTAATACTTCATTACTTTTATTAAATGTTTCTTGATGTGATATTGACTGACATTTGAATTTTTGATGTGCATGTGAAGATTTAGAAAAAAAACAAAAAAACAAACAATTTATAACAGTACTAGTGGTCAGACTAAAATTATTTTTCGTGTAATTTTTACCTTGGCCCTACTTTTTTGGCCAATGACCCCATTTTTTCAACCCAAGGGGGCCCAATGGCCCCCCTTTTCACAAATCTAAAATGAACACTGCATATAGCATACATGTTATAATTAACATCCAACAGATTTCATATACATGAAACCAATTCAGGTATGATATTGTATTAGGCATAGAAATTAGAATATGTAACATATATATTCAAGTTTTAACAGAGGTCTGCTGGGACATATATCTTGCTGCATGATGATTTTGAAAGGAACCGATGAAGATTGTTATGTGACATGTTAATAAAGATAACAACTAGATGATATGTATTATTGTTTTGTGCCTTATTTTCTGATAATTTTGTGTTGTAGGAGGTTGTGGTAGTGGTGACCCTCCGCCATGACTGAGATTGAGAACTATAACAGTAATGGGGTCCGATGGGATCCCGGACAGATGGAGGAAGATTTTGATGCTGGCAACAACTCCTCCAAGCTTTTTGAGCGCTCCAGAATCAAGGCTTTGGCAGGTCTGTATTACTACAGTAACTCTGCATTCTAGTCCAAAGGGACATGTCAGATACGGGGTGGCAGGTCTGTATTACTACAGTAACTCTGCATTCTAGTCCAAAGGGACATGTCAGATACTGGGTGAATTTTGGTGTATGGTCATTTATGAAGATAAAAATTGTGGTTGAGGGATCGTAAAATTATTTATATATTTACAGTGAACTCCTGTTAATGTCATGTCTGTTAATATAATGTTTCATTGACCCACAGCATTCCTCTATAATATAAGTAATGCTAGTTCTGTAAACTAGCATGCTAAATCTTTTTGTGGCTTAAATAATATTATGATTTGGATCTAGAATAATTATACTATGTATCTTGGTACTTCATACAACATAAAGTACCAACAGAAAAAGCTATTGAAGAAAAGCCTGTGTTTAAGCTTTATAATACAATTTAGATTGAACTCCCTGATTGGCCTCTGTCCATGCGTCTATCAAACTCTGATTCTGAAGTGCAACTCCGAAACAGTTTAAGATAGCAAAATCTGGTACATGCATTGCTCTGGTAGTGCCTTTTGGTATGTAGTGCTTTGTATTTTGCATAATTTTACTGTTACCATGGAAACAAATTGTGGAAACCCTAACGATTGCAAACAACCAAATTTACACATGTATTGATGGTTTCCATTTCTCTAGCAGGGTGTGGGGGATATTAACTGCTACATCTTATTTCAATTGCTTTCAACTGCCTAATATCACTTCATTTATGCTGTCATCACAAAAATATAATATATAATATACCAATAGGTGATTGAAGATAAAGTCCATCAATTCATACCCTTAGAGTCGGGCATCACACCAGGATATGTTATGTAAATGTCACAGCCTGATGGATCAATTACCCACACTTAACTTTCCCTTATATCTGATATTTATATTAAAGTTAGTAAAGAGCAACTGTCCCTCATATCTGATATTTATAAGTTAGTAAAGAGCGTTTATAAAACCAGTGATAGTGATAATTTCATAGTTACTAAAGGTAAATCATCCTTATAACACAAACGTCATCATTTACAGGTTTTAAGTACTGAACAATGTTTCAGCTGTGTTCTGCTTTAATCAAATCCCTCTTCATCCTTTGTCTGTGGTCTGTCTGTAAACAGTCCTTGTAGTTGCGATTTCTAGGAAAGTACTTGAAGGCAGTTGTTAATGATAGTAACATTGTATCCATTAATTTTTGAGTCTGATCCTGAAAGCAAAGTGTCAGACAGACAGCTGTCTTTGGTTTTGACAGTTGAAATTTCCGGTCTAATATGGTGCATATATATATATATATATATATATGAAATGAACATATTACACTATCATGTGTCAATCTACTGTGTATTATTACCATGTATTAAGTCTTGTCTTCATTGAAAAGTTAGCTCTCCTAGCATCCCATACAGATTGTCTCTATGCTCTTAGCTTACTGTGTATATATAGGTAGATGTACTGGTGTGTATAACTTCACCACAGAATGTGGTCCTGTCACAAATGGCCAATCAACCTTAGAATATAGTCTTTTCTCAAGATATTTCCAGATATGCAGTCAACCGATACATTAATTTTACGATACTTACAAATAAATTGACTGCTGTGAAACCTGCTAAATATCACTTTTCATTTTGTCTAAAGACGCAAGCAAGGCCCATGTGCCGAAACAGTGATTTTACTTTAATTGTGGAATACACATACTCAGTAACAGTATAGTAGTACTGAGAATGATTGTACAACACTTAAAATTACAAAAAAAGAAAAAAACGAAAAAAAACCCCACATAGTCCGGACTGTTTTGGGATAATTCCTAGTAAGCTTCATGTAAATTTAATTTATACAGCTGAAGAAGTTCAAAATGTTTTTTCTAAATGAAAATTATGATTGTACAATCATGTTCTAAAATGGCCTCCACCATATTATTCCAGTCATTTTATAGTTGAACCTTTAACTTATTGCAAAAGAATTTCATACAGATTGGTATATATACTTTTTAACCAGGGGCGTGGCAAAAATGTTTCAATGTACTTGACAGATGGACAAGTGCCCTTCTAAAATATACTTGTCCGGATTGCATTCCCACTTCATTTTATGCTGTATTTTTTTTCTATTTGCATACTGACATGTAATTACAATTATATTTTCAGCCTTTTAACCAAACATATTAATTTCCTTATGAGGGGGTGAACTTTACTTCAAACATATAACTATTTGTTGAGGGAAAGGGCAGGTGGGGGGCAAATTGAAATTTTAGGAAACATCTCATTAGCCAGATGTGGTACAATCAAATACTCTTCCTGAATGGAAAGAGAGTATTTTATCGAAATGGTAAATGTCATGGACCTAGGATTTCTCCCTGTGGATGGAGCAAAATTTAGTCTTCTAATATCCTTCGCCAAATAATTCTAGGCATATTCCATGGGTGTAAAAATTGACTTGCCCGACGTCAATGTCTTGGGCAACCAGTGAAATGTTTGTTATGTATTGCTATCTTAACATTACACTGTAGATGGTCAGATGTTTAACTCAGATGACCATCAAGGGCTATGAGCCCTCGTTTAGGTGACCATCAAGGCCCATGGGCCCTCGTTTAGGTGACCATCAAGGCTCATGGACCTTCGTTTAGGTGACCATCAAGGCCCATGGGCCCCCATTTCTGTCTAGATATTATTGTTTTTGAGTATTATTTAGTATTTACCATATTGTTTTGAAAATTGATAAAAGAAGAGTAAATATTTACTGACATTTGTCATAAGTCGTAAATAGGCAGCCAGCTGTATTACATACAGTAATAGGAAGTAGACTGCAGAGAGGCCATATTGATTCCTAACACAGGTTGGCTCTTATGCGTTGAGTAAGGAGGCCTGTTAAATAATGCCTCTATGTCTGCTCTTACATTGATCCATACCTACTTTGGGATTACACTGTTCACAATATCATAATGTTGCCCTGAGGTTGCTGAAGGAACATTTTATATCTGCCTATGGTTTTCTTGCAATGATTAAATTATCATATTCTAGATAAGTAGATACCATAAATGTCAATAATTAATCTAGGCCCTCTTTTTAGGTCATCTAATGGTGCAACCACCAAGGGGAACTGGGTTTGACACCACAAAGGGTGCCGGTCATGTGGCTCTTGTGCCACTTTCTGGTGGTGCCAGGTGTGTGACACTTGCCACCACAAAGGGTGCTGGTCATGTGGCTCTAGTGCCACCACTTAGTGGAACTGGGTTTGTGACCTTTTGATACCACAAAGGGTGCTGGTCATGTGGCTCTAGTGCCACCACCTGGAGGTGCCGGGCATTTGACCCTTGTGCCACCAGGGAAGGTGCTGGTCATGTGGCTATTGTGACACCATGAATGACGCTAGTCCTGTGGCTCCTGTGCCACCTTGAAGGATGCTAGTCATGTGACCCTTAGCTTGTGCCACCCATATTAGGTGCTGGCGTGCATTAGGTATACATATACTAAAGGTCTGAAATGTGGCTTTGCAACATTGGCATTATAAACACATTTCATGTTTGGCTACAATAATACATGTTGACTAAGTCATTTTACATGATAATTAAGAGACATGTATGGTAAAACTGTATGTAGCTTCATGTAAACTGGTAATGACTATTAAATGGAGGGAATTTAGATATTCTTTTGTAAAATTTTATTTCAGTTTTCCAATATTTGAAATTATCTTGAGAATGTTTGAGAATTATTTTGAAAAATAATGTTTTAAATCTTTGCCTCAGGGTTAGTTTTCATGCATAATTAGACAATGCATACACATGTACATTGAAATAGCCTCGAGTCATCAGGGAAGTATTTGGAATGCTAGCTGTCATTGAGTGCTCTACTTAAATTCATTTACAGGTTATGATAATCTCACTGTGCATATGATAAATTTTTTTGTTTATACTGACTCAGATGAATCATCTTTCATTAATGAAAATAAGAACATACCTTTAAAAACTGCCAAGCTGTTTACTCCTTAGATTAAGTTCTCCAGGTTATCCAATGTCTTGTGTCACACAGGTCTTTTCTGTTCAAGTTCTGAAGCCCCTGTCCTTTATCTCCGATTTCTAGGTCTTTCAGATTGTTAGCGTAACCTTGACTGTCCTACAGAGCAATGTCCACACCAGATAATAGTGTAGAGTGTCTCATTGTTTTGTTTGGCTGCTTATCAATTCATCACCCCAAAAAATCTTTCCCATTTAGGGCGAGTCTGTTGTCGATGTGTTTGTTTTCTTCACAGAGATATGTGCAGAGTTGTATTTTATAGACTGAATTAACAGGAAGTTGTCAGGATTACGACGGAAATCTCTGGTTTGTCGAGATACCATGAAGGACATGTGTGTGTGCGACAGGAAAACTTAAGAGTTTAAAACTTGTATATATATATATATATATATATATATACATAAACGACTTCATGCATAATTTTACTATGTGGATATAGTTTGAAGGGCATAGTAACCTGAAAGTCGAAGGACGACTGCTCAGGGTGTGGACCTGTCGGCCATATTGATATTTGCATGACTGCAAAAAAATTGGCATATTCAAGGTTACATCAGAGATAGTGATTAAGACTTTGGAACAAACATGTCAAATCGTGTGGCTATAAATATTCAGGAAAAGGGGATTCGGGACAAAATTAAACAGTTAGCAGGTAACCTCATTTTGTTTTTACAGCTATCATATGTATTTAGATATTAAACTTGACTTTGTGTTGTATAATATATATATTTTGTCCCTAGCTGTAAATCTAGCCAGTTGATTTATTGAGCAGCTCTTAATTACCATACCTGTGTCATGACATAACTCCTGTTTCCAGAGTTGATAAATATCATATATTAATTATTATCTAGTCTAGGCAAGTATAATGAAATGAAATCCCATATAGAATTTTCATTTCAGTAGTGATTTTACCCTATAAAAATTCTCCACCCCACTATGTAACATTTCACTTGAAGCATGTAATGGGTCATATTAGTTGATTAAACAAGTAGTTGCTTAAATTTGTTGTCACATGGTGTAATAGAAGTAAAAATGAATCAGAAAGTTCAAGTTATTTGACCTATTTTTGTGAATATTGATTTTTAATGCGTCAATGCTTTGATATGTGTATTGCCAAAACATTTCAGGAGTTGCATGAAAAAACTACAGGATTTGATAAGTCTAATGTTCCATGGTATACAAATTTTTGTTATATTAGAAGGAAAACTGGAAATAAATAGAAAAAAATATCAACACAGTCTGAAAATACTCTCTAGAGCGATTCCTCTGTGGTACCACCTACACCTTGACTGAAGTAGTATTAGCCTGAAACACTAAACCTTATAGTTTCTGGTATTTAGGTCACCTTTAAACATCATTACAATACTGTTGACAGGAGTATCATGTTAGCCAGTCTTCTCTGGTTACCTAAGAGCTTGATACGCCTTTTAATTGTTTATAAAGATAAATATCTTATTTCAATAGCATGCTTTCATTTCTGCATTACCAATCCAAGTCTTTGGCAGTCTGGTTCTGAATAACATGTGATCAACAGAAAATAAGTCCTGTGAGATTTATGAAGTATGACCCTCTTTTATTTTGCTCAGCAGGTGCTGTGGTCATCAAAAAGGAAAATCGTTAGAATTGTTTCCTACTTATAAAGTATAGTATGCTGACTTTATGTTCTAGATTTAATGAGATTTCAATTTTTTATTTGCAGACGAAAGAGAATCTGTGCAGAAAAAGACTTTCCAAAAATGGGTGAATTCTCATCTTATTCGCTTCGGGTGTCGAATCTCCGACCTATATATAGACTTAAGAGATGGAAAGATGCTAATGAAACTGTTAGAAATCTTATCTGGAGAACGTCTCGTAAGTATAGAATACCATGAGATTTTTTATTTTAATATGTATTGCTTGTCATACTAAATGTACAGTCACATTTGCTCTCTTGAAAGATAAAAAATTATGAATGTGCAAAGAAAATTCTTTTAATTTTTGCAATGTCTTGGTGTAACGTAACAGAGCCTTGTAGTGTTGATGTTCTTGATGCAAAGGAACACCATATAAATTGATATGACATTGGTTTTCACAGCCTCGACCAACAAAAGGAAAGATGAGGATTCATTGTTTAGAGAATGTGGATAAAGCTCTCCAGTTTTTACATGAACAAAAAGTCCACCTTGAAAACATGGGTGCCCATGATATTGTAGACGGAAGCTCTAGACTCACTCTAGGTTTAATTTGGACGATTATCCTAAGATTCCAGGTACGTTTTGATAATCCTTTCTAATGTAGTTACATTTACTATTTTCAAATCTATACAGACGTTTTGTCAGGCTTTGAGTATTTGGGCCTGTCCTTTTGGCTGCTAAGTTAAATTGTGACAATAATTTCACTTCATATTATTAAAGTCTAAACATTTGTGGAAATTCGTAAAACAACATCTTGATATTTTTACTGTCTCTTTTGTATAAAGTGACCATTCTCATGTAGCTTTGAGTATTAATGCTGTAAGATTGAGTACAATAATGTTGTCATCTATTCTAAAGATCCAAGATATTACGGTAGAAGAATCAGACAACAGTGAAACTAAGTCGGCTAAGGATGCGTTGCTGCTATGGTGCCAGATGAAGACTGCAGGATACCCGAACGTGAATGTGCGAAACTTCACAACAAGTTGGAGGGACGGCTTGGCTTTCAATGCCATCATCCACAAACACAGGTGAGTGTTGCTTGGCATCCCCAGTACCATAACAAGCTTGGTGGCAATGCATATATTAAGCAAAATATTTTGTGGTAGAGTGTCTTTCTACTAGATGTGGCTACCTCCTTAGACAACATACAGGAGGCATGATGCATGACATCCAGAGAAATTAGGGTGAAAATTCTTGCCAAAGGACACAAGGAAGAAAACACAGACTGTTTCTAAACTTGTTGAGAAACGAGGACTGCCATGTGAAGGGAATCACATCCTTCAGACCCTGAAGATCATGTGGCCGGCGCATGTGACCGAGCTATTGCGGCCCCTGTTTTGAAACGTGAATGACATTCTATTTACTGTGGTCTGATCTATAGACCGGACACTTGGTTTAACGTGTCTGATGCAGGAAAAGGATACAGGGGCCCATTGTTGATGCCGTGGTAGACATGTTTTCAAAATGATGAGGGCCTAATTTGAAAAAAATACAAACATTACCTTGGTCATAGTCCAAACCGTTACAATAATATTGTAACACTGGAGATATTTCTGAGTACAACTTACCTTGCAACCAAGACATCCATGCATTTTCCAGGTCCTGAGTGTTTCAAGACCAGAAACGGGTCCGAACATCGTTACCATACTACTATCACGACAGTGACTAAGGAATATACAATACATGCCCTAGTGTATTCCTCTATATACCCATAAAGTCACTTGTACGGTGTTTATGCTAGGTATCAGTACCTCTACATCCTATCTGTGGCAAATTTTATATTAGAAGATTTAACCTTGCTGGATTCAATTTGTGTGTATGTGTGGATGCGGGATGTGTATATAAAATCCATTGCCATGTGTTTGTTGGATGAGGACACATTGATTTCTAGCTCCAGCATTGAGCTGCATGTCTAGAAATCTAGTTATGTTCAGCTGGTTGTTGTAGGATTAGAGCTGCATGTCTAGAAATCCAGTTATGTTCAGTTGGTTGTTGTAGGATTAGGGACTTAAACTGCTTGTTGTCATATTGCATCAATGCCAGATGTTTCTGACTGAATATGCTGACCGATGTACTTATTGAATGCTGATTCATTTATGTAATATACCTACCAATACTCTTGTATTGTCAGTATGTTCCAATTGTCTGAAAATATTTTTATTATGAATTTTTTTTTATCTTCACTAACGAATATGGAGAAAAGCAATGTAAATTGTATTTCATGAAAATATAGCTGAGATGTCAGACAAGATTAAATGTACAACACAATTTTGATTTCCAAACAATGATTTTGATTCTGTGACTTAATATGTTCAATAATGTTGCCGACCTTGATTTAAAAGGAAGGTTTTTAAGCTCACCATCTGATGCTATTCAGATCATCGTCCGTGGTCTTTGGTCCATCCATAAACAAACCTTAATATCACTATTTCTTGAGAGGTACTTCTCCCGCTTCACAAGTCCCTGGTTGTGCCAATTCAATTTCAGAAATCTAGATGGCCAAATTATTTCTATCTTCATGTGTAGGTTCCCGTTAGTCTGTAGTTGTGCTCATTCAATTTTAAGGTGGATCTGGAAATCAAAAAGGTGGAAAGGTGGCCATCTTGGATTATGACAGTTTAAATTTATTATGAACTATGTCAGAAAGTTCCTGGATCTTTCGTTGACTACAATTTTCCTCAGGTTACCAAATGATTTAGAAGAAGAGGGGAAAGAAGAGAAAAGATCAGTCTTTCATATAACTGATAAAGATCATTCAATGGTGGGGCCATATCTCTTGTTTGGTTTGCATTTACATAATTGCTAGCAGGGCCATGTACAAGACTGCTATATATTGATTTGACGGCTGTGGTAGTTAAAACCATCAGGTAGGCTGCCTACAGATGTTCGCTGTGTTGCTGTGTCAGTAAAATCTTGCTTGTAATTGATCATGGTATAATATTAGTTGGTCTTGCTTTTACTGGGTAAATCCTGGTTGTTATGACCTGAAAACATTGCTGGATAGTAACATCCTGGTATAGATTAAATGTTGTTGTGTCATAAAGGATATCCTGTACTTGGTAGGACTGGGAAGGTTAACACCTCTTCTGCTACAACTTGCATACTAAACGGCCATTGATAACATTTTAGACAGTTCAGTTACAAAATGAATGTTATTTCTGAACAATCATACAACTATTTTGTAATAAATAAAAAAATGTAATTATCTGTTGTGTACTAAAACTTGTCACCTTCAGGCTTAAAATAGAATAATTCAGACTCTATATTGAGATTACAAATAATACCGTGCGATATGAATAGGAGATTTTCTGATGCCAGGTGGCATTTCTGTAACGCTTACACAAAATCAATATACGTTCTCATAATAGTCTTTATAATAGGTTACATAACCCTTCAACTCATGAGTCATGTTGATGTTCTGATGGTGATGTCAACTGATTTGGCAGACAGGGATTTGTGGGTGAGAAAATACAGAGTTATGATGATAAGTGTATGATGTTATGATTGATGAATGAAGCGTGAAGTTGATGTAAGAAAATTCATATCAAACTTTGTTTTCTCAAATCAACCACATTGAGAGATCCCATGAGATTTCATAGACATTACAATAATACATGGGAAAGAAACAACAACCAGCCGATGATATGACCAACAACATGTAATAGACAAACGACTGTATTGTTGTAGAACTGTCTGAAAGTCGTCATTAGACCAGCCCGCAGCCTTCACAATCTGCTACAGTGGTATCTGTCTCTTGGCTGATTCACTAGTTGCTGCCTTGTACGGTGTGCCACAAATTCTGACACATTGAACTAATCACAATCATTCCGACTGGTCCTTGTTCACATGCATGTAAAGGTTCAGATTTATCCAAATATTCTAACATTGTATACACATAAAGAAGGTTTTTCATGAAATTTATACACATGGATAGGAGCTTGGTTTTGAAGTTTTCAGAACTTTGACAGTATATAAGATCATAACATCTGCAGTCTCCAGTGGAAAGTGTTCATAACAAGCTCACCAATCTATGGTCAGATTTAGTAAAGTTAACATATAAAGTGGATAGTGTTTGTTAAAAAAAATCCTGATACATTACTAACATTCCAAGCTTTTGTGTACTTGAGGAAACTAGGCCTACAGGCAAACACACCTAAAAACCTACGGACTAATGGATAATTACCTACTGGATCATTTGATGACATTTCTACAGAAATAATTGCTGACCTAGCTATATTGATGGCCGAAACCTTGCTGATGTAACCCAGTCAAATTCTAACACTTCCTTATTTGTACAGAGGGGGAATAGGCATTGATTTTCCTCTCATAGCAAAATTGCAACCATCTTTCGAGATAACACCTATAGTGTTTTTGTGTGTTATCTTGTCACAACGTAGAGATAAGGCAGACGTCTCCCGAAAGTCCACACTTCTGCAGCACAGACTTGATACCTGGAATAACCTGAAAACAATTTCATTGGATAGTGCAGACTCCTGTGGGGAATGGCAGGATGTATTTCATCCTAAGGTGGAAAAAGAATAAAGTTCATTGCGCTAAGCATCTACTGCAACTGCCTGTGGATCAGGAATTTAATGACGGACCCGCACTTGGCACCTGCGCATGAACACAGAACCCTGTGATGTCACCAGTGGAGTTGATAAGATTGGAAGACTCTTGGAAAGTCTGTAGGAGGCACTGCCCCTTGGGCAGGCACTGATACCATCGTTACGCCCATTATACACAAGGTAAACGAAGACAACATGTGCTTAGTATTTGATACCATGAAAGCGATGCCAAAAAAGTCGCTAAATGCCTAAATGCTCAACTATCAGATCAGTGACAACAAGTACTTTCATTTTAGCTCTTGCCTTGAATGCTAATAATCACTTTAGCTCTCACCTTCAATGATAATCTCGTGAAAAATGATGATGAAATCTGAGAATGAAACACTTAGCTGAATCAAGTGGTGCGAATGTACTGAATCATATATGCATGCACATGTCATCTCAAGGGATCCCTCATCGTGGTTGATGTGGGAAAATAAAGAGTTTTACGACACGTATCTGAGTCATGACTCAGGTTTAGCAGGTTTTGTTGTTTGCTACACCTGAGTGACCACGAGCAAAACATCACTGTCTAGAATTCTGCTAATGTGGTTGAAAATATGGAAATTGCAATGATGTTACAAACACAATTTTAATTAAACTTTTATCATAGGTCATTAAACAAATCTTTCAGGTAAGGATAAGAAGCTGATTTGTGTACAGTATGTTACAACTTTTTGCTGAAATGGTTTTTAAATCAGTGGTAAGTTGTTTAAATCACTGATGAGGAACAGCGTACAAGGATCTACAAAATGGTTAAATCTGACTAAGTGTGGAAAGAGATGGGGGGGGGGGGAGGTAATTTCAGTAAAAAATGATTGTTCAACAACTGAATTTAAAAAAAATAACTGACATTCAGTCAGCCTGATTGTTCAACAACTGAATTTAAAAAAAATAACTAATGTTCAACAACTGAATTTAAAAAAAATAACTGACATTCAGTCAGCCCGAGTTCTAACCACATTTAACCAGTCCATGTCCCCACTGACCTACTTAAGAGCACTGATGAAAGTTCATCAAGGATAAATAATTTGTTGACATTTAATATGTATGTAATTTCTTGTGTGTACTATATGGTAGCTAGGAAACTATAGGTATATCCAGCCATGAACTAGTACCAAACCCACTCCTATAACTAGCTACTAGTCCAATACTTGGCTCACTACATGGATATTGGAATACATTTTCCCCTCGTAATGGAAGTTGTCATGAGGAAGAAAATAGGAATTATAGAATTCTGGGTAGAAATTAAATCTGTTGATCACCGATATTTTCCCAGTGGAGAAGCATGTTGGGGATGTCGATTTTCCTACAGGAGATGTTTGGATGCTGAAGGGTCCTGTATTGTTTTTTTGTGATGATGAGCAGATGGTTCTGTCTGCTGCTGATCCAGGCAGGACACTGTGCTTGGATAACTTCCCATGGGAAACTCCATGAAATGTATGTCAGTCAGCCTGTAGTAACGGAATCAATAAACATTAGATAATGGTGTATGTTGGGAGATCCTCTCAACAGAATTCTGTCCTTAAACTACAACCATTCCAGAACACTCCTGTCATCTGGTGATCAACCCATGGATGTTAACATGTTAAATGGCTGGATAGTAAATCTTTATTTTTCCTCTCATCAGGCTTCAAAGGAAAAGGATTTAATCAATTTACAAATTTAAAACCAATATTCTATTTTCGAACACTGATTTTGTTTTATAAGGAAATTAAATTTAAAACCAATATTCTGTATCTGAACACTGAATTTGTTTTATAAGGAAATCCGATGTATAAGGATTTTGATAATTTTAAGACTATTTGAGGAACTTGTACACAAAAGATGATTGAGTCACATCTGTCTGTCATTCATGGGGTTGCATTACTTAGAAAACATTATCTACATGACCAGTACAATAAAACATTATCTACATGACCAGTACAGTAAAACATTATCTACATGACCAGTACAGAAAACATTATCTACATGACCAGTACATACCAGAGTGATAACTAAAGATGGGATGGTGCTTTAAAATTTTGTGCCAAGTGGAGAAGGGCGTAGTACGGAATATCTGATTCAAGGGGTTTAATAATGTATGTAGAGTACTTGTTCACAAAAATTTAAAAAAATTATCTTAGAGGACAATAGCTGTATTCCTTGCTTCATTTCTTGACAAGGACTCAATTAAAGTGTTCATAAGATACATTTCATTTATTTTTGATGCACACTATTTGTTACATAACATTGTTACAGTAATCTAGGCATAGGCCCTTAAACCTTGTGGCCAGATGATGTCATACGTTACTAATAGATAGCTATTGAGCTATTGATTATCTTTTAAAGAGTTATGTCCCTTGGATCCTGCACAAGGCTAATTAATCATTATATTTACTAGATAAGATGTTTTAGGTAGAGAAGTTTTACATGTGTGGTATGGGCTGTTCAGAACCATTGGAATGTTATCCTCAGAACTGTTGATATTTGCTTCAAATGTGGTAGAACATCGTGGCTGTATGGCTCAGCGCCCAGCCTTTGCGCCAGGCTATTTATAGAGACTGTAGCATACAGAGAATTTAATAGAAGGGAGTGTCTTTTAATAACTAAAACTTGATGGTTTGGTGAGGCTAATTTAGGATAAAAGATGAGGTATACAGGAAGAAGAGGCTTGAAATTAGGTGTGAAATAGGTTGATAGGGCACATTTTAAAGGGCATGTAAACTAGAATCTTGATATTGTTTGGTAAAATATTTTCAGTATGAAACACATATGCCTGGCATAATTTTGTTTGAAGGAGAAAGAGAATATAAATGAAGCATCGTGGTACAGAATATTATATGTACAAGGATGAAGTACAGTTTATGAAAGTGCTAGTTTTCTGTGACAAATTTGAGGATAGTGTAGGGGATGATGGAAATGAAGAAAAGTAAAGCGAAATTGAGGGCTGCAGAGATACTGAATGAGTACGGGTTGTACATATACCTTAGAGTCAGGAAATGTTTTTTTATCAGTTGAATGTTTGCCAGATTTCTTCTGTTGAGAATGTTCGTTTGAATAGGATTGTGTAGCATGCTTACAAACATACTTAGGTTTTGTTCAATTTATACTTGAAGGAAATTTACATACTGGGCATTATATGGCAAGTTATAAAGACATAAAAACTACTTGTGATCAAAATAGATGTTATCAGCTTACAACAAGGCCTTAAGTAGTGAAACATGCTGGAGCTTGGTGATTCAGTTTCCCATAATTAAATCATTGGCAGAAAACGTGTGTAAAATGTGTTGCCTGAAGATTGAATATCTAAGGTAATTTAGACAACATTGTGTTTATGTGTGTTTGTAAACAACTGGCTATGTTAATGGTATCAAAATGGTCGTACATGAGGGATAGGATTTCAGATGGCTGGTAAAAATGTTGTATTTACTGCCATGAAAATGTGTCTGGAATCTCTAGTTATCATGAAAATTGTATTATCTGTAGGGATGATGTGTAGTCTGGTTCTCAGCTGGTCGATGTGGTGGTGTAGGGCTGGGTGGGGTTCCTACAACATTACATTGTCATTTGTCATAGAACAGCAGCTCTACCAGTGAGCTCCTCATGAAGATCTTTAACGCTGTCCAATGCACCATTAGTTTTCCCCCATACTACTTCTAATGAACACTCCCTCTCCCCAACATACACACAAACAAATATGACCATTACAGAAACCTGTGACTGTTTTCTGCATCGCATCATCTGTAGGTTTGCCTTATTTTTTTGGAGGAAAAAAAATCAAGGTAATATCTTTTTCATGGATTTGAATATGAAGGCTGTGTTAAAAAAACTTGAATTTTGAAAGACAATGTTCTTGCTCTAAGAGTAATCTTGGGATCGGATTCTGGGGTTAAATATTTCTGGGTCATAGAAATGTATCAAGCCCCTGTGGTTATATGTTGTATATATATACTATCAACGTTTTTTGGAACAAACTTCAATCAGTATTGAAGTGAACCCAACCCTCAAGACCCCAGACTTTAGGGGCCATGTATACTCTTCTTCATCTAGTATGCATGGCAAAGGGCCAGTGTTAAAACGGCCATTATCATTGCCACCTGGTATGTGGCTCCTAACCCCAGCATGTCTGCACAGGAATGTTGTAGGTAGTACTTAGTTATTCTTGGTTTCCATGGTAACGCCTATACTTTGCTGGAAGTGGATTACAGTGCTCTACAGTTGGTGATGTGTATGATGGGGCTTGTGTAGTCCTGTTATCTCGTCCCCGTTAGTCCTCCAGTACATGAATGGGAGGAATTCTCTCCTATAAGCAATATTGTATGTGTGATACTACACCAGCAACAGCACTCGATTAAATGTTTATTTAGTGTATCAGATTATTATATGTAGAACAACTTGATTCTGAGATAAAGAAAAAAATTCTGGTTTGTTGGTTGATGCAGCCCCACAGCTGACACAGTGTTTATCTCTATAATCTAGAACTCGGTGTTACTACCATGGATGGTGGGTAGCCGAGGGTACATGTATTGCTTTAGCAATATACTCTGTATGCTTGTTAGTTCAATGTTAACAATGTATATTACTTTGTATTGTTGTAAAGCATCAGGTCACATGATACTCCTTGATGGACTAGGTAGTGTCTTGTTTACCATATTATATACTCATTTACATCAATGAATGACCAAAATAATTCCTTGTACAAACATAAACAATAGATTTTACCAGTCATCATAGTTCATTGCTTATAAAATGTAATATGGACAGCAGGTATAACAAATAAAATCGTCCATTGAGAAATGCTTCAATGTAGAAAAAGAAGGAATTACATGTATTAGGAAAAACGTCTTCCTTAAATAAAGAAGTATCAGAAAAATGGTTGTGATCTCTATCGAAAACTACAGTTGTAGAGGTGGATGTAGCGTATACTTCACCACAAAATTGGTGTTTACATGATGCTTCTGGTTGATTAGACCCACTGTGAATGGAATGTGTCCCAGTGGGGTTTTATCATTAGGTTTGAAGCAGAGGTTTGGTGTAGGGTTTCTTCTGTACAATCTGGCCATGTCTGTTCTGTCTCTGGTATTGCCACAAACTATTGATATAGATTGTGCTGAGGTTGGGCCTTGTTCAGTTAGAAAAAAAGAAATGATAGTGAGACTTTTTAAAAGTGATTTTGAGGATCTAGTTCAGCCTGACATAGCTCGATTATGTTAGGATATAACCAGCTTGATTATCACAAGGTTCCCTGCTATGTCCCATAGTTACAATCTAAATGTTTAGACAGATGCCATCCTGTAGCCATACTTCACAGAGGAATGTTTACCAGCTGACAAATTACTGGGGAGACTGTACAGCATTCTTTTATTTGATAATAACTTGTGGTATGATAACAAATTTTCATGTAAATAATTTTGGTAATAAGTATGTACATGATATATCAAACATCCTGAGCACATGACTAGTTTTAAAATAATAACAGTGGATGTATACAAATGGATTCTATGACATTTACCACATCAACAGTAGGCATATTAAAAACCATGTTTAGTTTGAATAAGTGTCAATTTGAAAATGTCCGCCAGTTTATCAAACAGTTTTTAGCTAACCTGGCCTGTCTATCAACTTTTTGTAAAAGATATTTTCTAGTCAAATTTGGTTTGAAGCATTCAATCACTTTTGTATGAATGATGTGTCAAGCCCTGGAAAGGCCAGGGGCATGGGCTGAATAAGGGAAACTTGGTAAATTCTTTAAAATCCCTCTGCTTCTATAGGAATTAAAGGATTGAGTCAATATTTAGTATTTAGTCTGAAATATCATTGGAGGAAACATCTCTCCCCCCCCCCCCCCCCCCCCAGTTGCATGAGCAGTAGGGGCCTAATAGGGGAAATAATATATCAAATTCTTTCAAATTCTCCTTCTGTAGAATATAGTTTCCCCATGATAATTTCAATATCCAGGAGAGCGATACAAGCCCTCTGGATCTCTTGTTTCCCTTTAATGAACACTTACACAAATGTAGAGCGAGCAGCTAGAACATAGACCCTGTAATCTCCCTGTACATCTGGGTGTGTACCAGGTAAAAATAGACAGCAGTGTTGTTGTCTGCAAGCTGTTCTATCCAGCTGTCGGACAAACTGAGTAGTTTTACTTGCATGCACAAGTTTGTGTGTATTTCTAGCGCTTCAAGTAGAACATCTCCGATCCTCCATACAGCATGAAGGTAGTAGTTTTTAGTTCACCTTGTTTGAATATGCCCTGGCATTGTGTCCTTTATCTGTCCGACGTTTGTCAACTTTTCCTATAAATCGCTACTAGTCATGAACGACTGAGCAGACTTAAATCAAATTTGGTCTGAAGCATTGTTGGGGGAAGGGGCTCCAATTTTGTATAAATGGCTGGTCTAGCCACCTGGTGAAGGGAGGGGCAGTGCCTGACAGAGGAAACATGGCTAATTCTTCTGTAGAAATGAAAGGTCCATAAATAGTTGGTCTGGAGCATACTTGGGTTAAGGGGAACTCATTTTGTATAAACAGTGGGTCAAAAAGGTTCCCCTGGTCTGATGTATCATGCATCCTTTGGTGAATGGGAACCATATTTTTATAAACTGGGGGCCTAGCCTCCAGGTGCCTGAGGAATGAAAGGATTTGATCGATATTTGATCTGAAGCATCATCAATTTTGCAAATATTACCTGACCAGAAGTCAAGGACAAAGGTTATGGTCAGGGTCAAATCTTTACACTGGTTAACATTTTGGTATTTGTTATGACATTATGAAGCAAAAGTTGGTTGAAATTACAGAAAGAATCAACTGACCAAAGGTCAAGCTTAGCAGGTCAAAGGTCAAGTTAAAATTTATTATCTTTTCACTGAAGAACAATTTTGTGATTACATTATAAAACAATGTTGGTTGGAATTTAATAGTGGTTCAACTAAGGTGGATATCGCTGGGTCAGAGGTCAAGGTTAACTTTGAAAAAAGCTTTCACCGAGCTTTCACTGGTGAACATGTTGTGATGACATTATGAAGCAAAAATGGTCAGGAATTAAAGACAGTTGTCACGGTCAGTGATTCAAAGGTCACTGTTTGGATTAAACAAGATGTCAACTGACCAAGGATCAAGGTCACTGGGTCAGGTTCAAGGCAATCTGGGTCCAAAGGTAAAGGACTAATTTGATCTCTGACAATGACCCCGGAAAATATAAACAAATTGAACCTTGCAAATGAGTATTATAATGGTATATCAAGGAGGAAGGAGAAAATGTTTGTATGCTGGGTTGTTCGCTCCTTGAACACTCAAGGTCATTTTGAGGCGGGTCTCCTTGTAGTAGTTGGTGTCTACCTCACTGAACAACAGACGAGAGGCCTGTCACATACCATTCACAGCAATTAGGGTAAAGCATCTTGCCCAAGGACACAACCATGACAGACGTTTCTCAGCTTCCCGAGAAACATCAAACAGAAAAATCCTTCCAGGGCATAGGGAGGCTGTTAAGTTAAAGCCTGCCAGGGTGTAGGGAGATGGTTAAATCCTTCCAGGGCATAAACTGACTAGGTGTTCGAAGTCATATCTACCTAATCCTGTGTACTTAGCCAAGTGTTTACTCATGGCATCTAGTCAGGTAATAACTGTCTGGCTATGTCAGGCTTACCACCATGTAAACCTGTCCTTACACTGTCCCTCAAGGCTCTTGGTGGATAAAACAATCTCAAGTGTGCCTATTATCCTCGGTTATGGTGCGTTAACTGAATTAGCTTTACTTCATTGTTTGAGCTGAGTGTATCTGTATTTGGTTTATAACTTGTTGTTTTGGCCTATAACTTGTATGGTCATTTCCCTATGTCCAGAGAAGCATGATAGTTGTAGAATAAACCATCAGGTGATATTTGTATTTGTTCATATTTTTATGTTTTCTTCATCAATATGTATGGTAATGAGAGTGTAGTAGTCTGTGGTTGATATGAATGAAGACTAGAGTGAAGAAGTGGGACTAGTAAAGTATTGATCTGTTCTGTCTAAAGATAACCTACCCGGCTCTCTGACAGGTATCCTTTGTTGTCTGACACCTGTTGACAATACACAGGTATGATATGTAACTGTGGTTAATGATACAGGTGTGTGATGACGAGGCTGGCTCGGTCCCCTGTCATCTGACCCATCGTTAGACACAAAACACAAGCTGAGGTAAAGCCCAGCTATACCTGACCTATATTGAGATACCTGTCTGGTTATCACAACTAATGTATTCTGTACAGGAACCTCATTATGTCTGCCTTTACACCAATCAATATCCAGGCTTTAAACCAAGCAGCCATAGTTACATGTACCAGTCAATGCTGAATGTAAACATTTAGGTCAAAGTGTTTCTTCATTCTTTGCACAAATTCTGATGTTTTGCATTGTTGCATTGCCATTTTATAATACTTTCTAGTTTTAGTTAATTCTGAATGCTGGCACAAGCTGCCTCCATATTCAGATCCTAGTCAATATAATACTGAATTTCCTGTGAATGATAATGATAGCAGAGATGCAGTGATTTATATATATTTAACATTGAATTAGTATTTTATCATATCTTATTCATGTTGCAAGAAAGCTGTCAATGCAGTTCATATGATAGGATTAAAATTAGGATGTTTAGGCTAAAAATAGAATGCTGTAAAATTATCCTGTATTGCATAAAGTGCAAACGAATGTGTGTTAAGATTGAGGACAATGTTAAAGTGACAATTAACTTTACTGATGCACGTAAAGTGTGTATATTATTTATTTCCCCCAGCAGATAAATATGGAATGTCTAGATAGCTGACTATATATAATGCTGAGAAACAAATATCTTATGTTGATGTTTTCTGTTTCAGACCTGACCTTATCAAGTATGAAAAGTTGCAAAAATCCAATGCACTCCACAACTTGGACAATGCATTTGAAGTTGCTGAAGAAAAGCTGGGCCTTGCCAGACTTTTGGACCCTGAAGGTGGGCTTCCTTTCTGTTCTTTACTAACATTTCTTCATTTATTTCCTGCCCCTTCCCCCCCCCCCCCCCCCCCCCCAAAAAGTGTTATTTCCTTAGAGAAATCTAATTGTTTACTTTCTGAGTTGGCTAATCATTGCTGTGACAATTCTAAATTTTAGGTCTATAAACATCCTAATAGCTCAAATTCTTGCTGCCATTGGTCAACATTCAGTAGATCAGATAACTTTTTCTGTTCTGTCTTAATCTTTCATGCATCGTTAGTTAACATTTTCACACCAATGTAGGGATTTAAATAAAGTCTTGTAGAAATGTTCTATTGGAAATTTGAAATGATGGATACACCGTTACAGAATTGCCTCATGAACCCCCTGGACAGATTTAGTTCATATCAACACCATAACATAACGCCATCAAGGTACACATACTAAGATTTTGGTAGTCATCGGTCAAGGTTAAAGGTCAAAGGTCACTCTTGACCACTTTCGAAATAAAAAGATCGGGTCACAGTAACAGAAAACATTGATTGGTATATCAGAGCTCGGGTGACTTTTAAAGGCCTATTGGGCCTTTTGTTGCTGTCTGGTAGAGAAACTACACTATGTATATACGTAGGAGTTATTACATTATTAATGACCACCGTAGATACACGGTGAAGATCAGTGGCGACTTCTTACCTTGCTTCCCTGCTAGTGTCACTTGTGTATAGCTATGTGGCACTTACATATTCATGAAACATTCATTTTAGGCTATCATCTGGAAGTCGTTACTCACAAATGACAATTTTATTTTATGGAAATCTTATGACTCATCATGCTTTAAAAGTGTAGTTAAATTTAGGATTTATGCAGGTAATGATAGGCTATCCGGTTGAGTAGAACAAAAATCTTTGTTCTGTTCTTGGACCATAATATCTCTGTCAAGTTGGAGTTTCAGGGTTTTTGGGTCAAGGTCACTGTTACTATTTCTAGCTTGGGTTGGTAGGAGACATGTATTGCTTTTGCAGTATGCAGTACGTTTGTTTGCTTTGATGAGAAAGTTATCTTATTCCTTGAGAAGATAATCAGAATTGTAAGAAAATTAAAAAAAAAACACAAAAATTCTAAGAAAACTAAAAAGTCCACTGCTATTACTGTCCACCCCTATCCCATCTGTGGTGAAAAGCTGTTGGTGTTTCTCACTATGCATGTTTGTCCCTGGTTCTATATCCTGGTCTTCCGTCCTCTAACCAATTGATAGCCAAGCCAGACAAGACAATTACACTGAATCACATGCATGTGTTGCGGGTGACCTTTTGCCAATGGATGTGAGAACAACATGGCCGATTACAGTAGTGACATATTACTTCATCCCACCAGCTTAACAGTCACACGACCCTACAATTGAGGTCGTGCAATAACAGGCTGCAGACTGTCACATTATAATAATGCACATTTGGATGAGCATGGACGCACATAAATGGATACGGAATCTTTCAATCAGTAAAAGTTGAAAGCATAATGGGTAGTGTAGCCTTCGTGTCGTCATTGATTTTCTGTGAAGATTCAATGATTCTGTCTTATTTGAAAGTGGAATGTGAAGATCAATACTGCGTTGTGTACCCTTCCCACTGTTTCCCTCTCCTTCAATGTCTCGCTATGGTAAATCCTCGCAAACGAAAAAAAACAACACACAAACAAAAACAAACAAAATATCATTGTAAGAATATATAGTATGGTAGATACCCTCAAATATGAAGAGAAGTGTCAATTGTTTCAGTATGTACACAGCCTCTCATTTTAATAAGAGTTCCGTTAGCAATACACGGATCATTAAAATGATATGAATAAATTATAATCTATTGAAGGTTATGTAGCATCTGTAACAATGTTTAATTGATTGGTATAAAAAGTCAGATGATAAGAAGTCTTGTTTGTGTTGTCAAATTGTCCATTATCGGTTATGATTTATCTTGTGAAGTTTCTACTGTACTCTCTATTGATGTACTGTATCTTTGTTGTCAGTAAGCGTTCTTTATGTAACTATGTTGGTATGTGATGATATTGCTAATGATGGTTATTCTCTCCTTCTTGTTTCAGACATCAATGTTGAGTTCCCTGATGAGAAGTCAATTATTACTTATGTTGTTACCTATTACCATTACTTCTCCAAAATGAAGGCGGAATCCGTTCAGGGCAAGAGAATCGGAAAGGTAAACCCGGGTACCGAGTCACTTAGGTTCATCGCAGTCTGTTTGGCTCAGCTCACAAACTAGCTAATAACACTTCATTACTTTCATCTGCATTCATTTAAGAGCAGTCATGATCAATGAGAGAGTCTGTAATAAAACAGTCCTTTAACCAAAAACAAAAAAAATCCAGAAATATGGTAAATATCCTCTATGGAAGATGCATGTTTTGGTCTCAAAAATATGTTTAAATAGAGTTTAGAGTTCAGTTTGAATCTAAGAAGTATCTTGTGTGGTAGTTTGTCAGTGTAGACTATCGAGGTAAAGTTTTTGTGAAGCAATAGCAACATAAAAAAACAATCGATCAAGGACAATAGATTGATGTATAGTGAAAAAGGAATTGGGGGGGGGGGGGAAATAGATTGATGTATAGTGAAAAAGGAATTGGGGGGGAAAAAAAGAAAAAAAAAACCCTGCTTTTCAAGTACATTTGTACTAAGGAAGTATATGTCTGCTACTAATGCAGCGAAAAGAAAAAAAAAAAAAAAACTTTTTCACTTTTTTCACTATGCTAAATTAATAAAACAATCTGAAACTAGATAAATAAAACAATCCAAAACTACCTTCACAAGAAAAAATATCAGCAGAGCCAGCCAGCCAGTGTCAGGTTGATTTCATAAGTCCCCCTGCATTCTTCAAACTTGTTAGCTTAAATGCTTTGTTAAATCCAGTGTTTTAGATACCTGGACAGAAAGTTATTGTATGGAGATCAAAGACACACATTTCATTATGATAAGGCATATGAAAAGAATGAATAAAGATAATGGCAAATTCATGTACCAAATTCTAGGGCTGTATTTCTCCTGTAACACTATAAACTCTGGTATTTAGACTTATTGGGCTGTACATATACTGGTGTGTTATAAAATTTGATCACATATAACATCAACTTTTATGTAGAGTAAATATAAAACACAGATGATAGAGGTTTTCTGGCCTGTATACTGTACCCAAAGGATGTTGTAAGGAAATACTTACCAATGCTGTATTTTTAGGTTATTGACAACGCCCTGGACTCCGACAGACTAGTGAACGACTATGAGACATTCACATCAGATCTGCTTGAATGGATTGAACAAACCATTGTTATCCTCAATGACAGACAGTTTGCCAACTCACTCACAGGGGTTCAGCAACAGCTTTCTGCCTTCAACACATATAGAACCAGAGAAAAACCAAAAAAGTGAGAGAAATTGCTGATGGTTAAGGAATTCAGACAGAATTAAAACTTGAGATTCTTATGAAATTTGAATTTTTAATGTCAATGTTTAAATGCTATAATTTCCAAATGTTTTTACTTTCAATTAATACAATCTTACTTAAGATTTTTTTACCACATCAATCACTTAAAAATCAGTCTTAAGTGATGTATTCTGTATTCTGGAAAGTAAAATATGTAGAAATGTATTCAAAAATTGTATTCTGAGAAGAGAAAAAAGAAAGCTGAAAGTTAAAACATTTCTTTTCTTTATGGTATCAATGGTACATATCCATTAAAAAAAAAGAGAGAAAAGATGAACAAAAATGTCTTGTGTTTTCTCAGATTCGATGAAAAAGGAAACCTGGAAATTCTACTGTTCACACTTCAAAGTAAAATGAGAGCAAACAACCAAAGGCCATACCTTCCCAAGGAGGGCAAACTTATCTCGGACATCAACAAACAGTGGGACCGTCTGGAAAAAGCAGAACATGAGCGAGAACTTGCCCTGAGAGAAGAGCTGATCAGGTAAGACACCAAACTGTCGATGTATTGATATACTGAACTCCGTGGCTTGTTGATAATTATAATGTGTACTACTGTATTAATGTGTTACCTGTAGACCAGGACATTAACTTCTGTTTATGTGTTGTTCTTTGTAGACAGGAGAAACTTGACCAGCTTGCGGCCAGATTTGACCGTAAGGCGGGCATGCGCGAGACCTGGCTGAGTGAAAACCAGCGCCTTGTCTCCCAAGACAACTTCGGTTTCGACTTAGCAGCTGTAGAGGCTGCCACCAAGAAGCACGAGGCTATCGAGACCGACATCAATGCCTACGAGGAACGTGTCCAGGCAGTCGTCTCTGTGGCCACTGAACTGGAACAGGAGAACTACCACGACATTGACAGGATTCTCGCCAGGTATGCTTCACTGACTTCATCATACAATATTATATAATGTTATTCAAAATGGCCACCACAGGTTCTGATTGGCTAAAACAGTTGGAGCAAAAAAACTGTTGGAGTTAGAATCAAACAAGAAGTCAACTGACCAAAGATAAAGGTCAAGGTCATTTCGGTCTATAGGTCAAGGACAAAGTGGATATCTGATTAGACCCTTGCTCTTAGTGGGGAAATATTTAAGGCTTTAATGAAATATATCAATGCTAACAAAAGTGTTTATATTGGTAGTTTCATTTCTCTAGTCTCAAATTTTGAGGTGGATGGAAACAGGAGTGGCATCATAGTATATTTATAATGTGTATTTGGCTTCCTTGTAGTAGTTTTAAGCCCAAATTGAAGATTCTTATTGGATAATTAGTTACGAAAACATTAATTTTACCCATTCATTTTGATGTGAGGATTTAAATATTGGGAAGGTGTTATTATTTAGGAAAGATTATTTACAATATATATGTCTGTGTGCAAGTTTTTAGAATTAATGGCCAATGTCATGGTGTGTTATAGAAAGAACAATGTTTTACGCCTGTGGAACTACCTACTAGAACTGCTGCGAGCACGTCGTATGAGGCTAGAATTATCCCTCAACCTCCAGAGAATTTTCCAGGAGATGTTATACATCCTCGACTGGACAGAGGAAATCAAGGTAAGTCTCCTCATAAGTTGTACAATGTCGTGGTTTGGGGTGTAACAGTTGATAGGTCAAGATATTGTGACAGTTGTGTTAATTAGAGGTCACCTTGAAAATTAGCTATTGATAAATATCGCAAAAGTATACTAAAATATCAAAAGTTTTGATTTTCTGATAATATGAAACAAATTTTTAAAGGCAGTTAAAATAACAAAATATCTACATGCAGACATCAAGATTCATATAGAATTTATAACACAGGCCAGACAATTACTAATGGATTGAGAATTTACGATCAAATTATTGAGTTCATTTTAATTGAATAATTAGACAAATGAAATAGCATTTGTATTATTATAAAAAAGTATTTCAGAAATAGAACAAATGACGATGCTAGGCTAGATTTATAACTTTCCTGATCTGTTAAACTGACTTGAAAGTTAAAATTGTCTGACTAAAATTTCCAGCAATTTAAACAACTTATTTCACTTTTACTGTTTCAATTTTGTAGGCACGATTGATGTCGGAGGACTACGGAAAACATCTGATGAGTGTGGAAGACCTGTTACAGAAACACAGTCTACTGGAGGCTGATATCCATGTCCTTGGAGAGAGGGTCAAGACTGTCAACACTCAGGCCGACCGATTTGTCAAGGGTGACTTCTCTGATGCAGGAGGTAAAACATCCTACAGTCAAATGCAGTAAAATTAGGGTTCTAACAGTTTAATCATTTTTTCATGCTGTCCCCTTGAAAAGTATTTCTGTTTGATTCGGTATGTCCTTATGCTATCAATCTCACAAACAACATTGACAATATTTTCTGATGGCGTCTGTATAGTAAATAGGTAAACCAGTAGTTCAGGGTAGTGTGGCTCCCTGAGGCTAAAGAGAGGGGCCCAATAGGGGAGATATAGCAAGAATGAAAGGATTTAGTCCACATTTGCTTGAACCAGTGTTGGAAAAAACAGCTTAAAAAGTTGGAAAATATTTGTAATATAACTTCAATGGAAGTATTTTGCGAGACCCTCTGGACCTCTTGTTAGGTAACTTTAGCCAAAAGTTTAATGCTGAACGGCTTTATTGTTACATTGACATAATTCTAATTTTTATGAACTCTTTAACAGGATACAAACCATGCGAATCAGAGGTCATTGAGGAGCGTATGAAGACACTAGAGAACTCATATGCAGAGCTGCTGAACCTTGCAGCTGAGCGCCGCGCACGACTGGAGGAGTCGCGTAGACTGTGGCAGTTCTACTGGGACATGGCCGACGAGGAAAGCTGGATCAAGGAGAAGGAACAGCTGATGTCTTCACCAGAACTAGGGCATGACCTTACCAGTGTACATCTGCTGCTTAACAAACAAAAGGTGACTGTTCTCCCCCGAATGTGTGTATTGTAACCCCTGGGTTTAGGGGATGAGGGGGGGTGTATGTTACATCTTTGCTTTATTTGTTTGTGGACAAAATCAACATTGGATATTAAAGGTAATACAACAAAATTCATTTCCTGTTCAGGATAATCCTTGCTTTGATATTGAAATCGAGAATAATAATAATAAAAAAAAAGAAGTTAAATTGAAAAACAAGAATTTATCCCTAGCTCTGCGGCCATCTTGGATTTTAACAATTGAAGAAAGTTATTGCTTTTTCTGAAGAAGCACTGGAGGGATATTTCTAGGTATACATTTGCCAGAGTGATGGAAGCATATGCCTGCATCATCTCACTGCATGTTGATCTTAGAAGGCAACTAAATGTGGGACCCTAAAGAATCGGGGATTTTATTCTATTCAGGAACTTTGAAAAGACCAAAACAGATCTTCTGTCCCCATTGCAACACTTAGGATCTTAAATCTTTCCTTTCATTACTCACTGTTAGGATCTTAAATCTTTCCTTCCATTACTCACTGTTATGTCTTTTTGTGCTTTATTTTCTTCCATAAGAAGCATGTCCTCCTATGACTGTCTGTTTGGAGGACATTAAACCATTGAAAACAAAAACAAACGTTTTAAACATGATGACAAATTGTATGTGTTTATTATATTTCTAGGCTATGGAAGACGAGATGACAGCCAGACACACCCACTTACAGTCGGTTCTCCAGGTCGGCAACGATCTCATCACTGCGGGCAATTTCGGGGCAGATAGAATACAGGAACGTATTGATGAGATCAACCAACAGTGGGAGACACTAATTGACCTGGCCGCCTATCGCAAGAAGAGGCTCAACGAGGCGGTAGACTACTATCAGGTACCCAGACACAACATGCTTCAATAAGGAAAAAAATTCTTTCATTGTTTTCTTTCATAAAATTTATTTGTAAAAAATATAATAATTTGTATGAAATATATTATTTGATTGTATGCAGTTATAAGAATTAATGTGCAAAATTTAGAAAATATTTAACCGATAAAAAGTTTCCTGATGTTTTATTATTCCAAATTTTCTGATGCTTGCAGAATATATAAATGATAGGTCATGGATAAACATTTTGCTCCTATATGTATTTTCAGTTCTTTGCTGATGCTGATGATGTGGACGCCTGGATGTTGGATACTCTTCGCCTGGTGTCCAGTGAGGATGTCGGCAAAGATGAGGCTAGTGTCCAGTCTCTCATCAAGAAACACAAAGTAAGTCCGTGTTGCTCTCTCTTCCCAAGTCCAGGGAAGTGTGATTGGATATTGTAAGGTATCGTCCGTCTGTAAACAATTTACATTTTTGACTTCTTCTCAGAAACTCCTGAACAAATTACAATGAAATTTTGCAGAAACCTTTGTGTCCAAAGGTGAGTTAAAATTGTGAATTATATGGTCCCTAACCCCAATGACTGGGGGGGAAGGGCAACTTGAATGAAAAATTGATTTAAGACCAAGATCAGGTAGAATCAAATACACATTGTAGATGTAAGAGTTTTGAGGTGCTTTAACAAATTGTGAATTTCATGACCCTCAGTCTCGTGTTTCCTATAGTTTTTATGAAGAATTTGAAATTTTGATCATCATTTGGTTGATTCCCATTAGAAATAATTCAAACTTGGTTTGATGGTATGCACATATTGGCCCTGGCTGACCCCTAGGAGCTGTAACATACCAGGGTAGGATCAAAGTGTAATGAATTAGTTGACAAAAGGTTCAAGACATCTTTAAACAAATATGCTGTATACTTACAGGAGGTAACTGATGAGCTGAAGAATTATGAGAGCACCATCGCCGCTCTGCATGAACAGGCAGCCAACCTCGGAGAGCAAGTGAGTTAATCAAATTCAGCAACACTGATTAAAATGAAACATTCCTCTTGTCTCAGACGCAGTGGTTGGTAACTACTAATAGAATTTCCACTGAATTATATCAATAATTTATCTTCACTATATAACTTGTCAGCTGAAAGGCGTAAGGCCATAATAGACACGTAAAACCCATCAATAAAAAAAAAAATCTTCACTATTGTATTTAAGATTTCGTTGTTGTTAACCGAGGCTGTTATAGAGTATTACTTAAAATCTTTAAACAACTTCTTCTCAATAACCAAGATACCTGATATTGGGCTAGAATGAATAAACTTGGCCTGCTCTTATGTTTGAATGAAGAGGTTAATCTCAATGTAGTAATTTCAAAGTTACATTAGAGTGATAAATCTACATGCGCATCCCACTTGCAATTTCGATGGGTCTTGCAGAATTTTCGGAAATAGTTAAATTTGAAATTGTGGGTCTTGTTTTTAGCAATATAGCTGAAAAGGATTCATTGAGATAAATTTCGAAATAATCACTGGGTTAGCTATATAAGCCCAATGGGCCTCTTGTTTATGACTTGTGTAAATACACACATCAACTGAATAATTTAGCAAAAAAAGAAAGGCTGACATCTTTTGCAGCACATGTAAGTAAAAAAGGAGAATTATTAAATTTTCTCTAGGGTTTTCTAATTTTGCCTGTATGGGCATTTTTGAGGGCTTTTTGCCGATTATAGTGAAAGGATACTAGTAATAGTGTAAGGGAGATAATTTGTGTTGCAGTGAGTCATTGTAATCTCAAGGATGCATATTTGTTGGTTTTCCTATCATTACATTAAAGACACTGCAAAAAAAGTTTTATTTGTTTCTTTTCCTGGAAATAAGCTCAGTACTGATCTGCTTCCTTACATTTACAGGATCGTGAATCTCCTGATGTACAGAACAGACTTGGAAGCATCGACAGACGTTACCAGGAACTTCTAGAGCTGGCCAAGCTCAGGAAGCAAAGACTCCTGGACGCTCTGTCCCTCTACAAGCTGGTTAACGAGGCTGATGGTGTTGACACCTGGATCGATGAGAAGGCAAGTATAATTAAGGATAGTTGATTGAATTAGGCATTGTAGTACTTTCAATGCGGCTGTGAATTTACAAATGTTCCTATAGTCATATAAATTTTATGTAATGTACATTTTTATACCCATTCAATAAAGTAATTTTTCAGTAAATATTTTCAAATATTTTTGGTTAACATGTGACCTAATGTGGTTGTGGCAGATATCTTCGAATTCCTGGAGATGTTTTGATTTGGTTGACAATACCAAGGTACATTTGGTGAGTTCTGTTTCCTTCATGTTTACACAGGAGAAGTTCTTGACCACAATTATCATCACAGATGATATTGAGGAATTAGCTATTATGAAGCACCGTTTCGACAGTTTCGAGCATGAGATGAACGCTAATGCCTCCAAGGTGGCTGTGGTTAACCAACTTGCACGTCAACTTCTCCAAATAGAACATCCCAACGCCTCAGAAGTCATTGCCAGACAGAACCAACTCAACGGAGAGTGAGTAGCACTAAACCTTTTTATTAGCCCAACATCATCAGATGGTGGGCTATTCAAATTTCTCTACATTAAAGGTCAAGTAAGTGCATGTTTTGTCCAGACCACAATTTCTTAACTGTTGGAAGATATCTTGACAAAACTTGTACTTGCATAATTTGTGTAATGCACTATCATATAGTCACTTTGACCTTAATCTCGGGATCAAAGGTCGAAGTGCATATTTTTATACCCCCGCCATACAATGGGGTAGGCATATAGTGTTACCCATGTCCTTCGCGTCCCGTCCCACCCTATCCCGTCCTGATGAAATGTAACTAGCTACTCTCAGAAACTGCTGATGCAATTCTCACCAAACTGGTTGGGGTGTCAAGTGACAGTGGGGGCTTTCATTTCTTACAGACATTTTCTAGTTCTAATAATTTCTTGACTGGCAATTACATTTAAACCTTTAAAGATATCCAAATGAAAGTCACTGTATACCTTTATCAAACCACTGACAAAGTGCAGTGTGACCTTGAGCTCGGGTCAAATGTCAATGAGTCTAATGGAGTCTGTATAGTAAAGGAGATGGGGAAACAAATATTTAAAAAAAACTAGTTTGTATATTACTTATTTATGTCATTTTCAATTTCAGATGGAACAATCTCCGTGACCTTGTGGACCAAAAGAGAGAAGAAATTAACCTTGCACATGGCCTCCAGAACTTCCATATTGAGTGCAATGAAACTATTGTAAGTTGGGCTTGGTGTATTGCAGAAAGTAAACTTGGAAGTAAATGTAATAATGACCAAGGGTATCAAATCCAGATTTTAAATTGGTAGTGAGTGACCCATGTTGAATGTTTAGAACAGAGTTAGCAAGATGTTTCACAAAAACTGGATAAATTGACACCCTTTGTGATAAAACAAATACAGGTCTGAGAACAAAGCTTCAGATCTCTTGATGGTTAGTAATGGCACTGGGAATTAAGATTCCACAAGTTCACATTATCATTAAAGTTATTTTTACTGAGAATTTTCTTGTTTTACAGAGCTGGATCCACGAGAAGGCAAAGGTGATAGAATCCACGGACGAGCTGAGTAACGACTTGTCTGGAGTGATGACCCTCCAGAGGAGGCTTAGTGGAATGGAGAGAGACCTTGCTGCCATCCAGGCCAAGGTAAACATCTACACATAATATTTATAGCTCAACAAGCTTTCTACAGATACAATATGATTAGTATTTTTAGGTGCTGTAGCTTTAGCACCTAAAAGCTAGTGAGGACCAAATCATTGAGGTACAAAAATAGTGTGGCTGTGCAGATTTTTTATTTTCAAAGCTAAAGAAATTTAAATTTTGGTAGAGTCTTACAACATATTGTCAGTATGGACAAAAGGCATGAATTAACTAAGAAATATGTTATATTTTAGTTGGAATCTCTCCAAAACGAGGCAGAGAAATTACAGGATGACAAGCCAGATGAGGCAGCAGCCATCCGTGAGAAGATTGCTGAGATCAACAATGTCTGGATGGATCTCAAGGATATGGTGAGTTTTGGTACCAAATGGAGTGACAATTTCATTAATGATCAGAATTGCCTCTTTGAATTAATAATTAATAAAGGAAAATCAATGCCACAGTTTTATGTAGATTGTGTGGAATAAAATGAAATAAGGGATCAATGTTTTTCTGTTTAAAGAAGATGGAAAATTAATTTGAATAATTACTTTCTAATTAGGGGAACTTAGTGCAAGGAGTTATTTACAGCAAATGTTTTGTATATAAAGTTTGTGGTCAGTCTAAGTATTCACAGAAATCTGTGTACCGATTTAAATTTGTGTTATTTCTAAATTTGTCTAAACTTGTCATGGCTTTGTGTGATATAGTTGAAGGACAGAGACGAGAAACTTGGAGAGGCTGGAGAGCTCCAGCGTTTCCTCGGCAACCTTGACCACTTCCAACAGTGGCTGTCGAGGACACAGACAACAGTTGCTTCAGAGGACATTCCCAACAGCCTGGCTGATGCTGAGAAGTTGCTTAACCAGCACCAGCAGCTCAAGGACGAGATAGATGCCTACGCACCAGAGTATGCCAAGATGAAGGAGTTCGGGGACAAGGTCACTGAGGGACAAGATGATCCACAGTACATGTTCCTTAGACAGGTATATAAATCTGTTATTTCAAGTTTTTTTTAAATAAACAACAAAATGAAGATAAATATAGCCAAGAATGGTTTGAATATTGATTACTCTAAGGCCTACTTCATCTTCTGCTTGTAAAGAACGAGGGCAAATTCATTGAAATTAGAGTTGGTGAATGATCGAAATATATTAACATGCAGTTAACAATCTGAATGTTAGAGAGATTTTCTTTGCGTAAGTACGGGTCTATATTTAGTAGAAACCAAAATAATTGTTAAGCTTTAGAGAGGTATGATTTATAATAAGATTTAAGTAATCCAGTCATTAGTCACATAAGTTGACAATGTTAGATTGTTTACTGCTCAGCAAGTAAAGACAACTGATGTGTGTGTTTATACAGAGACTGCAGGCCCTTGACAACGGCTGGGAGGAACTGCTACAGATGTGGGAGAACCGACAGCACCTACTATCTCAGAGTCTCAACTTACAGGTAGGACTCCTGGCAACTAGAGACAGCAGAAACCATACTAGTGAAATCCACATTTTGTCAGGAATTTCTATTTCTTTGTGTAATTAAATGTATTAATCAGTATGGCAGAAAATCGTCAAAAGTAATAAAAATCTGCAAACTACCACCATACATGGACCAAAAAACTTGGACAGTTGACAACGTCTTCCACCTATTATAGCTTAAGTCACATTTCATTCAGATTGATTTTCTAAGAAATATATTGTGTCACCTGCAAAGAATGGCAGACATTTAGGGATCACTTGGTCCATCGTCAAGTGTTGGCAACATTGTCGTCAGTCACACTTTAATTTTCCACACTTCCTTTTCGCCTTCGCATTTGCCACATCTGTTGTAACGTAGTGTGTGGCTTTGTCATAATGAATTACAGATTAAGGTTGAACTCCATGTCAATATTCCATTTTTTTGCTGGAGTATGACCCTTAACACATAGGAAATTCTCATAATTACCTGTATTTCTGGACCTTATTCACTACGATTGCTACATCATTTTGTTACTTTGTATGTGGCTTCAGCATATTAGATTACAGATGACTTTGAAACCATTGTCAAAATTAGATTTTTTGCTGGAGTTTTGGCCTTTTACACACAGGTAATTATCAAAAATTAACAGTTTTCAATTTTTTCTGCGTTATGTCAACTGTCCCAACAACTTTTGTCCACATACTGTATATCAAATGTTATCTTAGGAAACCATTTTGTAATCATTGGCAAACTAAAGAAAACTGTCAATTTAAGGTGTTTTCATTGTAACCATGGTGACCTTTGTTGATGTTGGTAATGTTACAGATGTATTTGAGAGATGCCAAACAAGCTGAAGTATTACTGAATCAACAAGAAAACTTCTTGTCCAAGGAAGAAGTGCCGGTAAGTTGACCTTCAAGCATGTACTCAAATTATAAGAGTGAAATAATGGAAAAGAATGTGAAATAAGAAAGATTATAGAAATCATACATACTGCGATCATGTGTAGATTTATCTTGGTTGTAGTATATACATCATCATCCCTTCATCATGTGCCCTATCGCTGTTTCCAAGGCAGATTCACTTTCCAATATCATAAATATTACAATAATTTGACTTCGTAAAAATGAACATGAATGCGAATTTATAAGGACTTCCGACCGATGTGTAAAGTTTTCTGTGAAGAACGACTAGTTTACTTTCAGATTTTTGAAAGTTTCAGGCATATATTTTCTTCCCCATTGGACTTCCACCGGAGGTCATGATATGAATCTGCCTTTCCATGTCGACTTTGAGCTTGTTTTCTTGGCTGACTATGTTTTAAATGTCCCTTGTTTTGTCATACAGAGCACCGTAGGACATCTTGATAAACAGGTAAACACTGATTCGTGTGATTGGCTGGCCAATCGCTGGACAGCATGTGGTTGATCGTCCAACCGCTGTACAGCATATTGTACCTCCGGAGTAAATTTGTGTTTATTTTCAAACTGGATATTGGTAGTGTATTTTATATACATAATATTATTTGGTGTAGATTTTTACATGTAGTTATTTTTTATTTTGGTGTTTTTGCTTTTTTGGATTATTTCCTTTTTTTCCTGAATTTTTATCAACTCCTGCTTCATCTAGATGTGATCATTTTGTCTGTACTGGTACCTCCATCATAATGTAGTTGTTGCTTACTATCACATATTGATGTCTCATTCTGTTTCTTTCATGATAAAATAGTTTCGTGATGTAAAACATTCTGCTGTATATATTATGGTTGTCTGATCTTTCACCAGTTCCGTATTCTGAGTAAAAATCCTTCTTCACTGGATTCTTCATCACGAGTACTAAATCTATTTCATGATTAATGTATAGTGATAGAAAAATGTTGATATTTAACTCACTGAATCTTTGGTCAGGATGACCTATTACTATCATCTTTCCTTCATTGTGTGCTGTCTGTAAACTTAATGAAAGTCAAACGAACCGGTTTCGATGAAATTTTGCAGGAAAATTGAATTTTGGTCAAATTGGACCAAATTTCAACAATCAACCTTGGACCTCATGAACATGAATTTTTTTCAGATCAGATCATATTATGTTTTGGTATTGAGATATTGGCAGTTGATGAACTCATTTTCATAAATGAAACTAGTGGTGTCATTAGATATAATTGAGATTTGTTTAACACAGACATTTGTTTTTCAATGTGATCTGCTTTCTGTTGTCTACCTACCGTACTAGTGTCACGTTATGTGTTGTTACACATTAATATCGACAGCCTCACCAGGCACGGCCTTCTATATCTTAACCACTACCACTATTAATTGTATTAGTATGTGTAAATTGACATACAATTTTTTACACTCTTAATAATACTGTTCTCACCTCCATGTAAAATGCACAAATTATTAAACCTGATGAAATCACTTGTGCTGATTAGTGGAGAATGACACTTTCAGTGTAAGTTACATAGATTATCATTAAGTTTTAGCTCACCTGGTCCGAAGGATCGGTGAGCTCATGTCATGGAGTTATGTCCATCGTCTGTCTAGCAACTTTTCCTCTTAATTGCTGTTTATCATAATGGAATAAATAGATTTGGACCAAATATGGTCCCTTTGGGGAAGGGGAACATTTGGCAAGGCCCTGTAGGGGATGTAAAGGCCTTTTCATTAAATTGCTGTGGGGCCAAAAAGGCGAAATGTAGGGAATTCCTTTAAATCCTTTATCTGTAGTAATGAAAGGATTTGATCTTTATTTGGCCTGAAGCATCCTTTGGTGAAGGGGAACAATTTTATATGAACTGTGTGCCCAGCTTTTGATTTCTTCCTGTACTTTTGGGTGAAAACCTTAGATTTTGAGAAATTGATAAAAATCTTCATTGCTTCTCCAATTGATTTACAAATAAGTGTATTGTCAAATTGGTGGGAATTCTATAATCAATCAGACAGGAGGGCAGGTTCCCAATAGTGGAAATAGCAAATTCTTTGAAATCCTTCTTCAGTAGAAGTGTTTTGCCATAATCACTTCAATATCTAGGTGAGTGATACAGGCCCTTTGGGCCAGGGAAAAACATTTTTCAGATGAAATATGCACATTGATTGATAATGAAGAGAAATGAGAACTGGATTGTTTGTGTATACTAGGATATATTTGCTATCAGATAATGCAATAAATACATTCAGGTTTTTCTTAAGGCAAAGAAAAGTCTAAATTATCAGCATTCCAGCTGTTTGCCTTGGGAACATGCTACTTGTCTACATGTGTAAATTATGGGTGTTGTTGGACAGCCAATTCTAATTAAAAGGTCTGCTAGGACAGACGTAGTTTGGGATGTAGCCAGTATTGACACACCACCCAATGATGCCTGTTGGCAGAAACATCACTTTAAACAACACACATGACACCTCAATGTTAATTAGACCAAAGAGTTTGGATCACTCCTGTATCAGATGTGACGCAGCCAAAAAAAACAATATGCAATACTAAAGGAACTTTTTTAGTAACTCTACAAAGCTATAACTTCCCTGCGCATTCCTCCCCAATCCTGCCTGCCTGGTTTGGGTCAACTTGGTCGGGGTAAAGCGTTTGTTGTCTGTTTGCCATCAAATTTTTCCTTGAATTGACTTCTTAAAAACTGAAAGGCCTAGAATCAAGTTCTTTTGATTAAATGAAAGGCAGCTGAGAATCTTAAGAAGAAAATAACAGGTGAACAATGCAGGCCCATTGAGCCTCTTGTTGCTCGAGTTGGAGATATGTGAACATAGAGATAAAAACAGAATAGAACCTTGTTTGATCTATTATGTGCTTATTGAAATCTGTTTATTACATCCGAGTTGAAATGGAAATATGTAAATTGTGTCTTTAGACCTAGGTTGAATGTCAACAGTCATGTTTACGAGTGTTATGAGAATATGATTTCATACTGTAATTCTGGACTGAGGCGATATGAAAACTACTGTATAAGTGTTCAGAGGTTACGCAAGTCATCGAGTGTTGTCAGGTCGTGGTGTATATTTAGCCCTGGTAATAGACATCACCTACACGAGTGCCAGACTAGTCCCAGTCTGACACAGCTGGAATCGGCATATATACTACCTCATTCTGGACTAGTGCCAGGCACACAGCTTCCTAAAGCACTCCACAACTGTATGGTGTACGAACTAGTTTATGTTGGCGACTCACCTGAGGAAATTGTCCACTGCTCTAAATAGGATTTTCACTACTTGTTCTAAAAAGGATTTTGCTACTATAAGATTGGAAGAATTTTTGGGACGTTTACATCAATTAAATATGCCAGTTTGTGAAGTTCTGTGTTTGATCAGGTCTTGATCTTTAAAAGATCAGGTGATAGGAAGTATTCAGGCTGTTAAGTAGTTACAGAAGTACACCAGTGGCATCTCATTAGTGGAGTTGGATGTTTCTACATATCTACAGTGGGGGTATAATTGTTCATAGTGAAAACCGGCATTGTAGTTTCTTGACTACGTGCTTGAACTGTTACTAAGCAACTTGCTGGTTGTAGACAAATAATTTTAAGTTTAGTGAGCAATATTGAACTGAACCCGATAGGAATCAGTTAAACAGCGATAACGTCAGTAGTGTGTGAATGGTCAGGAGAGGTGACCAGTGCCCAGTTTGTATTATGGATGTGTATTTTGACAGAACACACTGGAGGCTGCCGAGAACCTCATCAAAGCCCACGAGGCGTTCATCACCACCACAGATGCTAACGATGAGAAGATCAATGCAGTATTACAGTTTGCCAACCGTCTGATTGAGGACAACCACTATGCTGCTGATAAAATTCACAAAAAGGCTGAGAACATCAATGAGAGGTGAGATAATGGTCATACTGCAGTATTCAGTTTAGTATTACTAATCTTCGTTATTTCGAAGTTTGTAAACTTCAATCCGTAACGAAAGACATAAACAAGTATTGTCAATTGAACTGTACGATATTAGAGATAAAACAGTTAATGCTGTTTTTGTGACTATGTGTTTATTATATTGGAAAATTGTTTTCATTTTAATTTGTTTATATTTTTAATTTAATTCATTTATATTTGACAATTAACAGTTTATTCTAAAAATTTCAGACGTGATGTAAATCGGCAGCGTGTCTACGAACAATTAGAACGTCTCAAAGACCAACTTCTGTTACAACAGTTCTTACAGGAATGCGACGAGGTAAGATGTCACGGGACAAAGTAATGTTAAGTGTTTGTATTGTAGGTCCTTAACTGTTGGGTAATCAATTCCAATTTGGATGGTTTAAATTTTGTACTATTTCAAGTTGGAGAGCTAATTTAGAATACATTGTAAATGGGAAACAGGATAACTAAAGATATGCAATTTTGCTTTACGGTAATTAAAATTTCTCTGACAGAATTGGTAGGGTAACTAAAATCCTCTCAGACAGAATTGGTAGGTAACTGAAATTCTTCAGACAAAATTAGTTGGGTAACTAAAATTCTTCAGACAGAATTGGTAGGGTAACTAAAATCCCTCAGACAGAATTGGTAGGGTAACTAAATTCCCCTGACAGAATTGATAGGGTAACTAAAATTCCCCTGACAGAATTGGTAGGGTAACTAAAATCCTCTCGGACAGAATTAGTAGGGTAACTAAAATCCCTCAGACAGAATTAGTAGGGTAACTAAAATCCCTCAGACAGAATTAGTAAGGTAACTAAAATCCCTCGGACAGAATTGGTAGGGTAACTAAAATCCCTCAGACAGAATTGGTTAAATATAGGGTAACTAAAATTTCTCAAACAGAAATATGTTAATGATAGGGTTAATAGATTTCAATTGCCAATTTAATTTTTCTTGAAAGTTTAGTCTCACAGTGGTGGTATATATTTTTCAGCTGCGAGACTGGCTTCATGACAAAATGGCTGCCGCTCAGGATGAGACATACAGAGATGCCAAAAATCTGCACAGTAAATATCTTCGTCACCAAGCCTTTGAGCGTGAGATAGCTGCCAATAAGGAACGACTTCAACATCTCATGGAGGTATGTCTTAGAATCATATCACAAGATCTGTTCCAGTCTGATCACTGACATTTATGGGCAAATCATTTGGAGTTTTAGTAACTGTCATCATTGGAAGCAAAATATACAAAGTGAAGAAAATATAAGATATCGCGAAATTGTCAAATTGTTGTGAAATAAAGCATTACTGTGTGTTTTGTTGTAGTCTGGAGAAACACTGCTGAAGGAAAAGCCCGAGACACGGGAACAGATCGAACCAATTCTGGCCAGTCTGTCTGAGCAGTGGGACGAGCTGGAAACCACCACCAAGTCCAAGGCCGAGCGTCTGTTCGACACCAACAGGGCTGTCCTCTACCAGCAGAGCTGTGATGACATCGACGGCTGGATCAACCAACTCGAGACTCAGATCATCTCTGAGGAGAGTGCCAAGGATCTTACCACAGTTAACCTTCTAATGCAGAAACAGAGTGTAAGTTAGATCACAATTCAGTGAATCTGGACTGGAAACGGGATCACAGTTGATTGCTCTTTAGTAAAGGTCAAGATTCAATGAATCTGGACTGGAAATATAGTCACAGTTGATTGCTTTCCAGTAAAGGTCATGATTCAATGAATCTGGACTGGAAACAGGTTCACAGTTGATTGCTTTCCAGTATAGGTCGTGATTCACTGAATCTGGACTGGAAACAGGTTCACAGTTGATTGCTTTCCAGTATAGGTCGTGATTCACTGAATCTGGACTGGAAACAGGTTCACAGTTGATTGCTTTCCAGTATAGGTCGTGATTCACTGAATCTGGACTGGAAACAGGTTCACAGTTGATTGCTTTCCAGTATAGGTCGTGATTCACTGAATCTGGACTGGAAACAGGTTCACAGTTGATTGCTTTCCAGTATAGGTCGTGATTCACTGAATCTGGACTGGAAACAGGTTCACAGTTGATTGCTTTCCAGTAAAGGTCACGATTCAATGAATCTGGACTGGAAACATTATTAATGGTTATTGCTCTCTGGGATAGATCACAATTCACTGGATAATGACTGGAAATGTGATCACTGGTCATTGGTCTTCAGGAAAGATCACGATTCAATTTTATCATTCTCGGAACTGATGTTATCATAAACACGTGTCATTGTTGAGGAAATTAGGCTTCTTGTACAAACACTCTTGATTCAATGTACTTTCTGTACATGCTTAGCCTTTGATATGGTCACATGTTTGACAGAGGAACCACTACAAAATGTTGTCTTCACTAATAGCAATATGATGGTACTTGATGTATTACAAAAACACAGAGTATTTAAAAGTAGAGGAGAAAGTGCTGTTTCTGGATTTTTTTAGCACATAAGAGATAAGTTTTGGTAAAGGATTTATGTTGTTGATCTGTCGTAAGATTCTAGTGTTTTTCCATAACTATAAATCTTTTTCCTTCACATAGGTTTATGTCTGTTTATCGAAATTGATTCCTAGTTTTCCTCAGACAGTAGTCATTAATCTCTCCAGTGGTTCTTGATGATGTGAAGTATTTACATGAAAATTGTCTCGTCTGTCTGTACACAGGCATGTTGATGATTCAGACTTTGTTACGCTGTAATTTAATTTCGTTTCATGTGTCTGTGTTATTAAGTGGGCAAGTTTGACAAGCTTCTGATGGCTCGGTCATTAGCTTTCAAACTCCTTCATTTCGACATTGACAACTCTTGAACGGTTAAGTACCAACATGCTTGTTTTACAATGATGTGCTGTACTCTTCTAAGATGAGGAAAATCAAAATAGAATACACTGCTGTTTTTATTAGCTTATATTACGTGCAGGATAATTTCATGGATCAAAACAAAGTTCTGATGCAGAATTTAGTATTTATTTTTGGATGGTAACATGTAGCTACTGTTTTTTTCTGGTGAATCCCTTTAATGAATTTGTCTTAAACATATTTGTGGAAACTTAATGGTTGTTTATACTTGTTTTTAGTATCTGAATAGGAGAACGTTTAATCCGAATGAAGATTTAAACATCATAGGAATATTTTTGTTTTGTTTTTCAATTCCAGCAACTTGAGACTCAGATGAAGATGAAAGAACAGCAGGTTACAGAGTTAGATGAGCAGGCCATCATCTTAAGACGTGTAGATCCTAAACAGGAGGCGGTGATAGAGGCTAGGAAGGCAGCCGTGGCAGAAAGGTAAGTTTTGTCCCCGGACTAATCAATCAACAGGGATCATGGTTGGACTATGTGAAAATAGTTGTTGGCTATTGTTGAAGTTATAATGAAGAGACTGTTTCAGATTTTTTCCCTGATTTTTCTAACTCTTCCTCTAGTACTGATATTGCTTTTCATAATTAAATATTAATTTAGAAGTATTGCTCAATCTCTGTGTAGTACAATGAAAAAACATGTCATTTTAGGTTTGCCCACATTCAACAACCACTAGTGAAGCGAAGGAACGAACTGGAGAAGGTGAAGCGTATTCATCAATTCATCCGTGATGTTGAAGATGAAAAGCTTTGGATAGACGAGAAAATGCCTATCGCCATGTCTAACAATTTCGGAAACAGTCTCCTTAGCAATCAACTGTTGACAAAGAAAAATCAGGTGAGTTGATAAACTTCCTGGTCGCATCACGGACAGATTCTTACTCGCCTTTAAAACTGTGGGATTAATTGAGAGTAAAGATAAACTGTTAGTATCTAGTTTTGTTTCAGTTTGGATGAAAAGAATTCAACAAATTTAACAGTTGAACAGTTCATTTTCGAACCATTGTCTAATTTAAAAAATACATCATATATTCTTAAATACAGCCGTTACCATGGAAACAGAATGGAGGCTTTCGATGCAGTTAAAAAAGTGCCATTTGGTAGCAAAGTTAACCTAAAAGAAAGCTTATGATTGGAGGAATCTTGTCTAGACTACTTTTGACAAATGTTTGTTTGGAAAGGCATTTTTTTTTTTTTTTTTTTTAAGTATCTTTTATTCTCCTAGCTAAATCTTGGCCTTTTACCAGAATCTTTTTTTGTTTTTGTTAATTTTGCTCATTACAATGTATAAATACATATTGGGGATGAGAAAGATCTGTTGGCATTGATAAGAGAATATGGGTACACGTTGGCTGTCCAGGTGACAGCTATAATTATAATTAGCTTGAAGATCAGCTATAATTTTAATTAGCTTGAAGATCAGGATTAAGGACATCTGTGTATTAGGAATGAGAGAATTGTGTTTCACTGAATTTTATCTGGTCACAGTCGCCACCAAACCGAGGCAGTGGACGCCATTTTGTACGTAAGATATACAGCTGTATAACTTAATGAAGATTTCATGTAGACTGTTTTGTATATATATATATATATCTACATGTAGCGCCTGCTATGTACAGCACACCATGTTGAGGGGTAACATGCAGTGTCATCTTGTGAAGATTTATCATTACACAGGAGCTACTAACAAAATTCATGTTGAGCATTGTAACACTTTATAACATTCACAGCCATGGAAAGATCTTGCAACTGAAAATTTATATAAAAAGCCATGGAAAGATCTTGCAGCTGAAAATTCATACAAGAAAGGATACTTTTTTGATTTTGACGGAATATTCCTAATTGTGAAGGAGGATGAAAAATAAGCCAAAACATTAGGGATTTCTTTACGTAAAATCTTATGTTGGTCTTTCTGTGATAAGGTGAAATATAAGGTAATATATCTAAATTTCATTAAAAGACCTATTTTTTACAGTATTTTAGATTTGCTATCCTCTTGATTACATGTTGATTGGCCAGATATTTATATTTGGACTGTTTTTCTAACCCATGTAATCTTATATCAAATGCTATGCTATCACTTGTAAAGGATTCAAGACATTCAGCAAATGTTTCCAGTAATATCTTTCTGTATAGACTGGATCAGTTTATAAGTTCAAGGTCAATGAACAATTGATAAAAGATTAAATATTTGGAAGAAAATCTTGATGACATCTTGAATCCTTTTTATGCAAACACAAAATATATCGTTATATTTCAGAATTAGTCATCATTTATATGTATATAAAGAATCATTTGGATTGGGTGATAACATTCATACATTCAGATTGCTGTAGATGTTCAGCATGGGCTCGGTAAACTTGCTGGGTGTTGAAAAATTCATTGATTAAATTATTTTTGTTGTCAGAATGTACTTCAAAATTTCCTACAGTGATGTTACCAAAGGAATAGGTCATGTCATATTTTTACTATACATTTCATGCATTTTGGCAAATATTCAATAACTTTTTATGACTTGCAGTTCATCAGGAAACCTATGGTTATTTTGACATTTTTTGGGTTGTGAGTAACCAAGTCATCACAATTCATTGAAAATTTGTCAAGATGTATGAATTATATAGTAAAATCATTATGTGACCAAATACATCCGGCATGTCACTGTACATTCAAATGGGAATTCTTGATATGTTTGGCAAACATTTGAAATTTACAGAATCTGACTAATTTCCAGAATTCATCAGTTTAACTTGCTTATATCTTGTAGTATTATCAGATAAAATTTTTATCATTATGACTATTTATCTGTATGACTAACATTTTAACATACACTAAGGTTATTATATATATTGAAAGATAAATTTTTGACAGAAGACTTTACCCAAGTAACATTTTGTTGAATTATTGTAAACATTTTCATTTTATTGTTAACTTGTCAAGATGCAAGTTTTCTGATTTATTTGGTTAAAAATATCTTAAAAACTTGTTTTCACTTCAATTGAGATTTTATGAATCTCTTCACAAAATTTTAATTTTTGCTAACCAAGGCTCGCAGAAATAAAAACTTTTGAAGATTTGATTCATAAATCACATATGAAATGAACACTCCTTGCTATCACAATGAAATGAACACTCCTTGCTATCACAATGAAATGAACACTCCTTGCTATAAGATCCTACATATTTCTGTATAAACATTCATTGACTATACCAGTGATGTATGATTTATCTCCCCTGTTTTTAGTCTCTACAAACTGAGATAGAGAACCATGAACCTAGAATTATGTCAGTGGTAGATGTGGGACAGACACTTATCGCGGAGGAACACCCGCAGTCGGAGGAGTTCAGGGCACTCATCGACGATCTCCTCAAGCGATGGAAAGACCTCAATGATGCAGTGGAGAAACGCAAGGACAGGCTGAATCTCTCAGACATCGCACAACAGGTACATGTCTCAAGACTTCTGAAATAAGTGTTATTTGATGTTGACTATCTTCAGTGCAAATATCAGGTGAAGAACATAACATAAAATATTTTGTTATCTTGGCCAGAAATGTAATTGCAAATTCATCGAGAACAGATCAGGACATCAGTTAATTTCAGTAAATAAGGTTCTTTAATTGATGATAATGAAGTATAATATAGAACAAGTATAATGCACTAATCATCGAATGATACAAATATAATGTACAATTTCTTATACACATATAATGTACAGTTTCTTATACAAATATAATGTACAATTTCTTGTACAGATATAATGTACAATTTCTTATACACATATAATGTACAGTTTCTTATACACATATAATGTACAGTTTCTTATACACATATAATGTACAATTTCTTATACAAATATAATGTACAATTTCTTGTACAGATATCATGTACAATTTCTTATACAGATATAATGTACAATTTCTTATACAGATATCATGTACAATTTCTTATACAAATATAATGTACTATTCTTGTACAGATATAATGTACAATTCTTATACACATATAATGTACAATTTCTTATACAAATATAGTGTACTATTCTTGTGCAGATATAATGTACAATTCTTATACACATATAATGTACAATTTCTTATACAAATATAGTGTACAATTTCTTGTACAGATATAATGTACAATTTCTTATACAAATATAGTGTACAATTTCTTGTACACATATAATGTACAATTTCTTATACACATATAATGTACAATTTCTTATACACATATGATGTACAATTTCTTATACACATATAATGTACAATTTCTGATGTAACTTCAGTACTATTACGATGCATCCGAGGCCGAGGCATGGATGAGTGAACAAGAACTCTACATGATGGGAGACGAGCGTGCCAAGGATGAGATCGGTGCTCAGAACTTCATGAAGAAACACCAGGCACTGGAGAATGCTGTAGAGGACTACGCTGATGTGGTCCGGCAGCTGGGTGAGAGGAGTAGGAACCTCATCGAAACGGAACATCCAGAAAGGTGAATTAACTTAGACATCATCTCAAAAGCTTATTCTGAATTTACATGAAGGAAAAATTATGTGGACTAGTATAAAGTTTTAAAGCTTATTCAGGATTTACATGAAGGAAAAATTTTGTGGATTAGTATAATGTTTTACTTGCAGTTTCTTTTTCGAATCTGTTGTCCCCATTTTAGGTTCTTGTAGTTACCAGTATTAACTGATTGTTGTGTTGATTTCAGTGATCAAATAGCTGTGCGGCAGTCTCAAGTCGACAAATTGTACGCTGGTCTTAAGGACTTGTCACATGAGAGGAAGAGTAAATTGGAGGAGGTTCTCAAACTGTACGTGTTACAGAGAGAGATAGATGACATCATGCAATGGATCGCTGAGCGAGAACTAGTGGCAGGCTCACACGAACTTGGACAAGATTTTGAACATGTGTCTGTGAGTAATAAACATCGAGTAGTTACATACACATTAATCTGTTTTTGTTCTAGATTGATGTATGATAATTTTGCTAAAATATTGTTTTTAGATCACCATCATCGTGGTCTGTCCACCTGGAAACATTCCTTGTTATCGCTCTATCTTGAGAAGTACAGGAAATATATTCCATAAACTTCATTGGAATATATTTATGTTTGAAATTTTTTCTCAGATTACATGTAGGTTCCACTTGCTTTCAAATGATTAAGAGAAAGAAAGGAAAGATAAGAAAGTAGAGAAAACATCAGTCTTACATAGACCTAATGAAGATCATTCAATTGTGGGTGCCAAGATCGCTCTGGTATATCTTGTTATTACAGACACCTTTAAAACATTTATAAAAATTTGGATAAATTTGGCCAAGTGTAGATAAATTATTGTTAGTATAGATAACTTATTGCCTGTTTCTCGTTGTCACAGATGCTGAAGGAGAGATTTAAGGAATTCGCTCGTGATACAGAAAGCATAGGAACAGAAAGAGTGTCAGCAGCAAATGAGAATTGTGATCAGTTAATAGCAGCTGAACATTCTGATGCAGCCGCTATCGCGGAATGGAAGGACAATTTGAATGAAGCATGGAATGATTTATTAGAACTTATTGATACAAGAACACAAATGCTTCAAGCTTCTTGGGAACTTCATAAATTTTACTCTGAATGTAAAGACACACTTGAAAGAATTCTGGTAAGTCTTCAGTCGCTGATTCCAGATTTTCTCTGTCCTAGACAGAAGGGGATTTGTGTCTCCTGAATTTAGAGATCTGAAGGTGAGGAAGGATTCTTTTGAATTAATTGATTTGTCATCAAAATAATCAATGTACAGGTAGCAAGTATTATCAGTGTTGATGAGAAAGATGATAAATTGATAGAAGTTATTATTTTGACATTTAACTCTAACGAACATGTAATATCATTAACATATCTTGTATTTGTCACATTACATGATCTAGCATTCCGCTCATTCCATCCAACAGGAAAAACAGAACCATATTCCAGAGGAACTTGGAAGAGATGCTCAAAGTGTTGCAGCCTTACAAAGAAAACACGCTAACTTTGAAAACGATCTTGTCACACTCGGTGCCAATGTACAAACAGTGCAAGAGGAATCTGTACGATTACAGGCAGGGTACGCTGGGGACCGCTGCCTTGAGATCCAGAACAGAGAACGAGAGGTAGTCGAGGCATGGAAGAACCTCCACTTCCGCGTACAATCGCGCAAGGCAGACCTAGCTGACGCCAGTGATCTGTACCGCTTCCTGATGATGGTGAGGGATCTCATACATTGGATGGACGACATCAACCGACAGATGAAAACACAAGAGAAGCCTAGGTACGTCACTAGTAAAGATTATCAAAAATATTCCAAATCAGATATCGGGGGGGGGAAATCAGAGACATCTTTGATTGATAATTTTAGTGGTATAAGATGTGCTGATAAGCTATTGTTTGTAATTTTGCATTTTCGTATTTAGTAGCAATGGTGATGCAAACATCACCTGTCAGATAAGAATATCTACAGCGTTACCAGAACTGAATTTATGTCGATATTATTTGTAATGATGAAAAGAAAAAAGATTATTTCCACAAAAAAGGTAATATTTAACGTTTGTTTGATGTAATTAAGCTTGTTAATACTCAAAAAAGTGAAGTCCAAAAATACAAAAACCAAACTGTTATGAATTAACTGATAATGGCACATTCTGTACAGGGATGTGTCGGGAGTAGAGCTTCTCATGAACAACCACCAGAGTTTGAAGGCCGAGATTGATGCTCGTGAAGAAAACTTTGCCATTTGTATCAACTTAGGAAAAGATTTATTGGAAAGGAATGGATTCCGAGTGGAGGAAGTAAGTGTCGGATGACAAGAGAAATATATATTTTATCTGTCCAATCTGGTCAAACAATCCATGAATTTTTCGAAAAGGAAGAAAATCCTTTTGCACTACTGAATCAGAAATGCAGATTTGAACCCACCATCATCATCTTGGAATTTGTTGGTTGAAGTTTGTTAAAGCTGTATCTCAGAAAGTTCTTCTTACACCTTTGTAAAATTTCAAAGGAATATTTCTGTGGTTATCAAATGATTAAGAAGAAAAGAGGATAAAAGGGAAAAGTTGAGAAAGGATCCGTCTTACATAGAAACAAGTAAGATCATTCAATGGTGGGTGTCTGTCCCACTGGGATCTGTTATGATTGACTATTTTTGTTGTGATTGACTATTTGGAAGTTAGTTGAAGTCAGTTGTGATATTTGTGAGGCATAAGATGTGCTCAGATAGCTTTATTATGAGAATGATTTCTTACATTCAGTTTCATTATTTGATTGGTTAGTGTAGAGACAATGGGTGTTGTTACAGGTACGAGAGAAGTTAATACAGGTGACGACCCAGCGACAGGATATGACAGACCAATGGGAGGAGAGATGGGAGCACTTACAACTCAGTGAGTAGTAAACCTCATCCCAGTTTTATGTAGACACAATGATTGTACTGCCTACTCTCACTGGATTATGCATAGATTTCAGTGTGTCTCTTTGAATGCCATCAAGTTCCATAATCACTGACCCAGCATCCTGTTTTAATACAGTGAACATTGAAATGGTATCTTTTTGATAAATACTTCAGTTAGGTTCTTGCCAGGGTGTCCATAGAATGTGAATGAATTATGATAATTGATATTGTTTACAGTCCTTGAAGTGTACCAGTTTGCCCGTGATGCTGCTGTTGCTGAGTCATGGCTGTTAGCACAAGAATCTTACCTACAGAATCCAGACTTTGGCGTAAGTAAAATAAATGCATGACCTACATGCATCTCTATTGCTTCTGTAATGGTATATTGCGATCACTTCTGTAAGTTACTTTATTGTTTTGTATGTATAAGTTCTTATTATAATGCATTGCTTCATGATGTACACAATTTTCTCTCTTGCAGGATACATTAGATGCAGTTGAAAACTTAATCAAGAAACATGAAGCATTTGAAAAATCAGCTTCAACGCAAGAAGAACGATTTATTGCTTTAGAGAAATTAACATCAGTGAGTACCATTATCTTTTATATTATCGTGACAAAGTCGGTGGACATAAAGCTTTCCATACTTATTGCATTCACCTTTCGTAATTGTCATATACCCACGGTTGATTTCAATGTACTTTGCTACACTTATCAACCGTGGATCATCACAGTGAAAAATATTCTTCAATGACATCACTCTACAAATAGAAACCAATCAACATCATCCTTTCAGAATAAGAACTCTTCAGGTTTGGAGGGGAAAATATTAAAAATTAATGTTACAATATGCTCACGAAGATGTGCAGATTCTGTAGTAAGCATATGGTGGACAAGAAGTCCTACAAGTCTTTAGTGTTTTCAAAAAGATTAACCTAGGCGATGTGTTTGGGATGTCAGCAACAGCCTGTAATTTGTTCGTAAATAAGCTTAACAGAGTATCGAAATTCAACAATGACTTAGCGGTGTCCACAAAGGCTTTTCCTACCACCTAGGTCTGTTTTCATTGATAAGAAGACATCTCTGTTAGATAATAGGGCATTTGCTGAAATGATTCAAATCTATTGATGCTGGATTTGAATTGTAAAGACGTTGGTTGTTTAATCTTTACTAATTTCATTCACAGTTTGAAATGAGAACCAAAGAGAAACGAGAGGCAGAACAATACAAGAGTGAACATCCAGAGGAAGTCGCTCGAGAAAAAGAAGAACGTAGGAGAAAATTGATTGAAGAATTCTTACCCCCAGAGCAACCGTATGTATACATTCTTACTCTCCAATAACTTGATTTATTGGATGACCTTAGACCTACTTAAAAAAAAAAATTGAATGGTGGTCATAGTTTTTGTATATTGACCGTACAAGATAATGCTTACATATTTGACAGTTTATTCCTTGTGACAAAGTTCTATGGATGCTGAGCTGAAAATTAGAACAGATGTTAAAGAAGAGGAGTCGACAAAGTGTCATTTTTAAGCCATGAAAAACACAGCAGCCACGATGGCCATTTTGTAGCATGATGGGACAATCATGATCTTCTTATAGTACCACTTGTTGGATTCACCTTAAACTTGCTTGAAATAATCCTGAGAGGGTCCTGAACAAGTGTTATTCTTTTTTGGGTTGGTCCGAATTCCAATATGGGTACCATGTCCGCAAACTTGAAAAGCACATTTCTAACTTGCCATGTTCCACTGGTGTGATCAGCTTACACTTGTCGGAAATAATCTTAGATGGTGTTTAAGAAGTATAGTTATTTTTCAGGTTTGTCCAAATTCTAACATGAATGCTATGGCAGTCTTTTATAATGTAATGAACACACATTTTATACTTCTTCTTTAATTGTGTCAATTACTTCAAGATGAAACCTACTAGGAATATTCCCAGCCAGGTGTTGTTATTTTTCATGACAACAGACAGTATTATACAGTCTTAAAATGTATTGAGCTTATAAAAGTACTGGCGCTGTAGTATTCTCACACTGGTAGATTCTATTGTTACACAGACCTACGCCTGAGCCCGAGCCTGAAGTCATAGTACAGTCGGATGTTGTGGACGGAGAACAGCCTGCCGTCGAGGAAGGACAGATTGCTGCTGAAGCTGAACCAGTTGCTGAGGCTGCAGGTATGTTTCCTCGTACAGTTTTACTTGTCATCTATCCAGTATTGTGGTCAGTTATCCACTGTATTCCTGTTTTGTGTAGATACATTGATTTCAGCACTAAGGTAGACATTAACGAAGACCACAATAGAATTGTGTGTCAGTATTGTTTTAAAAGCATGTTACCAAAACTTGATTTCTGTAGTTCTTGTAATATATGTTGTAATAACTCCAGTAGACCTTACGTTACTGTTTTACTTTATTTCAATTCAGTTTTGTTTAGTGTATTTTGACATACTTTCTGTTGTAGCATTTGTGTGCATTATACAGAATAATAGACTTATCAGTTTTACAAAATGCAAGAAATAGGAATTTATAACCTTGTACCAAGCATAACTAACCCTGTAGCACTAAACCCTGTATTTATGAAAAGTCTGTACACTGTAACACAAGCTTGTTGAATGATAAATCTATGATTATGACATATATACACACCCCCTGTATCATACTGTAACACATTAAATATTAAAAGATATATTTTTCTCTTAACTTTCTGACAGTTAAAAAAAACTTTTATTACAACTGAATTTTTTTTTCTCTGTTAGTGTATAAAAATGTATGTGTACTCTTTAATATGTCTGAGGCTATGTCTGTGATCAAATGTAACAAGCAACCATAATCCTGATTATGAGGCTGTCTGCCTGAGCGTCATTGTCGCATGTTGCTGACTGTTGTTGTGTCCAACAGGTCAATCGGGACGGTCGACCTTGCCAAGGTCCAAAGGCGTCAAAGGTGAACATGCATCCCCCATTACTGTGTGGGCGTGTGTTGTAGTTACTATACTGACCATTCATCATATCACGCATCATGGAAACCCTATTGACATTGCATGGCCATATACCCAGTATAACATAAAGTGTACCTTGTTCTGTAAAAGTACTGTTCAACACTTAAATATCTAACATATTACAAAATACCATCCATATTTCACTTTCTCATTCCTAACCTATCCATCTTTATAATCCTTAATTATTTTTGATTCTAAGTATTTATTGTTGGATTTAAACTAATATAATGTTTAAATGCAGAGCATTAATGGTAAAACAAAATAAAATTCCCTGTAGTAAATTCAAACAAGTTTCTGGACTAGTTTTTTATCAGCCCATCATCTGATGATGGTGATCTATAAAAATCGCACTTTCTCTGTGGTCTTTCACCTGTCATGAAACAATTCCTGTTATTCTATTTATTGAGATGTACTTGATGGATTTTGGGACTAAAAAACAAAATGGCGACAGATGGCTATCTTGGATTTTGACTGTGGAAGTTTGTTATCTATTTCTTGAGAAGTACCAAACAGATCTATCTCAAGTTTCCTCTGTAGGTTCCCTATAGTCCCCAGTTGTACTCTTTTGATTTTGGGACTGATTAGAAAAAACAAAATGGCTGAAAGGATGCCATCTTGGATTCTTGGATTTTGACAATGAACGTTTGGTACTGCTATTGTTTGAGAAATGCTGAATGGATATTTCTCAAATCACCTTGGTCAAAAGATGTGTCTTTCAATTTTTAGTGTGATCAGGAAAACAAAAAGGCCTGGCAGACAGCCAGCTGAGATTTGGAGCTGAAGTTTGTTATCACTGTTTCTAGGATTTCTTACATTTTATATGAAGGTCCCCCTTGTTATCGAAATCATCAGGACAAACAGGAGAAAGAAGGGGAAAGTAGAGAAATGATCAGTCTTGCATTGAACAAATAAATGTCATTCGATATGGTGTGTGCCAAGATCCCCTCTTGTATCTTTCGTTGTTCACCTAAATGGAATTCCACTAGTGTAAGAATTTTCCTAGTTGGCCTATTAATAATGATTTAAAAATTAATCCTGATACTGGTTGTGGCTAATGATGATTATCTGTGACAGGAGTCCTGCTGGGACCGTCAACTCTGCCCCGTTCTCGGGGACAAAAAGGTGATTCTCAGACTTTGGTCTTTGATGTGAGCCCAGCCTCCTTGGTTTTTGATCACTTCCCGCATCCTGATGCTACAGGCATGAAACTCTTATCTAGGGATGTTGAAATTCTATTCTCAATTTCAATATTGCACAGATCTCTTATAGATTTGAAACTAAAAACTCAAAAGTAGGTTCGAAACTAAAAACTCAGAAATAGGCCAAAATTTTGAAATTATTTCATCTTGAGAAAAAAACTAATACAACATCAATGGAATAATTCTGGCTTGAAGCTAATTCTCCAAATAATTGTATACAAAACAAAGAAATATTTGTTATTGTTGCCTTTCAGATTATTATGATGATTTCAGTATGTACCAATTTGTTTACTCTCTGGAAAGGGTCGAGATTTCCTTCTGGAATGTTTATTTTTTTGAGGGGGAAAAGGTTACAGTAACTGATAATTCAGAAAACCCATCAGATATAAATTCAGGTTGTTTTCATTTCACAGCACAATATTACCATTTGTGCAACAGGTGCTACAAAAATATGCTTACCATTTTCTATGTTGGAAATTTTGAAAGAAAAGTGACAATTCTGAAATATCTGATGGGATGGTTTCATTAATTTACCAATATTATTGACTAACTAATTACTAACCCTATCTCTTGCATTTGTTGTTTAGAATTCAGACTTATTTCTGTTTTAGTTAACATGTGTGGTTTAAAATCAGCTGTATAAAAGGTTCACATTGTTTTTCTTCATTCAGCTTCCTAATACAATATGTTTTGAATTTAGAAGAAAAAAAAAGAGAGAGAAAAAGATGCTCCCCTTTTATACAGCTGTCACTTTATGTTATTTGAAGTATTGAATGCTGTTTGACATGAATCAATATAATTTAATTTCTCAGATTCAGCATTGGATGTCTCCTAATTTTTCAGCACATTATACATCAACAGGAAACCACAATATCTGATACATACTAGTGTAGTGTTCATATGTTAACTGTTGACAGTCATGGACAATTTAGCAAAATTACAACAGTTTACTATCCTCTGAAGACAGGGACTAAGAATCTAGTCCAACCTTTACCGAAATGATAATTTCTTATCTCACCTAGGGTGGAGAAGTGGGGGTTCCGCATTCTTAACTATTATTGTGATGTCATGGCAACAAAACAATGACAAGTCACAATTCAGTTATGACAAAAATTTTCTCCACTCAGTTGGGGTTCCCAGCTCATTCTCAAAAGGGTTGGGGTGGGGTGTAAGATTTAGTTCCCACCTTTTCCTGTTGGTGTATATTGTGTGTTTAGGTGTTGGTGTAACTGTTTAGTTTAGCTGGCATGTTGTTTTGTGTTTTGTCACAGTAGAAGGACAAGCCCTTATTACTGCCGATCAGGATGAGATAACTCATGCTGAGCCGTCAGCAGTCGAGTCTCGTCCAGACCGACCCCACCTATCACCGGAGGATAGAGGGTCCGCACAACAAAGTAGGTTAACAACCATCATATTTTTCACTTTACCACAAAAAAGTAGGTTAATAACCATCATATCTTTCATTTTACCACCAAAAAAGTAGGTTAATATCCATCTTATCTTTCCTTTTACAGCAAAAAAGTAGGTTAATAACCATCTTATCTTTCCTTTTGCTACACGAAAGTAGGTTAACAACCATCATATCTTTCATTTTACCACAAAAAAGTAGGTTAACAACCATCATATCTTTCATTTTACCACCAAAAAGTTACCATCAGAGACATATATATTCTCTCATTGTAGTTAGAATCTCAGAATTACTACAGTATTCAGTTTTTAGCTCGCCTGGTCATTCGGACTGGTGAGCATAGCCATGGTGTGGCACCCGTCTGTCATCTATCGACTTTTACTGAAAATCTTTTCAAGAACGACTGAATGGATTTTGAACAAATTTGGTTATGGAGCAAACTTGTGTGAAGAGGAACCAATTTTGTATAAACAGTGGGCTTTTCAATGCTTTTCAACTTTATTGGCTTTGAATATTAAAGGAATGTGTTGACTGCCTTGCATGGTACTAAGTGGCAAATCCATGACTGGGAAAAGTATTTGTAGTATTACTTAAAGGGTTTTGACATAATCACCGAACTCCAGATGAGCGATGGAAGCCCCATAGGCCTCTTGTCATTCAGTTATTATAAATTCTTAATAATACTGAACTGAGTAACAAATTAAAGATAAAGCATTTATCTATCTGTTGAAAATATTTTGCATTATGTTTTTGAGATTTGAATTGATTTGAACAGAAAATGTTTTTGCATGCTGTTATTTTTTGCTTGATAGTTTTCTATTTCATTTGCCTGGAATTTAACTTGCAAAATATTAGTTTTGTTTTTAATTGCACAGTAGCTTTGCTTTAAATTTTGTTATTGTCACTTGTTCATGTTCAATAATGTTCGTGTTCAATTTTGCTTATAATTTATTTTTAGAAGCAAGAACAGTACTTTCAAATGCTGGAAGTATATTGTGATCTATTGATCCATGTTTATAATGCTTTGGTCAGAAATGCCTGGTTTGGGCTCATTTGTTAAGTTTTTGGGGTATGTTACACTTTCAGTAGGAATTGAACGTTTGAGTGCAGGGCCATCACGCGCTCGGCCTGGGCGAAATAAGCAACAACGTCTGCCGAGCCCTCGTTATGAGAGTCCTCGTCAGTCTAGAGGTGACTTGTGTCAGTAGATGGCGCTTGTGTAGACTTATATTTTAGCTAACTCTGTAACTTATCTAACATCCCTCATATCATCCATATATACATTAAACTCGCATTTTAATCAGCTAATTAACTTTTTTATTTATTGGCCATATTCTGAATTAATCTTCAACATTTCATAGCCGGTTTACCTGTGAATCATGGTTACAGAATATCACATATTTCAGAAGTAGAACTTTGGTATACCTTATCTGAAAATGTTACTACAGCATCCATAGACAGAATTGTAACAATACATGTATGTTTTGATGTAATACTTTCTTTTGATCATTACTTTTATACAATTAATAAATGGATTTTGAGATAGCAAAGTTCTACTCTATTGTGAAGTAACGAAAGTGTGAGTGTGATTGGTACCTGCTTAACTTGTAACTTATACAGACTGGGTCACTCAAGGTCAACTGAACTCTTGTTATCCAGGATGTAGCGCCAGTATATCTTAAACAGATTATAGGTTTTTGTTGTGATGGTGCTTGGTAACAGAATTGCGGAGTGATAATGAAATGGTTGTAATAACAAGATGAATGAAAGATTTCAATTACTGTATGGTTTTTAGCTCACCTGGTTCAAAGGAGTCGTCCATCAACTATTCTTAAAAATTGCTACTTGTCATGAAGGAGTCTTCTTAAATTCTTTTTAAATCCTTCTTCTATAAGAATAAAAGGAATTTAGTTTGAAACACTCAATTTTGTGTAAATGGTGGGTCGGGCCTCCAGGGGCCTTCAGAGCCCAATAGGGAAAATAAGTCCTAAATGTAGATTGTTTCCCCATATTTACTTCAACATCCAGGTGAGCTATACAGGCCCTCTGGGCTCTTGTTATGTTGTGAATGTTGAAAGTGAATATGTCCAGCATATGTAAGTATTGGTTTGAAAAACTTCCTAGTGCTGTATATTGAGAAATTCTATGTTATGAGAAAAAGATATTATGAGTTGAGGATGATTGGGGAGTGCATTTGTGGAAATTTTCTTTTTGTTGTCTTGCCTGCTTGTGAAGCAAGACTAGGGTGTTAGCTTTCCAGCAGGAAATTGGCGATGGCATCATCAGCAACATTTCACTTTAAAGTTTTAGTTTTGCATTTAGTTCAGTTGCTCAATAGTCCAACTATAACCAAACTTGGTATATAGAAAGATCATATACTGGACATCTCAACACATCGTTCATTTAGAGAATATCATTCAGAATGTACCGTCCATTTATACAGGGATACTGGGAATCTGGTCTTTGTAGTTTTGTGTTTAGCTCAAACAAATGGTTAAAAACCTAAGGATAGCTCTTCATGCAAACAACCAAATTCACACACATGTATGAGTAGTTTCAATTTCCGGGGACATTGACAACTATGTCTTGTGCATTTTCAGTGCACTAGTCCCCAGGCCATGAACCAAGTAAAATATGGTGACTTGATTACGGGATGTAGTCGCTCTTTTTTGGTGTTTATTTGTCACGCAGTTGGTAGTAAGTTGATAATATGATACTTATCGCCGCTTTGTTCACCAGTTGGTAGTAATTATAAGTTGATAATATGATATTTATCGCCGCTTTGTTCACCAGTTGGTAGTAATTATAAGTTGATAATACGATACTTATCGCCGCTTTGTTCACCAGTTGGTAGTAATTATAAGTTGATAATACGATACTTATCGCCGCTTTGTTGGTATTTATTCATCACCAGTTGGTAGTAATTATAAGTTGATAATACGATACTTATCGCCGCTTTGTTCACCAGTTGGTAGTAATTATAAGTTGATAATACGATACTTATCGCCGCTTTGTTCACCAGTTGGTAGTAATTATAAGTTGATAATACGATACTTATCGCCGCTTTGTTGGTATTTATTCATCACCACTTGGTAATAACTTTATCTGGGGTTATTTTCGCTGCTTATTTATATCACCTAAGACAAGGTCTTGAGTGACCTATTCTAATCGCCTTTTGTCTGTTGTCGTGTGTCCGTAAACAATTTACGTTTTTGAATACTTCTCCGAAACCACTAAATAAATTTCACTAATTTTGAATGATAAGGTCCCAACCCCCTACAGGCCTAAAGGATGTTGCGTGCAAAAAGGGGTCAAATTGACTAAAATTTCAAAAATCTTCTTCTCAAGACCCAAATAAGGTAGAATAAAATACTTTTCATAGATAGAAGTATCTTAAGGATCTTTCTCAAAATCGTTAATTTCATGAACCCTGGATCTCATGTTTGCCCCTGGGGAGTGGCTAAACTTTACTATAGTTTATATAGGGAAATCACATTTTGGGCATGATTTGTTTAATTGCCACTGGAAATAATGAAATATCTCAAAACTCAGGTGACTGTTATTGCCTATGGACCTCTTATTTGGTAGTGGTGTATTAACGTAGAGCAAGCTTGAAGGCAAGCTTGGGTCCACAGTTGCATGACAAGCACAACCCAAGGTAGGTGTACAGCACATGCCAAACCCTGCAAGGGAGTTGGTGGCTTCATGTAGTACAGCGGTGTACATAGCAAAGCAGGGGAGGTCACTCTAGTCTTAAATATTTCCGTTTCTACATTAAAGAGAGGAGGTCTCGATCCAAATCGCCTTTTAGAAAACTGTTTTCTCGTAAACGGCCAGATGATGATTCTGAAGATCTACCTTTCCCAGGTAAATGTGTAGAAACTATTATGTAATGGTGAAGCTCTGGAACAGTACCTTGTTTTAGTTAATTGGTTTGTTCAGGATTTTTACTTTAATTGGACATTTTCCAAGGCTGAAATAGGATTAATTTACAATTATTTGTATCAAAATGTGAAGGCTTGGAGAGAAAAAGGGTTGTTTTGTGTGTGTGTTGGATGGTGTGTATGTTTGGTTGTGTTTTAACACGTGTATCTGGCTCAATGTTTCCATGTTTCTCAAAATTCAAGGAGATGTAATTGTATACAGGTGTAAGTAATATTATTACAAGATGGTTACTATGGATATAAAATCTGGTATTCTCTTGAAAACTTGAGCCAGCAATTATAACTAGATAAATACCCAAATATTTTTGATGGACTAATCCTATTTAAAGTTGATAACACATAAGTATATTTATTTGGTTATCAAAACCCTAATAATTGATTATCTACATTAAGTAAACTTACAACCATTGTAAACTGCCTTGCGGACATCTGGATGATCTGTAGAGCTGCTGGATCTGGAATCTTCTGTAGAAATGTATAACCAGAATCTACCTTGTGTGTCCCAGCTACAGCTAGACTTTGTAGAGCTCAACTGAATACTGATAAATATCAGGCATTACTTATATTTTCATTGAAGAATTTAGAACAATTTTGTAGCATTTGTTGTTGTTTAAGTACTATTTAATTTGTTAAAGTGTATATTGACTGATTTTTGTGATAATTCCATGCACAGTGTAAGTGGTTTGGGGTACAGTTTAAGTGGTTTGGGATACAGCATAAGTGTTTTGGGGTAAGTGTAAATGGTTTGGTCACAGTGTAAATGGTTTGGGATACAGCATAAGTGTTTTGGGGTAAGTGTAAATGGTTTGGTCACAGTGTAAATGGTTTGGGGTACAGCATAAGTGTTTTGGGGTAAGTGTAAATGGTTTGAGGTATAGTGTAAGTGGTTTGAAGTGCTGTGTAACTGTATCTTGACATTTATCCTTACAGCTCAACCATCGACGAGTGCAGAGGCAGTCCATCATGAGGGTTTGTTGACACGTAAACATGAATGGAAGAATGACGAGGAGAAAGCCACCAACAGGTATTTTATCTACCAAAATGTACATCTCATGGACTCTAATGCCAATGTTCAGATTGAGAAAGTGATTGGAATAGCAATACTTGGAATTTTTTACAGTAAAGTTTTAGGAGTGACGTTGGTTTATTGTTGCCAAAGGTCCAAATGGGCTTGGTGTGGCATCTATCGTCAGTTTATATATTCAAATAACAAAGATATTTAAAATCTGTTAACAACTTCTTTTTGAAAGCAAAACGACCTAGATGTGTTCCATAGAATTTGTTTGTTGCTTATTGCATTCATATATGATATGTCATCAATGTACATTATCCTCCAAACAGTATATCCGGAAATGAAACTCACAAAAATCAATTATCATTGACTCATAATACTTATCAAATAAAAATATTTCACCTTAAACCCACTTCCCTAAATCAGGCCAGGTGAGCAATACAGGTCCTTCGGGCCTATTGTTGCCTGTGAATCTGTATGTGAACCTCTGTCTATCAATCGAAGTTAAATGGTGCGAGATCAAACTTTTGAAGTAATAACACTAATGTTGTACCATTCTGTTTTTACAGGTCCTGGGACAAAGTGTATGTAGTCCTACACGGTAACACTTTGTCATGTTACAAGGACAAGAAGAAGCAGGACCGTATCCACCATGAGCCTGTACTGAGTCTGGCTAGTGCTGCCTGCCGCAAAGCCACAGACTACACCAAACGGCCAAATGTGTTCCGTGTCAAGCTTGCCACTGGTGGCGAGTACCTCTTCCATGCTAAAGATGAGGTAGGTCTTTAAACCCCCTGCATCTAAAGGGAGTATACTCTGCTTGTCTGTACAATTTTTTACTGCCTACTCCAATGTTTTTGTGTCTTCTTGAAAGCCATTCAGTTCCTTCAGTTTTGGGGCCTGCCCTTTGACAACTTCTCATTGCCATTTCTCAAAAAAAAAAAAAAAAAAATCTTTGTGGATCTTTCTTAAATGTGGGTCCTCCTTCCCTTCATCCGTAGTTGTGCATGTTCCATTTTAAGACTGATCAGAATACAAGATGGTTGACAGGCAGCCATTTTGAATTTTGACAGTTGAAGTTGATTGCTATCAATCAGAAAGTTCTTCATGAAACTTTTATCAAGTTTCACATGCATGTTCCATTTTGTCTTCTTCATGGATTTTTCCTAAATTTCATTCTTCTTTCATTAGGTGAAGTTTTTATCTCCATGTCAGAGGTCTTTGTCAGGCTTATTATTAGGGTTGTGGTACAACAAATGTGTCATTTCCTGGAATAATACAATATAAATAACTTTGACAGTGTAAAATTTGCATTATGCCAACCCTTGTGAATCTTAGGTCACTTGTGGTAACTTTAGGTTGTTTCAATTCCAATAAGTTGGTGTTGTATGTTTATTTTTCACCTGAAAATAAGAATCAAACCACATTATAGATGGTTAGAATATGAAACCATGAAGTAAAACTGGTTGAATAAAAGTGATTCCATCTATTTTGAAGATTCCATTTTCTATTCTGGAGATTCACAAGACAGAAAAGGGTTTAAAAAAATCTTTATTAATGTATTACTTTTTCTTTTCAGCCGGAGATGGAGACATGGATATCTCAGGTTGTTTTGGTAACGGGCACAGAACCCGCGAGTGCCAGTGGCCGCTCTCAAACGATGCCGGCTAGGATGGAAGGATCAGTGGAGAAAGAACACAAAAAGAAAGGATTCTTCACATTAAAGAAGAAATAAATGTCAAAACTATTGGAGCTCTGTAATCAAGACAAGAACAGAACAAAGTTTTCCTAGAATGCTTTGGATGGAATCTCTTGAGTTGTTAGCCAATTGTGGTATCTGTGAGCTGGAGCGGGGTCACTGGGTACAGAAGGACATTCCCAGCAATAGGTTTCTGACCAAATGTTTGAAGAAAAAAAACTATGGTCAACCAAAATTTGTGATCATTATAAACAAAACGGTAACCAGTTTTTCCTCTTTCATCTTTTTTCCTCCACAGCATATATATATCTAGAAAGAAATTCATGCGCCTTATCGCTACTACAGTGAAATTGTTCCTCCTTTTTCCAGACGTTTTTTTCATGCATCAAAGATATGAACCTCATCGCGGCTTCCGTGTCGCTTTACATGATACATAGCTTCATCAATCCATCACACTGTGTTCATTGTCAAGATTCTTATCAAAGCTTCCGATGTGTTTTCACTTTGTTTGTGGACAGGATATGGCTGGGGAAAAAGTGATATTCTGCATAATGTGGGAATCTTACGCAAAATATATATATCCCTTCCATCTGTGACCAGTGACTTTCGCATTATTGCATTCCATCTATGCAAAAGTTAATCTATCCTGCGACTGCCTATAAGGTGATTGTCGCGTGGTAACATGTTAAACGACCAAATTGAATGTGTCAGAAGAATGGACAAAAAAATTGGCATACCGCCTGCAGACTATTCTGAATCTTCAGAATGGATGGAATCTATGGCTACTAGTTTGGGTTGTATTTAGATTTATAGATCCCTGTTAATTTTGTTTTTGTTCTGATTATCACCACAGCTATTTTGCTAGTTAAACAAAACTGCTAGTAGCGCAGGTTGGTGACAACTGTGCAGTCTTGTACGTTGGTGAGCTGTGGACATGTTGATGTGGTTGAGATTTCACCCTTTGTCCAGAGTTCATCACCTAACTACTACTACCAATAGTACGGGGACAAAGTGCATTATAGTACATGTATATCATCCACTTTATGTTTCTCACCATTAACCAAGTGATATCAGTGTCATTTTTAAATGTATTTGTCAGTTGTAGGCCTTAATGTTGAATAGGATGTAGAGAATATTGGTTTTTAAAACTTCCACTGCTTTGCCATGTTAATGTTCAATAATTTTGCCTTTTATTTGCCATGTAGTTGTTGTGCTGCACTTCTAAGTCAGTTGTAGTTTTTCCTGTACAGAGTAATCCCGTGCTTGTTAATACTGTTACATAATTATTTTCTCTCTGTTAAATTAATTGCCCTATTATAAAAATGTATTTAAAGATGTTAACTGTTGTTGTGCAAACATTGATTAGTGCAGCTAGTGTCGTCCTTTGTCAGCAGTTTACACTCGTATACTTATATAGAATGTAAAAAAATCAATTTTCCTTGATGAACTTTCACACACGACCAAGATAATGTGCTGCTCCGTAATTTTTTTTTAATTTGTACCAATTTTCACCCAGTATTTCCTCCTCGCCTTGTGGGGTATATGTTATACGTGTGCTGGTGACTGACTGGGGAGACCCAGGTTGTTGTGTCGTCCACCGTTAATGTCCCCTACTGCATCTGTCACTGTGCTTGTACATGCTGATCTCTCCAGCTACAGGGGGTTCAGCATCATATGGGGTTTGTATTGCTTAAATCATGAAAAGAACAATAATAAATCTCTAAATACTGATGGATGAGTTGTGTCATTTTTAGCCCTCCTGCCTGAAGGGCAAGTGAGCTTATGCTGTGGTGTGGCATCCGTCGTCCATATGTTAACAATCGTTGTCATCACCATTTCTTCAGAAATAACTGGAAGGATTTCTCTCAAACTTAATACGTAGATTCCCCTTGGTCCCTAGTTGTGCACATTTGATTTTGTGTCTGATCTAGAAAACAAAATGGCTGACATTTGAAGTTTTGCTATTTTCTCATTCAAAGAAAGTTCTTAGATTTCATATGTAGGTTCTCCTTGTTATCAAATCATTAAAGTAGAGAAAGGATCAGTCTTACATAGAACCAATAGTGATCATTTAATGATGGGTGTCGTCCTTCTTGGATCTTGTTTTAAAGAAGAATAAAAAAAAAGATGAATCAGAAAGCAACATTCTGCTTACAAACAGCGAATAAGAGGCCCACTGAGCCTACAGCACTCACCTGGTATTCACTTCTTGATTATTCTTTTTTTTTTCAGTTAGTCAAAAGAACTTGGCATTTAAATTAGTCAGAAGAAGTCCTTTGAATGTTTCAACAAATTTGACCCGTGACCTTGAATATGTGTCAAGGTAATTTCTTTTTACAAATGATGTGGAGCCCATCCCAGGAACCTATCAGATAATCGAACTTGAGCTAGGGACTTGGGTAATGAGTCTACAAAGCAAGTTTCATCAAAATCTTATCATTCTGTCAAGAGATATTGTGCAGAAAGCAACCGGGTAAGTAGGTCACAGCAGCCTCATTAAATATGCACGGAATATGCCGATAATCAAACTTGAACGGGGTTAAGGTGATAAGTCTACAATTTGAAGCAAGTTTCATCAAAATCCTATCATTCTTTCAAAAGATATCGTGCGGAAAGTGAATCAGGGTGGAAGGAATCCATTTGTATATCCCTCGCCCAATCTTAACTTAGTGGAATGCTTCCAGTGCGATAAACGCTAAAATGTGATTACGTTGTACTGCTAAAATATGCATATTTACAGTAATTTCTAGGATTATTGTTCTTGTGTGTATATTCTCTAGAATTGTACTGATTCAACAGCAAAGTACTGTAGAATTAACACCAGCTAATTCTCCTCTGGATAGACAGTAACTAACTAGTACTCCATAAACTTAAACGAAAATATAGGTGTTTTTTTTATCATGCTTCGTCCGTTGTCGTGCATCGTGGGCTGTCCGCCGTGCATAAACTTGTCACATTTCAAACTTCTTCTCAAGTTCCACCATTGTCACATTTCAAACTTCTTCTCAAGTTCCACCAATGGGATTGAGCTGAAACTTCCCTGGAATGACCCCGAGATGGTCCTGACAAAGTGTTGTTATTTTTCGGGTCAGTCTGAAATCCTTGACCAACATTCAAGGTTACAGGGGTCAAATAAGCTAAGATATTTAAGCAACTTCTTCTCATTAACCAAGAGGCCCAGGGACTTGATATTTGGTCTGTAGCATGCTGGGATGAAGCGCTACAAGTTTGTTCAAATGAATGACCTTTGGTGAAATAGGTTGAAACCTTTTTAACGGAATCTTCTTAATAACTATTAGGTCCAGGGACCTGATATTGGATCTGTAACATGCTGGGATGTAGGTATCCCTTCACCATAGCATGCTACAAACCCAATATCATTTTCAGGTTGGGAGGCGCGCTTGGTTTTTAATATAGGTACGGTCAGAAGGAATGTTGGTGCGAAATGAAATGCAAAGTGTATTTTCAATCAATTTTATTCAATAAATGCCGACTCTCTCCATGCTAACGGTCGAGCAGCTAATTGCAAGGCAGATGACCTAAAAACAAGGCCCTTTCCATTAAAGAAAACAATTTCAACTTTACCATCATAACATCAGTTGTACCATGACAACAGAATGAACAAGATGTTTTAATTAAAAATGACTATTTAACCATCTTGTACAAAACATAACTAGGTACATGTTCATCAACCCACATACTATGTCTAATTAGTCATGACTACATAAATAACAAGATGTATAGTCCATAAGACAAAGATGCTTCAAAATCCCAAATCCAAAGATCTGCATGTATACCCTCTGATAATGGAATTATCCCTCAGACCTGGTCTTCCATATAAGACCCTGGTATTTACTTTACATGTGATGATGTTATACACAGCAGTTGAACTGTGATCAGGTCAAAATAAAAAATACAGTTGGTTTGGCATAACCCTTTGGGTCATATGACCTAAAAATGATATTGTCATGACAATAGATTAGGAAAATACAAACACATGAACTTACCAAAGAAATAAAAATAATACAAATAATACAACACATCATTGTCCTTTTTCTTTCTATCACACAAAAGGGAGTTATCTCCCCTATACATTTTGAATCTGTATTTTATTTATTAACTTCAGATTTAACACTTGTCTGTTATATGTTTATGTCACCGCTGTATTGTTTCCGAAAAGACAACGTCTTGAAGCTGTGATTAGCAACAAGGTCAGGTTTGCTTGGTTTGTTTTTGTTTAACGTCCTATTAACAGCCAGGGTCATTTAAGGACGTGCCAGGTTTTGGAAGTGGAGGAGAGCCGGAGTACCTGGAGAAAAACCACCGGCCTACGGTCAGTATCAGGTAACTGCCCCACGTAGGTTTTGAACTCGCAACCCAGAGGTGGAGGGCTAGTGATAAAGTGTCGGGACACCTAAACCACTCGGCCACCGCGGCCCCCTAGCAACAAGCAATATTCCAATCATAAATGTGATATACTGTTCATGTATGTTGCATTCAGTTGTTGTTACTTTAAGCAAATAATGGTCTAGTTAGCTGTGATGACTACAATCATAAATAAGGTTATAATCATGGTATGTACATTATTTATATCAATGAACTTATCTCTGTTAGTATTCATGAAGATGTAAGAAATGACCTTAAATATAAACCAGTATCGATTAAAAACTAATAACAGTAAAACACCATTGTACTGTTCTTGTTCATCAATAAAGATGAGCATAGATAAAGTTACGTTAATCATCTATAAATTTTAGAAATGAATCGTTTAGATTCTGATGCAGATCTCCCACTTCATAAGAATCATCCTCGCCCTCATATAACACCTCATATTTTGCATCAGGCTGACCGTCCTTGCCTTTCAAGACACCAAGCACTTTACCCTTATACAATTTCATAGATCCAGTTGCTTCATCTACACACCACTCGTGAAGTATTTTTCGTCCCACAAACTTGGTAATTTCTGTTCGAGGATTTGGAGACACTTTTTCTAAGCATCCTTCACCTAAGAAAATTAAAAACAAGATTTTCTTATCATGTAACGCCTTATATATAATATATGACTTTCTGTTTGGGGCTGAAGTGTAGTTCTGTCCAATTACAATAAATCAACATGGGCCATGAACTCTACCAATACAAATACATTATTATGATTCCAAAGGCTAAACCATTTTTCGTATGCTGGTCACATTAAATTGGTTTGAAGACAATGATAATGACTCAAAATAAAAGAAGATTTGGAAGACAGCCAGGCACTTGGTTGCTGGACAATATTTTATAATACGTGAATAACAAGAGAATATTGTATTACTTTGTGGTTTACGTGTTGCTGCTGGGTTTTTCCTGTCGCCTGTTGTGTTTCCAACCTGAGAAAACATAGAAACATTTCACAAATAAATAATGAAGCAATGTTCCACAATCATGCAATGACATTACTCAATTTGCTAACATGAAACGGTATTAAGATCCCATCAACTGTCTGTGTTAAGATCCCATCAACTATCTGTGTATTAAAATCCCATCAAATATATGTGTGTTAAGATCCCATAAACTGTCTGTGTTAGATCCCATCAACTGTCTGTGTATTAAGATCCCATCAACTATCTGTGTATTAAAATCCCATCAAATATATGTGTGTTAAGATCCCATCAACTGTCTGTGTATTAAGATCCCATCAACTGTCTGTGTATTAAAATCCCATCAAATATATGTGTGTTAAGATCCCATCAACTGTCTGTGTTAAGATCCCATCAACTATCTGTGTATTAAAATCCCATCAAATATATGTGTGTTAAGATCCCATCAACTGTCTGTGTATTAAGATCCCATCAACTATCTGTGTATTAAAATCCCATCAAATATATGTGTGTTAAGATCCCATCAACTGTCTGTGTATTAAGATCCCATCAACTGTCTGTGTATTAAAATCCCATCAAATATATGTGTGTTAAGATCCCATCAAATGTCTGTGTTAAGATCCCATCAACTGTCTGTGTATTAAGATCCCATCAACTATCTGTGTATTAAAATCCCATCAACTATTTGTGTATTAAGATCCCATCAACTATCTGTGTATTAAAATCCCATCAAATATATGTGTATTAAGATCCCATCAACTGTCTGTGTATTAAGATCCCATCAACTATCTGTGTATTAAAATCCCATCAACTATTTGTGTGTTAAGATCCCATCAACTGTCTGTGTATTAAAATCTCATCAACTATTTGTGTATTAAGATCCCATCAACTATCTGTGTATTAAAATCCCATCAAATATATGTGTGTTAAGATCCCATCAACTGTCTGTGTTAAGATCCCATCAACTGTCTGTGTATTAAGATCCCATCAACTATCTGTGTATTAAAATCCCATCAACTATTTGTGTATTAAGATCCCATCAACTATCTGTGTATTAAAATCCCATCAAATATATGTGTATTAAGATCCATCAACTGTCTGTGTATTAAGATCCCATCAACTATCTGTGTATTAAAATCCCATCAACTATTTGTGTGTTAAGATCCCATCAACTGTCTGTGTATTAAAATCTCATCAACTATTTGTGTATTAAGATCCCATCAACTATCTGTGTATTAAAATCCCATCAAATATATGTGTGTTAAGATCCCATCAACTGTCTGTGTTAAGATCCCATCAACTGTCTTGTGTATTAAGATCCCATCAACTGTCTGTGTTAAGATCCCATCAACTATTTGTGTATTAAAATCCCATCAAATATATGTGTGTTAAGATCCCATCAACTGTCTGTGTATTAAAATCCCATCAACTATCTGTGTATTAAAATCCCATCAATTATTTGTGTGTTAAGACATTTGTGTGTTAAGATCCCATCAACTGTCTGTGTTAAGATCCCATCAACTGTCTGTGTATTAAGATCCCATCAACTATCTGTGTATTAAAATCCCATCAATTATTTGTGTGTTAACACAATCTGTTTTACACAATATTCATTTGAGGTTCCATTGAAACAATTTCGAGAATATTTGACCCGAGAATACAGACAACTTTTGCCTTATTTCACCTTCATTATATTGCCATAGTACTTTTATTCTGTTACTGACACAATTGCTGCCACGTTCATATCATTTTCAATGTTCTTCGTTGTTGATTTATGATTTAGATTACATCATTAATAAATAACATGTTCCTAACAATTTCTCAATCATCTGCACATCAAAAGAAATTGATGCTGTATTGGAAATCGGCTTCAGATTTTCTTATTGTTAATTTGTGTATGCAAACTTTAATCAAGATTGACATATTTCCAGTTTCCTGCCAATTCGAAAGCTGTTAGTTAATTGAATCGTCCGTCCCTGAGTATGAAATATAAGATTTACAACTTTTGTTCTGAGAAATTTACAGGTTTTTTTTTTTTAAGTTTTGACCCTGCGTACAAAAGGTAATGTATTACTCCAAAATATGTTGTTAAAAACTACTTCAGTAGACAACAATATCTAAATAACCTTGGTTTACCATCCAGCATAACCCAGACAGAAATTGTAGTGTTCTTTAGCATGTTCTTTTAGATGCATTACTGTGAAACTGCCGATAAGTGGATGAGGTAAACCCAGTGCTATTTGTACCAAAACAAACTTTTTCCTAGGATTAAAAGGAAGAACTGAAACTGTCTAGATCACGATATTTTAGAGTTTGGTCATTGTGCCCTCAACATGGTTGGGGTCAATAATGCCCTCAGGGATTCCAAACTACCATTAAGCGCAGCCCTAGAAACCATTACCTCATGTTCGTTTGGTACTGCATATATAATAGTCATTAGCTACACAAATCTAGCACACTTCAGGTTTAACCACGTCATACCAATCTGATTTAAAGTGGCAATTGTTGCTGTATGATTTACAAAATCTATCTTTTGTTTGAAAATTCATACCTTACTAAGCTTCAGATGTTTCTGCATCTGAAATTGTGTCTGATAAGGTTCCTCGACAATGGTAAGTTTATCATGAGAGGACCAACCCCAAAAATGTACCCCATCAATGACGTTTAAACATTTTTAAAACATTTAAATATACAATATGTACTGTATTTTAAATTAAATTATACCTTTTTTTTCTGCCGGGTCACTTGGTGTTCCGGTTCTGTCGACTGGCTATTACATACAACAATGAAAAACAAATACATTACTGTGAAATATCTATGATGTAATTACAATGTATGTTATAATGGGCGTTATGCAATTTGTTTGCTAGAAATACAGGACAATAATTTTCCAAAGAAGGCGAAATACTGAAAACTATAAAATAACGAAAACAAACTTCAAATGCCAAAATTCAAAATGGCTGCCTGTTGGCCATCTTGTTTTCCAATAAGTCACAAAATGAAATATGTAGAACACGGGGCCATGGGAAAATCAACCTACTTCTGAAATCTTTAAAAAGTTCCATCAAGAACTTTCTGGAAATAGTGATAACGAACTTTAAATGTGAAAATTCAAGGATTGTATACTTGTGGACGATGGACCATTAAAGAAGGGTGATTTTAATAGCACACCGTCTGGTGATAGTGTTTTCTGAAGGTGGTAGGCTAAAAAAAAACCAGGTGAATACTATATCGATTGTTTAGAGGAACAAGGACGTATCTCCAACATGGAGTGCCTAGAAGTGAATGGTCGTATCTCAAATTCATCAATTTTTAGATTTTAATAAAATTACAATTACGAGTTAGCTTTTCTTATAGAATTTGTTTTTTATATCAATGCAAATTATCTAATTCTTTTGACAGAACTAGTCCATTTCAATTGATATAATGTACAAATTCTATAAACAAAATTCACTTGTAATTGATTAAAATTTAAAATCAATATATACATTAGAATATGATTTTAGTGATAAATGAAGTATTATTATGTTTTGCAATTAATGAATATCAAAACTACAAAATAAAACTGTTTTATGTATTTTTAGAAGTTGTCGGTGATGTAAGGTTAAATTATTTTAAGAGTATGAAAACCCAAGCGATTTCTATTCATATGAAATGTCAACACATTCAGAATATGTATACAAAGATCATTCAGCATATAAAACAATCTAATGTATATATGTATACCAGACATGATATCAACATCTTCAGAGTAACAAAACAATAAACGCACCAGTCGGATTGTTTCCTTTTCCGACATGTTGACGGTTCTTGTTTATTGGTGTCTATTCCTCTGGATGATTTTGGGCGTAATTTCCGTCTGGAAACTGTGGTGTCTTCATCCGAGTCTGGAATATACAATGATTCATCCTCTAGATACATAATACACTGTAGATTCAACTTTTACCAGGCTAAAGTATTTTGAGTGTATTTTGATAAGTACAACTTAGAGCAATACTTTCAGACAAAATGTCTTAATTACGAGTATTGCATGTTTTACCTGTGCATTCATGTTTTTGTTCCTTTCCATTTATATTGTTGATTTACTTCAATTTTCAAGATGGACGTTATTTTTTTATCTTCACTTCATTTTGACAAAGATAATGGATATTTAATGTATCCAGATGGATATAAAATGTATTCTATTTTTTCGAAGCTGCTTATTTCATACACATGAGTGTAACTGCGAAAAATCAAAGTACTGGAAGTACTGTAAACGAACATTATTGTTTAATGCAAAATCAGTAATCTTCTTAGTTTTAAGTTGATAAATTTACTGATATCGGTTTAGGAATTAATTGCAAATAATTTGAAATGTTTGCAGCTGTTCTGATTTGATTGTACACATGCATGTTTCTGTAAGGTCCTAATTGAAATTGGAAGTTTGTTGATCTATCTTGGATCGATGAAAATAAAATATGTCTTCTTTCTTTCGGGAAGGCATCATCAGTTATAATACAGCTAGGACTCTGTGACCTTATTGATGCCAACTTCTAATATGCACTAAATTTTGGCTAGTTCCATCGTTAGTTTGGCATACATAGTTGTATTTCAACTAAATATGATGAAACACACATAAAGAATTACTGAAAACCAAAACCAGAGCTGCTAATCAAGGCCCGAATTAGGAATGTATCCTATTGAAACTGTACTCAAGCATTTATGGTACTTCAAAACAAAAAAAACCTGACTCCTTTTGTTCAGGAATCATTTGATGTTAATAAATCTGTATATGAGAAGATAAACTTCGGTTATAATTACAGTATTGTAAACAATGTGATAAAGAATAACAACCAGATAAAGACTATCTTCATTGAATAATTCAGCAAACAGGAAAAGAAAACTTCAAGATTCATTTTCAACTTCAAACCTGATCACAAAGATTACAGTCCATTCGATGGGATGACACATTCCCTATTTATTGTCCTTTTCCAATGTTGATCATCCAATCATACTGAACCACACAATTCAGCAATGTAATTGCACAAATCACACCTTTATGTGGTGAGAACATTTTTGGGGGTGTTATAAGATTCCATAACTGTATGCAAATTTGTGAAGCATTCCATATCTATGTAATTATATACCGTACGTGTAATACTGTATATATTTACACATATCAAAATTGGAATGACACTGGAGATTTGCAAGTTTAAGTTCACCATCAGTCATGGGAGGTTTATGTAAAATGTTATATTTACCGGGGTAATTAGTAATTTTGAGAATATATTTATGAAGCTCTATTCTGTACATTCTACCAGTTCTTAGAGAATGGACACAATTTTATGTTCTCCAATGTCAAAATTAATCATATGTAAAATATTAGGGGTTTATTCGCCATTCTAGGCCTGATTGCCGTCATAGTAAAATTACCAAAATGGACTTGAAATCAATATTTTTAAGAGAATGATCTATGACTTGAATATTTCATAAAAATAATGTAATACATCGTTTATTCACTTCATTCAGATCTTCAGACACCACATAATTTGTGAAGTCATATATAGAAATATATGAACCATTTTGTTATTATTTATAGTTCACACAAGTAAGCACTAGATGTAAGCAGTAAATATATGTACCGCTATCTACTGGCATGACTTTGAGTACAGTAAACTACACTCGCTTTGTGGATATTGACAGGATAACATATATTTACATACTAATTCAATTTTAGAATTGTAACTGAAATCTTGTAACAGCATGGCACAAATAGTCATCTGAACATGTTGTTGTATATTGAAAAATTATTTAAGGTAAATTTTCAGTTTATCAATTCATTGATTACTCCGTGTTTGAAGTATGGTGTAGTGAGAATATCAAGTCTTGATCATGATTTGATGAAAATTTTGAATTAACAAATTATTAAAATGAATTTGTTTGAAAAATAACACAAGTTCCACAGCAATATTATATAGAGAATCAATCACAATATATCAAAAGTTATAAAACTACAAATAACAATTAACGGCTGAATATCAAATTAAGTGAATATCACAAGTCTTTTTGCATTTGTTTTTAGATAATCCAGATTTCGGTTTTCTGGCTTTAAAAAAAAACCGAGAAGTATTTTAATTGCTGTTATAGTTGAATTACCAAAATGGACCTGAAATCAGTATTTAAAAAAAAAAGAATGATCTATGACTTGAATATTTCATAAAAATAATTTAATACATCGTTTATTCACTTCATTTAGATCTTCAGACACCGCATAATTTGTGAAGTCATATATAGAAATATATGAACCATTTTTGTTATTAATTTATATTAGTTCACACAAGTAAGCACGAGATGTAAGCAGTACGTATATGTACCGCTATCTACCGGCATGACTGAGTACAGTAGACTACACTCGCTTTGTGGATATTGACAGTATAACATATATTTACATACTAATTCAATTTTAGAATTATAACTGAAATCTTGTAACAGCATGGCACAAATAGTCATCTGAACATGTGTTGTATATTGAAAAATTATTTAGGTAAATATTTAATTAACTCATTTGCTTGACTTTTAGAATTGTAACTGAAATCTTGTAACAGCATGGCACAAATAGTCATCTGAACATGTGTTGTATATATATACCGGGTAATTGAAAAATTATTTAGGTAAATATTAACTCATTTGCTTGACTTCAATTTTCAATTTATCAATTCATTGATTACTGTGTTTGAAGTATGGTGTAGCGAGAATTTCAAGTCTTGATCATGACTTGATGAACGTTCTAAATTAAGAAATTATCAAAATGAATTTGTTTGAAAAATAACACAAGTTCCACAGCAATATTATATAGAGAATCGATCACACTATTTCAGAAGTTATAAAACTACAAATAATAATTAATGGCTGAATGTCAAATTAAGTGAATATCACAAGTCTTTTTGCATTTGTTTTTTGATAATCCGGATTTCCGTTTTCCGTCTTTGAAAAAAAATTACGTAGGCGTATTGCATAGTAAACGTAGCCATATGTACATATGTAACAGCTGATTTCAATCAGATTGACTTAACATGAACTTAACACCGTCTCAGTAGTTCGTCACAATCGAAAATTTGATCGTGAATTCGGTATTTTGAAAATTCTTTCAAAATACTTCCAGGTAAAGGAAAAAATGCATATGGTCTCTATACACACACCAAAGATTAATAGATCCTATATTGGGTCCATTCTCTCTTAAAAATATCGATTTGGGTCCACTATCGGCCATTTCGGTAATTCAACTCTAACGACAATCGGGCCGCGATTCGCAAATGAAAAATTAATTTAAAATTCGTAAACCTCTAATATTTTACATATGATACAATTAGGCATTGAAAAACATATATGTGGGTCAATTCTCTGAAAATAATGCCAATTTATATTATAATTAAGCCCCATTTTTCTTCGTTTCGGTATTTCCAAGTCTGCTTCACCTGTGGTCCGTTTCAGTAAATATTCTCGACTTTGCCGAAATAAAAACAAGCTATATAATTGTTCATTTTAAACATGACAACTGCCGACCACACGTATCTAAAAGTGTTATTGTTGATATCATCTGAATATTGCCGTAGTTATCTGTCACTTCGATTGTAAACCCTTTGCCAAAGTCATGGAAGAATCGACCAATCAAATTGGTTTAACGTTTGATTTCCGTAATCTTGCAGTTACCTCCCTTACAACAGTAAATACGTTCTAAGTATCGCCTACAACAACCAATCCTGTGCACATGGCAACAAGATATTATCATTTGCATTTGATTTATTGGTCTTTTTCGTCAAAGGAAAATGGAATATGGAAATCGATGACAATGTTAACGCTATGACCAGTCACCCTGACCACAAATGCCACCTAGTATCCACCTTTCTCGCAAACATGTACTGTACAGTAACCTATATAGTATGATACAATGTATCGTCTCGTATGCCGTTGTTGATATATTTCTTTCTCTAAATTATATAAATACTCATCTAGTTGATAATGATGTAACATTCTAGAATATATATAATACACATTTAAGTAAATTGCGGACATATTTGCAGACCGATGCTATAATGTCAGCCGTTTTGGAATGAACACGGAAGAGCAAAACTTTCTAAACATCCGGAGACGAATGCGCCTGCGCAATATTTGTTTACATAAATATAGGCCCTATTGACCTGGAGTTATTCGCAAAGTTCAGGTGCAGTCTTCACATTTCGCTAGCGTTATGCATTTCTCAAATCGTATGCATCTTGAAAACATCTACTGAATACATTTCAACATTTTCGGTAAAACTACTACATAAAACGAAGATGTTTTTGCAAGTAAACTATTTGAAGTGTAAGGCAATGGGGGCAGCCATATTTCATTGAAACAGACAGTAGATGGCGTATTGGTGAATGTGGCTACCAAATATGGTCATATTTCTCAGTCCAGTTCTTGATGGCAATAACCGAACATTAATGTTCGTTTAAAAATCCATTCAACTAAAGAAAATATGTACTTACACAACACATCCAGCACAGCATCATCTTCATTTTTTCTTTTTTCCCTCTCGACTTTCACAATGCATTGGAAGCAATCTTTGTGTTTTGTTTTCCTTATGCTTTTTATAACGAGAGAATGTGGGTGTGGATATCCAGAAAAGCGTTTACCATTGTCTATACGGATCCTCACCCCTGGCTTTGAGAACAGATTTAATTCCTCCTCCAATGAATTTGTGGTTCTTTCTGTTAACAAAATATCCATCTATTATTAGTATTATCATTACAAGCTACATACATACATGTAGCAGGAACTGGGTTCTTATATTTTTTCTCGTGGAACAGACAATTGTACAGATTGAGGGCTATACGTAGTTTCATCCAACTGATTAATCAACCACTCAGTAAAATACTTTCTTTTTAACAACAGTTATGCCTGCAAATAATCACACTACTTCAAAAACAAAGTCATTTAAGAAAATCATAAAAACTTTTGATTAATGTAACATTGTTTTTTGACAGACAAGATGGCGACCACACCTCACGTCCGATAAATTCTCCGGTGGAAAGTTTGGTAGGGACTGGTCTCACCGGTAGGTGACTACTAATTGCTCAGAACATTTGATACATCTTAAGTCGGAGTTTGAAAAAAGAAAAAAAAATGAAAAAGGACGAAAGCTGAATTTGAACTTCTCTTCAATCTGCAATACATCTTAGTTATGTGAAATACTGGACAGGCTACCAAGATTTGCACTGATAATGACTTACGGGTTTCCTTAAAAGGACCATTAGTTTATTTTCCATAGCTTGTGTATAGCTTACCCGTTTTATTCCAGTCGATGATTCTGTTAATTTCTTCAGAGTACTGTTTTACAATTGAGCACAGGGATGGTTTTATTTTTTTCAGATTTGTTAAGAACTCTCGATAGTTTCCATAGCCAATGTATTCATGATCCATGAGTTTAACAAACAGGTCCTGTAGTCTTGTTATAGATGCAATCTCCGCTAGTGAGCAAAGTGGGTATCCACGGAGAAGGTCTATCAAGTTTGTAAAATCTGACCGATTCATTTTTTGACTTAATTCAAAAACCATATTGTTATGGCTGGCTATTGCTTCAACAGGTATGTCTGTAGTCATGCTGGAGTTATTTTTACTCTGAAAGCAAGAAAATATCACAATACACTGTATTGTTGAAGAACTGCAGCCCATAAGCATCATCGGTTTCTTCAGTTCTGATGTACAGATGACTCAAACTTGTAATAACATAAATATCTTCAGTACATAATATACTTTTATAGCAACTATTTATTGGAACCAACAATATTTTATAGTTACAAAGTGTTAAAGGTAGAGAAAGTGAGCATTTTCGCCGACACCCTTGATTGGCATTTGGGTAATTACAGCATGGTCAATATCCCTCAGCAGATTCATATCAGGTAGGCAAAATATGTAGCTGTGATATCATTTTTTTCATTCTGATCTTATTTTTGCATATACATCATTAATTTCGTCATTATTTGACATTTTACATAGCTGGAGTGAGCTATTCAATGGTGGTGTCGAAATGAATGCATACTTTTGAAATTGTGGCGAACTTACATTTTAGTCGGATTTATCTTGAAATATGACCATTAAGTACGGTATGATATTCAAACTTATGCCAGGCAGCTCACAAAAATATGTTGAATGACAGAATATTTACCCCAATGATGATATGATGCGAGAATCAATACCGTAGTTCCTCGTAATTGCAATTAAAGCGGAAAACCTTTCACTCCTGTTTGTTGAAGACTTCACCAACATATGCCAAACTATAAATTAAACAATATTGTAATTAAAAACCAATTATCGATTCAAACCACTGGAAGTACTGAAATGCAAAAATGAAAAAAATGTTACAGATTAATAGCCTTTTAATTAGAAACAACTATTTTTAACGTCAGGGTGCCTTTGGCACCTGCCATTATAGGCGTGGTGGGAAAATGTTGTTACTGATAGATCTGTTCCGGCTAACTATTCCTCATTTCTGTCATACAAATGATATACATCCGCAGCCTAATATAGTTTCTATTTTGATAGCAATTATTGACACAATTTAAGTGATGTAAATCGTGTTTACTGCAATTATTTAAAATGAAATGTTAATGTTTGGTGTTCTAGATTATTTTAGAGTATAATTATTAACCTTTTTCCTCGTCAGTATATACAATTTTGTTGGCGTAGGATTACGTAGTTCCGTCTCGATACTGCCTTGAAAACGAAAGTAGAAAAATCAGTTTGATCGTCGTAGAAATTTACATGCATTCACACAGAAACTATCCACATCTGTTCATCCTGAGTTAATATGCAGGAACATTTTATAGCTTAAAACCAATCCTATTTACGTAGTCAAATGCACCCGAGCATTCCACGAGATAACTTCAGCTGTCACGTGACTCTTCACGACACTAGTCAGCCAGACTGTAACTAAACCAACGACCGTTCGCAGTTTCAAATTCATTTGTCAGTCGCTAGAATACGCATGAAATATGACCAGGAATTGAGGGCAAGTTGTAACAAACTACATTGCCGTTTTTTGTGAGGATTTTATTAAATAAGGTTATTATTTGTTGTTTGAAAAGAATCTAATGATTATGATCCGTGACTGATGTACTGGCGGTGTCAAAACTAGATATGTCTCGTCGGACAACGCGACCGCAATTTTCTATCAGAGTTAAAATGTGTTACCTAAGGGGTCATAAAATAGATGTTTGATTAATAAAATTTAAAAAACTTCGGCTGTGTACATCTTGGATTTTATCTTTAGTTGTAGTTACTTGACAACATATTCTGTTAATAGACCGATTTGTCGCTCAGTTGATTCTTTTTTCAAAGTTTACAAGCAGCTTTACTGATTCAGGAGTATATCAATAATCTTCCACAAGCAATAACGAAATCAGGAAAGAACTATACTCAGCTTTTGTCAGCTGATATATATGTTATAAATGTTTTCTTGAATATATATATAGAATAGAAATACCAGGGCCAGATGAAGACATTTCATCTGATGCAAATGTAACTGTCTGACTATAAAATCCAATTTTAAATTTCTTATAATATGACCTCAGACCCTGACGTTTCTCAGGGCCTTTGGCCCTTTGATTTATGTTGTTTTTATAGTGTTCGCAATAAGTTGCCATTCTGCTAAAATCAGCTAAAAGAAAGCAAAAAAGTGTTTTTTTTGTCAAATTTTACCTACATGGAAATTTTGAATGAGTTCTGACTGATCAGTAAACATTCCACAGCAGTCATTTCGTCAAATCATTAAGACAAAGTAATATAATCAGCTAAAAGAAAGCAAAGAATTGTTCACAACTTCAACTGTAGAGAAAATGGAGCCCATAATCAACACCTCCGGAAGTGGTTGGGAGTTCCCCCAAACTTCCCTGCAGAAGGCCTATACAGCAGGACAGCAAAACTCCAACTTCATCTCTCTTCTCTAGTTGAAGAGTTCAAGACAGGCAAGGCAAGACTCATCATGACCTTGAAAGAATCAAAGGATGACAAGGTTCGGCTAGCCGGCGTGGAAGTACGAACTGGCAGAAAGTGGTCAGCATCAAGATCAGTTGATGAGGCTGAGAGCAAGCTGCGAGACAGACATCGTCGGAACAACTGCAGTAGGAAGACAAGGCTTAGGACATCTAAAAGCACCTTCTGGAAAAAAGCTGATGCAGAAGAAAGGCGTAGGATGGTTCAGAAAGAAAGAAGTGAGCAACAAATAAGGCAGACCAAAGCAGTTGAACTTGGAGTTCAGAGAGCATGGACTAGGTGGGACACAGAACCGCGTGCACTGTTCTGGTCGGAAGTCTGGAAGTACCCTTAATTCCAACTGCTGTTTCTCCTTCGGTCTGTGTATGACGTACTACCAACACCAGCAGATCTACATCATAGGGCAAGAAGGAACATGGAAATGATTTTGTCTTTCTGTAAAACCCAAATGATGTGAATATTGTCATGTTCCATTTCAACTATTACTTACTTTACTTATAGTTACTTATAGTTGTTTTCCAGTACAGGAATTATGATTCCTCTTCACCGGACTCAGTGGTAGCAGAGACCTATATTAAAGTATAGTATATAGGTCTCTGGTGGTAGTTATAATATTATGTCTGTCACTTCTCTGTAACTTGGTCTTTCCATAGTCTGTCTAGCCTATTCTTAAATGTGTTGGTGTTTTATTATATTTCCAAATTCATATTCCATCATATCATCCTTGACCGGTTGCAAATAGTTTTTTTCCAAAGGACCCCATTAGTAAAGAGCACAGGGGCATGTCTAACAGGCCTAGTCTTATATTAGGACTAACAAATAGCCAGAAATAGTTTTTTTCTAAGACACGCCCCTGTGTACGTACTGCAGTACAGAGGTTATAGAGATACATATTCTATATACAATGTTATTTTAAGAAATGTGCTATAATTTAATGATTTCATTGAATTCATTGATTTATGTATACGCTTACATGTAAGTTGTTGCCTTTTACTTCATTTCCCTCGACGACAACGCCATTTTGTTTGTTTTTGGTCCATTTATAGACATAGGTATTTCCTGTATAGATTGTCTAACCGGGTATTTCCCGTTTTCACTGCAAAGTAGGCCGCTTTCGTTTAGGCACGGTTTCGTTCCGCATCAAATCAAGATAGCGGCCAAATTCTATTTTGATTTTGGGCGCGTTCTTGATCTAAAACGTTTATTTTAGGTAGTAACGAATCTACCGACGAAGACGACATATTTACGTAATAAGATAAGTTTTATTGTGATTCAGGACTACATAAAGTCCTCTATACCAGACTCACAATAGATACATAATAGATCAATTTAAGTGATACTGAGATGTTCTATACATTGTTTAACACTGAAAAGAGTTAATAAATATATCAAATAACGCCCTCTTTTTATTGTAAAAATACATAATAGGACTATTTCGTATTGATATATTATTTATTTTATTATATCCCAGCAAACACACAACGTTTTAACGTTATGTCGAGAACAACGTCAATGAAACGTTTTCAAAACGTAATATTGCTTCTTTTAACGTTATTTCGATGTTATCAAAATACGTTTTCATCACGTTGTATGAAGGTGCTGACCAAAACGTTTACTTCATAATGTTTACTGAACGTTATTTAAACGTTATATAAAACCAAAAAAACATTCACTTTAAAAAACCTTTACACTACTTTGCAGTTTACGTTTATCAAACGTTATTTAAACGTTATCGTTAACGTTATTTGTAATGTGTGCAGAAAACGTTAATTTATTATGTTATGTTAACGTTGTACAAAGGTTTGAAATACAACGTTGATTAAAACGATCTATAGACGTTCTTTAAACTAACGTTATTGTTAACGTTTTAATAATGTACCCAGTAAACGTTAATCTGTCACGTTATGATAACGTTATTTTAAGGTTTCAATAAAACATTAACAGAAAACTGCTGATACACGTTTTCCGCACGTTTTAAACACAGGGGCTTGGCACGATTTTCCAAATGATGGTCCATATATATATTTATTATAGTGACCTTGCCCCTGTGGTTTTAAATATGATGTTTTCAACTGATCTAGAAATGTCACATATCTTCGCATATTGACAGACGTTGTAAAGACGTTGTCTCGACGGTTTTGTTAATGCTTCGAATATCCGTCATTATAACGTTGCAAAGAAACGTTTCACTAACGTTATTGTTAACGTTTTAATAATGTACCCAATTACGTTAATCTATCACTTTGTGATAATGTTGTACAGATATTTGAAATGCAACTTGAACTATAACTAACTTGAACTATAACTATCTTTACATGTTTCAACTTGAACCATAACTATCTTTACATGTTTCAACTAAAAGCAATGTTGCTATGTATTGAACAACGTTGTTAATATGTTGTTGTCACATTTAGGTTGATATTTCACAAACACGTATATACATTGTATAACGTCCGATTTTTAAAAAGCATGTCCCAACTTGAATGTGTTCCGAAAATTACGTTTACTCATCATAAGAATCCTTTACATTTAACTGTGGCCAAAAAAAACATAATTGCATTTTCAATGTTAATTTTGTTACAAAATCATTGATATTTTTATGACAACGTCATGGATTTCCAACTGAGCTACGATATGAAATATTAGTTTAATCATTGGTTCAAGTTCAAGGGTGTGGGGTATTCAAATTGTAAATAAAAACATTTACATGTTGATACGTGTATTTACACAAAAAGACGTGTCCAAAACAAGATGTTAAGCCTCTAGAGATCTATTTTCTGATAACACTCAGGTAAAGTTATTAGCGATTCACTTCAGCGATTGTTTAAATTTTCACTGACACACTGAAATTGTTAGTGCATGTCTGTGTCTTATTGAAATATTACAGCGAGTCTAATGGTAAAATGTCATATTTGCCCCATAAATGCAATTTAAACAATGCCCATAAGCTCATTTCTTAGCCGCTTTAATATTACTCAACCACACACGAGCAATACACTCGCGGTTTTGTAATGTAAAGCACATGCAGCATACGTGTTCGATGCACGGGACGTCTCACGGTTAATGCAAATATATAATTAATAATCATATCATCGCTCGTTAGTTAAACGAAACTCTTCAGATAACGAACCGTTTTATTGATGCACGCGGAAAAGTCTCTAAAAAGTGCAGCTAGCGACCGCATGACCTTTCAACCCCGTATGTAAATGAGGATTCTGGAGAGGCTGAGGGAGCAGTTCTTGTTGGAGGAATTCGGCGATGTCTCCACGGTGTTTGGATGTAAAAAATCGTAGTTAGTGACACGGTAAGTTAATGATGGATGTTTCTTGATGAAAGTCGTATCTAGATCTGCAGTATGCACCGAGTCAGTTTGAATAAATTTGAATTTTAGTCGAAGTGAAGTAGGGTGCCGTTTCGCAAGTACCGGTGTTCCCACCTTTTGCTTTCCACAGTAACAATGTTTCCATGTTTCTCCAAATTCAGTGATGTAAGAGTTATGTTATTACAAGATGGTAACCATGGATATGAAATCTGGTATTCTCTGTGAAAATTTGAGCCAGCAATTATAACTAGCTAAATACCCAAATATTTTTTGACGGACTCATCCTTTTGAAAGTTGATAACACATAAGTATATGTGGTTATCAAAAACGTAACGACCAGTGTAAACTGCCTTCAGAACAGGCTCTGGAATCTATATATAGAAATGTATAACAACCTCCTGTGTCCAAGCTACAGCTAGACTTTGTAGAGCAGAACTCAATGATATGTAACATTCGTTATTAAGGGTTGTATATTATTTGATGTTTGTGATGATTTAATGCACAGTGTAGGTGGTGTGGGGTACAGTGTAGGTGGTGTGGGGTACAGTGTAGGTGGTGTGGGGTACAGTGTAAGTGGTGTGGGGTACAGTGTAGGTGATGTGGGGTACAGTGTGGGTGGTGTGGGGTACAGTGTGGGTGGTGTGGGGTACAGTGTGGGTGGTGTGGGTACTGTGTAGGTGGTGTGGGGTACAGTGTAGGTGGTGTGGGGTACAGTGTAGGTGGTGTGGGGTACAGTGTAGGTGGTGTGGGTACAGTGTAGGTGGTGTGGGGTACAGTGTAGGTGGTGTGGGGTACAGTGTAGGTGGTGTGGGGTACAGTGTAGGTGGTGTGTGGTACAGTGTAGGTGGTGTGGGGTACAGTGTAAGGTGTGTGGGATACAGTGTAGGTGGTGTGGGGTACAGTGTAATTGTTGTTGGGTACATTGTAAGTGGTGTGTGTAGGATAAGTGGATTGTGGTACAGTTTAAGTGGTTTGAATTGCTGTGTAACTGTATCTTGACATTTACCCTTACAGCTCAACCATCGATGAGTTCAGAGACAGTCCATCATGAGGGTTTGTTGACACGTAAGCATGAGTGGGTGAATGATGAGGAGAAAGCCACCAACAGGTATGTTATCTACCCAAATGTCCATCTCAGGAACCAATGTTCAGAAAGAGAGAGAAAGTGATTACTGATATTAAGAATTTGATGCAGTAAACTTTGTGTAAAGGAGCCTCGATAGACCATAGACATTTTTAGCTCAAAATATTTTTGAAGCATATTCAAAATTATCAATTTATGAGCCAGAATTTCCTTGGGAATCAACTATCAGTGACTTCCATTTTACAAAACAAACTCATGATACTTATCAAATAAATGTTTCACCTTTTAAAACCCACTTCTCTATTTTAGGATAGGTGAGCGATACAGGTCCATTGGGCCTCTTGTTGCCTGTGAATCTGTATGTGAACCTCTGTCTATCAATCAAGGTTAAATGGTGCGAGATCAAACTTTTGAAGTAATAACACTAATGTTGTACCATTCTGTTTTTACAGGTCCTGGGACAAAGTGTATGTAGTCCTACACGGTAACACTTTGTCATGTTACAAGGACAAGAAGAAGCAGGACCGTATCCACCATGAGCCTGTACTGAGTCTGGCTAGTGCTGCCTGCCGCAAAGCCACAGACTACACCAAACGGCCAAATGTGTTCCGTGTCAAGCTTGCCACTGGTGGCGAGTACCTCTTCCATGCTAAACATGAGGTAGGTTTTGCAGGGGCCTGTCCTTTGACATGTTATCGCTTGAATTGAATTTCATATAAATTCCTCTTTTATTAGTTTTTTTAACTCCATCTCTTTGAGTTGACAATTTTGTTTTTTTCATGGACATTTCTTGAATTATGTTCCTCATAAAGATTTATTTTGTAGGTTTCTCTTTTTTTTCACATTGTTAAGAGGAAGAAGAGAAAAGATCAGTCTTACCGAGATCCAATAAAGTTCATTTTGTGGTGGGAACCAAGATCCATCTGGAATCTCTCGTTTTAGAAGTTTTGGTTGTTATGGTAACCATGTCACTTTACACAGGTTGTGTGTTTAATAAAACTTGGTCGAGTGGTGTAATTTATTAATGCCTATTATTCAAGACATCAAGTGTCAACAAAACATATTGTCTGATTAAGCTGAAAACTGGTTTACATTATATACAGATTTTGAGGGATGGCAATTACAAGGATACTATTTTCCTAAATGATAGATGTCATTGTGTTGCCATGGTTACCATTCATGTGGTTGCCTTAAAACCAAGAAACTCTATGATAATATGTATTTTCTCTGGACTACTCCTCCAGACTTGTTGAGCCAATTTCAGTAAAACTACAAAGGAATGTTAGAGACCATGTATAGATGTGCTCTTTGGAAATCAAATTATGTTGCCATGGTAACCAAGTGAGGAAACACAGGTTTTGTGTACTAGCTAATATTTCATCAGTCCTTAGATAAATTTTATCAAAACTTGGTCAAGTGGTGTAACTTATAAATACCTATTATTTGGGACAGCAGAAATAAAATGCAGTCTTCCGATTGGTTGAAATTCAAATATTATATCATTAAGCTGAAAATTGGTACAATGATACAATGGTGCTATCCAAAACAATAGATGTTATTTGGTTGCCATAGTTGCAAATGAGGGGTAGAGTTTAGTTTTCTTATTGTGATGGAAATCTATATATGTTGAAGAGTTTTGGTATAATAGATTTATTTCCTTAAATAATACACTATAAATAATAATGACAAGTTATTGGTTAAGGTAAGTTTGTCTTAATTCCAATAAGTTAGTGTTTTATAATTATATATTTTTCACCTGAAAATAACCTTCAAAATAGTTAGAAGATGAATCCATGAAATAAAACTGGTTGAAAATATTTACAAGACAGAAATGGGTTTGTCAGGATAAAATCTTATCAATGTATTACCTGTTTTCTTCAGGCAGAGATGGAGACATGGATATCACAGATTGTTCTGGCGACAGGCACGGAACCTGCGAGTGCTAGTGGCAGCTCTCAAACGATGCCAGCTACGATGGAAGGATCAGTGGAGAAATAACAGAAAAAGAAAGGATTCTTCACATTAAAGAAGATATAAATGTCAAAACACTATTGGAGTTTTGTAATTTCAGGTCCAAAGGTCAAATGTCAAAGTCAGTTTCTAAAAATAGAAAACTTGTTTCCTTGTGTTAGCTGAAGTTCCTTTGAGCCTATCAAAGTTATTTTTAATGCAGTTTTTCCTTATCAAATGTTCTTGCATGGGATTGTTTTTAGTGGTCCAATGGAGGTCACTGTTTCTATAAATAGAATATATTATTCTGTGCAAAAACTCAAAATTCTCTTGGACTGATCAAGCTCAAACTTCATCAGGTGCTCATTTACCGAAAGTGCCTGCTGTTTATTAAGTAATTCCAAGCATACTTGAGTGATGCTGGTCTTTCTTACTTTTACCATTATTGAAATGATAATTTGATTTATTATTTTAGTTGATACATAACTTGAATCTTCTTTCTGACTTAGGATATTCATCTTCTAATATAGCTGTACATATTTGTTTATGTGATCATAAGTTCTTATGTATCATTTTTTGAGGAATCAATAATTATACATATATTATTGTTTTCCAATATACTTTATAGTGTTTAAGTGCAATTATAGTTAAAGTATGTTTTGTTGTTATTCTTTGATTGTGTTTCTTTATATTTTATGTTTGTCTCCGGGTACTACGGCTTTCCTCCACCTCCAAAACCTGGCACATCCTTAAATGTCCCTGGCTGTTAATAGGATGTTAAAAAAAAAAAAAAAAAAACCCAAACCAAATATTTTAATGCTGCATTTGTTTATTTGCCATGTATGGTTATATCAGTATGGGTACATTTGACGTATCAATTGGAGGGGTACCTGTATTGATAAGCTTCAGTTTCAATTGTACCTGTATGCGAAGTCGAATGTTCTTTATTTACTTTCATCATACCCGATCTCCGTCCCCTACAGCATCGTAATTTTTTATGAGATAACTTGCAATTGTACATATATATTCACTTTCTCTTTTATGTAATTGGGCTACTCTCACTCTGTTAGGGGCTTTTAAAATGGCTTTCAAATTTCTCGGGTAATTTTTTCCACAAATTTGTTTAGTAAAGTATATCTGTACATTTGTTTTAGTTAATTACCTTCTCCAATATAATTCTCTGTATATGGTCGATTCTCTAGATCCACTCAGTCTTGTGACTTTTGCAGGTTCCTTGGAGTCTATCTGGTTACATACCTTTCTTCTCTGTCACCTAAGAGTCTAGCTGGTTCTCTGCATCATCAGGGTCCGATTGTGGCTCCTCTCAAGTTTATTAATGATCAGAGTTTAGCAAGGTTTTTAGCTTCTCTTACTTGTAGAGTCTATTTATTTCTCAGGGGTTACTTTATGACCCTAGTGACCCCTTTACATAAGAATCTAGCTCTTGTCCTAGCTTTATATTTTTGTATAATCATTAGTTTGGGATTTTTGTGTGTTAGAGTGAGTAGCCCCTAATATGCCAAAATATAGTTGTTCTCGAGTTTTTAGTTTGTTCACATTTATGCTTTTTGTGTACTATTCAACTTGTACATTTAAGCATTGAACTGCTTTCAGTTGGAAGTTATGGGCTGATGAATGCCAACTAGACAAAGGCAAATTCAACATGAAGTGTGCTTCATTAAATTTGCCTTTGTCCAGTTGGCATTCATCAGCCCATAACTTCCAACTGACAGCAGTTCAATGCTTATATTTACATGTGACAACGATTTTTAAAGACTATATTTCAGGAATTTTGCTTCTACGATGAATAAACAAATTATTATCGTCAACAGCCTTTTCAACTGCCATCTTACGTTATCGCCGATGATGCAATTATGACGTCATAATAAAGATTTGGAAGTTATGGACTTGTAACCTTCAAGTGAGCTTCATTCTTGGTAAAGTTATATAGTGGGGCTGCAGTGTAAATGTAAATATATGTTATTGTTTTGACTCCAGTAATAAACAGGTTAACTGTTTCCTTGTGTGGTGGCGATTTATAACGTGAAAAATGTATTTTTTTTCTTTTGTAATCATCCAACTTGCTACGTGGTCGACACATCTGTGGAATTCTTGTTTAATTTGTACCAATTTTCACCCAGTATTTCCTCCTCGCCTTGTGGGGTATATGTTATACGTGTGCTGGTGACTGACTGGGGAGACCCAGGTTGTTGTGTCGTCCACCGTTAATGTCCCCTACTGCATCTGTCACTGTGCTTGTACATGCTGATCTCTCCAGCTACAGGGGGTTCAGCATCATATGGGGTTTGTATTGCTTAAATCATGAAAAGAACAATAATAAATCTCTAAATACTGATGGATGAGTTGTGTCATAGTTAGGTCACCCGAGTATAGCTCATGGTGACCTATTGCTATTGTAGTAGGAGTGGAAAAATGCACGGCCAGACCAGGGTTCGAACCCGGGACCTCCGAACACTAGCCAGATGCTCTACCGATTGAGCTACCTGGTCGCCGATGATCGACCTGGTCCAGTTCCGCTACACTATCATGTTTTGTCTGGCGGTGTCTGTTATTGTCATTATATTTTTGACTTTTTCTCAAGTACTGATGGATGGATTTCAACCAAACTTGGCAGCAAGCATTCCAATACCAGGTATATAACATAGGTGTGGATTGTGTTGAATTATTTTAAATGTAGTAAATGTGAACAGATTTTGAAAACTAAATATCAAACGCATCATAAATTGATATTTGATTGGTATTGCATTTAAACCTTTATGTCTTTGTTTACTAATGTCTTCATTTAATTTTCCTCAAATCTGCTTAGGTATGTAAACGATTCTGAAGTATAATATGCAATAAACATCTAAAAATAGAATATGACCCTGATTATTCTGGATAATTAACAGAAAAACATGGGATTGATTATCATAAACTATGAGGTTTCATTGCCAATTCATAATGGCTTTTCACGTTTTACCAATCTTTTATTTTAAGTTGACTCTGTAAGTTTAAGATGATGTGGTTTCGCTCATTATGTTTATTAGCAGCAACCAGTACGGCTGATCGACCTTGGGCTTCTGGTTCATGGCAGTCTGCCATTCTTCAAAACAAATCAGTTGGCGCATGTGATGTATATATTTTTCTGCGGCTCATTGAAATAAAGAAAGTGGAGCACTGCATGAGAGATTCCTTATAATAGTTTCCCGATTTTAATTGCAATTATGAAAACTACTGTATTCATTCTTACATATATCATCATTAATTTATATTACCACAGAACACTAAAAATTGACGTGTAGGATAAATTTCATTTAGATTCTTCTGTTACATGCTAAGTTAACTGTATTTCTCGGAGAGTTCTTGAAGGATCGTTTCCAGGCACATTTTGTAGGTTCTGCTTGTTTTCAAATGATAAATAGCAAGAAGAGAAAAGTAGAGAAAAGATCAGTCTTACTGAGATCAAATAAAGATCATTTGATGGTGGATGCCACTATCCCTCTGGGACCTCTTGTTAAAACATTACATCCTATTAGAATAAGTTGTGCTAAAACCCAACCGTAACGATAGAAATGTAGGCCCCTAAAAGGATAGAGACAGGCAGGGAGCAGTGGTTGACATACAGGCCCGTGTACATATAGGTATACCCCAGATCTGGTTCTTACCCTTGTGATTTATTCTAGTAGTGTTCATGGCAGCCATGTAAGGGGAGTCTTTAGTATCAAACATATGCATGTCGGGGCTTTTTCTGGGGGCTTTTGGTGCCATTAATGGGCCCCATTCCCTATTAAAATTATTTCCATATTTAAGCCAAATTCCCAAAATTTTCATTTTTCTCAAGTTTACCAATTTTCTCTCCAAAATGAGACAAAATGTCCCAAATCAGTGAGAAAAGGCCCAGTATCCTTGTATAAATCTAACAGGCCTTTAGACTAGGGAGCCCGCAGCCCCCAGGAACGCAGGCACAAAACACAACACAAGAAGAGGCGTCATAAACAATATATCCATGTATGTATCCCCCCCCCCCCGGCGACATTTGTAAATTGACAAATTAGGAAAGTCACCAGGATGGTTAATTACAGTCTGTCACTGTCCCTAACAAGTCTTGGCAAAACAATTCTTGAATTCAATGACAAAGCCCTGAATTTGATAACCGATTTCTATACTGTATGCATCAAGGGAAATAACTTCATGTAAGAAAGAAATACAATGTATATCCGTTTCACGTAACATTTATAGTTCTTCCAAATTAAAACTAGATGAGGATGTTGTCGATCCTGGCCCTGGCACCAGTGCAAGATAACTCAAATAAAACAAAATCCACAAGTAGTTTCAGAAAATTTTATCTATTTTCTTTGTTTTACAAATATCATACTGGCATCAACAATTCTGATGATGTATACACAATTAATACTAAGAAATACTTGTAGAGAAAGTTATCATGTACTTCAGTACATAACTGATGTCTAAATATATATTGTATACAATGAAAATATGTAGAAAGAATGTAGCAAGCACCATCACATGTATTCACCATTGTTCAGAACATCAGCGTCCTTATTCTATCTACAATATAAATCTGCCCATGTCACAAAATTTCTTCAAGATATCGAAAAAATTAGTCAATAAAATTGCATTCAGTAAGTTCTTAAAGTTTTCTTCCATAAACAAAAATTTTATGGAATTTTCAATGTAATTGAAAGTGAAACTTATCAAATGGCACAGAAATCAATGTTTATCTTAAATAGCACCCTTTTTATGATGAAATTTTCAAATTGTAAAAATTCAAGGTGAGGAGTAACAAGGGTCCTAATGAATGTTCCCTATTGAACCCTACATTTTCAAACTTTCAAAAAATCTAAGAAAATTGTTACCTTTCATTTTCAAACTTTCAAAAGAACTAAGAAAATTGTTTTAAACCTATCAAATGAAAAAAAAAAAGTGCAATGTTTAAGATATTTTAAGAACTTTGCAAATACATGGACTATAGATATAGTTCAATATTCCACTTTTAAGAAGTGATTTTAAAATCTTTTTATATAGCAAAACAATACAAGTATTCTAGTATATCGGTAATGCTGTTGTACAATGTGTATATGGAGTTAAAATCTCTCAGTTTTTCTGGTTTTACAGAGATTCAGAATATAATTGTTAAATAATGAATATAATAAATGAACATTGGATGTTTTTTAGAAAATAAAAAACAAGTAACATAAGCACAACACTAATGAGGGTCGATAAACATAATACATTATGGATCTATCTCAAAGTAGAAAAATACTAAGTTTTAAGTGGAATGAATATAACAGATTTTCTGTACAATATTTACAACATAAGATATTGCACTATTACTTGACGTGACAGCACTGTCGCTGTCAGCCACACACACACACACTCCGTCATTATTATTTCTCGCTCCAATAATTTAACATAAATGAATAAATACTCTTCAAGTCACATTCGTCATCTACAACTTGAAACATATCGAAAGTTTTCGAAACGAAAAATTTGAAAGCAGATCTTTGATGCATTCTTGGTAATGTGTTTCAACTAGAAATAGCCTTTTTCTAGTACAAAGTATTGCCTTAATTTAAATTAAATTCGTTTTGGTTTGAAGGGAAATATTACCATTTACAATCATTTACTTTTCTAGCTGAAAATTTTCTCTAGAGGATTGTCAGTTTTTTTACAAAAATATATAAAAATAACTGACAATTCACTGGCTTTTAGAAACTCTTGATCGATGATTTTCATTTTTTAAACATCAAATTGCAGAAAGAGAAACTTATGTCTGATATAGTTGATAAATGTAACAATGGCTAATATCCTTGATTGATTGGATCCCTTCATATGTTCACAGTACGATGTTATGTTGTGAAGACAGGTTTGCCTGCCAAACCAAGATCAGCACCCTATCAAGATCTGCTTTCTGTGGCCCTATTATCATTTAGCACTTAGCAATTATATTGCAATTGTTATTTTGACTTTCCTCGTCTCAGCTCTCCGACTCCCCTACTTGTGGTATTACGCGAGGATAAAGCTGCAAGAAAATAAAAACGGATATTAACTACAGCAAGCTTGGTAAGACAGAACATCTCGATTAGGATATCGTACATCCAAGTGACACAAGAAAAGAAATTGTCTGTATCACAACACCTCGCCTATCTCATCATTGTGTTACTGCAACTTAACTGTGTTGGTTTTCGAAATGGTATAAAAACAAACAAAATCTAAAAAGTCATGTAATGTCAAAGTAAAAGAGGAGAATCAACAGAGGAAATGACTTCAAAAACAGTAGACTCCCAAAAATCACAATAGTAAGTTTTGACAGAAACCGAAAGAGGCACTTTGAAATTAGATATTACACAATATAAACATATATGAAATGGCTTACAGAATCATACATCAACTTACATCAAATATAGATAATTAAAAATATAAATATTACACAATTGAAAATATAAGTGATGGCTTACAGAATCATAAGTCGACTTACATCAAATATAGAGATCCAGATTCTGATCCCTAGATAGATGACCCCCCCCCCCCCCCCCCAAGTATGTTAGTTAGTTTTACTCACCCCTAGTAAATTCCTTGGTATGTAGCCTTCCTTTTTGACCATCCTGGACCACCACCAGTCTTTTTCTTTTTCGTCGCCCTTTCTCAAGATCACAATTTCGTCCCCAATATCGAAGCTCAGTTCATCGCTGTTTACAGCCTCGTAACTAAAAACTGCCCACGTAACTCCATTGTTCATGATCCCCAGTTTCTCCTGAATACCTATAAAGTTATCAGATTGTTAACATAAATATTACATCTACAAACAAAATCAAATGACATTAAGAACATTTTCAAAGGTAATTTCAAAGAATATTTGAATATTCTATATTTCAATATTAAAACATAAATATTACATCTGCAAAAAAAATCAAATGTCATTAAGAAAATTTTCAAAGGTAATTTCAAAGAATATTTGAATATTCAAAATTTCCATATTAAAACCACTATCGGCATACCAAAGGGAGATAAATCTTGATGCTTTACTCATGAAAAGGCTTCACAACATCTTATAATTTTTACTTTTTCCAGTATGTGAGAAAACTAAAGAGTTCGGCTGGACAATACTCGGCAAGTTGGGATTTAATTTCCTGATTGAATGCAAAAAGGTCTGAGGTTAACTGAAAATGTGGTTTTTCACCAGGTATAATAGAATCTTACATGGGTCTGTGTGTGTGAATTACATGGTCAGGGTTATGTAAAATTAAGAGTAAGAGTTTGGCTGGCCAGCACGAGGCTTAATCTAAACAAAACATTTCCTTTGTTTTCCATTGTGTAACTTAAACACTTGCGTATTAGATGAATTGATAGGAAACCAGAGACCAAGTGTGTCCCACTTACTGTATAGATATTCAGAACAGCCATCGAAGCCGTCCTCTTCCTCCTCGCACTTCTCGGCAGCAGTCTCTTGATCACTGATGGTCGTGGCGAAGATACAGGCCCCATGCTCCACCAGAAACTTCACCATGGGCAGATTGTTACACGAGGCTGCACAGTGGAGAGGCGTCCTGGGAAGAGAGGTACAAATCAATGTTATAACTACAATATATACCCTGAACAGTGGAGAGGTGTCCCGAGAAAGAAGGGAATTAACCTAATGTTACTAACCTGGATATTAACCTAATGTTACTAGTCTGGATATTTCAGTGATTATGGCAAAACACTTTCATTTAAGTTATACATTACAAATCTTTTTCCAAGCTTGAGATCTGCCACTCAGTACCATGCATGGCAGTCAACACTTACACCTAGGGATGCTTACAGTCAAATATCGCCTTGTTCTAAAGAGGATGTAGTTTATAGTTATGGAGACAAATTGAACCCTTTAGGCCTAACACCTCAGTCATTTGGCATATTTCTATGTTTATCAAACAAGGATGTGTTTTACATCCACCAACATTTATCTTCTGGTTTGATTACTTACCAGCCGTCACTGTCAGGCGAGTTGACATCACATCCAAACTCCACCAGGAATTTAACGATGGCGTAATGGCCTGCACAGATAGCATTGTGTAGGGCAGTGATTCCCCTCGTCATTCGGCTCGCTCACGTCATGTACCTGGAACAACAAATTCAGATTGAAATATACTGACAATATTGACAGTTTGATTTTCTTTTTACAGCTCTTGACTATTTTAATCCTGACTGATTTTTGAAGTGCATTACTTCCTCTCATCAATGATGTTTTGAATGTACAGAGTTGAAGATATATCGGTAAAACTAGGCTTCCTAAGAACGTCAGAATGACATTAGTATGTAGTAGTTTACTTCTGTACCACTGTACGATATTTACCTATACATGTATAACGATATACGGATACTATGACATAATTCTCTATTATAGTAAGATATTTACTTGTATCAGGTTGTTACCGAAATTGATAATTTCTTCCGGCGATGTCAAGGTTTTATAATCATAGATGTTAAAACTTATGATCCTTAATATAAACTGTTATCAAACAAATTTCAAGAACAGCAGATTGTCAGGAAAATGCACAGATATTAATAAGGCCGTATGACAGGACACGACATATAGATGAGGTTGTATTAATGACAAAACACCTACCTGACTGGCACACCTCTTCACCAGCTCCAGCTCCCCCTCCAATGAGGAGTCCAGTAGGAGGGCCAGAGGATCAAAGCTCACGCGGTTCCCGGACTTTTTAGAGTTACGACTCTTCAAGTTCGTCTTTTTCTTCAACACAGTTTGATCTGAAGTAACAACCTGTACACTGACGGGACTAGAAGATTTACTTCCATCCGAGCCGTCCCCCGTTTTCACCTTGTCTGAAACGTCGATCAGGTTACCCATTCCATCCACAGGGACGTCCTCGGGGACCTGGTCCTGGAAGGACGTGGCTTGAGTGTCATAGCCCCCTATGTGAAGTCCCTCCCCCGTCTCCTGGGGCGTGTGGCCCGACTGGTTCTTGTAACGGTCCACATACTTGTGAAGTAATTTCGTGATGTCTTCGTTGTCGCTGTCGGAGTGTCGTCGGCGAAGGTTTACGTGTTTATGCGTGTGTCGATTGTGACTGGCCTTGTCAGAAGCGAGGTCAGGGTACTGTGGAGAAGTCGGAGATGAACTAGATTTACCTCCCTTTGGTGAGTTGGCTGGTGGTGACAGTGATTCGGAGGCTGACGGTGGTGACTGAGCACTGTTTGGTTTATTTGATTCTGTGTGAGATTTATCCTCATTACCTTTGTTTGTTTTCCCACCATCCTTTTTAGAAATATTTGTATACATCATCTGTATATTTTGTTGGTATTTTTTTAAGGCCTCTGGACCAAGCTTGCCCATGTAGGTGTTGGCTATCACGTTTTTGGAAGCATATTTATATTTGGGCTGCTGTTTAGAACCGTTCCCGGAATCACTATTGAGGGAGGAATCTGATCCATTATTACTGTTTGTGTCCTTCATGGAATCTGTTTGATCACAAGAACGTACATTCTGCTGCACATGGGGGTAAGGAGGGGGAGCCCCTTGATGCTTATTTGGGGGCACAGAACCCCCTGGGTAGGGGGGTGGGTGTTTATTTGGCCCCCTATGATGTGAATTGTTGTTATTATTATTAGTGATATGATTTGTTCCATTTAGCACAGGATTCTGTTTCTCCGAATGATTTGTAGATTGGTGGTCGGAAGGATAAGCACTGTTTTCCTTCAGAGAACTGTCACTAGAAGCTGGCGAGCTTTGACCACTGCCCCCAGTCCGTATGTCCTCTGCGATGGTAATAGTAGGGCCACCCTGTTGGTCCCCTGGGCCCCTGTTAAGGACAGACGTACTGTAGGTTGTCCCAAACGGCCTTGGCGTAAGATATGTTAAATTTGTTGTACCTGCCCGAGCAGGGATCGGGGGCGGATGTTTTCCTTGCCTTGTTGAATACTGAGGTTGTGATGCCGGAGTGTGTCCTGAATCCTTGTAAACATGTTCCGATGGGACATGCCCATTCTCTTTTGGCACAGTTTTGGAATCATTTTTTATCGTCGTTGTCCTAGACTCTGCGGGTCCTTTCATGTCTGTGTTATTGTTGTTAGGTTCATGCACATTTTCGACACCTTTAAGAGGTTTTTTGGAGTTTTCATCAGACAAATTCATCACAAACTTTGAACTCACAGGTAACGACTGATATTTAGGATCCATTTTATGAAAAGTAGAATCAACATTTCCGTTGAGTTTGTCTTTTGGCACGATTTGTACATAGGGTTCCACAGCAGCCACATTGTTCCGCGTTGCTTTGTTCCCCGATTTGTTATCCGACTGTTGATTAGATTGTTTTTTCTGCTGATCGGCTTGCTGGGCACGTTTCTTTTTCAATCTTTGTTGTAACTCCAATATTCGGTTGTCCATTTTTGATATTTCCTCATCTGAAAATTAGAAAAGTTGTATGAATTAAAACGCTAAATAACTCTGTAGGTATGTCATTTCTCTTTACTTTTCTTTATGTTGAAATATTTATTTGACATATTTAGCATTTAAACCAGCAACAGCTGTCAGCTTGAAGCTAAGAAATATCTGTTATTTCATCATGAAAATATGTAAAATGAAAATTAAATGATGGATGATAATGAAATCTGATACAAGACAGAACATTGACAGGGACCGTCGTATCTGTATATGGCTCGAAGGCTCAAACCCACAAGTCATAACCTAATTTTCTCTTCCAACCAGAAACCACGCCAGTTATTCTATATTAAGATTTCCTCTCATATCCGACTAATAAATACATTTTGAATTTCTTTGATTTAATTCTGTAAACCTTGACAACTTACCATGAGTTCCTTTTTGAGTTTGTCCAGTTCGAGTTTGGCCGCACTTTGACCAGCTGTCTTGTTGACGGATTCCTTGTCGTGTTGGACCTTTTCTAGTTGTCGAGTCAGCTCCTCCACTTTGGCTACAGCCATGACCAGTTCTTTCTCCTTCTCACTGAACAGGGATTTTACACTCTCCAACTCGGAATCTGTAATAAACGACAGTTGTAGTACTAGCAAATTCAAACACCTCCATGGTTTATAAGGAAGACATTTATACTGTAATTTTAAGCCACATTTAAATCTGACAACAGACAACTGACCACTGACAAAGGGTATGTTGACTCATGCAGTATGTCTATGTGCGTTCCTCTATATTCCTAAACACCGGGGAAATATTGCTGTATCTGCACTTTATTATAACAATACTTGTTTTCTAATAGCAATTTTTTACAACCTATTCCTCAAATTATATATACAGGTATCATTAAATCATTGGAATCACTTACTGATTGATCCATTCGTGTTTTTATATTTCTCAGCCTCTCCACGCAGAGCTCGCAGCTTTTTCAACTTCATTTCTTGATTTTCAACCTTTTCCCGCAGTTTCTTGAGTCTGTCGTTTTCAGCGGCCATGTGCTGGTGACGAGCCTCCTGTTGTTTGAGGTACTTGAGGCGTTGTTCCTTGGCGACCAGGACCTGTTGTTGGTGCTCAATCTGCTGTTGTTGACGCGACGCCATTTCCTGCAGCTCGCTCAACGTCAGGTCAACGCCTCCCGGCAACTGGAAAATATAAAACATGAAAATATAGCACAAAATGATAGCAGAGTTATGTACCATTGTGAATCTTGAATTAAGGATCTACTGATGTTGCATAAGCTTTTGTTTTTGTGTGGATTTTTTTTGTTCTTAAACAGTATTTTTTCTTATGCTGCCATACCCTGCGAAACTGTTTAGTACTCTAGATCTGCAACATTAATAAATTCTGGAATATCCACATAACCACAATGAAACCTAATCACAAACATATCTGGTGAACCTTATATGTTTTTAAACTAGTAATAACAAGAAACACACTCAGTACAACATTCCGCACGAACTTGTCAAACCGAACTTTTCAATCTCGACCCAGCTGGACCACCACAGAGTCACAGTCACATATGACAGAAGGAGAGTCATTCCAATACAAGGCTATGTACACGACTTTTCTAACTCACAGCTACGTCAATCCTCGGGGAGAAGTTCCAATACTGTGATGATGTTGAGTAGTAATTACATTTACTAGCGTTCAAAGCTACGTAAGCTTAGCCATATGTAAACTAAACTAAAAATATTAACAATACAAGATGATGGTATGTTTAAATTGTTTTTCGTGATATATCATTATAAGCCAATAACATTAGAATTCTTTTCTTAATTTCAAAATGTATCACAATGATAAATTACTAGTCAATAATAGGTCATGAAATATCGTACAGGATGCTGTTACTGCGAAGCTATGTATATATTGGATGATATCATTACCAAGGGGTTCATGTATAGGTGTTCGGCTGTCAATGGTAATCAATAACTCTCCAATAACATAATCCTCCCACGGTTGTCAATTATTTCATTAATTAATTAAACCATTAATTGATGACCTTTGTGATTCCATCCCTAAGGCTATTCAACTGCAATCGATACTGACAGGACCGGGATCACCAACACTGTTACAATTACATCTATAGACTTTGTAATATCAGGATGACAGGAAAAAAATTGTTGACAATATTTGCTGTACATGTGTTAATGTCATGTTGTGACAATATTTGTTGTGTGAAGATGACACTATGATAAATTTGTTGTGTTGAATGTCATGATCATGTTATTGTAAATTTGCTGTTTTGAGGTCAATTGAAGTGAAATACCATCACTATAGAAGTTATACAACCACAAATCAAATTAGTTCTTATGTCTCATCCCTTGACTCAGTTTAACTAGACTGTCCTATTGGTTTATTTTTATTGTACCAGCTTATTTAGTATTTAGTACACAAAACACGAATCAACACAAGCAGAATGACAACAATGAAATTTCTGACACCAATGACTTAACACCAACATATGAATTACAAGATACAAAAAACTTTATTCAATGTCGCATAGAACATTAACAATGAACTATGTGAGCTGTTTTTGCTCACAGTATAACGAGCAGCTATAGGCGTGATCACAGATAAACATTATTTAGATTAAAATACGCTCAAACAGGATGTTAGATAAGATATCGCAATTTGATTTCTAGGAGATTTCTAGAAAACACACTTAATAGAGCAGGTGATTTGGCGAGCCCTACCTAACAAGCTCTCTGACTTGTACATGTGACTGGTCAGAGAGCAGTTGATTTGGAGAGCCCTACCTAACAAGCTCTCTGACTTGTACATGTGACGACTTGTACATGTGACTGGTCAGAGAGCAGTTGATTTGGAGAGCCCTACCTAACAAGCTCTCTGACTTGTACATGTGACTGGCCAGAGAGCAGGTGATTTGGCGAGCCCTACCTAACAAGCTCTCTGACTTGTACATGTGACTAGCCAGAGAGCAGGTGATTTGGAGAGCCCTACCTAACAAGCTCTCTGACTTGTACATGTGACTGGCCAGAGAGAAGGTGATTTAGCGAGCCCTACCTAGCAAGCACTCATGACTCGTACATGTGACTGGTCAGAGAGCAGGTGATTTGGAGAGCCCTACCTAACAAGCTCTCTGACTTGTACATGTGACTGGTCAGAGAGAAGGTGATTTGGAGAGCCCTTCCTAACAAGCTCTCTGACTTGTACATGTGACTGGCCAGAGAGAAGGTGATTTAGCGAGCCCTACCTAGCAAGCACTCATGACTCGTACATGTGACTGGTCAGAGAGCAGGTGATTTGGAGAGCCCTTCCTAACAAGCTCTCTGACTTGTACATGTGACTGGCCAGAGAGCAGGTGATTTGGAGAGCCCTACCTATAAGCAAGCTCTCTGGCTCGTAAATATACAAAACATTGAGTAAAACTGATATTACAAAGTTCCTACATAATATTACAATGGCATTAACAGTAACATAGTTTAATTCAATAGTGCAAAAAATAAGAATATAAGGGATTCGGGGATAAAAAAAGGAAATTGTCAATTCAATTGTTTGCAGATATTGCTTTGACAGATGTGACCATCCAAGAGTAAAATAATCTCAAGAATGTTCAAATTTAAAACTGTCATATTTCTTTAATATCCCCCGAATTTACTTAGGATATTCCGGTGATAGTATGAAAGTTTCAGGACAATGAATTATAGTGCTTTAACCAATGAAATATTTATGTTGATCATAATTTGGTAACATTTACTGCACCCTGCAGCCTGCTACGTAAGATTCTCACCTGGATGCAATGTGCCACAGGTATGCACACCTTTACCTGTTAACGAGCCAGGAATAAATTGGAGTTGTCAGGTATCTTTTTACAAGGGTGATAAATTGGAAAACTAGCATGATGAAACTGTTAAACTTGCTGGGAGGGAATATTAGCCATCACCTACAGAGTATGTTAAATGTCAGATGAGCGATGGAATAAAATTCCACTTAAGTGAGAATAAATGTTTCCTCCAGATATCACAACAGAAACAGCTATTTACCTTGTGCTTTAAACCAGGTACATTGAAATTCTCTTCAAAATTCCTTTTCAAAATCCTGATACGATAATCCATTTCCGTCATCTCCAAAATAATTGTCCAGGAAATGTTAAATTTTTGTCAGTTTTCCCAAAAAATTTGAAGAAATAATGCTCCTTAATAAAGGCACTGACCTTCACTGCAAGTTGTTTGACCTTTCTGAGATCATGGGACAATATATTGTCTGTCTACAGTACAAGGAAATCCAAGAGCTCAAAGTGTCTGGCAGAGAACAAAGACAAAGGTGTTTACCTATCAAACACTTCCCCAATGATATCTCTGATCACTGATTATCTGCCCTTAGTTTGTTTGTCAACTCTGGGCCTATAAAGATTAGAATAGTCACACATTTAGTATTATACTTGTGTACACAAAGTAATAACCCTTGATCTAAGCTGGTTTTGAAATAATCATGTAATGCCCAATATCATTGTCGAATGTTTGCTGATATTTTTGCCCAATATTTGTATACTGTGTATACTTGGACGTAATATCTCGTTCTGGCCAATATTTGTACAGTACTGTATGTAACAACCTTGAGAATGTCACTTCCTTTTACCAAGGACAGTCGACCAAACCAATGAACAAAGAATACCAGAGAATACAACAAAAGATAGAGATGTATAATTATGCCTATATAATAAATCTCAGTTTTATATACAAAACTCATTGTCCTGTCACATTCCTAACATCAGAATAGGACTTAGGGATGTCTTAAAAATTGTTAAATCTTGAATAAATAATCCATGAGTGAAATTTTGTTTTTTATTTTTAAAATCTTTTTTTACCATTTCTTGATCTGCAAACAAAAGACAATGAGACATAGCTGTCAATATCCCTCGCACCCTGATAAAGAAAATTGAAACTACCCATACACGTATGAATTTGGTTGTTAATTTTACATTGAACTGCGACATTTAAACCATATGTCTTGCCTGGAAAATTATGAAAAATATTATTCACTCCATACCAAAAGGCACCACCAGAGCAATACATGTACCAAGATTCTTTAAGTTATTTAAAACAGTTTTGGAGTTGCAACTCAAAAATAGTAATATTAAGATTTTTAACCATTTGTTTCCATTCTACTCCACACCAAAAGTGCACCAGTAGAGCTTTAGAGCAATGCTTGTACCAGGTTTTGTGAATTAAATTAACTTGACAGGTTTGGGAAGTTTTACAATTTGGAAATGGTAGTTGACCAGTTGTACAGATCCCAATTCATCAGTAAAGTGTATTTCCAGAATAGATTCACTATAAGGAAACTGTGTACCACTGTTTTACATAAGGGCAGGAAATGGGGAAAGGTAAAGAATAGGATAATTGGAAGGTGTAATGAATAATAATATCTTGTTCAATTAAAGTAGGGCTGTCGGTAACTAGCTCTCCAAACAAATGACCTCACACAGCAGTCTATCTATTTCAGGAACATTTCCTATCAACCAAAGTTAGTGAGATGACAGGAATACTCCCAACATTTACATGTGGTTTTCTACTCTGTAGTAAATATACAAATTACAGGTAGAACATAAGTAATCAGCTGACATCCTTTGATCTAGTCTAATCACTTATTAATACTTTGTAGGCTGTAGCAACCTATTTACCTAGGGCTTTGTAGCCGAGAAGTCTGAAAGGTGGGTCAATAATGACGCTGATACTATTATGGAGCTTCAATGACAGAGATGGGCTTATAATTGGTGATTAGCACATCTCTCCAAATCTTAATATACATGTGTGAGATTTTAAGGATAATTTGCGCAGGACTTGACATCCGTAAAATGTTAATAATCCTTCAATAAAGTGTATATAGCATTCATACCTAATAGATCTGTCACTGAACATCTTTATACGACCACTGTACCTGGTAACACCCAGTATTGTTACACATGTGTAAGTTCATTTGTCTATCAACCCTCTCTGATCCAAAAATTAAAACTGAATTACTTAAATTATTTAAATTGGTAGTAGTGAAGCTAAACAGGTTCAGTGATGAAATTCAATACGTTATTATATATACAATTCCATAATGTCAGATGAATTAACACCTGAAATACAAAAAAAAAAAATATATATATAGAAATACTTTTTCTGAGAAAAATGACTAATATCCCAAATTATGAATACAGGAAGATGGTCAACTGCAGAAAACTTACACAAACCATAAAATCCATATTGTGTTTTCAAGCTAGTATATATATATTATTTCCACTGCTTCATTCCATGTATGCATGTCTGTGATTGCGACTAATAATGAAATTTTCTCTTACATAAATTTCTCTTTATGTAACAAATGCCCTGAAAGGTGATTTCCTGTCATTTCCACACTATGACTCGGGGCAATATTTTTTTCATACTTGTTTTTTAATCAAAACAATACTGGATGTCACGCAGACAAATCAGGCACAGACCTGTATTGTGGCAATTTTCTTATTGCAATCTGTCTGTTTCTTTTCCCTCCATAATACAATGAACTTCCTGTGACAAGCAGCCAAAAAAAAAATATCACTGGGCAATATATATCATTACCATAATCACTATTTATAGATCTTAGTTTAACGGTACTGTACATATACCCACTTTATCAGTATAGATATATAGATTAATTGTCTACCCCAAGTATAATTGGCAACAAATACCTATCCAATGTACCCGTTCACACGAAACACCTTTTAATCTTTGTTTAATCAGAAACTATAAACTCTGTGGTAATTTCCTGATCAAACTTACAGCCTGGTGTATTGAAGGAAACAAATATGGCCCGCTTTCTTTCTCCAGCCGTGATTATGGTGTTTTGTTATTACAAGGGTTTCCAAAATATTGACATGTCTGGCTTATGTACAAATATAGAGTGAAAAGGAAACTTTCAATGTCGTTTATAGATACGTAAATGACGTCAGACAAGGAAGCTCTAATTGATCACATGGCCGGTCTCTCACCTACACAAAATTCATAAACAAATTGACATTTTTTCACAACATTCTTAAATCCTTTTCAAAATGTTTTCCTTTGATCGAACTTATCGGCTGCATGTATGTACAGTTGACGTCAGAAAATCTATTATACAAATACTTTAATCAAAATTAAAAATTGCTCACAATCACCAAATTTAAAAGCAACGAACATTTTGAAATAGACACAAAATGTACAGATTTCAGCATCCCTAACTTCTAATGTCACTGGAAAATAAATTCTCAATGATATTCTGTAAATGGAAACTGTGATAAAATGTCCACTATGTGAACTAACTACCAGTATACCAAGCAGTTAATTACGTTGGACTTAAACTTTTTAAGCAACAGATCTAACGCAAAACTTGAAAATGTGGTAAAGTAACACCTTAGCCTTATTGTTTCTCATCTAACTTATAGGCAAGAAAAAATGCTCGGTGATTTGTTTTAGTTAAATGTTACTCAATTTGTTTGTTATATAAAAGCTGCAAAAACAAAATGCTGTCAGCAGTTTCAGAATTTTGTCAAATTGTGCACAACAGATAAAATGTCAAACCACCGTGACACACTTTTAGTATCTACTGTCTTCTACGGTAAAGTTCCTCAACTGTTGATGGTTAAAATAAATCAATGATATTGATCCTTACACGATAGTATTCATTACATATCATCACCTACAGTCCTAAGTAAATTAATAAGATTGAAATTATATTTATATCTGTGGAAGAAAACAGAGTCATGAACCTGCAAGTCAGTTAGTTTAATATTTAAAATCATTTAATTTGAACAACTAAATGGAGATTCAAATCTGTCTGATAAAACTAAAAATGCTCAATTTTTAAACATCCTTCCCCAGTAGTTATCGAAATAACAGGATATACCAGGAAATATCTTAGAAGTCAATAAACTTTGATACTCTCTATTACAACCTTAGGAGATTTATCATCATACAATTGGCTGGAGTATATCTGGTCTGGGTAATGAGGGCTGTCGGTGGTGATGCCAGGAGAAATGTCATGTTATTTGGGGGTTCAGGGAGAGACGGAGAAATGTAATGTTATTTGGGGGTTCAGGGAGAGACGGAGAAATGTCATGTTATTTGGGGGTTCAGGGAGAGACGGAGAAATGTAATGTTATTTGGGGGTTCAGGGAGAGACGGAGAAGTGTAATGTTATTTGGGGGTTCAGGGAGAGACGGAGAAATGTAATGTTATTTGGGGGTTCAGGGAGAGACAGAGAAGTGTAATGTTATTTGGGGGTTCAGGGAGAGACGGAGAAATGTAATGTTATTTGGGGGTTCAGGGAGAGACGGAGAAGTGTAATGTTATTTGGGGGTTCAGGGAGAGACGGAGAAATGTAATGTTATTTGGGGGTTCAGTGAGAGACGGAGAAGTGTAATGTTATTTGGGGGTTCAGGGAGAGACGGAGAAGTGTAATGTTATTTGGGGGTTCAGGGAAAGACGGAGAAATGTAATGTTATTTGGGGGTTCAGGGAGAGACGGAGAAGTGTAATGTTATTTGGGGGTTCAGGGAGAGACAGAGAAGTGTAATGTTATTTGGGGGTTCAGGGAGAGACAGAGAAGTGTAATGTTATTTGGGGGTTCAGGGAGAGACAGAGAAGTGTAATGTTATTTGGGGGTTCAGGGAGAGACGGAGAAGTGTAATGTTATTTGGGGGTTCAGGGAGAGACGGAGAAGTGTAATGTTATTTGGGGGTTCAGGGAGAGACAGAGAAGTGTAATGTTATTTGGGGTTTAGAGAGAGACGGAGAAGTGTAATGCTATTTGGGGTTTAGAGAGAGACAAGGATGCTGTAATGTAGGAATACATTTAAAACAATTTCGATTGTTACCATGAATTCAAAGTTCACATGGTCTGTACATGTATATGCACAGAGATATTGGGTTTCCACATATTAACTGATAGCTTACTTCTGACGTTCCCTGAATAAATTACCTCGTAAAATCAATAAAATCTTACATTCACTATCTTCATAAGTTATTCTGTTATATAATATTGTGTTTCCTTGCGGTTGTTTTCGAAGTATAAATGTCAACCTAAGCTTTATAAGCAGATGGTACGTGTCGTCATGGTTATAGGGGTTGGGGACATTTATTGACATGATGGGGTCCTTTCTGACCTGTCAATGTTTCTAATTTCATAGAAAAAATAAAAATCCAAAAACCCATACAAGTACAATACATTCATGGACAATAAATATCTTGTCGATATAAAAAGGCATTTGGTTGTTTGTGGCAGATCTTTGATGGGTTTGCATCAATATTTTCTCGTTTACGTTTTTTTCTCTCTCGATTTTTCCGGCCTGAATGAAATGTACATGGTCCATGATCAATGAGATGGTAGTGAACATTGGCCAGCACATTTATAAAATATACAACATTCTAAATATAGGGTCTAGTAAGTATATATATATAATAACCACGGTATAATCCAATATAGGTACTGGATCCTAACAAACAAATGTTCGTTGGATGTGTATTACTAGAAATAGATAATTGTCAAGTATAGTAACAACAGAAAGGTTAAAATATCATGTCGGTTTCAAAATTTTCGGTTTCATCTTAGCTTACAACCACTGTATATAATCCTTTTCTATATGTTTGACCATGGACAGGTCATTTTCAGATATTTTCATATCCATTACATATCAATGAAGTTTAATAAATCAACACTATATATATATGTACAGATAATCATTATAATTGTACACCACGGCTGTATTGATGACAATCGAGTTGGATGTCACTATGCATATATATGTGTATATGAGAAATGACAGGCTGATTAAATAGCACAGGAATGTGTGTACAGGTCAGCGTGATTCTGGCCTGGTTTGATGTGATTTACCTGTACAGACCATACAGGTACATATACCTACCATCTTCAGGTAGCTTTCTAGCTGGGAGTTGATGTATTCTAGAACAGGTATATCCCAATCCTCTTCATTACTATCGTACGTAAATCTGCCATGCTCTGCCATATTGTTAAACCTGAGTCAGGCATGATTCACAACTCCTAATCACACAGGTACTGTCCAGGTATATCACACACAGGTATGACATACAGAGTATTCACACACAAACAGATGTCACTAAGTGTAGAGATCTATCTATTGTTTCCAGTAAACAATAACACACCTACAGTTATAACTGTACAAGTTGTTCAGGTGAGATAAGAGCGTTTCACTGACCTATCTTATTCCAACATGGCTGCCGTCCTTATACAGTACATATTCATTCCCGAATATGTTCAATGGAGCATACGTCCAAAAATAGCCTGCAGGTAACTTGTTGTCAGTGTAGCCATCCCATAGCTGTCCAGGTGAAAACGATTGTTGTATTGAAAGTCCTGTATATGCTATCCACAGGATGTACCTGTCTATACCATTAATACAGACTGGTAATTAACACCATTCATTAATTCAGCTCGTTAGTGTTTAGTTACACACCTGTAGTGGTGGTGCTATGCTGATCCAGATTTATCCCCTCTAAAAATAATCCCTCGACAGACAGGTAGGGTCATACCGAGGTTTCATTACTTATACATCCGCACATATATATATCCACACAGGTATATGAAATTTTTACCGGTTATATCGGTTAGATCGTAAACGTATTCAAAAATTTGAACAAGTAGGTCAGGTATATAAGTCTGTATCTGTGACTTTCACCCAGGCATTTAATCCGGTGTGTGCTAAGGTGTGTCGGAATGCTATTTATATAGTAAGGCACTGGGATCTGTCTACTTGAAAAATGTTGACTTGTCAGGAAATTCCTTCGTACATAACTTGTCAGTCAATTAATCTTTCTCTTACCATTATACAAATATGTCAAGACCAATCATCATATTGGTATAGTAAATGACTATGTATATTTCTGACGTAGTTCTGCAGTTTCTTGTGTTTTTCTCACTGGAATCCCAATCAGAGCGGTATATACAATCCACAATCGAATAAAAAAAAAGTCTAAAAAATTAATCTACAGAGTATGAATATCTTTAAAAAAAAAAATAGTGTTTGGAAAATTTGTAAAAACCTTCAAATAAATGATGACAGAAATGATAATTTTATTGACCAAATCTGTCAGGAACGAACAGTCAGATATTCAAGATGACAAAAAACATCTCCACTGCAGTGAAGCTTGCAACATGTTTCTGCAACGATTTGACAGTTAGATGATGGTGGAAGTGCCTGACCTTGTCTGCACTTGGTAACAAAACCGTATTAACACACACCCAGTCATGAGTAATATTACTGGGGGGAGTTTTTAGCCACAGAGATGTTAAAATCATCAAATCTTCAACAGACAAGCCTTATCTAAGACTCGAGTCATAAGCTGTTGTGAAAATAAACAAAGATTGCTACCAAGATCTCTTAATCTGAAGATGGCAGGCCTGTCTAACATAAACAATGTTCCCACCAACTTCCTTACCAAAGTGTGTGATTTTTAACAGCTTTTTGGGAAGACCTGTATCTTAAGCCTTGATTATGACAATCCATGGAGAATGTCTGGGTTATTCTCATCTTATCATCTGAATATAGATTTTGCAGTCTGATTAAACTGGTCTGACCGCAATATTGGAAGCAAGCAAGTTCTTCCAAATCATAAAAATACTGCATTTACTTTGATATTGTATGACATGAGATTTTGCAAACCAATCCTATACGTCTTTGACGAAAAATAGTCGTCATGGAAAGTATGTCTGCATCCAGCTGATTGTTTAAAATTGGAGCATGAGAGCTGAATTTCAGACGATACTGAAGTAATGTTCTGCCAATAACCAGTCGATGACCAACAAATGGATAAATTGATAATGTTGTTACTATATTATAAAATCTTAAAACAGGTCTATTTAACAGGAATATATTTCTGTCACTTCTTGTCCAAATGAGAGTTAATTAAGTGTGTTTTTAATTACATATAGCTTGTTTCGGTTCATAGTACTACAACTGGTACAGAACTTACTACGTTCACTATATAGCGACACTACAGCGCGAGTGTTAATCGTGTCATAAACTCCTAAAAGTGAGTTATGATCTGAATTGACATTTCCAAGATCGAATCGTATGAACTTTAGAGGTCTGTTAATCTGCTATTGACATTGTACCAAGACCAAGCAGACCAATCCCCAGTAATACCCACCGAAGATTATCACTAATCTGCAATGTTCTGTTTTGTACAGGTAAAACATTTACTCCTCTAGAAAACTCAGACATACAAAATTGCTGGTTTGCCAAATTACCACCATATTTATTCTGATAAGAAAAGATTTTCTTTATCTAACTCGTAAAAGTCCAAATAAATATAACAACCATTTAATCACCAACAGAACACAGCAGTATCTGTTTACAAAAGTTTCAGCTCAAAAAATCAATATCCCAGATTGACAGACAGGGAGCCATATGAGCTGCTTTAGTCAATAATCCTGGTCCCATTTCCTGCTTCACATGTTGACATGATCATCAATTGAATGCTGTGAAACTGTTGGGACATTGAAAAGAATTTACCATTATCATTTTATTTATTTTTTACTAGTCCCGCCCTCAATTCCTTGCAGCTTGCCTGCAGCATGTTTTGGCAAAACCTGTTTGATAGATAATTCATAATTTCATTAAATTCCTGACATTTCATTTGCTAAACAGTACCAACCCAGAATAAATAAATGCAGTATCTGACCACTTCCACTGCTGATGAAAGTGTTTTCCTAGGTTAGATGTGAATTTGATAAAACAAGACTTTCCAACTTTGCCCACAATTTAATGTGCGATTGACTGTGTGTTTGGAAGGCAACACAGAAAATGTGTTGCTCACAAATTGACTAGACTGGTCCCCTGTCTATAGAATATTAAAATTATAAATAAAATTATAAATAAAATTGAGTTTTGTTGTTTTTGTTCTCGAGGATATGTCTGATTCTAGAGTCAAAAGTAGGGGAGATAATCTAGTATTAGAATTTAACAGAGCAATTCTTCACAAAAATCTTTGGGACTGATGGCCATGCAGTTTTTAAACACATTGACCTTCATATAACCTTATCCTCTCAAGCATTTGTTGTGGGTGCATGAGCTCTATGGTAATTTATTCATAATATCATGATTGCATGTAAGTCATTATTTCAATTATAAATTTGAATAAAAACTTTTTTAAAAATAAAATGCCATTATTACTAAGAATTTAATCACACACAGTAGGTCCACCCATAATTTTCAGATATGATCAACCCCTATAGCTGCTCCAAGTTACAAATTCTGACACCTACACATAATATCATGCTACATATACATCAGTCTTATCTATAGAGTATTCAGAATTCCATTATCGTCACATCTTGAAATATACTGTGTATCTATCCTTTTTTTATCCTTTATTTTTTCCAGCCTTTCAGCTGCCACAAACAAAAAAGATACGTTAACTTGACTCTGCGTACTGTTATAATATAGCGGAAGTCCAACACTCATCCACATTCACCATTTTTATAGAAATCAAATTGAGTTTCAATTGAAATATCAACAGTGCAGATTAAACTGATTAGACAATGAAAAGTACTGGCTTTTCTTCCGAGGTAGAATTATTTGAATGCTATTTACAAGAAACAGAGAGAAACTTGCTATTCTATAAATAGCACATGATATGCAATTTCGTAAGATTTGTGTATCATTAAACTAATTTTCTTAAAACCAAAATGAAAACAGGCAGCATATACTCACTAATTGGCAAAACATGTGTTGTACTTGTTTTTTCTAACAACATGTTTATTTTGTCAAAACAACAATGTTTAATTCTTCAAAACAACAATATGTTTATTTTGTCAAAACAACAATGTTTAATTCTTCAAAACAACAATATGTTTATTTTTGTCAAAACATATTTATCTAAAGTTCTGAGTAGGAATTAAAACTGGCTGTTGACCACCTGTTGACCACTTGACCACTTTATGACAGGTTGGTTTGTCCACCTGGGATTACCATTTACCTGGTAAACAATTCAGACTGTTCACATCTGTCGTAAAAGTTAATCCCCTGCCATACTCCTTAATCAACTTATTCTGATAATCATGTAAATCCTACATAATCCTAATCTACGGCCAGGAAATATTCCTCATCAAAATTAGAAAAATATCTTGATAAATTGAGCAAAATATTTTAATAAATGATAAATTTCTAACGGAATATTTTCAATACTTGAAGATTAAGAAAAACATTATTTAGAGTGATAAGTTTCAAAATTTTTCAAAAATATTTTTAAAGTCATCTAAAATTTCTAATTACACATTGATAACTGCAGTTCCTAAAATTGATGCCAAAATGTACATTTTTCTAAATATCTGAATGAGTCATGTTGTTTGTTTATATGTACGGTGTACTTGCTCACCTTGCAGTTCTTACTAGTTTGTAGGAAACCTGTAATCATCCCAAGTTTGTGATACCAGGATTTGATATGACATTAGTTGATAAGGCAAGTGGATGCCAGCTAGTACACTGAGTTCAAAATCTAATCTCACTCCACAGCAGATCATATTAGGGAAGTGCCCCCTCCCTTAGTCCCCACCCCCGGGGGCATCAACAGTAAACCCTGTAATAATGAGCTAATGGGAAAGCTCTACAATACTTAAGTCCTTTTGAAGGTACAAATAGAGAGCTATCAAATTACCCCCCAAATTACTGGTTATCCAGGTAAGGGGTTGTAGGAGGTCAGTTTCGAGTATCACAAGATTTCATTCACAATAGAGTATTGTACTGCACACTTTGAACACTGTCAACAATTTTCATCACAATCTGAACATAACCACACGATCTCGTACAATCATAGACAGTATACAATTAAAATGTTGCACCAAATGTTTAATTACTTGGCTAGAACTAAACAAACATATAAAGTATTGCTAAAGAAATAAATGTCTCCCACCGGTCCCCGCTAACCATTACACACTGTAATGATATATAAAGATGGTGCCCTACGGTGTTAATTCGGGAAAATGAACAGTATATAATCAGCTTGTAACTAATTCTAATGTAATTATATACAAGAAATTGTTAGTAATATCAGTCTTTTGATTGAGGAATTATATAAAACAAAAGTGTGATTTCTAAAAGAAGTAATTGTGACCTAACTTAATTGACCGAACAACCCTGAAACTAGAACTTAATTGTCTGAGATATATAATTTGTAATTTTATGAAGTTTGATCAAAATTCCTCAAGGAATGAAGCTGCATGAGTGCTGGCAAGGATTTCTAAAAATAGTAACTGTGACCTTGACAAATTAAAAAAACTTTGAAGCTCAAAATTGTTCTGAGATGTAAGATCCTTTGTAATTGTGTGATGAAGCCACTAGTGCGCTGACAAAGGTGTTATGTAGGTATGTACACAGACACTGCAGGCAGAGAGGCTGTGACCAATCTAGGTCTTAGGAATAATTTCCATTTTTCAGATGGGGAAAATATTGTAGATATGTTTTAGGGGAATTTGACATGAATCATCATTTTTTTTTTTCAAAGAAAAAGTTCAGTAAACAAACATATGTCTTGTGAATTTCAGTGAAACATTGTCAAATTTGAGTCAAGTTGTGGAATTATTAAATAATTAATTAATCAAAATACATCATTTTGAAAAGTTATGTATCTAAAAACCATCAAAATTGACTGTAAGAAATCATAGAGGTGGAAATTTTGTAAAAAAAAAAAGAAGCTAATTTCAAGCTCCAAAAAGGTGAACTTCAGAAGAAAATTTTAACTATGAAAGGAGAATTTGTTCCTCGAGGGAAAACTACCAATAAAGACAGTAGTAAATCAAACCTAGATTGATCCCAGAGGAAAACTATGTAACCCCCCTCACCCTGTTTCACCAGTATGAGAATCAATACAAGGGTGACAACTCTTTTTGTCTTGATAAAAAAAGGGATTTTTTTTTTACCGTACTCTACTATAAAGAAATTAAACTAATCTAAGTACTTTTAAAACAATAACTCTGAACTAAGAGAAGCTAGTTTCTGGGTCATCACAGTGTATATTGTCAGTACACCGACTGGCTGGTGGTTCTAGACTCCCAGGACATCAGTACTGGCCACGCTGGTGGTTCTAGACTCCCAGCACATCAGTACATTGTGACTGGCTGGTTACTTTTAGACTCCCAGCACATCAGTACATTGTGACTGGCTGGTGGTTCTAGACTCCCAGCACATCAGTACATTGTGACTGGCTGGTTACTTTTAGACTCCCAGCACATCAGTACATTGTGACTGGCTAGTTACTTTTAGACTCCCAGCACATCAGTACATTGTGACTGGCTGGTTACTTTTAGACTCCCAGCACATCAGTACATTGTGACTGGCTGGTTACTTTTAGACTCCCAGCACATCAGTACATTGTGACTGGCTAGTTACTTTAAGACTCCCAGCACATCAGTACATTGTGACTGGCTGGTTACTTTAAGACTCCCAGCACATCAGTACATTGTGACTGGCTTGTTACTTTAATGATAAATTATTTATCTTCCAATCATCAATCTAACACACAATCAATGAAGGCTCCCTGTAAAGGAAATGTGACAGGAAAAGTTGTATCATGCTTACAGAATAAACAAGATGTTTACTTTCTGAAGCAATATATCCCTATGTTGGCACCTCCCCAAATCTTACTACCCAGCTAGTAGATTACTGGCGCTCAAAATCTACAGTTCAACGAGCACACCTACACTTTCACTTGTGCAAAGAAACTGATACAGGCATAAAAAGTATTTTATTTGAAATGAGATCCCTACAAAGAATTCTGCTGCATGAATATCATTTTCAATCAAGGACAAATTTACTTGTGTTATTTGGATTACATATAAATGTATGTAGAAGGAAGGTATTTTTAGAAGAAAAATTATTGTAATTTTTACATGTAGAATTCTTTTCTTTTTATATATATAAATACTGTTTGAAAAGAATATATATATATATATGGAACACGTTGTAGCAGTTTTACATATGATTATAAAGTTCATGGACCTTCAAAACACTAAACCACTCTTTCACCCAGAACATAAATGGGCTGAAGCATGGTGGTAAACCACTTGAAAAAGTATTTAGTTTTATCTGTGTTCCTGAAATACTATTAATCCTTCAAACACGCAGATAATGCTGAAACTATGACCTTGACTGCATGGTTCAACATGTATATCCAAATATGGAAAACCTTGAACAATGAAAAGCAGACAATTCATACCAAACTGTAAATTTGTATATATGGACTGAAAAGGTTTTTACAAAATACATACAGGTTTATGATTTGTAAGGTCGATCAGTGAGAGAAATTCTGCGACATTGTCTCTCGATCTGAACTCCATATAATTTAGACGGACAAACTGCGTACAACCACAGTTGAATATCAACAGATACAAGTCTGACACCTGAAGATGTCACAGCAGTATGAACTTTACACCGAGTGACAACCTACTGTATCATTAGGTAGCAATAAAATCATTTCAACCCTGACTGAACCCTACCTGTTGGGGAATCCCTACCAATTAGTGCCTCGGTGGCTTTCCCTCCCATCTCAATGGTGTCATGGAGAGGGAGCTTCCACTAGTGATTTGTAAATTAGGTGTAAATTGGCCCCTTCACAACAAGTACTATTAGTTCTGTCTCCTGTACATATAAATCTAGTTTGTTGAGAAACCTATAAAAACATCAATCCATACAAGGTTTACTGTTTCTGGAGACTTATTTTTAAATTTATTTTACTTGAGTTCTACATCGCCGTAGGTAAATGTATTCAGGTCAAACTTGGGGAGAAAAAGTGATATATTTCCCCCTTTGTAGTTATTGGAAGATCTTCAAGTTGAGAAACTTGTTGGCAGCAGTAACAATCTACCTCAATATAATCTGTCAACCTTCCAACTGGTCCTGGTAATGCTAGATAATGTAAACAATATACCAAATTCTTAACCAACCACTACAATGACTGGAAAATGTAAACATAATTTATATATAAAGACAATTTTTTAGATGAACTTTCAAAATACAAGTGTAAAAAAAAAAAAAAAAAATACTTTGAAGATTTTTTTTCCTCTGGAAAGACCATGCTTTTTGTCTTGTATAGAAATGTCCAATTACCCAAGAATTAAGCAATACTTTATAATCCTATCTCATCTTTAATTTATATGGTACAGTTATATCATTTTCTTGTAAAGTTTGAAACCATATTAAATGTTACGCAGAAACTCAAAACTTACCTTTCTGTTAGAATTACATGAATACAAATGTCCGTGTACAAGAAAGAAATCCTTGAAGATGGAGACCCAACTTTTTAACCCACTTGATAGTACATCAGTATACACCAGTGATCACGATAATACTACCATCACAGAAGTTGGTTTGAAACATAATACAGGACAGCCGAGTGTCTGTTTAAAATCCTGTTTATCCTTTCCATCATTAGGCAATTGGCACCCAGCATGTGTCATGGATCAGATTACATGAACTTGCTTTTAAAAAGTTTACGAGACAGACACCCTGCATGTGCTGGAATCTTCTTCCATGAAAAGGAAAACACACTAAACTCTATATCGATACTCCAGCTCTTGCTAACAGAAACACATGTATACATTTCAACCAGGATGCATGAAATGTTCCTTTGGTTGTCTGACTGTGGTGGTTACTGGAAGGGTCATTGAGGTCACATGACTTTCTAATTGTTTATTTATTACCGCTTTTCCTTACTCTCCCCCCCCCCCCCCCCCCCCCCCCCCCCTTCATTTTCACAAATAAGAATGAAGTAAATAACTTTGATTACTTTAAAATTTGCTCTAAATTTACTTTCAAATGAATACAATATTTGCTAAAGTTAATACCATAATCCTGAAATTATTCCTATCGGATTGTCATGGATACTTGAGCTACCTTGTTACTGGGAAACTCAGTATTATACACAGGAATCTGCAAGGACTTATGAAAACAAATTTTTCAGATTTGATAAAAACCTATGAGCGGCATAGGCCATAAATTCTCAACAATTCAAGTTGTCACTAAAAAATCCTTTAAACTTTAATAGGCCCTGGTAAATAGCCCAAATTATTCAAACAATGTTCCCAGATACTTTTAGCATTTGATACAGGAATTTAAACACATATGATCCATAACTTCTATTGAAGTTTTATCAAAATGTACATTGAATGGTTTTACAACAGAATTTTTAGTTAAAATTACCATTTAAATTGAAGCTGAATGTTACTTGATTATAACTGTGGTTTGTTGACATTCCTTTATGAGTGATTTTATGGTCCCTCTGCGGTTAACCATAAAGTGTTTTAATTAAGTGTGGATGTTTATAAGCCCTCCGAAGATAAATGTCCGAGCTCTCCTCTCACCCCTACAATACCACCATAAATGTCAGCCAGTGACACAGGCTAATTATGGGAGGTGGACACTTGACCACAACAATTTGCAGCTGGTGGTCAGACATTATACACAGCACCATGTACCAGTATTCAAATTCTGTCTCTTTATTAAAGTAATTATAATAAAGTTATTGTGACACCAGGAAAAATATCTTATCAAAACAAATAATCAAATCTGACACTTCATAATTAACTTAAAACCAATGTATATCGCATTTTATATGTGTGACATCAAGAAAGTTGATTAAAATCAAGCAGAAGGAAAAATGGGTAATTTCTGTTGTCATACTTTGTTAATGATAAGAACCATATAGACTGATAAATAAAAAAGCCCTTCATATATACCCAAGTTGAGCTGTAACATAATGTAATATTGTGGAATACAAATTATGTTCATGTGGCCGAGTAGTTAAGGTGTCCCGACACTTTATCACTAGCCCTCCACCACCGGGTTGTGAGTTCGAAACCTACGTGGGGCAGTTGCCAGGTACTGACCGTAGGCCGGTGGTTTTTCCTCCACCTCCAAACCTGGCACGTCCTAAATGACCCTGGCTGTTAATAGGACGTTAAACAAAATCAAACCAAACCAAACCAAACCATGTTCATGTACCATAATCTCCATTCATTAATTCTATATTTATTCAGTTTTCCTGGGAATTCATTGCACTTTGTTACTGTAGTTCTAACAGCGGTGTGGAGTTTCTATATACACATAAAGTTATGATGACACTTCCTACAATGGAATGTATGATTTCTCCTCCTGATGTCACGGCTTATGAAGGGAAGAATTTTTCTTACTGATGTTTCTATTAACAAGAAGCTATTGCGCAGGCTGCATAGTGAAGTTACGGCAACTGAAATGGAATGGAGGCTTCAGGTATTTGTTTGTTAGGTAGATTGCCCGATCTCATAAGACTGCATAGTGATGGCAAGTTATGGCAACTGAAATGGAATGGACGCTTCAGGTATTTGTGTGTCATGCAGGTAGATTGGCAAATCTCATATCAGAATTGATGTTTGCTTTCTGTGGAAGACAGACACATACCAGTGCATGACCTATCTAATGTAAAAAATAGGACACAAACAAAGGCTCATATCTTTCTCTAATCCATTTGTTCTCCTGGTAAATTTCCCATAAATCAGTCTTCCTTATGCACATATCTTACAGTGAAATATCAACGATTTATTTTTATCTCATTTTCTTTTTTCCATCCACATATTATTTATTCTTTAAATTCTGATGTTCATTCTCAATAATGAGGATTTCTTTAATATCATCTTGTTAACAAATCATTCATAATTTTCTACTGTAATTTACAGATGTAAGATGATTGGTCTTGATAGCAATAAAACATCCAAGGCTAAGTTTAAGACTATATAATTTAATGTTCTGCCTTAAAAAAACATGGTGCCTCACTAATTTTTTTTACAGCACACACCATACATAGAATCTCCAGCCATGACGTACGTATCTTCCCAGGGGGCCATTTCTGATATATGGGACCTGTTCAATGGTACCTGGCATTTTAAAGAATAAACTCAGTTTTTATCTCGCTTCCACAGTGCACAGTGAACCCTTTGAAATAAAGGCCAGAGTTGATTTTAAGTAAGATTCTGATGATGAAGGTTTTAAGTTATTGAGTTTTATCAGCATGGAGAACCTGATCATAACCTACAGGTTACAGGGTATGATCATGTGATGCTGTTTTCAATGCTGATAAAACAGTTGCTTGGTAACGAAGTGTGAATGGAGTTTCCTCACTTGCATGAAGTTGAATAATAATTTTAATCACTTGGCCCTCTGCTATCCATTGAAGCTCACACAACTGTTCTTTACAAGTACATATATCTATCATAGAGGCCAGGACATGAAGTCTCGCCAGACGTAATCAAGTCGGAAGGCTACACAAAATTAACAGACAAAACAAATTCGAACTCCTCCTTTGCAGTTACAAGCCTAGCAAGGCAGGCATATAACAACTATTAGAATTATTAAAACCAATGAAATCTCCGAAAGTTTGTTCTTCTTTTAGGACAAGCTTATATGATGTATTTTTGACAGTACTTAGTTCTATTTTTAGTAACAGTGACCTTGACTTTGATCTTGGTGACTTTTCAAATCCCTATTGCACATTACAGTGTAATATCACATTAAGTTTAAGAAAGTTTAGCCTTTTGGATTCGTAGATGATCTTTGGAAATGAAAGTCTTGACAGCCGGACAGAAACACCCACCTACCGATAGACACAATGATTACTATAGGTCACTCACGATGCACTAGGTCCCAAAAAACGAGATATAGCACCCACGATGCACTAGGTCCCAAAAAACGATATATTAAGTTACGGCCATCTTGATAAGCGGCCGTCACTGCCTGACAGTGTGTGGCATGCCTAGAGGAACCTGTCAGGGCGGTGCAGAGCATTGCACATACCCTTTCAATTCATTAACTCTGGTGTCTGTTTCCTACAACAAGGCAATTAGCACCAACCTCAGTACAACAGACGGCTCCCTTGATATAGTATGATTAATGACAAGATCCTAGAGTCTCCTACTCGAAACATTTTTAGCTTTGTCTCAGCATATTCTGAGATTAACTTTACATTGTTTCGGTGTTTTTTCCCCCCTACACAAACCTTCCACTACGAATTATTTCTGAAGTTAAGCCATGGTGACTTTGCACTTTTTTCAAACTATCAATGAAATTTAAGTCACTTTTGAAATATCTTGTCTTTGGCTCTTGTTTATCCTAGGGTTATGGACATTATCACTGACATTACACTTGTGAAATATATGAAATGATATATATATATGTCACTGAAAACATTGTATTTATTCTGAAATAGGAAAGTTATTAATCCTTATGATATCAGTAACAATATTTAAAATCCAGAAAATCAGATTTCAATAAAATGTAAAAGCTCTGTCCCCTGTAAAGCTCTTTCTCTCTCTTTCTCTCTCGAGTAAATGTAGAAGCTCTCTCTCTCTCACAATCAAATGTAAAAGCTCTCTCTCTCTCTCACAATCAAATGTAAAAGCTCTCTCTCTCTCTCTCACAATCAAATGTAAAAGCATTCTCTCAAATTAAATTTTTAATACAAATAAAACTTGTTGAGGTTTCAGGTTTTGTGATTTATGATAAGACTTATTACAAGCAATAAAAGTCACAGGTAAAAATCAAATGCAAATTTGGAGATCCCCTATTTTGTATCAAATTTGCTGTACATTTAATTGTAGCCATTTATAACATTGAAGATTAATGTAAGGAATATCAATTAAAACCAGAAACAACCTACGTCAATCTGTCAGTGATATCAAATATCTCAGAGAGAATTAACAAATTTTGTTATCTATATGTAATGGCCTTCTAACTGTAGAAATGTGTATTCTTTGTATTACATAATTTCTTTCTCTTTATCAGCAATAGACCGCTATTATACAAGTTCCAAGAGATATTGTTATGAATACAATCAAGTGTCTTATATTTCTATGATTAGCATGCATTTAAAGATTTACATCAAAATTGTAACTAAAGTCATGAAAATGAAACACGACTTACATTGCTGTATTGAAAAAGTATCTTCTCCAGTCTTAAACAGCAAACTTTTCCGCTCGAACAGAGAGCAAATTATTTTACACACAAAAAAATGAATTATAATGAAATCAGAGAATCTGAAATATTTAAACTGGTAGCCATTTTAGAAGTTTCCAAAGAAATAAAGAGCTGTTTGGGCAAACATAACTTGTGCAAAGACCCTTTTTGCTGTGATTGTATAGTATCCCTTAGCACTACCACAACATAGCAGGCCGAGTAGGCTTCAAGTGTATTGCATGGAAGGTCTACACATTCATACAGAAGCATTCATAGGTTCAACAGAAACCAACTCCAAATAGACCGCGGTAGAACTGTCCTAATATTGACTCTTGTTGGCAAAACATACAGCACATTGTAAAAACAGTGTTAGGGAAAATCCCTTTAAAGCTACAGTGAATAACATTACGAATTGTCTGTGGTTTTGTCAAAAGACAAACTCTACCGGCAAATCATTCTAGTATGACAGCATGCAGGAAACAAACAGTACACACAACCGTGATCAGACAATTTCGTCAACATGTTTACTACGTATGACGAAACACGAGAGATAAATTTTTTAAGACCCAAATGTTAATCCTTTAGCCAATATACCGTACGTTGTTGAGTAAATGACGTCAGATAAAATTTTATGAACATCCATTTTCTATTGTGAAAAACTTACCTTTCTCATGAATCTGTGTATGTTTAATTAATCCAGTAGATACATGTATCCTGGAATATCACACTTTGATTCCCTGATATCTCCCGGGAAGATTCATCCCGCTATGTAAGTAGCAGTGTTGTTTTTTTCATCATATGAAATTCAAGTTAGTTTGTTATACCTGAAATGCCACACATCTCAATAAATACCGGTAGCTGAAGGTGCGTACAGGTATGTAGAACATTCCCAGGTATTATACAGGTAGCGTACCTGTGTGACGAACAACAAAATCAATATTACACCTTATACAGGTAGGGGAAGTTATCGGCTCCAGAGGTCTGAATAATGGGAGTGTATATTGAGGTCAAATACCTACATATGTACCAATATATAAATACATTGACAACTGAACGACACATCCGCATTCAATTAAATATTTGTGGCGGCACTACATATTTATAGGTCGATCACATGTAAACAGGATCATCACCATACATTAAACAGGACCAGAGAACTGTCAGGTGTCTTCAAACCCAGGAAATAAAATTAATATCTTCTTGTTGTTGGTAAAATGTCATTTGTATTCAGTAATCTCTAAATAAACAATTACACACATCAAACAATCCACAGAAAGAAATATTGTTGACAAATGTCTGACCTATCACACCTTCTTTATCTTAAAGCATGTGGCAAATATCTTTCATAGATATATACATAATAATCATGCTAGAACAGACTTATATAATAATCAGCACTTCAAATATTTCAATGTATAGGTTTATCGAAATATCTGAAATTCTTTATTTGTGAAGATAAACAGCTGCAGGCTTCCGTTCGTACGAATATTTAGTTCTAAAACCAGAACTTTAAACTGCATGTTAGTTACCCAATAATTTCGCAATGGAATCTATAAATTTCTGTGTGTGTTCAGGAACGTGTTAGGAATGATAATAAGATTTCACACCTGGCAAATCACTGTATTATTAGAAAAAGACTTCAAGCTATTAAGACAAGCTAGTGACAAATAAAACTAGAGGAAAGGTATTCGAGACTCGCATATAGATACCAAGGTCACCTTCAAGGCATTGACTGTCCAGTACTAGTTAGCTTACCAAACAGGCCTTCCGTTCTTGTTTACTATACATTTGAACATTGAATATAATAATATTGATGAAACAACAATCTGTATTGCTTAGAATAGTGTCTGAAGCTTGTGACTGTATGTACATAATGAAATGTACTCAGAGATCCTGGAGTGGAGATCCGTTCCAGCCTTCCAGAAACTCCAGGAAGTCTCACTCGTATCAGTGCCCTAAATCAAGGGAACTCCATTTTCAGAACATACCTAATAACCTTTTTGACCTTGAGCAAACTAAGTTTAGAGGGATGAAGATGCAGCAGCTGAATGATGCTGTTTTATATCTATAATTCCTATTAAAATGTGCCATTCACTGAAGTCTTGTAAAATCCTTAATTAATTCTGTATTAGGAAGGCTCCCAAAAAATTTCATTGAAATATACGCTGGAGAGTTTCTGAGAAGTTGAAAATGTAAATTGTTTATGGACGCACACCAGACGACCATGGACAAAAGGTGATTAAAATAGGTCACTTGAGAGTAATAGGTGATTTGAAAAATTGCTACAATTTTAGTTACCTTTTCAAAATGGGCTTAAGTTCAACTGATCACACATGTACACAATACTATTCAGCTTTCTTGCAGGACGAGTAAGCATCCTCAATTTGATTAAACTCAAACATGGGCTTATTCAATATCAAATACTGATTGAGTTTATTGTGTTTGGCTTCCAATATCATTGCTCAACATTCCGGGTCTAACATTGAATCCTTACATTATATTCAAAACCTCAATCATCTTTGAAATAAGAACAGGACCTTGAGAAAAGGACCAAAAATGTCAAGAATGTCGACCCATTTATTGACAACAGAGTTTGACAAAGGACAGTGTTTTTGTACCGTTATCTATGGACTGTGAGAAAAACCAATCAATGAAAATCAAAACCCCTGACGCCTTCCTGTGTTGCTTACAAATAGGCAAACTGTAAAACATGGTCTGCTCTCAATATACACATGGTCCTAAATTTTGGTCTCGTCTGGTCTCGAAATATAAATTTCTCTATTTTTTAAGAAATTTTATTTGTGACTGGATATCATATTGATCCGTGAATATCACTTACACATCAACATTCTTGTTTAAGTTATCAATTGATTACTGGACATACTATTCACTAAAGCATCCAGTTTGTGAGTCCAGCGGTTAGTCCATGTAACCATATCTACACCTTTATGATAGGGAGGGGGGTAGTGAGTCCAGCGGTTAGTCCATGTAGCCATATCTACACCTTTATGATAGGGAGGGGGTAGCGAGTCCAGCGGTTAGTCCATGTAACCATATCTACACCTTTATGATAGGGAGGGGGTAGTTAGTCCAGCGGTTAGTCCATGTAACCATATCTACACCTTTATGATAGGGAGGGGGGTATCAAGTCCAGCGGTTAGTCCATGTAGCCATATCACACCTTTATGATAGGGAGGGGGGTAGTGAGTCCATCGGTTAGTCCATGTAGCCATATCACACCTTTATGATAGGGAGGGGGTAGTGAGTCCAGCTGTTAGTCCATGTAGCCATATCTACACCTTTATGATAGGGAGGGGGGTAGTGAGTCCAGCGGTTAGTCCATGTAGCCATATCACACCTTTATGATAGGGAGGGGGGTAGTGAGTCCAGCGGTTAGTCCATGTAACCATATCACACCTTTATGATAGGGAGGGGGTAGTGAGTCCAGCGGTTAGTCCATGTAGCCATATCTACACCTTTATGATAGGGAGGGGGGTAGTGAGTCCAGCGGTTAGTCCATGTAGCCATATCACACCTTTATGATAGGGAGGGGGGTAGTGAGTCCAGCGGTTAGTCCATGTAACCATATCTACACCTTTATGATAGGGAGGGGGGTAGTGAGTCCAGCGGTTAGTCCATGTAGCCATATCACACCTTTATGATAGGGAGGGGGGGTAGCGAGTCCAGCGGTTAGTCCATGTAACCATATCTACACCTTTATGATAGGGAGGGGGTAGTGAGTCCAGCGGTTAGTCCATGTAGCCATATCTACACCTTTATGATAGGGAGGGGGGTAGTGAGTCCAGCGGTTAGTCCATGTAGCCATATCTACACCTTTATGATAGGGAGGGGGGTAGTGAGTCCTGTGGTTAGTCCATGTAGCCATATCTACACCTTTATGATAGGGAGGGGGGTAGTGAGTCCAGCGGTTAGTCCATGTAGTCATATCTACACCTTTATGATAGGGAGGGGGGTAGTGAGTCCTGTGGTTAGTCCATGTAGCCATATCACACCTTTATGATAGGGAGGGGGGTAGTGAGTCCAGCGGTTAGTCCATGTAGCTATATCACACCTTTATGATAGGGAGGGGGGTAGTGAGTCCAGCGGTTAGTCCATGTAGCCATATATACACCTTTATGATAGGGAGGGGGTAGTGAGTCCAGCGGTTAGTCCATGTAACCATATCTACACCTTTATGATAGGGTGGGGGGTATCGAGTCCAGCGGTTAGTCCATGTAGCCATATATACACCTTTATGATAGGGAGGGGGTAGTGAGTCCAGCGGTTAGTCCATGTAACCATATCTACACCTTTATGATAGGGTGGGGGGTATCGAGTCCAGCGGTTAGTCCATGTAGTCATATCACACCTTTATGATAGGGAGGGGGTAACAGCAGCAACAACATATTAACCTTCCATACTTCATAGTAAAACATGAAGTCACAAACTGGCCTTTTCAGGAACATTAAAAGTGTGATAATGTTTCAACATATGGTCATGTGGCATTATTTATCTGTGACGTTAATTGACCCCGTGTTGATACCACACCAGACTCCTCCTTCATCGTCTGATAAGGTTGTGAGACTTTGACCAATTGCACTCTGTGACACTCTCATTTGCCACTTTTACCGTGCAATGTTTTTTTACAACGTAGTATAAAAGATGGATGTTTCTGGATCTTATTTTTGTGGTTTACTCCTTTCTTTGTTCAAGTTCAAGTAAGGCAGCATCGAATAACAGCTGGAATTTCTGATTTGATACTTTCATGAATTGATATTATGTCCAGTAAACAAATAATAACTTAAAAAGGATGTCAATGTATTAGGTATGGGGTCACCTTCCTGACCTCATGACTTATTGTTTTCTCCAGGTACTGTAGTTTTCTCCCACAGTAAGACCCTCTGCTGCACTTTCATCTGAGGCAACAAGAGTGATTAACAGAAATTGGTAATTTTCTAAATTTAAATTTTACATAATAGTATCCAGGAAAGAAAAAAAAAAAAAAATAATAAAAAAAAAAAAATGTGAGGCCAGACCAAACTAAAATTTGGGACCAGACCTTTGAGATGAGATGAGACCAGTCCATGTTTTATAGTATGCTGTATAATTACATATCAAACAACATGACAGGTGACATCATCAAACGGTGACAGATTCAGATTAACAGACATGCTGCCTTAATAATCACCCAGTAAATCATTAAAACTACTTGGTAGGTTCATGTTGAACAGGTAATAACTGCTGTAAGTAGATCGTAAAAGTTTTGATTTTTCTGATCGGGAAACATTGTACAACCTGATGACTAAATGTCTGGGTATGTGTTACACCTTTAAAAGCTTTATCGTGTTCAGCAATGCTTTCATTTACATAACCCAGCATCATTTAATTGTTATTCTATAATTACAAAAAGAATTTCGACAAGTGAAGTAAGGGGCTGCGATAGCTCAGTTACAGTCGGCGACGTTACCTCAGGTTAAGATCCGAGGTGCGTGGTTTGACACTCCCTACCCATGTCAGTTTGTGATTCTCGGGAAGCTGAGAAACCGACCGGTCTGTGCTATCGTGGTTGTGTCCATGGGCAAGACACTTTATCCCAATTGCTCTATATGCCATGTGATGGGCCTCTTGTATGTTGTTCAGTGAGGTAGTCACCAGCTACTACAAGGAGACCCACCTCTAAATGACCCTGGGTGTTCATGGCCCAATAAATGCAGAAAAATACACATGTGAATATCCCAGATTCCAGCCAGGTGTCTGTTCAAATGCAATGAAATAGCACAAAACTCATTCATTGCAAGTCAAGTTTCTCTAAAACACCATATTTTCTTTGCTTTCTAATACCATCATTGAATCAGAAATACAATGAAAAGTTGATATTGTTGTTTCATATTTTCACTAAAAGTTTTGTTTTTTTTTCTAATTCTGACTTTCTCGTGTTGTGTGACCTATTTACTGTTGTATAACCTGACTGATGTGATGTGTGTGTTGACACATCTGACCACAGATAAGCCCACCCTGATATCTCAAGTAATCTCTGTCATCCATCTAGATTGCCTGGTCCATAAGTATGAATAATGACAGATATACGTGTCAACAACTGTTCTACGTTCAAGTGAGATAGACTTGCTTAAGTTCTTGATGTATTTGTTGTATAAAACCAGTCTTAGATATCTGAAGTGAGTGTGGAATGTACCCCATTTTTTTCATGAAACATGAAGCTTTGAATTTCTCTCTCAACAAAAATATAAGAAAATTTCAAATGTATACAACAATAATTAGATTCTAAATCGTAGTTACACATGACTAGAGACTGACATTAAATTTTGTTATGAATTAGAAACTTTATGGACCAATGAGTTTTACAATTCTGACAGCCTTAAATAAAGTACTGTAAAAATGTAGGTCAAAGTTTCACCACTCCCAGCTGACCAGGGTCACAACCCTAATTAATCTTCGTTACTGTCTTAATTAATTTTAGTGAATGGTTAGTCATAATAAAACCAATGTTTTATTGTATTGATAATGATAATCCATGCGTGATACCAAATACTTTATGTCACCTCGACTGATTAGCCGCCATTTCGTCAGTAATGACTTCTTTGCATGAGGTTTCCAATCTCGCTCAGTGTCAACAACGAGGGCTTACCCTAAACCTATCCCCAATTACCTGTTAAAAAATATATGTCACATCAAATATGGTACGAAACAGCATTCACACATTTTTTTGGGGGTTGAGGGTGAACCTTTTCTTTCCTGTAGTACATTCCATAAGGTGTAGGACATACTAGTCCTTACCTGCTTTATCATCCAGGATAAATTCCGCACTCTATATCTAGGTTTCAACATTTAATTACAAAACCATTTCTGATAATCAGTTCTGGCATGCTTGTACAGGGTAATATCTCTGCTTTACATATTTTTGTTTTTAATGTCGTGTAACGCCCATAAAACACACAGAAAAAAAATCAAGGGTAATTGATTTCGGCATAGTTTATGGAGAATTCCACAGCTATTTGTTCGTTAGCATTATGAGATCATGAATAATTTGTTGTGGAAGGTGATATACAGGTCGGTTCTGGCCTATGCCTCAGCTGATATATAACAATAGGTATTTCTCTCTTCTATGAGACAGAGCCGTGGCTCGATAAATAGTTTTATAAATCGGTTCAGATTTACTATTAGACCATGAAGTTCATTACCGCATCATCCTGGGACTGTCGTACTAATGTTATTCTAGTAATATAACGAATCCTTAGTAATTTACTGTTTATAGTACCATTGGTAAACACATTATGTTTATTGGGTTTACTGAGGAAATAGTTAATTCTGTATTCCTAATGTCTCAGGTATTCGATTTACTTTACATTTCACTTCACAGGTATGTAAATACAAGCAATAAACAGATTTTATTGAAAACTTCAAAATCAATTTGGCAAGAGATGCCTGGTCCTAAGCATTTAAACTTTTCTTAATACGTATAGAAGGTCATAACATAAAATAGAAAACTGATAAAATTAAGCAATGTGTGTGAACCCATCTTACTACAAATCTATACATCTTTCATCTTTTCAAGCCGAAATCATTCTTAGGATTGTAAATAATTCATGAGATGGAAACTCACACTATTCAAACAGCCACATTTAAAAGCCTTTTGATAGTCCATAAAAATCTAGCCATCGCCTGCTCTGACCTATAGTGGTTGGTCACTAACGAGTAAATACACGGACAACACAACGCACAGACAGCAATCAACAATGTTATTGACAATGGCACAAATCTTATACCTTATACGGAAACAATTTGACACCCACGTGTGTTTCTTCACTCCCACCATCACCTAACATCCAATTGTGGCGTACACTAGGGACAATTGAAGAAAAACAACTAAGGTATCGAGTCACTCAGAGGTCATCAGGTAAAACTGGTCAGCCCACACAGTATCCATTGTATCCTGTTCTGGTGATTTCCTTAATAGGTACATCTCTACCAGAACATTACGGAGTCATGAATACCACTGTCCACTACAATGTCTTTTCACTTAGATACGCGATTGATTTTCTCAAGATCAACATTTAAAAATCATTTCTGTAGTGATTGTCACTGTGTCCAACAACATAGTAAATTTCAAATTAATCACAATTAAAAAAAAAAAAATCACAATTTATTACTTCTGATAAAAACACCAGGAAATTCAAATCCTGTATGAAGGTTTTTTTTTTAAAGATTAAGGAAATTTTCATGTAATTTTTTTAGAATAAAAAATGGTGAAAGCCAATTTGAGTCATCAGGTATCTTTGAAACTCTACCAAATGTGGAAAATTAATCTGTTTCTTCCTCATAAAATGGCAATAAAAGCATCATTTGACTGAAAATCTACCCATAAACTGTCCTGATTCAGAAAACTTTGATTTCCCTTGCGTGTTTGTATGAATATCTCTAATCGACAGAGATAGCAGATTTCATATTCCCTTTGTATGTTTCCATAACTAATAGTGATAGCACTATTATCCTTTATCTGGTCAAGTGGCATTTTATCCAGGTATGAGTGGGAGACAATAGCAGCCAGCTGACTGATCCCCCTACACATGTGTCAGTCGAGAGCCTGTGAATCACGGTAAAAGTGCCAGGCATTTATTATAAAAAAGAAAAAACGTGTATCCTAATTCTATTGGATCAATATCATTATCAGCAAAGAACTTCTTTATTCCGGCACATGTCAGTTCAACAGGCCAAGGTGATTGTATGGAAAACATGAAACCAACAGAACCACGGGTCACCAGTGTAAAAGGACAAATTATCCTCCAGGTGAAACATGGTCTCTCAAACAACATGTCCCCTAACACAAATATCCTTGATTGATTTAAACAAATCCATACATAGCCCTTCAAACCTAATTATGCATACAGGAAACAAACGGCTGCTTTCTATTGGTGACTGTTGCTGATGCATACTGTATATTAATCGACTGCAGCTTCTCTCGCCTTTTATCAGAATTAAATTCCTGATAACAAAGGTGATTTTACAGGTCACTATGGATAATGGTGTTATTACCCTGACAATATTAGTTCTGTGGCCTTACAAAGGTCAAGGCTAGTGACCAGAACAATGGACCATTGGGCGGTCAATTATTTACAAATTACGGATGATATTGATCTTATCCTATCAAATATTGCTCAGATAAGGACAGAACGGTACACACATCTAATTACCTGCAAATTTTACATCTGCTTTACTCATTCATCTGTTTTTTCTTTTCAACTTATGAAATACTGTACTATGAATATTTCATGAACTCTCTTGCAATAGGAGGTATGAATCACCTTTAACACAATAGATGCTGAGGTAACCGAATTGAAAAAGTGAGTTCTCGATAGAAATGAACAATACACACAAATTGATTGGAACATCCGGCATAAAGTGTAATGTTTTCTGTCTTTGTTGGAAAACTGTAAGAATACTACCAGGTGAAATCAATATTAAAATGTACGTACCCCATTAGGGGACACCGGCTGAATCTCGCATCTCGTTCTGGTACCTTCTTCCTCTCCCTAGAAAGACAGAAAAATGGAATCAGATGAAGAAACTTATTATCTACTGAGTTAATAAGTTAATTTCCGTATGTGTGAGTTTTTACAGAAATAAAGGAAGTTGTTAAACAAAGGCTGTAATCAATACACCCGAGCTTTCAATACCTACAGTTATACAGCTAATCATTATCGGCTTGTATAGTTTTCTCTACAAAAAACGAAACTGAAGAATACAACTTGGGGTTGTAATGTGAAGGTCGTAAAAACTCATTAAATTCATATAAAAGTCTGAAATAAGACAGATTACCCATAGCAATACACTGTAATTGACAATTAGATAATTTCACTTCTATCATATCACCTATATGAAAAGGTATGTATTTTAGTCCAATGTACATTTTATGTAAAATTGTTGGAAGAACATTAAAGGCATAAATGTTTTCTTTAAAAATATTTCTACAAGTTGATAAATTATAGAAAATAAAATAAAAAAAAATTGAATATGTTCCTTACAGAAAGACCATGTGACCATCATCTCTGCAGTTCCGACAGGAAATCTTCTCAGATATCACTTTTGTCATACAAAGGAGGAAGTTGTAAAAAACACCAACACAGGTTATAAATAAATACCTAGGCCATAAAAACAGCAAATCTGTCAAGTATTCTACTGACCTGTCTTTCTCCTGGGTCAATATACCTAGCAGAAGGGTTAATAAAACATGTCGCCTTCACACAAACCTTGTTATGCAATCCACTGCACAAAGATTGCAGTGATATGCAGATTACACAAGAAATCTCTTTGATGTTTCATGTTAAAAATCATCTCTCAAATAACATTGACTTAATTCAAACCCCCCCAGGCAACTTTATTGTAAAGTCAGAAAATTTAACCTTAGAAATTGATCCTGACAATAATCTGTCCATTACAACTGAAAACCCGACTCAAGGAGTCAGTTATGTTGACGCTGCAGGCAAATTGTAAACCTGATCCTAAAAATATCATTGTTAGAGCACTTATGTCCTTTTCACCTTGAGCTACAATCACTGCCTGTACTTAAAAGACCAATAATTTCTACTTAACATTTGACAGAAAGTCAACACCCAGCTTTATTTGATTTTTCTATAAAATGATTTGGCACAGGTAAACTTAATATCCCTCTGATCAGATTATCAAGCATGGTCAAGCAAAGCCCAGTATTAAAAATATATATGAACATTGAAAGCTCAAATCTTGTATACTAGTAGTTTAATCTTCATGCCTCAATTTTCCCACATAGAAAACAATGTACTAAACACTTGAAGAAACTTTTTTTCATTATGTATTAGACTGTGACATAAACCCTCAAATATCTGTTTTCAGGTTGTATGTTAACTGACCAAAGCTTTATTAAGTTAAATAAAGCAAGATAAACATTTTTCTGAGGAAAAATGATGGAAAAACTCTGTGCTGACCAAACCCTCGTAAGATCGTACGATTCTATTACAAGTCACATCAAAGGTCTTTATCTATAGGCAGAAGATCTATGAGAACAAATTAATTCTGTGGACATTTACTGACTGGATCAGGCCACCAGATGAAATCTGATGGACATATTGTAGATACATTATCTTCCTTCAAATGACTATCTCCTCCTTCACACATTAAATTTAATCTGAAGAAATCACAGTCCTTAATATTTCATAGAGGCAACATGTATTTTCTATAGAAAACAGTTGTTATAGACAGGTATCCAGTATAGTTAGGTACTCAGTATAGATATTCAGTACAGACAGGTATCCAGTATATACATGTATTCAGTATAGACAGGTATTCTGTATAGACAGGTATCCTGTACAGACATGTATCCAGTATAGGCAGGTATTCAGTATAGACAGGTATCCTGATAGATAGGTACGTGTATTCAGTAGACAGGTGTCCTGTAGACAGATATTCAGTATAGACAGGTATTCAGTAAGGGCAGATATCCAGTACGTATATAGACAGGTATTATAAGTAAGGACAGTTAATAATAGTATGATGAGAAATATTCTGTCCCTGTCAATGTAGTGTCAATTTGATCAACTTACCTGGCCTCATGGCGAGATTTAATCACAAACACACCCTTATTCCCAGGGATTTTACTCTGATTCACATACACAACACTTTCACAAGTAACTATTAAGAATCTCCGTAAAGAATCAACCAAGGAAATGAAATTCCTTCACATCTTGAATAATCGTTGAAATTCCACAAAACATTTGATGTAGTTCTCAGCTGACGAAAATGTACACTATACAGAATAGGATTCTACTCCAGTCACTGGCGATATTGTGTCAATCTTGATTGTTGTTTAAACCTGTTTATAGCTGAAATGTGGGGCCTGAAATGAACGGTGTTGAGAGAGTCCGGGTTTCATCCACATGTAATAACACAGTTGTAATAACATTCCACAAATAGCCCTGGCTCCCCTAGTAAACACTGGGTCAGTGACTCACACTGTAACGACTTTACCTGTACCAGCTCACCTGTGTCCAGTTTGACCTAATAGTCAGTTTGTCAATATAGTACTGGCAGTGGTTCAGACTGACCACAACAGCTAAACATAGCTGTGAATGTATGTACAAACTGTCCAGGCTGGCTGCAGTTTTTAAAGTGACTATAGTCCAATAGTAGCTCTCTACCTACACTCTAACACTGCACCACCTGCCTTTTGTCCTCTATGATAGCCAGTGGTCAGTCTCACACAGTCACTCATAAATCAACTGACCATACAACTAGTATGAGGTACAGCCTCAATTTAGGTATACTCTTTATAAAGAAATGTTGAAAGCTTTAGTCCCTAGCTAATTCACTTGTAGTGTATATTGATTGTACTTAAAAAACCTTCTTCACAGCAAACAGGCCAATAACACAAGCAGTGTCAATATTATATAATCAAACATTAAAAATCCACTGTATTGAGTTTAAACAATGAATTCATCATTATTGAAGTGTAAATACAATGGCTGTTCCATACAGCTGTCGGTACATTTGTCAACAGTTATACAAATCCTTCTCTTTCACCACGTAAAGGTCAAATTCTAAATCTGAAATGTATAGTCTCATAACAATTGTATCAAATTAAAAAAAAATTAAAATTCCATTATTTAGTCACGAAATTGAAGAATCCCACCTTTTTTTTAAAACATGGATGATCACCAGCAGTAATGACAAAATACCAAATCCAAAATGTTCTGTATATAGCTTACACTGTAGTTTGAAATAACAGTATTCCTCTTGATAATCCTCCGGTAACAAATGAATCAAACTCTCGCCCTTCCACTTAAATATTTTCAAGAAAAATCTTCAAGTGTATGTGAACACATATTGAAAAGATAGCACAATAAATCCCAGGTCATCATTGTTCATTAGAATCTGTGGACAACCTACACACTTGCACTATAATGCGGCTCTACCTGTACAGGACTCACAGGTACCCTGTGTCGAGCAGCTTGAGTGTACAGATGACAGACAGTGCGTTTTGCATGAGAGAGGTGGAGCGTTACCTGACATCAGAGGTGCCATGTCCATACAAGTAACTGTCAGCTTATTTTATCTAAGGTGTATCTCCCTGCAACCTATGTGGTCTACTGCCCTTGTTGTATACAGGGACGCTTAATTTAGCATTTACTTGATCCCCCCCCCCCCCCCCAATTTAAATATCTTGGTTCTGGCCATTAGGCAGATACGATACAACTTCCCAAAACTGATCCTTCTCAAAACCAATCCCCTCTTTAAACCGACCGAAATGTATAAATAGCGATGTATGGATTAGATCCTTCTTTATTATACGCATGTGGTAGGTAAATTGGTACACAATCCCTACGACTAGAGGGGAATTATGATTTAATTGTGTACTTGTGTAATAAACATGGTAAAGATGAAACCTTATTACTATGCATCGATTGTTGCAGAAGTTTGGACTGTTTATCATCCTAAGAAATCAAATAGAGCTAGAAAAACAGTTTCGCATCTAATCTGTTTGGTGCCTGAAGGGGATATTTTTGCAGCAGGAAAAATTCTTACACGATAAGAAAGATAAAAGTAGATCAGGTTTCATTTTGAAATGCAATATCAATGTTATGAGGCGGAATAAACAGGTTAATGTTTTAAAATTGTATTGTTTTTATTTTTATTTTGTAAAACCGGTCTTGTTTGCAATGGAATGAAATAAGTACCCCTTCTTGTTCCCCAAAGAGCACAGAGGTATAGGATGCAGGTCAGTTACAATGACAGCATTGTTAAATGATAAGTGAAACTAGAGCTATGACAGGTCATCGAAAGCCCCATGGTGTGGCAACATATCCCTCATAATCATCAAGATTCTATCTGCCCATATTTCGAGGTTGGCAGAAGCAACTCTTGTTCCCAATCCACCTCCATGCTTGTTGGGCAAATGGAAATGAAAATAAGTATAAAACTCATTTGTTAGCTTTGAATTGTGTTATTTAAACCTTATAATTATTCCCAATTAAGAGCCTAAGTGCCAGGGTCATAATCAGAGATCCACCTTGTCCTTGACCCTTGGTCCCAAATGATCTTGTCCTTTGACCTGTTGACCTTGAACTTTGGTCAGTTGACTTCATGTAAAATTATGACCAACTTTCTTTCGTAATATCATTTTAAAATGTTCCTCAGAGGAAAGATACAAAATTTTGAGCTTGACGTTTGACCCAGTGATCTTGACCTCTGACTGTTAACCTTGACAAATTGGTCAGCTGACACCTTGTTTAATTCTGACCAACATTGCTTCATTTGTCTTAATAAGAGGCCCAATGGGCCTGTAACATTCATCTGCTTTTGAATGCATCTATGTCATTTATGCATATTAGCTAACCTGCTAACCTTCCACTCGTTTTAAATATGTCAAATTTCTGGTCCCCCCCTATAATAAGGTAACACAATATTTTGTTCCTCGTCAGTGGTATGTATCAATCTGATACCCCCTTTAAACTTATCATATATCTACCATCTGTGTATACTAAAAGGTTTAAAGCCAGTAATAACACACACAAATCCTTTAAAAGAAATCATCAGATTTGTGAAAAGCTAACAGAATTCTTTCATTCAAGTATCACTCACGGAATGAAGATTTAAGTGGAGAATTTGTTTGGATATAACAACCGGAGTACAACACTAGGACAAATATAAGTACTGGTACAATGTGATTTGATACAAAGGTCAATTTCTGATGAAGACCTATGTCGTAAGAAACGTCCCAGAAAAACAAATCAAGTCCAAACAAATTTGAGTAAATAACAAAGATAATCTGTTATACCATCTTATTGTAGTGTTGTTGTGGTGTAGATTGTCACAGTTTACTGATAAAACAAAAGACTTAGTCATTGTTAATTACTAGAGAACACTGTGACATTTTAAAGATTACAACCTTTTTGGACGATTTTGAACTAAACTCCAAAATAAAAACTGTTGTATGGTATGAACAGTCAGTAATGTGTATGGGAACAGTACAGATGTAGGGGTCTGAGAACAGTACAGATGTATGGGTCTGGGAACAGTACAGATGTAGGGGTTTGGGAACAGTACAGATTTAGGGGTTTGGGAACAGTACAGATTTAGGGGTTTGGGAACAGTACAGATGTAGGGTCTGGGAACAGTACAGATGTAGGGGTTTGGGAACAGTACAGATGTATGGGTTTGGGAACAGTATAGATGTATGGGTCTGAGAACAGTACAGATGTATGGGTTTGGGAACAGTACAGATGTAGGGGTCTGGGAACAGTACAGATGTATGGGTCTGAGAACAGTACAGATGTATGGGTTTGGGAACAGTACAGATGTATGGGTTTGGGAACAGTACAGATGTAGGGGTTTGGGAACAGTGCAGATGTAGGGGTCTGGGAACAGTGCAGATGTAGGGGTCTGGGAACAGTACAGATGTAGGGGTCTGGGAACAGTACAGATGTAGGGATCTGGGAACAGTACAGATGTAGGAGTCTGGGAACAGTACAGATGTAGGGGTCTGGGAACAGTACAGATTTAGGGGTCTGGGAACAGGACAGATGTAGGAGTCTGGGAACAGTACAGATGTAGGGATCTGGGAACAGTACAGATTTAGGGGTCTGGGAACAGTACAGATGTAGGGGTCTGGGAACAGTACAGATGTAGGGGTCTGGGAACAGTACAGATGTAGGGGTCTGGGAACAGTACAGATGTATGGGTCTGGAAACAGTACAGATGTAGGGGTCTGGGAACAGTACAGATGTAGGGATCTGGGAACAGTACAGATTTAGGGGTCTGGGAACAGTACAGATGTAGGGATCTGGGAACAGTACAGATGTAGGGGTCTGGGAACAGTACAGATGTAGGGGTTCTGGGAACAGTACAGATGTAGGGATCTGGGAATAGTACAGATGTAGGGATCTGGGAACAGTACAGATGTAGGGGTCTGGGAACAGTACAGATGTAGGGGTCTGGGAACAGTACAGATGTAGGGGTCTGGGAACAGTATATATGTACAGGGGTTTGGGAACAGTACAGATGTATGGGATCTGGGAACAGTACAGATGTAGGGGTCTGGGAACAGTACAGATTTAAGGGTCTGGGAACAGTACAAATGTATAGGGGTTTGGGAACAGTACAGATGTAGGGGTCTGGGAACAGTACAGATGTATGGGTCTGGGAACAGTACAGATGTAGGGGTCTGGGAACAGTACAGATGTAGGGGTCTGGGAACAGTACAGATGTAGGGGTCTGGGAACAGTATATATGTACAGGGGTTTGGGAACAGTACAGATGTATGGGATCTGGGAACAGTACAGATGTAGGGGTCTGGGAACAGTACAGATTTAAGGGTCTGGGAACAGTACAAATGTATAGGGGTTTGGGAACAGTACAGATGTAGGGGTCTGGGAACAGTACAGATGTATGGGTCTGGGAACAGTACAGATGTAGGGGTTTGGGAACAGTACAGATGTATGGGTCTGGGAACAGTACAGATGTAGGGGTTTGGGAACAGTACAGATGTAGGGGTCTGGGAACAGTACAGATGTAGGGGTATGGGAACAGTACAGATGTAGGGGTCTGGGAACAGTACAGATGTAGGGGTTTGGGAACAGTACAGATGTAGGAGTTTGGGAACAGTACAGATTTAAGGGTCTGGGAACAGTACAGATGTATAGGGGTCTGGGAACAGTACAGATGTAGGGGTCTGGGAACAGTACAGATGTATGGGTCTGGGAACAGTACAGATTTAAGGGTCTGGGAACAGTACAGATGTAGGGGTCTGGGAACAGTACAGATGTAGGGGTCTGGGAACAGTACAGATGTAGGGGTCTGGGAACAGTACAGATGTCGGAGTCTGGGAACAGTACAGATTTAAGGGTCTGGGAACAGTACAGATGTAGGGGTCTGGGAACAGTACAGATGTAGGGGTCTGGGAACAGTACAGATGTAGGGGTTTGGGAACAGTACAGATGTAGGAGTTTGGGAACAGTACAGATTTAAGGGTCTGGAAACAGTACAGATGTATAGGGGTCTGGGAACAGTACAGATGTAGGGGTCTGGGAACAGTACAGATGTATGGGTCTGGGAACAGTACAGATTTAAGGGTCTGGGAACAGTACAGATGTAGGGGTCTGGGAACAGTACAGATGTAGGGGTCTGGGAACAGTACAGATGTAGGGGTCTGGGAACAGTACAGATGTAGGGGTCTGGGAACAGTACAGATGTAGGGGTCTGGGAACAGTACAGATGTAGGGGTCTGGGAACAGTACAGATGTAGGAGCCTGGGATCCAGGAAGTCTGTACCTGAATGTACTGTCTCTATTGAGATGTAATGCTCTGGGATTAGTACTAGAATGATTGAATGATACTTGGTATGAAATCTATCACCTTAGAATTACAAATCTGATCAAGGGTGCACCAGGTGTAATTATCCCATTTCAACTCGTTCTACTCTGAAAGGCAAACATTTTTTTTTAATCAGGACAATCGTGAACTTGCTATGGTGGGAAAAAATCTCTTTTGGTGTCAGTGTAATTTAGTACTGGAGAAATGTATTATTTTCTTTAAATTGCCAACAATATAATTTACCAACATTCTTTGACAATGAGGCGTTCTGGTGTGACAGGTTATTCTCTACAGCTGAGGTATGACTAACCTAAAGGATTATATCTGTCCCCTTGTACAATAGGTGACAGTTATGTCACTAGAATACAATTCTCTTACAGTGTTAATCCTCACACACATTAGGGTCGTACACATCCTATCTACGACACAGTTATCACTAGAATACAATTCTCTTAGTTATAGACCTCACACACATTAGGATCGTACACATCCTATCTACGACACAGTTATGTCACTTGAATACAATTCTCTTAGTTATAGACCTCACACACATTAGGATCGTACACATCCTATCTACGACACAGTTATGTCACTAGAGTACAATTCTCTTACAGTTATAGACCTCACACATATTAGGATCGTACACATCCTATCTACGACACAGTTATGTCATTAGAATACAATTCTCTTACAGTGTTAATCCTCACACACATTAGGGTCGTACACATCCTATCTACGACACAGTTATGTCACTAGAATACAATTCTCTTACAGTTATAGACCTCACACACATTAGGGTCGTACACATCCTATCTACGACACAGTTATGTCATTAGAATACAATTCTCTTACAGTTATAGACCTCACACACATTAGGGTCGTACACATCCTATCTACGACACAGTTATGTCACTAGAATACAATTCTCTTACAGTTTTAGTCCTCACACACATTAGTGTCGTACACATCCTATCTACGACACAGTTATGACACTAGAATACGATTCTCTTAGGGTCGTACACATCCTATCTACGACACAGTTATGACACTAGAATACAATTCTCTTACAGTGTTAATCCTCACACATTAGGGTCGTACACATCCTATCTACGACACAGTTATCACACTATACAATTGTCTTACAGTTATAGACCTCACACACATTAGGGTCGTACACATCCTATCTACGACACAGTTATGACACTATACAATTGTCTTACAGTTATAGACCTCACACACATTAGGATCGTACACATCCTATCTACGACACAGTTATGACACTATACAATTGTCTTACAGTTATAGACCTCACACACATTAGGGTCGTACACATCCTATCTACGACACAGTTATGACACTAGAATACAATTCTCTTACAGTTATAGACCTCACACACATTAGGGTCGTACACATCCTATCTACGACACAGTTATGTCACTAGAATACAATTCTCTTAGGGTCGTACACATCCTATCTACGACACAGTTATGACACTAGAATACAATTCTCTTACAGTTATAGACCTCACACACATTAGGGTCGTACACATCCTATCTACGACACAGTTATGACACTAGAATACAATTCTCTTACAGTTATAGACCTCACACACATTAGGGTCGTACACATCCTATCTACGACACAGTTATGACACTATACAATTGTCTTACAGTTATAGACCTCACACATATTAGGGTCGTACACATCCTATCTACGACACAGTTATGTCACTAGAATACAATTCTCTTACAGTTATAGACCTCACACACATTAGGGTCGTACACATCCTATCTACGACACAGTTATGACACTAGAATACAATTCTCTTACAGTTATAGACCTGACACACATTAGGGTCGTACACATCCTATCTACGACACAGTTATGTCACTAGAATACAATTCTCTTACAGTGTTAATCCTCACACATTAGGGTCGTACACATCCTATCTACGACACAGTTATGACACTAGAATACGATTCTCTTAGGGTCGTACACATCCTATCTACGACACAGTTATGACACTAGAATACAATTCTCTTACAGTGTTAATCCTCACACATTAGGGTCGTACACATCCTATCTACGACACAGTTATCACACTATACAATTGTCTTACAGTTATAGACCTCACACACATTAGGGTCGTACACATCCTATCTACGACACAGTTATGACACTATACAATTGTCTTACAGTTATAGACCTCACACACATTAGGATCGTACACATCCTATCTACGACACAGTTATGACACTATACAATTGTCTTACAGTTATAGACCTCACACACATTAGGGTCGTACACATCCTATCTACGACACAGTTATGACACTAGAATACAATTCTCTTACAGTTATAGACCTCACACACATTAGGGTCGTACACATCCTATCTACGACACAGTTATGACACTAGAATACGATTCTCTTAGGGTCGTACACATCCTATCTACGACACAGTTATGACACTAGAATACAATTCTCTTACAGTTATAGACCTCACACACATTAGGGTCGTACACATCCTATCTACGACACAGTTATGACACTAGAATACAATTCTCTTACAGTTATAGACCTCACACACATTAGGGTCGTACACATCCTATCTACGACACAGTTATGACACTATACAATTGTCTTACAGTTATAGACCTCACACATATTAGGGTCGTACACATCCTATCTACGACACAGTTATGTCACTAGAATACAATTCTCTTACAGTTATAGACCTCACACACATTAGGGTCGTACACATCCTATCTACGACACAGTTATGACACTAGAATACAATTCTCTTACAGTTATAGACCTGACACACATTAGGGTCGTACACATCCTATCTACGACACAGTTATGTCACTAGAATACAATTCTCTTACAGTGTTAATCCTCACACATTAGGGTCGTACACATCCTATCTACGACACAGTTATGTCACTAGAATACAATTCTCTTACAGTTATAGACCTCACACACATTAGGGTCGTACACATCCTATCTACGACACAGTTATGTCACTAGAATACAATTCTCTTACAGTTATAGACCTCACACACATTAGGGTCGTACACATCCTATCTACGACACAGTTATGTCACTAGAATACAATTCTCTTACAGTGTTAATCCTCACACATTAGGGTCGTACACATCCTATCTACGACACAGTTATGTCACTAGAATACAATTCTCTTACAGTGTTAGTCCTCACACACATTAGGGTCGTACACATCCTATCTACGACACAGTTATGTCACTAGAATACGATTCTCTTACAGTGTTAGTCCTCACACACATTAGGGTCGTACACATCCTATCTACGACACAGTTATGTCACTAGAATACAATTCTCTTACAGTTATAGACCTCACACACATTAGGGTCGTACACATCCTATCTACGACACAGTTATGACACTAGAATACAATTCTCTTACAGTTATAGACCTCACACACATTAGGGTCGTACACATCCTATCTACGACACAGTTATGTCACTAGAATACAATTCTCTTACAGTGTTAATCCTCACACACATTAGGGTCGTACACATCCTATCTACGACAGTTATGTCACTAGAATACAATTCTCTTACAGTTATAGACCGAACACACATTAGGGTCGTACACATCCTATCTACGACACAGTTATGTCACTAGAATACAATTCTCTTACAGTTATAGACCTCACACAAATTAGGGTCGTACACATCCTATCTACGACACAGTTATGTCACTAGAATACAATTCTCTAACAGTTATAGACCTCACACACATTAGGGTCGTACACATCCTATCTACGACACAGTTATGTCACTTGAATACAATTCTCTTACAGTTATAGACCTCGCACACATTAGGGTCGTACACATCCTATCTACGACACAGTTATGACACTAGAATACAATTCTCTTACAGTGTTAATCCTCGCACACATTAGGGTCGTACACATCCTATCTACGACACAGTTATGTCACTAGAATACAATTCTCTTACAGTGTTAATCCTCGCACACATTAGGGTCGTACACATCCTATCTACGACACAGTTATGTCACTAGAATACAATTCTCTTACAGTTATAGACCTCACACACATTAGGGTCGTACACATCCTATCTACGACACAGTTATGTCACTAAAATACAATTCTCTTACAGTTATAGACCTCACACACATTAGGGTCGTACACATCCTATCTACGACACAGTTATGTCACTAGAGTACAATTCTCTTACAGTGTTAATCCTGGCACACATTAGGGTCGTACACATCCTATCTATGACAGTTATGTCACTAGAATACAATTCTCTTACAGTTATAGACCTCACACACATTAGGGTCGTACACATCCTATCTACGACACAGTTATGTCACTAGAATACAATTCTCTTAGGGTCGTACACATCCTATCTACGACACAGTTATGACACTAGAATACAATTCTCTTACAGTTATAGACCTCACACACATTAGGGTCGTACACATCCTATCTACGACACAGTTATGTCACTAGAATACAATTCTCTTACAGTTATAGACCTCACACACATTAGGGTCGTACACATCCTATCTACGACACAGTTATGTCACCAGAATACAATTCTCTTAGGGTCGTACACATCCTATCTATGACACAGTTATGTCACTAGAATACAATTCTCTTACAGTTATAGACCTCGCACACATTAGGGTCGTACACATCCTATCTACGACACAGTTATCACTAGAATACAATTCTCTTACAGTGTTAATCCTCACACACATTAGGGTTGTACACATCCTATCTATGACACAGTTATGTCACTAGAATACAATTCTCTTACAGTTATAGACCTCACACACATTAGGGTCGTACACATCCTATCTACAACACAGTTATGACACTAGAATACAATTCTCTAACAGTTATAGACCTCACACACATTAGGGTCGTACACATCCTATCTACGACACAGTTATGTCACTAGAATACAATTCTCTTACAGTTATAGACCTCACACACATTAGGGTCGTACACATCCTATCTACGACACAGTTATGTCACTAGAATACAATTCTCTTACAGTTATAGACCTCACACACATTAGGGTCGTACACATCCTATCTACGACACAGTTATGACACTAGAATACAATTCTCTTACAGTTATAGACCTCACACACATTAGGGTCGTACACATCCTATCTACGACACAGTTATGTCACTAGAATACAATTCTCTTAGGGTCGTACACATCCTATCTACGACACAGTTATGACACTAGAATACAATTCTCTGATAGTTTTAGTCTGAACACCTACACGTAAGTAGGGTTGCACATGTTTTAGTCTACACAAACATTAAAGGGCTGTCTTGTCTATGGAAATAACTTTTGTTTATTTTTTTTTTTTTTGTTAAATGTCCTATTTTAAGGACGTGCCAGGTTTTGGAGATGACGGGAAAGCTGAAGTACTGGCAGAAAAACCACTGGCCTGTGGTCAGTACAAAACAACTGCCCCATGTGAGTTTCAAACTCACGACCCAGATGTGGAGGGCTAGTGATAAGTGTCTCGACAAGTGTCCCACCGAAATAACTCTTGGTGTATATGGTTACCTTATACAAAAAGGCTTAAGATAAACTGATATAGACCCAATATTGTATCTACATATTTTACAACAAATTCTTAACTAAAAGAAAAGATGACAATTTTCTGCTTTTGAAACTACAGTCAAACCTGTCATATATGACCTTCCAAGGGAGGCCCTAAAGGTCACATATGACAGGTGGTCTCTTAATCCAGGTTCAGGTAATTAGTATGGCAAACAACATTGGGAGGGGAAAATAGGGTCAAATATGGGAGGGAGTCACGTAATTCAAGTGGTTGCTAAGACAGGTTTGACTGTATCAATTTTTTTGATAATTTCAGACTCGAAATGGATTAAATTTCCACCACATTAGCTATCGGTCCTAATGAAATTAAGCCAGACAGCGGAAAATTCAAATTCTGGTTGTATTTATTTTATTTTTCTTATTTGTCTTTGTATCAAATTTACTATAAAACACCACCGAGAGAGATCCTCTGTAGTCAGGCCTATCCATGTCCCTGCATTCCAAACCGCTTATCAGACAAACCAGAAACCTTCAGATAATCTTCCTTTAATAGATATCGCACCAGAGGGGGGGCCTTTGTAGGAACCAAGCTTCACATCAAACCCCTTAGCCTATACACTGTTATATGAGCGGTGATTATTTTCCTCTGGTCAGTAACACTGATAAGTCTTCAATTACAGGATATCAACTAATGGCTAGTTATATTATCTCCAGTATTGTTCTCATAAGTAAACGATATACCTGATAAATGGTGACATTTTTACCTTGATGAGTAAACAGGGTCGGTGTAATTAACTGATTAGACCCCTAAAGTCTGCTGAAAGACATTTTCCATATGTTCGCCCCAACACTCAACAATACATTGCAGGTCACAAAAACACATGAGATGACTAACATTTTCGATACAAATATCTCCCATAAACCACTTGCTCTGTTATAGTGATAACGGGGGCGGTAACAAATATCCCATTTTGCCTAGGTTACTTAGAAAATCCTAAATACCAGTCATAATTTTATCTTTATGATATAGGTCTATGTCTTTTATTAACTTTGACATTTTTGCTCCAAAATGTGTGAATGCACAAAAAAATAAACTAAAAAATAAATATTTGAACAAGAATCACCTGTTTCACAGCAAGGAGACGACTGGCTACACAACCAAACCATTGTCACATGTTAGGATTCTTATTAAATGTCAGTTTTTAATTTCGATAATCTGACAAAGCTGGTGACAAATATGCTCCTTGTTTAAAACAATCTGTCAACAGAAAATTTCACTAGTGTGTCATACACACACACATGAATGACATTCAATACCATTTTTTAATTGACATTTTATTTTTATTACACTTGTACAGCCAAACCCTATGCACCTGTCCTGGTAGAGATTTCTGATTGTCAGATTTGTAATAGAAAACATCTAAAAACTCCAGACTATTGTTAAAAACTCCGGCTCAAAACTAGATCAATATCTATTTCAAATTTAGTTATAACACCCCGTCTTCAATTTTCAATAACTGACTCAACATCTCAAATCTACAATTAACACAAGAGTTGTTGATAACCTAGTTTTTCATCTGAAGCCCTTTCAATCGATACTACACCTTTTCTGTACTTTACAACAGACAGCAGGCAGTGCTCCATAACCGTGAGAAAGCTATGTCTGATTTGACATGCCATTATTTTCTATCCCCCAAATCTCCATAGCCTATCTACAATTTACGTTTTGACATAAAAGATCCCAGCAGGGTTACTATTATGTGGAACCCAGTACAGATATTTCACCCCTTTGTTGTCATACAATGATCACATTCGGAATCCATTGCACAACAACAGTTACCAGCAAACCCGAGAGATTGGAGGGGGATTAAATCCGAATTAAGATATACATATATAGCTACAGAAATTTTACCCATGCATTCACTTCAATACTTTTCAGCTCTCTTATCATTTAGCCCATCAGTACATTTATGGAAAGTGATTCTTCTATGGAGGATAACGGAATGCTGACAAATTTCAGTAGAAAAAGATTGAAGTTTAATTTCAACAACTGAAATGCTAAATGTGTTTTTTTAATTGATGAAGCAATTTGTTAAAGGCCAAATATTTTAATTTCTTTATAATGCTATGTTTTTTTGTTCCCTCCACATACCACGTTCTGAAAAAAATAAATATATAGATGGAAAATACGGGGAAAGGGTGTTTCACACGGAAGTCCAATTTACTAAATCATGCCTGAAACTGTGTGCAACAGTAATCCCCTAATTAAGTCATACACTAGAAAGTCGGAAAAAATCTCAATTTAATACAACCCTGAGACAGGAACAACTAAGAATCCTGGATCAAAGTAAAATATAATTTGTACTAATGACTAGGTTTTGCAGTCAGAAATTGATGCAGTGACAATTAAGTTTGTTGATAAATTTGAACTTCCTCAATGGAAAGTAATATCAATCCAGCTTGTATGCATGCCTAACTGCAGATTAGATTTACATAATACTCTTAAAGATTTTACAGTAGATAACATTTCTTTCCCATACTTTCAGTCTTGCGTTACCTGAAATATTACTATATACAGTGTATAATACTGAAAAGCATTTTTCTGGTCTAAACATCAGCTGTCCCACCCAACATAACAAGCACATGTGTATTTTATGCCTTTTCTGTCCTGTGTGAACACTAATAATAATAGTTTGTTATTAAAAGCCAAATTGCTAGTTAAAAAAATTAAATACAGTCTACATTTTTGTATGTCATTGTTGTTCAATATGTATATACACTATACACCCAAATTGACGTACATAAATAACAACACATTTGTACTGTTAATGGTCTGGCACAGGTAATACATTTCTAATGTTACAAGAGGTCAAGAGGGCCTGTATCGCTCACCTGGGTATTTCAGTGATTATGGCAAAACACTTCCCTTTGGACCCAAATGACCTTTATCATTGGTCAGTTGACTCTTTGTTTAATTCTGACCAACAACATATTCTTTAATGAAAAGATACAAAATTTTACCTTGACCTTTTGGCCTAATAACCTTGACATTTAACCTATTGGCCCCAACCCTTCAGGGGCCTCAAATCATCCATTCATACAGAATTAATTGCCCTTAAACCAAGCATGGTTCAGACTGAATTTGGACAGAATCCTGCTATTGAAACAATGATTTTGAAGAATTTTCAATATTTCCACTATTGGGCTCCACCCTTAGACCCCTGGGTGTCCAGCCTCATCCTTTACTTACAATGGGTTCCATTTCACCAAAGCATACTTCAGACCAAAAACAGAAGGAGGAGGATTTTAAAGAACTTATAAATATATGATTAGGCTCCACCCCTCAAGCCTCTGGAGGGTCAGTTTCACCACAATTTTGAATTCCCAACACCTAGGGATGCTTTCAGTAAAATATGAGTGATATCTAGTGCACAGGTCTAGAGAGGAAGGTGTTTATAGCAATATAGCCAAATTGCCTGCTTTTGGCCCTGTCCTCAAGGCCTCCTGTCGTCTAAGGTTAAATTCCAATCAAAAGTGCTATAGCAGGAATAATATTTTATAGTAAAATTATAGGAGTAATGATTTGAAAATAAATTAAATGGGCACAACTAGGGACTGTGCTAGGGGAACCCAAACATCAAGTTTCAGAGATATCCAAGAAATAGCAATAACAAACTCTTATGGTAAAAAAATCAAAGATGATTGCCTTTCAGCCGTTTTTGTTAGAGTACAACTATAGGCCAAATGGAACCTACAGATGAAATTTGAAAAAGATTCATTCTGTACCCCGAGACTTTGAAAACTAGCTTTGAAAATGATTTTTTAAAAACTATTTGGCCCCTGTGACCTTGAAAATACGTCAAGGTCATTAATATGAGGAAAGTCTTCCTCATGTACCTCCTGGTCAAATCTCAGTGCTCAGTATCTTATAGTTTTCTAAAGGAAGCTAAAAGTTGATGTGTAGATGGACTAACAATGGAGGCTCTATCCTTCACTCTATCATTAGCACGCACGTCATGCCATGTGAGTTAAAAGGATTTTCTTCACAATCTAAGGTTAAACCTTCCACATTAAGAACCCCCATGTTCATTTCAATGTGCTTCAATTTAAAGTTCAATTTTTATCTACAGTCTGTCTACCATGTTTACAATAAAGACAAGCCTTCACCTCTGGTTCCATGGCTATGACGAACCATTTCATTATGACAAGATAAAAGTACAAATCTAGGGGTTTATAAGGCTTTAAGCTGGGAAATGATTTAATTAGCTATCAATTATTCAATATTGTAACATATATTCTTATTTACAGGTAGATACTAGAAACAACAACCAGCCCAATGAAAATGTAACCAGCTTGACCAACGTGTTAGAATAATTTGAAAACATTAGAAACTGACCATTGGCTCCTTGCTCCTTCAAAGTATCCCCCACGCTGGAGTCTCCAGGGACAACACGACGAAGGACAAATTTTATTTCATCATCTTGATCATTCCACTGTTTGAGAAACTCATAGATATTTTCATCCTCCTTCAGTATTTGCTCTGAAATAACAAAACATCAAAGACACATTATAGTGTGATCTTGACACTGTTGTGTAGCTACTTTTAAGTCCTAACAAGGGTGGTTGGTTGACAGTGGTAACACTTTCCTTTCACCTAGGTGGCTGGGCCGGGGTTCGATTCCTTGATCAGACGTGAAAAGGTTAGGGGCCAACAAGCATGATTAATATCAGTTGATATATAACTGGTTTTGCAATTGTTGTAAAATAAATGAAGTTTCCACAAGTTTAACAAGGAATGTAAATGTAAAATTCTATTTCTGATTTAAAAGTGATGTGCCTAAATACCATTATTAGACAGTTATACAGCAGACGAGGTTGTCATTTTAACAGAAGTTTGAATTTATAACTCTACAACATACAACAATTGTTTTTTTCACAATATTATGTCAAAATCACTACGGCTAACCACTCCTGGTGTCCTCTTGCTAGCCCAAGGTCATAGAGATTGTACAGCTTACCTGGGCAGAAGTCTATGCTATTTTTGGTGTTTTGGTGGATGCTTGTAATTTTGCCAATTTGCTTTGTGGTTTGAGTGGTCCCCCACTAAAATTAGTTTGCATTAATCTTTTATTTTTTTCCTGGGAGCTCATTTGTGATACAGCAGTTTACAGTCAACACTTTACCTTATTTTGTCATCATATAAGCAGAGGTTTCTTTAGAGAAAAGTCCAGGATATTGGGGATTAGAAGATTATCTTAAATTTAATCAATCACTATATAGCGGGATTCAGACAGTGACTTAGAGTAGATATCAAAGAAATAAGTGATGAACAAAACCATGATCTCCACAGGCAGTCTCAGAAGGTACTATTAAAGATGCATGCACCATAGAAGTCTGCAAAATCTTTTCATAAATGATGTGGATTACTATTTTAGTAAAACCTGTTGAGAATTTGATAAAGATAATTATATACTCAAAACAATACAAAGGTTCAATTTATGCCACAGTGATGGACATGTTTATTAGCCGAAAGGAAAGGGGCCAGAGTCACCTTAACCACTGTGTTAAGTTGACAGGACTAATTTATTCAATGGCTGATCTACAGGCATGACCTTGAATAATGTAATTATGTGCATGGGGTGTAGGATTTCCTGTCTTTATAGTAAGGTACATATACGGCAAAGTTTTTATGATTAAAAAGATTTCTCTAAACAGCTATTGATTCTTTTCAGATAATTTCAGTTTAATTCTTTTCAGATAATTTCAGTTAAGGAATTAATTGAATCTGGAGTGTGGATCAGAGATATGACAGAATAGAACTATTTATGTCACATAATGATCAACTTTAAAATATATTCTCATTAGACTTACAGACCCAGTCACATGAAGTAAGACCTGACTCCACAAACTAAATTATTTGTCCATTAATACATGACACAGAGTCTTGTTTATAAAACATTTTGGCAGTTGACATTCCACAACAATCCTCACTGACTACAAGTATACTGATGTAAAGCATTTATGCCTTTCACTTGTTTTATTCCAAAAGTTGTAAAAACCAGTCATGAAAAACCTGTGGACTCTAGCTTCCCTAGATAAACATGCCCTATTCCAATCCCCCAGAATAAACATGCCTTATTCCAATCCTCCAAGATAAACATGCCTTATTCGAATCGCCTTATTCCAATCCCCCAGATAAACATGCCTCATTACAATACCCCAAGATAAACATGGCTTATTCCAAACCTTCTAGATAAACATGCCTTATTCCAACTCTCTAGATAAACATGCCTTATTCTACCCCCTAGATAAACATGCCTTATTCTTACTCCCTAGATAAACAGGCCTTATTCTAACTCCCTAGATAAACATGCCTTATTCTACCCCTAGATAAACATGCCTTATTCTTACTCCCTAGATAAACATTTGCCTTATTCTAATCTCCTTGATAAACAGCTAGGCTTATTCTACCCCCTAGATAAACATGCCTTATTCTTACTCCCTAGATAAACATTTGCCTTATTCCAACTCCCTAGATAAACATGCCTTATTCCAACTCCCTAGATAAACATTCCTTATTCCAACCCCCTAGATAAACATTCCTTATTCCAATCGATCCACATGTTGGTATGGAGGGGTACCTGTGTTATACTGGTATTATACTGTATAATTAATTACAGACCCGGTAATACAATCATGATCGATCGGAAAACTATTTAGGACATTGGACAAACTGCATGATAAACGTTGGCAGCTGAGGTAAAACCAGGGATGGTTGAGGACTGCTACTATAGGTGTTACCATAACCGAGGTAAAACCAGGGATGGTTGAGGACTGTTATAGGTTACTCATAACCGAGGTAAAACCAGGGATGGTTGAGGACTGTTATAGGTGTTACCATAAAACCAGGGATGGTTGAGGACTGTTACAGGTGTTACGATAGCTGAGGTAAAACCAGGGATGGTTGAGGACTGTTATAGGTGTTACCATAGCTGAGGTAAAACCAGGGATGGTTGAGGACTGTTACAGGTGTTACCATAGCTGAGGTAAAACCAGGGAAGGTTGAGGACTGTTATAGGTTACTCATAACCGAGGTAAAACCAGGGATGGTTGAGGACTGTTATAGTTACTCATAACCGAGGTAAAACAAGGGATGGTTGAGGACTGTTATAGGTGTTACAATAGCTGAGGTTGAGGACTGTTACAGGTGTTACCATAGCTGAGGTAAAACCAGGGATGGTTGAGGACTGTTATAGGTGTTACCACAGCTGAGGTAAAACCAGGGATGGTTGAGGACTGTTACAGGTGTTACCATAGCTGAGGTAAAACCAGGGATGGTTGAGGACTGCTACAGGTGTTACCATAGCTGAGGTAAAACAAGGGATGGTTGAGGACTGTTACAGGTGTTACCATAGCTAAGGTAAAACCAGGGATGGTTGAGGACTCATATAGGTGTTACCATAGCAAAGGTAAAACCAGGGATGGTTGAGGACTGTTATAGGTGTTACCATAGCTGAGGTAAAACCAGGGATGGTTGAGGACTGCTATAGGTGTTACAATAGCTGAGGTAAAACCAGGGATGGTTGAGGACTGCTACAGGTGTTACCATAGCTAAGGTAAAACAAGGGATGCTTGAGGACTCATATAGGTGTTACCATAGCTGAGGTAAAACCAGGGATGGTTGAGGACTGTTACAGGTGTTACCATAGCTGAGGTAAAACCAGGGATGGTTGAGGACTGTTATAGGTGTTACCATAGCTGAGGTAAAACCAGGGACGGTTGAAGACTGTTACAGGTGTTACCATAACCGAGGTAAAACAAGGGATGGTTGAGGACTGTTATAGGTGTTACCATAGCTGAGGTAAAACCAGGGATGGTTGAGGACTGTTATAGGTGTTACCATAACCGAGGTAAAACCAGGGATGGTTGAGGACTGTTATAGGTGTTACCATAGCTGAGGTAAAACCAGGGATGGTTGAGGACTGCTATAGGTTACTCATAACCGAGGTAAAACAAGGGATGGCTGAGGACTGTTATAGGTGTTACCATAGCTGAGGTAAAACCAGGGATGGTTGAGGACTGCTATAGGTGTTACCATAGCTGAGGTAAAACCAGGGATGGTTGAGGACTGTTACAGGTGTTACAATAGCTAAGGTAAAACCAGGGATGGTTGAGGACTGCTTCAGGTGTTACCATAGCTGAGGTAAAACCAGGGATGGTTGAGGACTCCTATAGGTGTTACCATAGCTGAGGTAAAACCAGGGATGGTTGAGGACTCCTATAGGTGTTACCATAGCTGAGGTAAAACCAGGGATGGTTGAGGACTGCTATAGGTTACTCAGAACCGAGGTAAAACAAGGGATGGTTGAGGACTGTTATAGGTGTTACAATAGCTGAGGTAAAACCAGGGATGGTTGAGGACTGTTACAGGCGTTACGATAGCTGAGGTAAAACCAGGGATGGTTGAGGACTGCTACAGGTGTTACCATAGCTGAGGTAAAACCAGGGATGGTTGAGGACTGCTACAGGTGTTACCATAGCTAAGGTAAAACAAGGGATGGTTGAGGACTCATATAGGTGTTACCATAGCTAAGGTAAAACCAGGGATGGTTGAGGACTGTTATAGGTGTTATCATAGCTGAGGTAAAACAAGGGATGGTTGAGGACTGTTATAGGTGTTACCATAGCTAAGGTAAAACAAGGGATGGTTGAGGACTGCTACAGGTGTTACCATAGCTGAGGTAAAACCAGGGATGGTTGAGGACTGCTACAGGTGTTACCATAGCTGAGGTAAAATCAGGGATGGTTGAGGACTGTTATAGGTATAACGCTGAAGCACAACACCTATAAATATAGTTCCTACTTCTGACTCCAATATATCACCACCCAACTCCTCATCCTAGATGTTCCTTACCTTGACCTTTCCATGTCTGTACCAGGCAGTAGGTAGCCCCACCCCCGGGCTCCTGGGCCAGAGATAAGACATCTGAGCAGGTTGTGTCAGGGGTCACAGGAACCTCAATACATCGTTGGTCAAGGTCATTTACATGAACTTTCAGTATTATCTGAAAAATAAAAAACAAAAATGTATTAAAATCACAGAGGGATCCTGGTATAACCATTGGATGATATATATTGGATTTATGCATCATACAACTAGGGTCTATTTGCATACAAGTTTTGAGAAATTTAGATGAAGGACGTCATTCGGAAGAACAAGCATGCTGGGTATTACTAAAGCAATACATGTCTCCTACCACCTCTCGCTGAAAATAGTAATAGTGACCTTGACCCCAAAACCCTGAAACTCGAACTTGATCTGTAGCTACTCATACTGAAGTTACATACCAACTTTCAACGACATACCTTGAAGCATGGCTGAGAAAATCGCAAAAAAAAAACCCAACTGAGTGGATGGACTGACAGACAGAAAGACAAAGTGGTCAATTAAATTTGACCCATTTTGGCCCTTAGTCCATCTCATGCAGTCTCTGGGGGTCAGCTAGGGTTAAGTATGTGCACATCTTGAATTGCTATCACATACTTAAATCTATTACCTAATTCCAATGGAAATGAAATAATTATGCTAAAAAATGATTTTCTTATATAAACTATAGTAAAATGTTAACAAAGCCAATTCTACCAGTGAGGTCTACTCAAAGCTAGTGATACAATCAAGTTTGATCACACATCCCAACATTTCTAGTCCAACAACAAAAGCATTTCTGATGTTAAGAATATTCTCAAATGTCAAGAAAAAGCTCTATATCTTCCTAAATGTTAATGAATTTATTAATATATTTATTTAAAGATAATTATCTTAGTTAGGCCTATGATAAGTAATTATTGATAATTTAAATGGAAATTTAAATTGGCTAAAATATTCCCAATAAATGAAGACAAGGGAGGTAACCCCTACAGAAAACATGATTTAACAGGTGTAACTTTGACACAGTACAGATGCCAGACTTGATACAGGGTTTTCTGTGTGTTTACACTAGTGTCTGTCTGGCTAGTATCAGGATGGGCTGATGTTCCTCTGTCAGCACAGAACATAACAAAATTACATAACATACATTCATTTAAGAAAAGATAATCTTTCACAAAACAGGTGAACTCCATTAGTCCATGTGTGGTATCTGTTTTAAGATAATCTAGTTTTTTTATGATTATTGCATGGTTCTTAAATGAAATTTCTCAAAAAAAGATAAAACAAAATTTTTATTGCTTTATTCATGCTAGATATTCAAATGATATTCTTTAATCTTATTTCATAAAAAGTTTGTCAGATTTTTTTTTTTGATGTGAAAATTCCTTAAAGCAAATGTCCATATCTTATCTCCTCACAAGAGGCAAACTTTACATTTGGGGCACGGAAATCAAATGTTTTTATTAAGCACCCTGACACATATGTCCATCTATGAGTATTTGATTAGTTTATTTGGGTCTGAAGAAGGAGCTTGCTAAGTTTTAGTAAACAACAGTTGTGTCAATAAGATTTTTTTTAAATCATAAAAAGTTTGACCAGCTACAGCACTGAAAAGTCTACAGCACTACAATGGGAGCAAGCATAAATACAGGAAGGGGGATAACTCTTACCAACATACCTCTAAGAACTAAACGACCCCAGGAAGTGAGTGACATGTACACAGTCTGATAGTGGAAGATTATGGAGATACATAAAAGAGTCAGTGCTTGTAAATTCTGGCAGAGACACAACAAAACAGAAAGTCAATGGATGATGAGCTTTTAGACCTCCAAGATCCTGATGCTGCTATGTTTCAGATACAACCTAGGTCTGGTGAAGATTGTAGTGGTCATTCACCCTGAGCCGACAAAGTCAGGAACCAATCAAAGATAAGAGCTATTAACTATTTTATAGGAAATCTAATACCACCATCTAGCAGTGTTTTTATAGTTGTAGGGTGTATACTGCCTCCCTCCAGTATAAACGTCCTTCCTACAGGGAATGTCAGTGTCAGTTTGTAAAAGTTTTCCCTAAACAACCATTTATCAGTAAAGAATATCTACCTCATCCAGCCATCTCAAAGTAGTTTTCCAAAACAACCACTTAGAGCAGAAAATTTGATATTTCAAGGCCACATACTGTTAAGGAACACATTTTCTACATTTTTCTTAAAATATAGTCTCCAGACATGACTGCATATGAAAAATAAGGAAAGACAAAAATAAGTTGAAAGGGGGGGGTCTGGAGAACCTCCCCCAGCGGGGTCACAAGGGGCAGAAGTGGACATGGAAATTTTACAAAAAAGCGGAATTCTGCTTTAAAGCAGAAAATAATCTGTCTGGGTCTCCTTTGGTTAAAAACTTCATTTTCATTTCATTTTATTATAAACAAATGGTAAAGATCACAAAGTCATTAGGTTTAACTGTTTCTTATACAAGGTGTTAATTTGACTAAGTGTGACTTTGTTTTGCTGGAGTGTTTAACAGAAGGACAAGAGGTTTTCCTTTTTTCACTTAATCAATTAAACGTAGATGAAAACTTTTTCTTTGGATCAATACATGAGTCTATCAGCGGTATACTTATCGATCATGTACCTATAGTATATCAGTGAATTTTAAAGTGTTCGCATGTTAAGGAAATTGCTTCATTGTCACTCAATTCTCCCCAGTGATACTGGTTATTCCCCATAAATTAGGATCAGGAATCGTGGCAGTTTTAAAGTCTAGCTATTTGGCAAAGAGTCAATAATTTTGGAGCTATAACATTTTACAATGAAAAATCAATATCAATATTGTATTGGCAGTATACCTGTCACGGTACACTTAAATGACCCTGTATAAAACCACGAAAAAAACATGAGAAACAAACATAGCACCATATTGCCAATAAAATTAAAGGGAAATCTAATCTGCTAATTAAAGTCAGATGAAGCCAGTCAAGGACTCCTTACAAGGTCAATGGAGTTTGACAGGTTTTTTTTTCAAAACATAGAAAAAAAAAAAAAAAAATCAAAGCATTTAATGTGACACAAAACCCCGGCATAACAATTGTTTTGTTTGTAACTATAGTTCTGATGTGGTAAGGCGTTCTGTAACATTAGTTCAGACTTGTGAACAACCACATCCTGATTTGGTAGGGTGTTCTGTAACCTTAGTTCAGACTTGTGAACAACCACATCCTGATTTGGTAGGGCGTTCTGTAACCTTAGTTCAGACTTGTGAACAACCACATCCTGATTTGGTAGGGCGTTCAGTAACCTTAGTTCTGACTTGTGAACAATTATTACATCGTGATTTCCAGATTTTTGTATAATAAACAAATAAAAATGTTTTGATTTGCAAGGTAACACCTACATATACATAGCACCTGATGAACTGATCACAAGCGATTATTTATTTCCTTACCTGTAAATCTAGCTGCTAGACAGTATTACATTAGCATCAGAAATAGACAGTACCCTCAGGCAAGTGTATTAGTATACAAACAAGGAACGCGATATAACAGTAGACAGAACATATCTACCATGTACTAATTCTGTCCTTCAGCCAAAATCTGTCTCTCCCTTATATACAATAACAGAAGTATATATGTAAACTCTACAGTCACCAGTCATAATACATGTGGACGGGTGGCATCACACATAGTTATTGTATGTGGACCATTGTGGACGGGTGGCATCACACACACAGTTATTGTGTGTGGACCATTGTGGACGGGTGGCATCACACATAGTTATTGTATGTGGACCATTGTGGACGGGTGGCATCACACACACAGTTATTGTGTGTGGACCATTGTGGACAGGTGGAATCACACACACAGTTATTGTACAATTACAGGGTTATTTCCTTAGCCATGTTGACCATTTGTGGATGGACTGGCATCACACACGCAATTATTTATGTGGACTATCATGGACGGTTGGCATCACATAGTTATTGTATAACTACAGGTTCCTTCCTCAGCCAGGTGGACCATCATAGATAATGATAACTAAACACACAAAGTGTCCAGACAAACAAGGTTCTACTGTACACACAAACCAAAGTGTCCAGACTAACAAGGTTCTACTGTACACACAAACCAAAGAGTCCAGACTAACAAGGTTCTACTGTACACACAAACCAAAGTGTCCAGACTAACAAGGTTCTACTGTACACACAAACCAAAGTGTCCAGACAAACAAGGTTCTACTGTACACACAAACCAAAGTGTCCAGACTAACAAGGTTCTACTGTACACACAAACCAAAGTGTCCAGACTAACAAGGTTCTACTGTACACACAAACCAAAGAGTCCAGATTAACAAGGTTCTACTGTACACACAAACCAAAGTGTCCTGACTAACAAGGTTCTACTGTACACACAAACCAGTGTCCAGATTAACAAGGTTCTACTGTACACACAAACCAAAGTGTCCAGACAAACAAGGTTCTACTGTACACACAAACCAAAGTGTCCAGACTAACAAGGTTCTACTGTACACACAAGCCAAAGTGTCCAGACTAACAAGATTCTACTGTACACACAAACCAAAGTGTCCAGACTAACAAGGTTCTACTGGACAGAAACCAAAGTGTCCAGACTAACAAGGTTCTACTGTACACACAAACCAAAGTGTCCAGACTAACAAGGTTCTACTGTACACATAAACCAAAGTGTCCAGACTAACAAGGTTCTACTGTATACATAAACCAAAGTGTCCAGACTAACAAGGTTCTACTGTACACATAAACCAAAGTGTCCAGACTAACAAGGTTCTACTGTATACATAAACCAAAGTGTCCAGACTAACAAGGTTCTACTGTATACATAAACCAAAGTGTCGTGACTAACAAGGTTCTACTGTACACACACACCAAAGTGTCCAGACTAACAAGGTTCTACTGTACACACACACCAAAGTGTCCAGACTAACAAGGTTCTACTGTATACATAAACCAGTGTTCAGACAAACAAGGTTCTACTGTACACACAAACCAAAGTGTCCAGACTAACAAGGTTCTACTGTACACATAAACCAAAGTGTCCTGACTAACAAGGTTCTACTGTACACACCAACCAAAGTGTCGTGACTAACAAGGTTCTACTGTACACACAAACCAAAGTGTCCTGACTAACAAGGTTCTACTGTACACACAAACCAAAGTGTCCAGATTAACAAGGTTCTATCTACTGTACACACAAACCAGTGTCCAGACTAACAAGGTTCTACTGTACACATAAACCAAAGTGTCTTGACTAACAAGGTTCTACTGTACACATAAACCAAATTGTCCTGACTAACAAGGTTCTACTGTACACATAAACCAAAGTGTCCAGACTAACAAGGTTCTACTGTACACACAACCAAAGTGTCCAGACTAACAAGGTTCTACTGTACACACAACCAAAGTGTCCAGACTAACAAGGTTCTACTGTACACACAAACCAAAGTGTCCAGACTAACAAGGTTCTACTGTACACACAAACCAAAGTGTCCAGACTAACAAGGTTCTACTGTACACACAAACCAAAGTGTCCAGACTAACAAGGTTCTACTGTACACACAAACCAAAGTGTCCAGACTAACAAGGTTCTACTGTACACACAACCAAAGTGTCCAGACTAACAAGGTTCTACTGTACACACAAACCAAAGTGTCCAGACTAACAAGGTTCTACTGTACACACAAACCAAAGTGTCCAGACTAACAAGGTTCTACTGTACACACAAACCAAAGTGTCCAGACTAACAAGGTTCTACTGTACACACAACCAAAGTGTCCAGACTAACAAGGTTCTACTGTACACACAAACCAAAGTGTCCAGACTAACAAGGTTCTACTGTACACACAAACCAAAGTGTCCTGACTAACAAGGTTCTACTGTACACACAAACCAAAGTGTCCTGACTAACAAGGTTCTACTGTACACACAAACCAAAGTGTCCAGACTAACAAGGTTCTACTGTACACACAACCAAAGTGTCCAGACTAACAAGGTTCTACTGTACACACAAACCAAAGGTCCAGACTAACAAGGTTCTACTGTACACACAAACCAAAGTGTCCAGACTAACAAGGTTCTACTGTACACACAAACCAAAGTGTCCAGACTAACAAGGTTCTACTGTACACACAAACCAAAGTGTCCAGACTAACAAGGTTCTACTGTACACACAAACCAAAGTGTCCTGACTAACAAGGTTCTACTGTACACACAAACCAAAGTGTCCAGACTAACAAGGTTCTACTGTACACACAAACCAAAGTGTCCAGACTAACAAGGTTCTACTGTACACACAAACCAAAGTGTCCAGACTAACAAGGTTGCACAACATGAACCACTTGGTTGCTGGGGATCAGATCTCCCAAGGGGTAAGGAAAGCCAGCTGGCATGTACAGTCATACATATACTAAGACTTTCTTCATAGTAGCACAGCGCATCATCATTTTTAAAGCATAACTATGTCATAAATTGATAATGTCATCAATTTTGAAACACATTTCATGGAGAATTGATGATGGTACATTGATGAATAGGTTTAATATCAACTTACAATTTTTTTTTTTTTTTTTTTTTAAATATATGACTAAAATAACCAAACAGTTAGAGTGCTGGCTAACTCTTACACACAAGGGTTTAAATATCCATCGAACCGACCCATGTAAGATTCTATTTATCTCCTACAAGAAAAAAGTTTCCTCACTTAAGAGGTTCTTAATCTTGGGACAACAACTCATAACGCCCCATTAATGTCAAGGCTTGTAAAACACATACCAGAAATATGATAAAATACACATTGTATAATTCATAGATAAAGCACGTGATTGCATAATACAGACATTATAATTATTTTACTGGCATCAAGGTCTCCACATTGAATCACATTACAATTTTTGTCCTCATTAAATATTACCACAAGTTTCATATGCCATTCATAACTGTTAAAGAGATAACAATTGTCCTGATGGGATAGGCACATTGTGTCCGGAAATGAGAGTACATTGAGGGTAAGATTTCCTGTCACTTGGTACAAAGAAACCCAGGTACAGTTACATAAGATATACCTACAGTATTGAAGGTTCTCTTCCATTTTATGTCTCCTTCCAACAAACCCTTATATAGTCTTACATAACAAAGTTTATTGTATAATGGTGACAGTATAACAAGGTTTTACTGTATAAAGGTGGCAGTATAACAAGGTTTTACTGTATAATGGTGACAGTATAACAAGGTTTTACTGTATAATGGTGACAGTATAACAAGGTTTTACTGTATAAAGGTGGCAGTATATCAAGGTTTTTACTGTACAAATGGTGGCAGTATAACAAACTTTTACTGTATAAATGGTGGCAGTATAACAAGGTTTTACTGTATAATTGTTGGAGTATAACAAGAGGTTTTACTGTATAATGGTGACAGTATAACAAGGTTTTACTGTACAATGGTGACAGTATAACAAGGTTTTACTGTATAATGATGGCAGTATAACAAGGTTTTACTGTATAAAGGTGGCAGTATATCAAGGTTTTACTGTATAAAGGTGGCAGTATATCAAGGTTTTACTGGACAAATGGTGGCAGTATAACCAGGTTTTACTGGACAAATGGTGGCTGTATAACAAGGTTTTACTGGACAAATGGTGGCAGTATAACAAGGTTTTACTGTACAAATGGCGGCAGTATAACAAGGTTTTACTGTACAAATGGCGGCAGTATAACAAGGTTTTACTGTGATGGCAGTATAACAAGGTTTTACTGTATAAAGGTGGCAGTATATCAAGGTTTTTACTGTACAAATGGTGGCAGTATAACAAGGTTTTACTGGACAAATGGTGACAGTATAACAAAAATTCTACTAGATGAATGGTAGCAGTATAACAAAGTTCTACTGGGCAAATGGCGGCAGTATAAAAAGGTTCCTATGGACAAATGGCGGCAGTTTAACCATATTAGAGAGTAATTATACAGGATAACAGACACATGTTGCAACAAGAGGACCAGAGGGCCTGCATTGCTCACCTGGATATTTTATTAATCTATTCAAGTTATATTGCAATATTTTCTTACTTTTTGAGGTGTATTTCCCAAATCCTGTCAAAAGAAGAAGACTTTTCTATATCTCCCATATTTGGTCCCTAGCTCTCACCAGCCCCAGGGGAGCAACACTAGGATAGTGACCCATCATTTACACAACACTGGATCTTCTTTGCCAAATAATGCTCAAGACAAAATTTCATCAAAATCCATTCAGGTGTTCAGAAAAAGCAACAATTCAAATAATTTACCTCTATTTCCCTTACTGGGTCCACCCTTCTGGCCCAGGAGATCTAGAGCTGACATTTATACCATATTAAATTTCCTTTGTCCAATTATGCTCCACACCAAATTGGGGCAGAATCATGGCATTCCGATAGAAGAAAGATTTATACAAAATAGATTACCCTTTGCCCAAGGATGCTTCTGACCAAGTTGTTCATGACTAGTAGCAGATTTTTAGAAAAAAAACAAACTGCCAGATGCTGAGCCATGACATAAGGTCATAAGCTCTGCGGGACGGGCGAGCTAAAAATTTTCACATTCATTCCCACCCCAAGCTGTACTTAAAGCAAAATGTTAAGATGTTCATGCAACAATCAACAAGAATGGATACAACCCAGGAAGTACCTTTACTTTTTAGTTCCTGGTACAATGTACATATAGTGAGTTTACAGGTACAATGTAATATATTGTTTTCAAAAATATCACCAGGTATATTTCTTTTACCTTGGGTAAATAAGACCTCTTTCTATTCTACCTGTCGATAACCTCAACAGAATCTCACTTCCTGCTAAAAACCTAATCTATAATACCAGCTAATTTTGGGGTTAGGACTAAACCCTAGTTTTGACTATTGTTGGTCAAATCCCTGAAGCAAAATTGTAAAATTCATTTGCGGATTTAAAATTTCATTTCAAACTTAAATCTCAAACAAAAACATTTCCCTTATACAATTTCAAATTTCTTTCCAGTATACATTTAAAGAGCAGATATTCAAACTGAAGATCTTCCCTAGGATAGGACAATTAGTAATAATGGTAGTCACGAGATATAGTCCACAGTAAGTCAGTCATATATATCTAACACTTATACTTCTGTAAACAGTGGAAATTTACGCAAGGGGGGGAATTAATGCTAATTACGCGGATCCCTTTTGATTGCGAAATTTCCCCCGCATGTATTATTTTGATATTAATTTGAGTATACTCGAACTACAAACGAAGGTCGGGTCGATCACGAAAATTACCCCCACGCATATAGTTTACGTATCGAAATCGCGAAATTAACCACCCACGAAAATGACCACGTTTACAGTATCTGAAATATGTTGAGATTTTCAGTCAACTTCTCAACAGACACAAACATGGCTTTACAAACCAGATAAATTAGTCAATTGTCGGTATGGAAAGGTGTGAACAGATGCAACATTAAATACTTTTGTTTTCATACCCTCTCTGTCTGTCTCTGTCTCTGTCTGTCTGTCCAGTTCTAGTTATCGCTGTTTACATAATTTCTTTTGATGAGTGTTGAAATGAAGCCAGTATTGCCCTCATAAATATCAAGTGCAAATTCATGCATGAATTTGAATTTTAACTTTCAACAATAATTGGCATATGTTATCAAATCTAAAAGCTTTTTCCTTATTACAAACAGATGAAAATTCACTTTTAATCAAAACAAGTTTTAGGATAAACAAAAAGGGACACATTGGGTATTTATTATGAAATATTCATTAACATAAATGATATTTTCTTTTCATCATTACATTACCATAATGTAAAGTATGTGTTTCAATACCAGTACCCATCTAAGTAATCAAAAAAAAAAAAAAAATTCAAATGGTCCCCTATATAGCTACCATCCCTCAAACTATCTCATATTACATAACATCATCTTCCCTTTATGGCAACCATGCATGTATAGTGTTCTGACAGAGTAACTCTTTATTGTGCCTTATATAGAGCTGAGAAGGTTTGGTCCTATTATAAAACCCATCAGGTAATACTTACCATAACTTAATTGACTTCCACCCTCCTCCCCGAACTCCATATTGCTGGTGACTTGGTATCACCATAAAATAATTTAGAGAATGTGAGGTAATACAAGAGTTCATTTAAAGTAGAAGTATTTGAGACACAAATATGGTGTTTAGCATTGTCCATGCATATATTAAGTTTTTGCAAGTATAGCCTCATGAAAAATTAGATTTACAATAAAAAAAAAAAAAACATAAATTTTTTTTTAATTAGCAATTTGACTGACATTTTTCAATAATGACAAATAGGTATTGGACCCTTCTAAAGTACACAATGTGTCTGTGACCTGACTTTTTTTCAATTATGTGTAGCTTACACGGTTTTGTCTAAGGGTCAAAGGACAACATACACTTTCTGATGTTCAATTAGAAAAGTGTACATGTACTTCAGGTAGGAATCTGATAAGATAAAAGGGAACTTGAAAAAGATTACAAATTATCGACACATTCCCTATAACAACACCTCTAAATGTCAAATCACAATTAAATACACCCTAAGGAGAATTGGAAACATAAATGTCAGGATCACACAAGTTAAATTTTAGCATGCATTTCTCTTAAATTCTTCACATATCATGATCACTTACATGCTTGAAATAAGAATAGTGTATGTACATTTGGTAGAACAGTTTTTTGCATGAAAACCATTTCCTTTGGCCCTGACATTATGAATGAATCTTTTACAGAAGTTTAAGACTGGAACCCTTTATAGACACGCGCCCTCTATACAGTTTCTTTAAAGTGCTAAACATCATAGAAATGACCTTGATGTTCTGTATAATCCTCTTGTTTCTGTCCAGATCCAATATGTCGTCCATAAATAGGATCTCTTTAAAAACCCACATCCTTTTACCGTCACCTTGGAATGGAATTATCTAGGTAGTTATAGTGTAATTGTACAGTAATTTACACGAGCTGTTAGACTTTTCTTTATAAAACGTATCATAAATGCACTGCTACTCAAGTGTAAAAATCACACAGGCATTTGGTTCAGTCATGTCATATCTGCACCAGTTTTTAAAATTCTTTCAACAAAATTCTCAATGAATGCATGTGATGAATATTTCACAGTTAAGATTATCTGATATGATATTAATTTCTATATGTACCTAAGATATCTGAAGATAAAAATTTCATCTTCACAATTACAGATTCAAGTCTGTCATTGAACCATATTTTATATATTTGATAAATCTGTTAACTTAGGAATTTTAAGACCTGGGCACTTCTCGCCAACAAAACACTACACGGGGGTGATACAGTAGATTTAAGATATGTTATTGACCTTAATCATGAGAAAGTCTCTATACATATATGTATATCAAGCTATACATATGTGTTGCGGGACTGGACTGGGTTGATCATCAGCAACCAGGTAGCTCAGTGGTAGAGTGTCCGTCTAGAGTTCGGACGGTCCGGGTTCAAACCCCGGTCTGGCTACTACACTTTCTCCTCTCCTGTTAAAATTTGACGCCCAGCTAAAATACCCACAGTGGTGGTATAAGAGACTTGTGTGTCTTCGAGGACGAAGACTTGGGGGGAAAAGGAGGGAGGTGTGTAGCGGGACTGGACTGGGTGGATCATTGGTGACCACGTAGCTCAATTGGTAGAGCAACCGGCTAGTATTCGGAGGTCCGGGTTCGAACCCCAGTCTGGCCGCTACATTTTCTCCTCTCCTGTTGCATATGTATATCACTGAACATTGAAATATCTGGGTCCCGACAAACTGACAGATGCTTAAAACATATCAAGTTTAAATTCTGCCTTGCTGATTAATTCTGAATTAATACAATTACAATTTTTGACAATTTACCGTACTTGGTTGTTAAAGTAAGACTTGTTCTCTTGTGTTACTGGCTAGCAAGAGAGCCAGAAGAAGAAACAAGAGGCCCACTAGACCTGTATGACCACCTATAACATGCCACATACTATTGTAATTTCACTGGTGAATCTGAAGATGAAGTTTAGAATAGATATTTTTTGTGAAACCATGATTGTATAATCATACCATAAAATGGTCACTGTGACTACTAGCTTTTCAATAATTTTCAAATTTTGATGAGGCAGAAAAATACAACAATCCTTGGGGAGTCAGAGTCTCTGTTGAAGCAACATTTTTTAGTTTAAAGTCTCCTCCACCAAATATGTATAAACGCTCCAGCCCAAATGATCTGATCAGAATAAAAAAAAAAAAAGACAAGAATTAAAACTTTCAGTTTATCTCAGATTCCTATTTTGGACCATTCCCTGCTACCCCAATTGAAACCCAAGCCCCTATGTTTATATAATATTGAGTCTCCTTAATCAATCTAAGAGAGGAATCAATATAAACGTTCAGCTTGATGCCCCAGACCCCATTATTATGAAATTGGTTCCCCTCCCGCTAAGGATGCCCCAGAGCAAATCAAGACAAACACTTTAACTTCCAACAGAAGAAGGATGTAAATGCTATTCCTCTATTTTCTAGATGAGTACCCACACCCCTAAGTCAGAGTCACACCCATCATTAATATGATGTCCTGCATCAGCTTCAGTTAAAGATAATTGAACTTTTATCAAATGAATGTATATTGCTAATAACTTTTCCAGATAAAAAGGAAAAAAAAATAATTACATGCTACTTGTTTTGTGTACAGTATACACACCCTTGTGAATTATCACATTTTTTGTTTACTAAATAGGATGGCTTTGATTTGACAGATATGATGGAGATTATCAGCTCTGACTATCTGATAATGACAGGACTATTCTGGTATCCAGCTGCCTCAGAGAAAACAAAGTAAATAGACCTTCTGGATACCCAACGATTAGCTGTGGTTACAAAGTTCTAATCCCCACCCTGTTTACTGATAGTGTACACTACACAGGGTGTCAGATTAAACAGGTACAGGTCTCACAACTGAGCATCTTTAGATATACCAACCAGTCACAAAGGTTTGTATAACCTTTAACTTAAGCTGATATTTGTTACAAAAAGAAAAGTTAAATGAAGTTAATTGTAATTTTGATTTGGATTCATTTTCATGTTGATCAATATATTTACATGCACTGGAGGGATTTCTTACCTTTGACCTCTGAGAACATAGTTTATCATGCATGCAGACTGACTTACTGTGATACAGGCATAAGAAGTTTTATGCCCTTTCTACAATATAGTCAGATCATACATGTACATGCATCATTGTATGTTATTCAAGAGACCCAATGGGCCTGTATTGCTCACCTGCTTCTAATGCAATTTTGAAGCTGATCTAAGTCATGCATGCAGATGCTGAGCTAATAGCCAAAGTCATGCATGCAGATGCTGAGCTAATAGCCATTTTATTCAAATATAAGAGTAGGTTAGATTTATTCATTAAAATAAAGTTTGTAGCCATTCATGCCAACATATTAATGGCCGCCCAATATTGAGATAAAATAATTTAAAAATCTTATAATTAGCATATTTGACCCATGACCTTAGATATAGGTCAAGGTCATTCATTTGAACAAACTTGGTCGCCCTTTATCCCAGCATGCTACACACCCAATATCAGGTCTCTGAGCCTTTGATCATTGAGAAGTTGGTTTAAGATTTTTGCATATTTGGCTCCTGTGACCTTGAAAGTATGTCAAGGTCATTCATTTGAATAAACTTTGCAGCACTTCATTCCAGGATGCTGCTCTATTATAAGTATCCTGCGCCTTTCAGCAGGTGAGCTAAAATCTTTAAATTGCCTGTACTTTACCTTGGTGCTACATTCTAAGGTTGAACACCTTATCAAGATTCCAAACTATGTCCCCCTCCCGTCAACACTGACCCAACAGCGTCCAAGGAATTCAGAGATCAATGATTTATTTAACAACTTAAATACTTTCTAACCTAGGTAAATGAAGAAAGTACATTATCATGGAATGCTTAGTCAGCAAAACAATGAAAATACATACATAAATGTTAAAATCAGGCATGTTTTTTTTAATTTTTTCAAATGATAAATTTAAATTGCAAGTCTATTTTCACTTTGCTTTATAGATTCACTCATTAATGACTTAGCCACCATGGGTTATGGTATAACTATAAAATACTTCAGACAGAAATAAAACGTAAGAAGACAAAAAAAACTGGGCCACAGTTCTGTTAAAAATCACGAACCTGTTGGAATCCCATTTACCTGGTAATGTAATGCTACGAAATATTATTCAAATGAGTTACAGGTGTGTTATGTTTTCTTATCTGTCCAAGATGAGAAAATTTTACACACCTGTGACTTAAATGTGTGATTTTTTTAAAATAAAATATCTGAGACATGGGTGTAAACCCTACTCTAATTACAGAAAAAAAAAAAATAAAAAAATTCTAAAGCTAAACCTACACTTTCAGATACCCAGTAGTTGTTCTTGTAACGATACATTTGAATTAATTCCATTTTCATATCATATTATTTTGAGATCATGAAAAAAAGTCCTCATTTACATTATATTATATGCTTTGGAACTAAAAACACTTCCAAGATAAATGTGATAGCCAAAAATTCCAAATTCCAAACATTAAATAAAAATATGACAGCTAGGATTGAAGTATTATTCATCCTCATTAATGAAATCATCATCAACCATGTTAAACTCTATGTAAAAGCTGTTGTCAGTTATTATAATAAAAAATGTTTGCTATTTTAACAATTTTACTGTTTTTCTTCTTTTTTTGATTGAAAGATATATATGCCATGAGAAATAATTTCTCCCAAAGAATGTCACCATGAAATTGCACCTGAAGTCACCCCTGAGTACATAAACAGGTAGGTACACATTGTAGTCAAAGTCACCTTATAATGTCCTTCAGTGGCTGTCACTGTTCCGCTTCAATGACCCTGGACCAAGGTCCTACCAAATTCTACCCGAGGGGAAAACCGGTACATGAGCGTAATTGAAATACTCTTCTGTATTCACGTCCAAGTTTGTTGACAGTGAAATAAACATATCACTGTTGTGGACATACAACAAAGCTATATTAAAGTATTGAATTAAAAAAAAAAATTCTCACGCTCAAATTTAATGAGAATAATTTCATCGTCAAAATGTTTCATTAGCACATGTATATATAGACACTTATATTACTGTGTATTCAATAGTATTCCCTTTGTCAATTAAGTATTCAACATGTCTGTAATTGAAAATGTCAGTAAATATTCACTATGAGGTATTGAGTTAGTATTTACTTTCCTATTTTTCTTTGCATTCGACACAAAAGTTTACGACATGGAGAGAGACATAAATTGCAGGGTGATATGCACTCTGTTTTGTGACATGCAAGTCAACATAAAATTGTCAAGATTTCAATCCAGGAATGATGAACGGATCTACCAGCCTGTCAGGTCAGGAGAATATATAAATACTGAATCAACCTAATATATATAATACAACAGGATATATCAAAGAAATGTGGAAGTATCATGCAATTACAAAATAAATATCAAACAACATTTTAAGCACTGAAATTTTTCTGTTAGAAGATATATTGACCTGGCTGGTCTTAGCTCTACTAACGAAATTACATCAGTCAGACTTAGACACCGAGACTTACCTGTTCCTGAAGTTCAGGAGCAGAGAATACGGCAAAGAACATTTAAGTGGTTTTCTCTTAATCCAAGCAATAAACGAAAGTAAAAAAACACTATTGTATCAATTCCCATCAGACACTTTCCATTTTTAACTCATTCCTGGGAGAAGAGGAGCTATCGAGCCTGGTGACACTTTATACCTGTGTAGGTAAATCATGCCGTTGTCTGTCACCCCGACAGTGGACGAACCCACAGGTATATTATCTATCTGTTAACCGACACTTGAAAACGTAAGTATATAAATGTACATGAGGCAATCCTGAGTGAACAGTTCAACAGCCTACAAAACATTAAGGTAAATCTCAGATATGACAGCCGACACCTCCATGCTTTCGCTGTGTAACAGGCACATTCCAGACAGAAGTCACTTAAGAGAAAGTTTTCATTCAATTCATTATTATCTGCTTGGTTAAGCATATCAGAGTATTTAAATATCCCCCGTCTGTGTGTTTAACCATGATGTACTAATTTATAACGCTATTATAACTGAGAAACAGGTGAGATATATACAGGTATGATATTATGATCACATATCTGTCCATGCACCTTGCCTACAGGTCTCTATGCGAATTCCAGAGGTTCGTACAGGTCTACAAATATCAATGACATCATACTACGGTCTGCATGGTCCTACAGCAACCTCTACATATTTGTAGATATATATATATATATATATATATACACTTGACAACTCTCCTCAACACTTGTTCATCTGTCAAATTTGTGACATATCCAGGTAAATCCATCCAGGAAACAGAATCCGTTGACGAGGAAATCACACAAAAATTACTCCAAGTGACAAATGGGCTCGGTCTTGTTAAAGATCGCCTCCTTTCAATTATGGCGTACCATTCATCACGAACATCAAATTAAACAATACACAGGAAATTGATTATTACACAGAAATGCTGTTTCATAACAGTAACATATGTTAAACAAACATTTGTGACAAACACCGTCGGGAGTTATGTGTATAAAGTTCAGCTAGGGCTGTGCTATTGTTATTTAACATGACACAGTACAATACATTTAAAACAAATTACAATATGATCGTTTACAATATCCCATATCTTTATCAGATACAAGTGTTCAAATGACAAAGCCTCTATGTAGATGATTACCTACTAATTGTCAGCATGGCCGATCTATTGTTACACTCAAATTATACGTTAACATAATTGTTACAAACCACAATCAGAAACAGACATTTAACTGAACCCAATTATATAAAGCAGAATCAGATTTTATCGATATGGTACAAACTTTTTAATAACATATTTTCTTTATTTTTGTAATTAGAGAACAATGTATAAAATATATCTGCTGAGTTGATTTTTATTCGAAACTGACCTATAGCGAAGTATGGTAGGTTGTATATATATAGTTTTGATGGATGGGTTGCTAATCGACAATCAATTATTACACAATGGTTTGAAGGATCCCGCTGTCAGACAATGATTTAGTGTTCTCCATCATGGGTGAAATGTTTTTACTGAATACTGAGTAACAGGGCCCTGTAATGTGTCTCATTCTAAATCTCAGGTTCATCCTGAGTGTTACATAAACCAGGTACAAAGAAATCGCAATAACAAACTTCAATTGTCAAAATCCAATATGGCCGCCTGTCAGCCATTTTGTTTTTCAGATCAAACTTGAAATTTAATCCTCACAACTAGGATCTAAGAGGAACCTTATGTGAAGTTTGAGAAAGTTTTGAAGAAATACGATAGTGAGAACAAGTACTGTTTACGGGTGGATGACAGCTAGCTAAGACCCTGGTCAATGTAGGTACATGATTTGAAAAGCCCACCATCTGATAATGGTTGGCTAAAAATCTTCGCATATCAGCTAAACTGTTTGTTAATGTAGCACCATCATGATCATGTAAAAGAAATACCCAAGAATTTCTCATGTGTTGAATACGCTAATCGCCACCAACTCCACAGAAATATCCCGAACATGTACAGGGAGATAATTCAAGGGTGCTAAACAAATAGTCAAAAGTTGCCAAAAGTTTTGATACTTTAGTGATAAGATAGACTTCAATGATGTTAAAACTAGTAGATAAGACGATTAAGAACGAGGTAGCAGTATCTCAGGTGAACACGAGTACAGCAGGTACCTTTGATATCCATAAGTAAACCCAATATAACTTATGTTGCAGAGTTGGAATTCGGCCATATTCGACAACTGATATCTAAATATTCAAGGCTGTCAAGATTTGATACAAAATTTTGATTAGAAATGCCTAAATCATGAAAAGTAATAACTGTATCACATAAAACATTTTTTGTGTATAACTTTTGATGTTTTCGTGGTTGCTATGGAACAACAAATATAACTACAATGAATATTGTACTATTATTATATCATTGTTGGATAGGCTAACCACGAATGTTTGTATGGGTCCATGAATTAATTTGAAAGCTCCAAACCATGATAGAAAGTTAACACAAATATTTCATGTTATACAGTAGCTGTCAGATATATTCAAAATAAAAAATTATAATGAAAATCACAGTTTTGATAAAGGATCGCAAGACGCTCCCAACAATGAAAATTTAGTGTTAGTTTCCAATATAACTTGGTCTGTAAAAAAAAAACAACAAGAGATACCAGAGAGATCTCGGCAATCACCATTGAGTTTTATTAGACTGAACTATTAGAGTGTTACTCTATTTTTCTCTTCCTCTTAATCATTTGATAACAAGCTGACCCTACATATTAAATCTGAAAAGATCCATCCAGAACTCTCTATGAAATAGGGTTAACAAACATCAACTTATACAAACTGATTCTAAATGAAATTCGAGAAAGATCCACCATGAACTTTCTAAGAAATAGCAATAACAATCTTCAACTGACAAAATTCAAAATGGCCACCTGTCGGCCATCTTGTTTTTTCAGATCAATCTCAAAACGGAATATGCACAACTAGGGACCAAGGGGAACCTGCACATGAAATTTAAGATCTATAAAGAGCTTTTGGCGCTGGAGGAAGAGCAATATTTGATTAGCCCACTATCTGATGAAAGCTAGCTTGAACTGCAAAGGATTAATCTTCTATCTTATTGGTCCTGCCCTTCCAGTCTAGATCGAGATCCCTCGTTCATAATTAGTCACCATTCACCCAAGAGTGCTTTATACCAAATTTGGATCAAATCCTTTTATTCTTTGTTATATTTTCCCTATTGGGTCATAGGCCACAGAACCCCGGGGGCCAGACTCAAACATTTATACCAAATTGGTTCCCTTTCACCAAAGGATGCTTCAGACCAAATATAGATACCAAATTTGGTTGTAATTTGTCCAGTGGTTTTGAAGAAGATTTCAATGTAAAAATACATAAATTCTGTACATAACAAATACACAATACTGACCCTGCCCTATCACTTGACTCCTTGATACAAATACACAATACTGACCCTGCCCTATCACTTGACTCCTTGATACAAATACACAATACTGACCCTGCCCTATCACTTGACTCCTTGATCTTAAGGCCATAAAAAGGATTTTTTTTTAAAGATGACCCCATATTTTACCTAGTATTGGGCCCCATCCCTCAGGTCCCTGGTGGTAGTTGTCATGCATGACATGCAGATGATATTCTAGTCAGGGTGCTTAAGGCCAATAGCAACATCATAAGAAAATTTCTTTGGAAATCATCAGAAACACTGATTTTCCTCTTCTTCCGTTATATAAGACACCAAATTAAAATATCACTCAGGAAAGCACAACAACATTCAAAGAAATTGATCGAAAACTGAGAGAACTCCAGACAAGCTTACAACAAATAAATTACACACAATGCACACTAGCTATAGGTTATTCCCTGTAAAAACTGCTCGACATACCGCAACACCAACAAATGTCATGAATTTTTTTCTCAAAATTACATAAACTGTAAATAATAATAAGAAATAATAATTAAGATATCGAATTGCAAGATGTCTTACAGCATTAGCATGTCGACAGCCTTCATCATGTTTTTATCGAGGTTAGTAAAACATGTAAACTCACCACCATAGCTGTTCTTCATCCTGTCATCACATTACATAGCTATCCCACACATCTTCTCCCAGCTGCTGTAACCGAGTGATCTTCACTCAGCCTTCACCATCATATCCAAACTTCTAGTTTCTGTTTTCTTCATTTTCTATTTTAATAAAGAAAAATGTGTTAAAGGATGAAAGTGATCAACACCTCATCAAACTGCACGAAGTTAGTATGTACTATCTAAGTACTTATGGCACTAAACAATAGAATTCATTGTGCTTTAATCAAAGGCGGTGGCATGATAGCTCAGTGGGCTAGAGTGCTGGCCATGTAACCTCAGGTGAAGATCTGATCAATCGAGGTACATGGTTTGATGCTCCCTTAAACCCATGTTGGTTTGTGTTTCTCGGATGGCTGAGAAACGGGCCAGTCTTAACCATCATGGTTGTGTCCCTGGGCAAGACACTTCATCCTTACTGCTCTGAATGGCATGCAATTGGCCTCCCGTATGTTGCTTAGTGAAGTAGTCACCAACTACTACAAGGAAATCCTAAGGAAACCCAGTAAACTAACAAAATATGTCAAAGATACATTTACAAATGGAGCTCTTAAAAACCTTTTTAGTATTTACAACCGAAGTAACAAGATCCAAATTAAGTACTTACAAGAAGTTATTTTCTCCAAGACTTTCTGAATACTAAAATCACATATTTAACTTAATCCTCATCTGTATGTGTACACAAATGTTGCATTACCCTCAGTCTGGTTGAACAAACATAATCTACATCACATTTCCAGGTTTTTTTCCCCCCTACTCCAGAATCTTGTGTTATCACCACACAGCCACTGTCAGATCAAAACATTTTACCATGTTTTCCATCCTCAGCCGAGCTTCCAGGCTCTTCACAGCAGAGTCCAAAACAGTGATGATTTGAATTCTGATATGTTTCAATTTTCCTGTTGCGAAATGAAACTCTGATCTGTCTACTATAGATACATTCGGAGGATTTCTCAAATTGACCATGCGGCAGATAACAAGATAATCAGATGGACCAACCTGCCAATTTTAAGCATTAACAAATGACTAACATCTTTAAATGTCTTGTCAGCATAACTCCTTTATTCTTCAAAAAATTAAGAATAAAAATCATAGAATTCATTACATAAAATTTCGCATCAGGGTTAAAGGAGCCTATCAATACTTTGGTTAGTCACTTTATTTTAATCATATATGATGCTGCCAATAAACTTTTCATACATGAACATTAACAGGCTTAAGGTGATAATCTGACCAAGCTTTGAACATTAAAATTGCAGGCTATATCTGATACACGCCCTATGCAAGTATTGGGGCCAACTTTTTTCTACATAGAACATAAGGCATCTAACATCACAGAAAACATGGGAAGGAACCAATCTGAGGTATCTGAGTGTGGCTCTAGGGATCATGTACTATGGTACTAAGATACACAGCACACTTCATCAACCACACACAAATATTTGTTTCGTATTTTGAGACTCCATACAACAGCTGTTAATGCTATATAACATCCTGTTGAAACACTTGCCTACAATTTGGCCTCATTTTAATGAGTAAAACATGTGTCCTGATTATGTAAACACCATTTCCCTAATGAGTGGGCAGGATACAAAACATTATCTTACTTTAATAGGTACAAATATGTTAATGATTTGACTATCTGATATTGTTGATTATCAATAAGTTTGTAAACTTAATAAAAAAAACAAGAGGTCCATGGGGTTTGCACCATTACCTGGATATTTCAGTGATCATTAGAAAACACTAGTAGTCATTTAAAGAAGTTACCTCTATTTCCCATATTGGACCCTGCTTCTCCTAGCACTGGGGAACCATTCAGTCATCATTTATGCAGAACTTATTTCCCTTCCCTCAAGGAAGCATCTGACCAAATTTGGTCAAAATCCATTCATTTGTTCATGAAAAGTAGCGATTTAAATGACTTACCTCCATTTTGCCTGACCCTGCCCTCCCAGTCCCAATGGGGCCAGAGTCACCATCTATGCTAAAGTCCCCTTCTCCCCTATGGATACTTCTGACCAAAAAAATCCATTTTATTACTTATTTAGGAGCAATGAAAGACAACTCTGGGATAAGGGATCTCTGAGGTTTTTTGGCAATTTGAAAATTTGTTATAATTAAGTAAAAAATAATTATGTAGTTGAGAATAATTTTTCAAGAGGGTCTTGGCTCTTTCAAAATACCTTTGAAAATCTGACAATCTAAATTAATTCAAGAAAAGGTGCGACAAGCAGTTTCTTAAACCTTTGATTTTATTGTTTCAATGTTACATAATTATATAATGAGTGATAATTTGTTTAGCTCATTACTGAGATTTGAGCACAACTCCTGTGTAATACCCCTATGTATTATATATGATAACTACACAACATTAATATCCTATAGCCTATGCTATAATTCCATCCATCTTACACAATTGTTTCATACCTTATTTGCCAACACTCAAAAGTCTTTCCCTGAGGTGCTGGGGCCAACCCAATGAATTGTACCCAGGCTGCATATATGCATAAGGGAAAAAAATCATTGGGATGGTCCAAACACAGACGAGGAATATTTTTGCCTGTTGACTGATCAACTAAAGGCATATGAAACAGCTGTTTTGTTACCTAACTAAAAATAATCAGATATAGGTCATTTATACATCATGAACAGATCCAGAAAACCCTCGTCCTGTACCATACATGAGCAATCGTGATCAGAAAGATGCTTCATCATAATAAATTGAATAATAAAGGACATTTTTGTCTTGTTCATTATACACTGGTTTGATATAGCTGGCATATCCGTTCATCATTCCTGGATTGAAATCTTGACTGCACACCAAAATATATGGAAGAAACGTTATAAATGCTGTGTTGGATGCAGATCTACATTTTTTAAAATAATCTTATCATCCTTTACTGTCAGATTAACACAGCAGCATGATCTGGCTCTGCTATATATATAGGCACACTTGTTCAAAATGTTGTTAAATTTTTAAAAAGTATGGCTCATACAGGAAATAAATTTTACAAAAAAAAAAAAAAAAAAAAAAAAAATCATATACATGTACATGTATATATATATACAAATGTACACAAGGATTTGATGTGCCAGGGAGGCACAGATTTAAAAACCTAAATTGATGGCAAAAATACATTCTAGTGACATCTAGTAACCTGAAACAACTTCTGGACATCTCATGATCTGGACTGAATATCCCTTTTTATTCCCGTTATTTTAGATATTTATATAACGATTAAAGATGCTTCATCACTGACAGACTATTTATGATTAATTAAAAACAAAAATATAATGTAATATTCCAAAGGTACTTTACACACACTCCAGCCAATGTGATGCATCACAATGATTAAAACATTGTCAACAAAGTGGTATAGCCCCCCCCCCCCCCCCCCCCCCCCATGTTGGCACCACAAAATAAATCATGACACAATAATTCCATGATTCCCTTGTCTTGATTGTCTTGAAGATGGCTGATGATGAAGATCAAAACCTTTTAATCATGTTGACCAGTATCAGTCACAATACAATATAGATAGTTCAACTTCAAGATCACGATACATTACTTTAAGTAGAGTTTGCCCCTCCCAAGGGGAAAATGTGATTTTAATTTTAGACCAGTAGATCTACCTTAAGACTTGACCATTTCTAAAGAGAGTACAGTAGATTCTAGAGCCTACAATATTAACATTAATTGTACTCGACTCGGACATGTATTGGTCCCGCCTCTCAGACCCCAGGGTACCATATTATTTATAAGTTTGGTTCCTCTCATATAACATCTCATTTTAATGCAAATTTTTTTATCAAAATTGGTTCAGGGGTTCTGAAGATGTCAAAAACGATGAAAAGGATGACATCGCTCATTCTGACTCTTCCATTCAGATGACCTCAAAATACTCCTGTTCCCTCTCTCAAAATATGGTCATTTTCAACATCAACCAGCAAAACGAATACCTACCATTTTGCATGCTAGAACCAGAGACGTGATATATACGTCTCTGCTTGAACCTCGAACCAGACGACAAAATTTCCCCGCGAAATGAAACTCAATGAAACTCGGAACTCTCCTGACTTTCACTACACATGCGTACTGCAGTTTTCCGCGAAATTTTAAAGGACAGCAGAATGAATTCTTTGACGTGATTGGGATCTTTATGAGGTGAGATCGTGACTTCATGGTCGTGTTATTTGTTGCTGTTTCTCTTGTTTATATTTATCTACAAGACACAACGTTTATTTTCAAAAATTGAGCCCGCACGGGGCTAAATCAAACATTACATGTTACATAATGTTGAAATTAAGTACAGTACAAACCAAATGTGCTACGAACGATACGTACAGTTGTATGTAACCCTGGTAAATACTAGCCGCAATATATCGCTCAGCTAGAAAGATCTTCTCTTTAGCTCGATCGGTTTAAGCTTAATTAGTTAACTAGCCACAGAGGAATGTGCGACCGAGCTCATATATCAAATCATTAGTAACTTTCCCCTGTGTAGTGTGTATGAACCCCCTCCTCGTCATACTTTTACGTTGTGTACGGAGGATATCTGTAACTCCATCGGGTTAGTATTTATCATAAAGTTTATACTAGGACAGGATTTGGGCTGATCATGACTGTACATGTATGAATACACTGCTTTCACTGGGGTTGATAAACATAATGCATCACAACAATAACCCTTCACCCTAGCATGTGCACCAGGGTTGAATATGTTATATGACACAGGCAGTAAAATGGATCATCATTACATGTATGTCAGATTGAGCTAATTGTGTCAAGTAATGTCTTAGTCCTTGATTAATGAAATTTATAAATATGGGTACCTTTATTTATAGCCTCTAAACATGACATGGTATAATGTATGGATGTTTCTCCCGTAATGTAGTTTTCCATCGGCACAATTGCTATACAGGAACAAGTTAAAAGCTAGCCAGCATGTGCACCCATGCCATACCACAGCCTGATGTGGCTACACCTTCTATACAGACTATAGCTAGTGGCTGTCATTTTATTCATAGAGTACATGCAGGTATACTTGGACAGGAATGTGATTTACAATGTATGTCTCATAAAATTTAACCTTGTGTATGTTATTTCAAATCTCGTCAAAAGTAAAACAAAATTTTATATCCAATAGTTCTTGAACATTATAAATAAATCATTAATATTTAGTTACATCGCTTGATTTAAAAAAAAAAAAAGTTAGTGTTAAGATAAATCTTTCATGCGTATCAAACTTTATTAAAGCTTTGATGGTGATGTATAAGTATCAAAACTCGCTGATAAAAATAGCCCTCTATGAAGGCCACCTCTCTATAAAGGACATTAATATTGTTTGCCTTGTCCCTTGGGTGTTATGCACAGGTTTTACCAAATATCAATTAAGTCAGTTGGTACCTATACTAACATCGATGGTAAATTTCAAAATATCTTTATGAATTGATTACCTGAATATATCAGAGTTGAGCAGAGATTGATAATCTGATGAGAGGCCTAGGGATGTGTTCATTTGAAGTGAGAGGCTTTTCTCTGCCTAGGTGTTTGTTTATTTGTTTGCTTGCTGGGTTTATCGCCCTATGGACAGCGAGGGTCATATTGTGGTGGGCCTCCTTGTAGTAGTTGGTGATTACCTCACTGAACAACATATGGGAGGCCCGTCGCATGTCATCCAGAACAATTAGGGTAACTTTAAAATGTCTTGCCCTAAAAACAAACCACGGCAGCACATGCAGACCGGCCTGTTTCTCAGCTTCTTGAGAAACACAAGCTGACATGGATAGGGAACGTCAAACCATATGCCGCGGATCTTCACCTGAGGTTAAGTGGCATGTGCTTTAACCAACTGAGCTATTGTGGCTCCCTAGCTACCTGCCCGTCCCCTAAATTAGGTTTATTCTACCTTTTATTATTGTAAATATTTTCTAGAATTGAAAACATTTGCTAGGACTCAATGAATGAATACATTTTACATGTTAAATATCAATAATTTTTGTTTTTTTTCCCCTTCAGCAACTTATGATGAAAGAATTCTAAGCTTGATTGCTGAGTGGAGCAAGGATGAATAGAGTTGTTGCCCTTGTTGACATGGACTGTTTCTATGTCCAGGTAGAACAGAAACTCCAGCCTCAGTATAAAGGAAAGCCATGTGCTGTAGCACAATACAAAAAATGGAAGGGTGGTGGGTAGGTAATAAGTATTAAACATCCTACTGACTTAAAATATACATATAGGAGGTTTGAATTTAGACACATATACAACATGGCAGAAACAGGTACTTACATTCATTGAACATGTTGGAATGTCTCTATGAAAAGACAATTTTTAGAACTTTTTCCTATGGTCTTTCGGGGGCCCTATTCCCAATTGAAATTATTTCATATTTAAGTTTACTCAAGAAAACATCTTTCCCAATTTACCACCTTCTTCCCAAAATAAGACAAAAAGGCCCCATCCCAAACAAGTGAGAAAGGGCCCTGTTACTTCAATCAAGAGATAATATTTCATAAGAAGGACTGTATAAGTACATGTATTAGAATTTAATGGTATTATAAGCATATGATGTCAAGTATTTTTATAAATGGGCAATTAATCAGTGGTTGATACATGTACATAACTCTATGTCTGGCAAAAATGAACTTTGATTTTCTCTTCCTGTTAAGACTGATAGCGGTTGGATATGAAGCGAGGGCCTTTGGAGTGAACAGACAAATGATGGGAGATGACGCCAGAAAGAAGTGTCCTGGTCTACACCTGTTTAGGGTACCAGAACTCCGAGGCAAAGCTGACCTCACCAAGTAATAATACGAACCTAAGGATCAAATATCCTAGAAATGTTTCTTGTTTGGAATTAATTAACACAAAATATACAATTTTGCTGCTTTTGGATTTGATCTCTTTCCTAGCAACAATGAAATCACCCTGTTACTCCTTTCCCTAGCAACAGTATAATCACTGAAATTCTCTTCCCTAGCAACAATGAAATCACCATGTATCTTTTCTCTTGCAACAATAAGATCACCTTGTGAAGTATGTTTGAGAATATGGTTCCCCTTTCCTAACCATTCTATAACTTTGTATACCACAGATACAGGGAGGCTGGAGCGGAGGTAATCACGGTCCTCAGTACGTTTAGTCAGTGTGTGGAGCGAGCCAGTGTTGACGAGGCCTACATCGACCTCACGGACGAGGTTGACAGGCTGATTCAGCAGACAGACAGGATCAAGTCCACAGACCTTTCCAACACTCACATTGTGGGATATGATGGTAATAATTAGCGTATACTAGTAGCCATTTGTTAATTATTTTCAGTTGTTTTTTGTTGGTTTCTTGATTTTTACCCAAAATCAGGTATTACTGTGGATGGTACTGTAGGCAATCCTAAACTTTGTATAAAGATGTGGGAATTAAAAGAAGTTACATATTTGGGTAGAACGTCTTTGTTCCAAACATTTAGCTCCAATACACAAGTGGAACAGTCAGCAAACTTTAGCATTGATGAAAAGCACAACACCAATATATGAAATATAGGTCACTGTGACCAGTATTCTCTGATGTCGACTTTGCAGTCTGACCACATTGAAGCAGCATCAAGTGTAGATATTATCAGTTTTACAAACACTTTTCATTCTTATTGACCTGTAAATTTACAGGAGAACATGGAGTAGAGGATTGGCTAGCCTGTGCCTATGATGGTGAGGAACTGAGCGAGGCTAACCAGCGTCTGGCCACAGGAGCCAAGATAGCGGAGGACATGAGGGCTGCAGTTTACAGGGAAACGGGATACAGATGTTCAGCAGGTATCGGCCACAATAAGGTAAAAAACTGTCGACTTAAAGTTACAGGTTAACAGGAACAGATATTCAGTATCGGTCACAATAAGGTAAATACTGTCGACTTAAAGTTACAGGTTAACAGGTTAACGGTACAGATGTTCAGCAGGTATCGGTCACAATAAGTTAAAAAACTGTCGACTTAAAGTTACAGATTAACAGGAACAGATATTCAGTATCGGTCACAATAAGGTGAATACTGTCGACTTAAAGTTACAGGTTAACAGGTTAACGGTACAGATGTTCAGCAGGTATCGGCCACAACAAGGTAAAAACTGTTGACTTAAAGTTACAGGTTAACAGTTAAGATGTTCATTATCGGTCACAATAAGGTAAAAACTGTCGACTTAAAGTTACAGGTTAACGGTATAGATGTTCAGTATATATCGGTCACAATAAGGTAAAAACTGTCGACTTAAAGTTACAGGTTAACAGGTTAACGGTACAAATGCTCAGTAGGTATCGGCCGCAATAAGGTAAAAACTGTCGACTTAAAGTACGAGGTTAACAGGTTACGGGACAGATGTTCAGCAGGTAATCGGTCACAATAAGGGAGTTAACAGGTTAACGGTACAGATGTTCAGCAGGTATCGGTCACAATAAGGTAAAAACTGTCGACTTAAAGTTACAGGTTAACAGGAACAGATATTCAGTATCGGTCACAATAAGGTAAATACTGTCGACTTAAAGTTACAGGTTAACAGGTTAACGGTACAGATGTTCAGCAGGTATCGGCCACAATAAGGTAAAAACTGTCGACTTAAAGTTACAGGTTAACAGGTTAACGGTACAGATGTTCAGCAGGTATCGGTCACAATAAGGTAAAAACTGTCGACTTAAAGTACCAGGTTTACGGTACAAATGTTCAGTAGGTATTGGCTGGTGGCTTGAGGCCAAATAACCACGAATAATAATTTGTGAACCGCTCTGAGAGCACTGTTTTGCTGTGATTGATATATAAAACTTGAATTATTCATTATTGTTATTAAGTGTATTGTATGTGTGTGTGTCATTTTGGTTTCATTTTGGTTTCATACTTTTTGTGTACGTTTCAGATGCTAGCCAAACTTGTGTGTGGTTTCCACAAACCTAACAAGCAGACAGTTATTCCCCAGGATTCTGTGACTGGCCTGTTCAGTACTCTCCCTCTAACAAAGATGTAGGTCATACACAGATATATTACATAGAAAGATGTAGGTCAAACACCGATATATTATATAGAAAGATGTAGGTCACACAGATATATTACATAGAAAGATGTAGGTCAAACACCGATATATTATATAGAAAGATGTAGGTCACACCGATATATTACATAGAAAGATGTAGGTCAAACACAGATATATTATATAGAAAGATGTAGGTCATACACCGATATATTACATAGAAAGATGTAGGTCACACAGATATATTACATAGAAAGATGTAGGTCATACACAGATATATTACATAAAGATGTAGGTCAAACAAAGATAAATTACATAGAAAGATGTAGGTCATACACAGATATATTACATAGAAAGATGTAGGTCACACAGATATATTACATAGAAAGATGTAGGTCACACCGATATATTACATAGAAAGATGTAGGTCAAACACCGATATATTATATAGAAAGATGTAGGTCACACAGATATATTACATAGAAAGATGTAGGTCACACCGATATATTACATAGAAAGATGTAGGTCAAACACCGATATATTATATAGAAAGATGTAGGTCACACCGATATATTACATAGAAAGATGTAGGTCAAACACCGATATATTATATAGAAAGATGTAGGTCATACACAGATATATTACATAAAGATGTAGGTCAAACAAAGATATATTACATAGAAAGATGTAGGTCATACACAGATATATTACATAGAAATGTTAGTTTTTCACCCAGTAATAACTTCTATAGCAATTAACCAGTTATAATTTTGAATATTAACAACAAAGGTGTCACCAGAGTAAAATAATGAGAAAAAATAAAGAATCTTTTTGATGTTACTTAGGTCTTTTGTTTATAGTTTTAAGAAGTATATCTTACAAGTAAAAAGAAAATTTAGTTCATTAGTCAGTTTACTTTAAAGTGAAATACTGGTCACCATGACAACTAAAATGGTTTCTACTTGAAAGGACAAAATTTGCATATTTTGTGCATGTATTTTGAAAAAACAATCTGAAACAGGGTATAGAGATTGATATACTGCATCTTGTCTTTTCAAACATGGCAGACGACATCTCGGAGGAAAACTTGGTCAGTCAGTCATGGAACAACTTAGGTGGAGAACATCGGTGATCTTTGTCGTTTTACGGACCGAGAACTCCAGCAGTATTATGGAGATAAAACAGGGTACAGTTTCCAGATGAATGCTTTAATCGTTTATAATCTGCCATTAAGCCAGAAGTCTTGGCATTCTTGTTATTTTTATTGTTAATGTGTTAATTTTGAATCATTACGAATATCGGTGTATTGATATTAAATGTTGGTAATTAGTTACATGTACCTTATATTTCAAATCGATTGCACTGTTACAAAAGTGGGAAATGATCGTTGTCATCGGTATTCGATGTGATGTCAGAATTATACCTACATTGCTTTAAAATAGATCTGATGGTATTGATAGTTAAGTGTCTTAGCCAATCAGAGGGGAGAGTTAAGTGTCTTAGCCAATCAGAGTGGAGTTAAGCCAGTGAGGATTCAGATTCATGCAGCTTTTGAAAAATTTTCATATTTCAATTAAATGATTTAAAAAATAGCAGATATATATGTATTCTTTCAAATAAAATGTGATAGCAGAGCTATGTTGTGACTCACTGGCCTACCAGCCTTGTAATTCTGGCTGCATACAAATTGTACCTGGTCCAACATTACACAGGTACTGGCTGTACGAGGTTTGTCGAGGGATAGAGAGAGAACCGGTGGCTGCCAGACAGCTTCCTAAATCTATTGGCTGCAGCAAAAATTTCCGTGGCAAAGAGGCTTTGGATACCCGTGAAAAGGTACAGGGAACAATAAAACAATAGTTCTGTTCATTTGTTGATGATTAAAGGAAATATTTTAAAATATAATGTTGGAATTTTTTACAGAATCCAGGATTTTAATGCAGTAATCTTACATTAAAGACTGTGGGAAGGGAGATAAATCTGCTATACTTCAGATAGAAGTGGTCACAACTCTGACGTTCTTTTCTGGGAGGATGTTATATTAGAAAGATATGTTGTTGCCTTGAATAAAGAGTGTTCATACAAATTTTGGCAGGTGAGGTTCTGGTTGTCGGAGTTATCAGGAGAAGTTATTGAGAGGCTGGAGAAAGACAAAGAAACAGTAAGCAACCATTCCTCTGATCATACTGAACCAGTTAGTAATACTGAACCAGTTAATCGTACTGAACCAGTTAATAATACTGAACCAGTTAATAATACTGAACCAGTTAATCTTACCGAACCAGTTAATCGTATAAAACCAGTTAATCGTACTGAACCAGTTAACTAAATCTCTGCTTAGCTACATTTTCAATGTCTGGAATTAAAGCTATTTTAGGGGCTATTTACATCTTGAGTGATACAGATCACCATCATCATTTCTAGTCACATTACTTAGCTGTTACCAGATGATCTTGTGTCACTTTCAGTACCGTAAAATTGTGTGTCTAGCTGTAACATACACATTGTAAAGAAATAGTGAGCTGTTGTATATGTATTCCAATCTGGATTAAATGAAAATTATAATGAAAATTAAACATTTGAAAAAGCTTATATCAACAATGGTAACATGATTTAGATGATATAGTTTGATATACAACTTTCATAAATCGTTTGTGGATTTTATACCCTACAGAATAAAAGAGTTGGCCGCTCATTGACCATCAGCCTGCGATACCAAGGCAGCCCGTCTGTGTCGGCCTCCAGAGTGTGTGCACTGACGCGATATGACAAGAAGAAGATTCAAGATGATGCACTCTCCCTTCTACGGAAGTTCAACACCTCTGCTCCACATCAGGCAGCATGGTAATAATGTACAGTGTAATTAAACTGGGATAATATTCAGAACATCATTAGAGCCCCGCACGAAAGAGCGGGTGCCCTATAGTAATCATCGTGCTCGTCCGTCCTTGCATCCATCCATCCGCCAGCACTTTAATTTCCATGCAATGACTTGAGTTTCCTTTGGCAGATCCTACTCAAACTTCATACAGTGTTAAATTATTGAAAGTGCTTGCTTGGCATTGCTTTTCTGTGCCAAAGGTCAAAGGTCAAGGTCACTGCTGCTAAATATAGAAAATCAGTTTCCATACAATAACTTGAGTTTGCTTTTGCCAATCAAACTGATGCTTCATATAATGTTTCTTTGTTAAAGTGCTTGCTTTTATAAGCTCCATATTCTACTGTCAAAAGTGTATTATTTATTGTGTGTTTTGTTGGTATTTATGGCTACTTCAGGGTTGCCAGTAATCTGTCGGACTGACCGGCCATCCAGGCTTCCAACTTAAATATTTTTTCTGCTGTTTTTCATTGAAACTTAACATTGGTGTTACACTGTGATGTACAATAGGGGTTTAAAAAACCTAAGGTCAAGGTTTCTAAAAATAGAACCCAAAATATACTGTCAAAAAGTATCATCATTTTTTGCTTGAACAGTTTGTACTTTTTGTTGGTTCCAGGACGCCAGCCATTATTTGCCTTGGACTGTCTGCTGGTAAATTTGAGGAGGAATCGGGAGGGAACTCCATCACATCGTTCTTAGGCAACAAAACTAGCACCATGGAGACAATGTCATCACCGACAGCTTTAAAGGGACAGAAAGGCAGCATCGCTTCCTTCTTCAAATCCAATGTTACAACGTCAAAATGTGATCAAACAGACGAACGCAGAGATTTTACCTTTGACAGCAGTGAGGATGCTAATATTGATTTGTCTTCACAAAAAATGCCAAGTTCATCCGGAGTACTTGAGAAGGATACAGCAGGTACCGAGTGTGATAAATTGTCTTCACGCAAACGAAACAGTTTGGGTGGAATCGAAAGTTTCTTTAGAAAAGGTCAGACTACCGAAGGAAATTCCAGAGAGGAAGCCAGTCTAGATATTGTGTCAGATTCTCAGAAAGTAGGTAAAGATTCTATATCCATGCTAGAACATACAAGTGTTTTCACTGGTGCCTCGGACAAAACAGAGAAGAAAGGATTTTTTGCCTCTAGGAAAAATGTTACTGATATTGTACCACAGGAGAGGCAATCTGAAGTTGATAAAGATACAGGTACCTCTATAGATGAAGATCTGCTGCAATGTCTGCCAAACGATATTCAACGGGAAATATTGCATCAAATTAATCCATTTAGTCCTGAAACTTCAAAAAATATCACATCATCGTCGTCACCAAATCCTGGATCTAATGACTCAAAGGTGTGCAGTATTTCTGATTCAGCCATGGCCGGCAACTTTGACGAGGATTATCATCTTTGTGAGAAATGCCAGAAGAGAATCCTGGCTTGGGACCTACCTGAACATATGGATTTCCACTTTGCACAGGACCTACAGAACTCTCTAGCGTATAAATCTCCCGTGGTAAAGCGTAAACATGACAGCACATCACCAACGAAAAACAAGAAACTTAAAACCAAGCAATCAAACTCCAAGACTATTGATAGTTTCTTTGGGAAACAATGAACTCAGTCAAGCATTTAAATAATTTGAAGATTTTAGATTTGGTTTAGAAAGGTAGCACTGTACATCAGAAGGCTTACAACATTAACTTACCACACTTATTACCACACAGGCCCTAGACCCATACCTGTCACCCCTCCCTAAACATATTACTACACAGGCCCTAGACCGATACCTGTCAACTGTCCCTAAACTTATTACCACACAGGCCCCTCGACCCATACCTGTCACCCCTCCCTAAACTTATTACTACACAGGCCCTAGACCCATACCTGTCAACCCTCCCTAAACTTATTACTACACAGGCCCTAGACCGATACCTATCAACTGTCCCTAAACTTATTACCACACAGGCCCTCGACCCATACCTGTCACCCCTCCCTAAACTTATTACCACACAGGCCCTCGACCCATACCTGTCACCCCTCCCTAAACTTATTACCACACAGGCCCTAGACCCATACCTGTCAACCCTCCCTAAACTTATTACAACACAGGTCCCAGACCCATACCTATCAACTGTCCCTAAACTTATTACCACACAGGCCCTCGACCCATACCTGTCAACTGTCCCTAAACTTATTACCACACAGGCCCTAGACCCATACCTGTCAACCCTCCCTAAACTTATTACAGCACAGGCCCTAGTTCCATACCTGTCAACCCTCCCTAAACTTATTACTGCACAGCCCCCAGACCCATACCTGTCAACCCTCACTAAACTTATTACAACACAGGCCCCCAGACCCATACCTGTCAACCCTCACTAAACTTATTACAACACAGGCCCCTAGACCCATACCCGTCGACCCTCCCTAAACTTATTACTACACAGGCCCCAGACCCATACCTGTCAACCCTCCCTAAACTTATTACAGCACAGCCCCCAGACCCATACCTGTCAACCCTCACTAAACTTATTACAACACAGGCCCCTTGACCCAAACCTGTCGACCCTCCCTAAACTTATTACTGCACAGCCCCCAGACCCATACCTGTCAACCTTCACTAAACTTATTACAACACAGGCCCCCAGACCCATACCTGTCAACCCTCACTAAACTTATTACAACACAGGCCCCTAGACCCATACCGTACCTGTCCCTAAACTATTACCCACACAGGCCCTAGACCCATACCTGTTTTTTTCCCCCCCCCCCACCCCCCCCCCCCCCCTCCTAAACTTATTACTACAAAGGCCCCTTAGACCGATACCTGTCACCCCTCCCTAAACTTATTACTACACAGGCCCTAGACCCATCCCTGTCACCCCTCCCTAAACTTATTACCACACAGGCCCCTAGACCCATACCTGTTAACTGTCCCTAAACTTATTACTACACAGGCCCTAGACCCATACCTGTCAACCTCCCTAAACTTATTACCACACAGGCCCCTAGACACATACCTGTCAACCCTCCCTTTTTTTTAAGAGGAACTCTTTCTATTCTGTTATCCATAGTTTCCAAAATTCTAATTATTCAAGCAGAAGAAGTAGTCTTGCAATGCAGTTTTAAAAGGTTTTAGTTTTTCAAAGTTTTATAGATGCATTTTTCTTAGACTTGAAAGTTTGAAAATGGATATTTTTTCTGTAATCATATATATATATACATAAATGTGTATTTGTATATTAGAATATTTATGTCTGTCCTGTAATTAATGTGTGTTTTATAATAGCTGGTGAATGTTTTGGATAAATGACATGGTAGATGATTGTACATAGCTGGTCCCTTTAATTTTTTGGTGACGTATAACAGATGTTCACGTATTGTATCATCGTCCGTAATCCACGGCCCTAATGCTCTGTTTGTGAGCGCCAAGATGGTAGGTTACCAACAATTGTATTTCATAAACACTCATTTTGAGATGTTTTCCAGGCTATAGAATAGATACATTTCTGTATTTATTTATATACTATGTATATATATTTATTTTGTTTATGCATCAAAAATCTGAAGCCATCCACAATGAAATGTACTAAGTAAAGGGAGGTAACTTCGTCTCCAGATGGATGTACTGTAATTGTGTTATGCGTTTGCATTCCTCTCGCTTTCTACATTGAATCATTCCGGAAATTGAAACAATATCTTGTAAAACTGTGGTACTGTCGTGTCCTGGCACTTTCCGTCTCTGTGACAGCAGGGAAGGTTGTGTCCATTTGTAATCCGTGAAATTATTACGTAAATGTCACTCATCCTTTCCTAAGTTTGTTATTAGTTTCGTGAGCCTGTGTCATGTTTGAGGTCAGTTTATTGCTTGAAGAAATGATTCGCTCTTGAAAGCACTCGCAGAGTGGCTAATGAATATTTCTACCTCTCGGACTGATTTTTTCCAGTAAACCGATGGATAATTGTTGTGAAACTTTGTAGTTAGATACGGAAGAAAAGATGGGTTAGCAAATGTTGTGTTCTGACCAAACATGCTGTGTGCTTTGAGACCATGGTGACAAAGTCGTTTTTTTAGCAAAATCAGAAGTAAAATCACTATTTCTGAGAAATCTGAGGGTCAAAACGTACGTCAATGGACATGTTCCTTCAATCCCAAGAGTCAGATATGATGTTGGGGAGTCAAAAACATACTCTCAATGTTCTACATGGATACCCTGGGTACACGCATTGCTCTAATGGTGCATTTTAGTATGGAGTGGCATTTTATATAATTTTCCTGTTACCATGGAAACAAATAGTTCGAAACCTTAGTATTATCATTTCTGAAGTGTAGCTCCAAAACCATTATTCATGAAACCTGGTAGATACATAGCTATAGTGGTCTAGTATGTGGTGCCTATTGGTATGAAGTGGTTTTTAGTTTTTCATATCAGGGTAATTTTCCTGCAAACATGGAAACAAATTGTTTAAAACCTAAATATTGCATTTTATATGAGCAACCAAATTCATACATGTATGTTTCTATTTCTTTAGCGGGGCACAGGGGATATAATTGGTGACTATTATTTTATTTACTAAGTAAGTTTATTTCAATCTCTTGTGTACAGCACCTATGTGTGGCTTATTGTCAGGTTTTGATGAGATTTGGTATATAGGTGTAGTATGTCACTATAAACTCTGTCCTTTTGGGGGTAACAGTACCTATTACTGCAGGGGTCCTTTTGGGGGTAACAGTACCTATTACTGCAGGGGTCCTTTTTGGGGGTAACGATGCCTATTACTGCAGGGGTCCTTTTGGGGGTAACAGTACCTATTACTGCAGGGGTCCTTTTGGGGGTAACAGTACCTATTACTGCAGGGGTCCTTTTTGGGGGTAACGATGCCTATTACTGCAGGGGTCCTTTTGGGGGTAACGATGCCTATTACTGCAGGGGTCCTTTAGGGGTAATGATGCCTATTACTGCAGGGGTCCTTTGGGGGTAACAGTACCTATTACTGCAGGGGTCCTTTAGGAGTAACGGTACCTATGACTGTAGGGGTCCTTTAGGGGTAACGGTACCACAATTCGTACTTGTTAACATTGTATATAACTTTTACTCCCTTTTACCAACATATATTCCATGTTTATTGTTTTCCTAAATCTTGTTCTGGATATCACATCCTCACCCTTGGGTTGAGATCTAGCTTTCCTGTGTAAGGGGCATTCAAGAGTTATTGTATTTTTTATGCTTCAAGTGTCGAGAGAAAAATTTAACTAAAGTGACCCAAAGTTGTTTATTTGCTCTGTTTTATCTTTATGAGAATTACTGATTTCTTCAGGGCGGCCGCGTTGTCGGAGTGGTTAAGGTGTCCCCACACTTTATCACTAGTCCTCCACCTCTAAAACCTGGCACGTCCTTAAATGACCCTGGCTGTTAATAGGACGTTAAACAAGCTTCCAGTGTAGTAAAGTCTCAGATTCTCTTGATACATACAACAAAAAAATTATAGTTTTCTATAAATTTATTGACATAGATGTTTGAATTTGTCATCACTATTGAACGAAGCACCCATAAAATTGTGTACATCACAACAATAGCAAAAATTCTCCAATAGACCCACCACACATCTCATTTGTCCACATACTCATATCCTGTACATCCACACACTAACACACAGACCCTAGCACTCTCCTCGATCACAGGTACAACCTTCAACATTTAACGTGGTTATAGGCAGGTTTCCTGTTGTCTATTGCTTGGTTTATGATATCACTCTGACACGCATGACTACACATAAAACATTGCCCAGTACATCACACATCTATAGGTAACAGTTAAAATCACCCAACATCAACTCGTGGCCGGTATCCATTCTCAGTTGAAATAAAATCAACAATTTTGAAAAAAATCATTAATATTGTCGTGAAATAAACAACAATATTTAACTGAGTTTTTAAATTAAAATTGATAAATAATAAAGATGTTTTTATAAAAATTCTAAAAATGAAATGGAGAAATGAGATTTTCAAGAATTTTTTGTTTGTTTTTGAGATACATGTATATATATTTATATTTAATTTGATATTTGGATCGAAATTTGTTGTTCAATGTACAGCTGACTGAAACAATGTTTATAAAATGAAATAATATCAAATTAAGTGAATGTTGGGTGACGGATAATAAATAATGTCTAGATCATGGTTTGCAATGCCAGCATGCATCCCATGATGTTTGTCTAGTACATAAAACACAATGGTAAATCCTATGGGCCTCCGCGGAATGTATCAACAGTTTGATAGCGGAATGATGAATAAACTTTCACATACAGCTTTGATGTTTTATATTCTGTAGTAATTATTAAAACAAGTTACAGAATATTGTGCTTCAGTCAACCATGACTGGTCAAATTAGAAAAAAAAATTAAAAAAAAGAAAGAGATCCCAGAAGGATCTTTATTTGTTCTATGAAAGACTAATCTTTTCTCTACTTTTCCGTTCTTTTCCCTCTTCCTCTTAGGTAATTATTCGATAACAAAGGTAATTATTCGATAACAAGTGGAACCTGCATATGGAGTGCAAAAAAAATTGAAGAAATTTCTGAGAAATATAAATTTCAACAGTCAATATCAAACATGGCTGTCTGTTGGCCATTTTTCTTGAAAGATCTGACTCAAAATTGAATACACAACTAGGGACCACGGAATCTATTAATCAAGTGTATGAAATATCCTTCATTAATTCTCAAGAAATAGCAATAACAAACTTCAACTGTCAAAATCAAAGATGGTGCCTTTCAGCTATTTTGTTTTTGTAATCAAAATCAAAGTTGAATGGACCAAATATTCAAGTGTAGTTTTAGAAGTATCACTGCAGTACTTCTCAGGAAATAATGATAACAAATTTCAATTGTCAAAATCCAAGATGGCAGCATGTCAGCCATTTTGATTTTCAGATCAGACTCAAATTTGTATAGGCAAAACTAGGCACCAAGAAGAACCTATATGTGATGTTTGAGAAATATCTTTACTTCTCAAGATATAGCAATAACAATATTTAACTGTCAGAACCCAAGTAGGCTGCTTTTGCCATTAATTTTCTCAGTTGGACTCCTTGGTTAGCATAACTAGGAACCCTAGTGAACTTACATGTGAAGTTTGAGAAATATCCATCCTGTACTTCTCAAGGAATTGTGTTAACAAGAATTGTTTACAGACGGACGGACAGACAATGGACTAGGAACACAGGGTGATTTAGTCCACCAAAAACTAAAACAAAATTACATAACAGTGATATTAAATAAATTTGATATTCAGATTTTGTTGTGAGAAGCATGAGGTTGTAATATAGATATTCTGATATCTAGTATCAGATTGGTGTGCGCTGCTATACAAATATATATATAAAAAAAAGATCTATATATCTCAGTGGAAAACATGACAGGTTTTGTTCAAACTTGCAGCAGTAGATTATATAAACTTGAATTTAAGAATTACACCATATGGTGTTGAGAGTAGTGACGAGATTACAACAAAAACAATTCAAGGAAAGGAGATTGGTCAGAATGATACTTCGTGATACTGATCAGGTACCGTGGTACAGATGGAATGTCATACAAAATACATAAAATGTAAAAATTGAGCTTTTACTAATTTTACAACTGATTTTGGCAATACAGCTGGATCAACATTGTAGTGTTACATTTATTAAGATTATCAGTAAAATTGCCAATGGTTTACCTAAACTATATTAGGGTTACCTCCCTTTATTAGGATCATCAATAACAAGAAAATTGCCAATTTAACTCTCTTGACAAGGTTTGCCCCTTATCCTTATCCTTTATCAGCAACATCAATAGAAGTTTGCCAATGGTTTACTTCCATTTATTAGGAGGTTTACCTCCCTTTATAAGGGTTACCTCCCTTTATTACGTTTACCTCCCTTTATTAGGAAAAAGAGACTTTTCCTATGATTTGGGGTTTTGATTGCATTAATAATTTAATAAAGATATATACAAAAAAAAATTAAATTAAATTAACGTAAAAATCAATGATAACATTCTTTTTATAACTATGAATACTAAATACCAGTAAATTAATTATTTTCAAGACCATATTGAAGTTTCTCTCATCCTCCAGTCAACATCTGCTGCCTTTCTACACTTGTAAACATGTCTGTCTTTGAAATAGAATATCTAACTGGTAACAGGAATATAACAAATGTGGATACTTTGAACTACTGGATTTTAACATTGCTGAATTTTTGAAACATTGCTGAATGTACTGAAACCTTGCTGAATTTACTGAAACATTGCTGAATTTACTGAAACATTGCCGAATTTACTGAAACATTGCCGAATTTACTGAACGTGAAAATTATTGCTTTTCACATGAGTTTAAATCATTAAGGTCCATGAATATTTTTTGGTAATTGAACATCTTAATATTGTTAAGAAATACATACTGTGGAGACATGTATTTAAAAGTTGAAATAAAATAAAAATTGTGAAATGTCTTGTTACCGAGATAATTAATTTGAAAGCAAAACTAATCAGTTAAGAATATTAGCAGAATTGATCTAAAGGAATCAAATAATTAAAAAGCATGTTTCACAAATCATTTAAAAATGCACCAAAAAAATTAAAATACAAATTACCAGTATTTCTAATAATGAGCATCATGGATGAAAATCACAGATTGATCTTGCCAGATTCAACCATTTTGTGGAGCATGCTGTATTGGGACAAAAATACACCAGTAAATTATCTCCCTTTCTGCACCTTTTTTTTCCAGTTGGGATGACATTAGCACTAGTACTGTCGAAAGTGTTTCAGATGCCAGATAATTTTTTCTGTCAATGATAACAAGAGGCCCAGAGCACCTGTATCGCTCACCTGGATATACGAGAGATTATGGCAAAACACCCTACATTTCTACAGAAAAAGGATCTCAAAGAATTTGCTTTACTTCCCCTATTGGGGTGCCCTGCCCCACAGGCCACTAAGGGGCAAGTCCAAATGATTATACAAAACTGGTTCCCCATCACCCAGGGATACTACAGACCAAATATGGATCAAATCCTTTCTTTCCTACAGAAGAATAATTCTAAAAAATTTGCTGCATTCTACATATTGAACTTCGACCCTCAGGCCTCTTGGGGTCAGACCCACCATTCATACCAAATTGGTTCCCCTTAACCCATGCATCCTCTAGACCAAAATCCTTTCATTCCACCAAAAAAAGAAGGATTTTAAGGAATTTGCTATATTTTCCTTATTGGGCCCTGCCCTACATAGGCCAGACCTACATTTAACACAAAATGGTTCCCATTCACATAGGATACTTTGGATCAAATATGGACCAAATCCTTCTCATTCCTACAAATGAAGGATATTTAAGAATTTGCTTTTTTTCCCCATGGGGCCCCACCTAGCAGGCCCCTAGGGGGCCAGACTCACTGTTTTTTTCAAAACTAGTTCCCCCTTCCTCACCCCTGTAAGGATGCTTCACACCAAAGTTGGTTGATGAAGTATTTTTTGCACAAAAAAGTTGACTGACAACAGACGCTGCACCACCGCACCAGCTCACCAGTCCTTTGGACGAGGTGAGTTTAAAAGGAAATGGTTATTTCACTCCATGAAAAGTTTTTAAAAAACCTGTAAACTGTGAAACTGATTGCCAGACATTGTACTGACCAACTGTTTACTACACTGTTGTACAGCTGAGGACAGACTTGGATCCTTGGTATTGTCTACCATGCACCTTATAATGAAAACTGTATTTTCTGTCCAAATGTTCATCTTGGAAAATATATATACATATAAATTACAGTTGTTCAGCTAATCAAAACTGTCACATGCAAATATCAAACAGTTGAAACCTACCAGCACCTTACCATACAAATTTCCACTGATACCGGTAATATCAAACCACACAAAGTCTCCTCCAAATTGTGTAATTTTCTCAATATGAAATATTACTATACAAGTACATAGCCTATAAAGATAAGAAAAATATCAATGAATCTGTGTTTAACAGATTTCACGGAAAGATTCCTTTTGGAAGCAAATTCTATATAAGTTATTCTGACTTCAGATACCTGGTCTTAAACAGGTAAAATAGAAATCTTAATCACAATAACTCCGTAGCGATCCTTATCCTTACTTATGAAAACATGTATAAATATAATCTTATTGCACATAACCTTCATATCACTAGAAGTCCACACAGGTGAACTGTCCAAATCACTAGAAGTCCACACAGGTGAACTGTCCAAATTTGAACATTTACATACCATAGAAAACACAATCCCATAACTGTTTCAGAGGAAAATTTGTCTCCCCAAATACATGTTCTTGTACTATTCATAATTGAATAATTCAACAAAAAATGGATATTCAAATTTAACATTTACCGACCTGAATGGAATTTTATTTGTTGATGATCAGAACGCTCAAAGATTATTTCAATGCAGTTTCAGGGTTTCTGGAACCTTACTAACCTTTCAATGATTTTCTACTTCTGGTGAATTGTTTTTTTTATATCATCATCACACCAAAATTATGGTTGATACTGAGGAATTTAGATTGAGATGAAGTCGAGACTATTTCTACATATGAAATTATCACAAATGCACAATAAAATAAACTTTGGTAGAACAAATATCATAAATGTCTCTGAAAATGGGAAATCACATTGAATGATTCCATAGTAGAAAAAAAAAAAAAAAAATATTTTTAAGAAATTAGAAAAAAAAAAAAAAAGTGGTAGAATAACTCTAATAATAATACTGCACAGTAATATTAGTGTTAAAATCTATATGCTGAGAATTCTTAGACTAAGTGATCATTTAAAATATTCAATAGATTTTTGATTTTGTAGGGGTAAAAAGGAAATTTAAAATAACGGCCAGAATCGATAACACTGATGTTATATAATGGCTTGTTTAAGATGAGGTTAATCCATCCAGGGCCACAAGTGCTGCACTAACACAGTAGTACTTGTTTATGACAACTGGAAATGATGAGGTCCATTTCAGAATCAAATCAAGGTTCATCATTGTTACACTTAACCAGAAATTTCCAAAAATAGCCCACTCAGTCTATGTATAGCTTTGTATGTACATCACAGGCTGAGGTGAAGGTCATCTTGTTCCCCTCAGATAATATATATAAAAATACTCCTTATAACTTTGTAATAAAATGTGGCCTGTTCTATCAAATATGGAATAGATCATTGTAGTCATATTAAATATTAATTTGTTTCAAAAGTATTTCTTTCTATAACAATTGTATCAACAAACGGTAGAAAATATCTGTCCAATCAACTATAACATGATACGCAAATGAGGTGAAATTACAACCAAGGTCAGGTGAAAATTCCAAGGTCAAGATGAAATTACCAAGGTCAAGGTCATGAGAAATTAAAATTCCAAGGTCAAGGTCATGTGGAACTCAGAAGATCTTGCTGCATTGTCCAGCAACACTTGGGAAGAGCAGTTGGGTACATACACTGTCCCTTGGAGACTGAGGACCATCCTTGGGTACTAAGGGTTCCATTTGGTTGAGACTGGATTGGCTCCCTAGTTGGCTAGTCACCATTAGTCATTAGGGTATCACAGGAGAGCTGTGTCAGTCTGTTAAGGGCTGGAAAACTCCCTGTGTGGTACACTTCCTTGATGGTAAGTTTCCACACACGGATATCACTCCTAGACCTGGAAATCGAGGTATTGTTGAATTAAAAATGTTTTTTTTTGTCACATATATATATATATCGACAAAGAAAATTTACAAAGACAACTTTCTAGAGACAATCACTGTTGCCCTATCCTGCAGGAATACATTGTTGATGGTTTTAACTCGTATATATCAACACTTCCTCTCCAAACCCACAGAAACTATCGCTCTCTGTATTGAGGTGTTCCATCTCCTGTTCGTACTGAATCAAATTGTAGCATAATCCATTGTGGAACATCAGACTTTGTCTAATGCCATACATTAATGGTGGTTTTCTCCAGTGTACACCAGATTGTTTTAGACAATGACTCACCGCTACAACTTACTTCTAACATAACCAATAATCCACAGATTAACCTATAGGTGTCAGGTTGTAAATCACTCAATATATTATCAAACATCACTATTTCATTCTTTCCTGATTCTCTCCCATGGTTTGGATTCAAGGTGGAGATCTGAGCTCCCTTGTGTGGGATATTTGGTCTCTACGTAATTGTAAGCACCTTTGATACCATATACAGTGTCATGACACAGGGCTCCAAATAAGGAAACTCTTCTGAGATCAGCCTGGAGAGTTCTACATGTGATAACACTTTCACAGCCGACTTCTCACAAAACCTGAATCAAGTTCAAGACAAAATGAGATTATGTCAACCACATCTTACAGGCTCCACCTTACAATGATGAGTTCTCATCAGCAGGCTGTCATATTCACATGGATTTGTCATTGTTTGTCACTGACACTGCTTTTGACCAATAGCAGCGTTGCCATGGAGATCAAACATGGCTGCCATTTTCACAGTTGTGCTGTGTAGAACATTTCCTTTGCTAGAGCACCTTTTAAGTCGCATCAAATTCATCTCAAGGTCCCTCCATCATTCCCGATGTCCATCACTTTAACGTTTGAGACAATATCCAGGATATTCTTATATCTCACGTAGATGGTCACTAACACTCAGAATAAGGAAAATCCTCCCCGTGTCTGGGGTGGTGACATTATTCAATGATATGGGAACTGAGTTGTTGTTGGAGCTAATGTTGTAACCTGGATCCAATATGAATCCATATCTAATAACATCGCTCCTGTACGTCGCATGATCATGATTTTCTTGTACGTTGCAATCCTGAACTAAGCATGTCATCAAACTTCGGTATCCCGCTGAATGTGAAGAGCGTCCATTTGTTCGAGGATGAATGTGATGGTGTTTTTCCGAATCATCCCGACGTGAGATTTTAGAGTGACAATTTGGTCATTGCTAGCCTCCAACTTGGCCTCCAGTTTCTTATTTTCGGCCATCAACTTGTCACGGGCCTGAAATGACAGAGAACAGTTTAGAGAGCTTATTTATCAAATAATGATGTCTCAAATATACAGGAACAGACACAGGAATTAGTTAGCTATTAATTAAGGTGAAAAGGTTTTGGAATGTTAACATCTCCTTACCTGAATAGCTGGCCCTTTTCTTAAAAACGGTTTTAGAAAATAGGAAATAGCATATTAATTTCGCTTAAATATCATGAATAAAACTTCAGCAAATCATATTGATGAAATGGTTTTAAGTATTAATGCAATATAAGGGTAAAGTCCTACACACTTCAGAAGGTCTAAATGTTTAAATTATATTTGAATACAATCCCACTATACAGGTAGACTTGCTATAGTCCACATCAGTGTCAAATTCTTGTTCTCCCCATAAATAAAAACTTTAAGCATTTAAAGACCAAATTTCTGTCCCTTCCAATTAAGGATTTAATGTTGCAACAGTGAAATCAATTTTTCTTCAATGTTAATTAGAATGATCTGAATAAGATAATATATTTATCAGCATATAGTGCTACCTGCATTGTACATGAATAAAAATATACTTTTGTTCAGTAATAACTAAACAACAAGATACCCTACAAACTGGTTTCTACACTAACCAGACTGCCACATAAGCTACAGGCTCTCAGCTATTCCAAAAGTAGGTACATCCAAAACCGGGAGGAAAAACCATGCAAGATTTAAACATTGTAGACAAGCATTGATGCAAACATTATAGACAGTCATTGATGTAAACATTGTTGACAACCATTGTTACAAGCATTGTTGTAGACATTGTAGACAAGCATTGTTGTAAACATTGTAGACAACCATTGTTAAAGTTGTAAGAACAGCCAGATACAATACAAACTGGAAGTGAGATCGTAAAAACACCTCCGCTAAAACCATGCATGCAAAAACTGTGACCAGTACATAGCACAGCTGATATAAACGGTTCGTTTTCCTTATTTTGATTTAAAATAGGGAAAACATCCAAGTTGATAGACAGGCTTTCATGATCATATACAGCAAAATTCAATAGCATTTGAAGTATGATACAGTAACATGCGTTATGTATATCAATGCAAATGTATTAAAAAAATTTAAAGGTAAAGAAAAAACATAATCATGCACAAAATAAACAAAGAACAAAAAGACTATTTATGAATGAATATTTATGCAAAAATAAGAAATTTCTTTCTTCAATTTCAGAAAGAAGCAAATTTTAATAAAATTCCTAGCTACATTGACAATGGGGTGACAAGAGGAAGGGAAAACAAGCACAACATATCTGGGTTACGAGGTGTACACAAAACATCAACAAGTGACACTTACGGTGCTTGGTCCTGAGCTGACGTTTGAGACTGAGAGTAAGACAGTGTGAAGTTATAATGGGCTATCATTACTGGGCTATTATCACTGGGCTTTCATCACTGGGCTATTATAGGACAAACCGGTTTATGTGCACAAGACAAGGGATAAATGCGAAAACTCGCTTGTGCCACATAGAGTTAGGGGCCAAATCAAAACCGTGCTATGGGGAAATCCATAACCAGAAATCTCTGTGTCAAAATGAAAAGCTTGACCATAGATCATTTTGTATCATTAATTTAGTGTGCAATGGACTAAATATAGATAATTCTGAGCTATATGTTAATTGGTACATGTGATCCTCAGCCCTCATACCAGGATTAGGACGACTGAGTGGATTTACATTCTAGGCAAGAAATAGCAGCATTATTCAAAAAGTTTCAAGATACCAAATCTAGACAAGATGATCCACCTGATAGATTTGTGAATTTTTTTTTGATATTGAACAATATTTAAATCTCTATGTCTACCACATCGTCACCAAGTCTAACCCAGGAGCCTTGTATATGAGTTATCCCGGAAAACTTCAGGTGGTCAAAACAACTAACAATTATGTGAAACCTAAGTTAATTAACAAGAATATAAATCAATGTTACCAAACTTATTCAATGTTCATCAGAGCTGAAATTTAATCTACAACTAGAATATTGTTTTTGTGAAACAAAACAGGTATCTCCCCATATCATTTGACCTTGAGGTTAAGATCACAATGATCTAATATTAGTCATTTGTGGGTGATGTAGTTTTATTTTAAGTTCTACAAAGATTAATGGTTCATATATTACGGCCCGAACAAGATTGTATCATAAGAACAAGATTATTTTTGTATATCTGTTTATGGCCCATTGACATTCAGGAGTCATTTAGGGCCAAAGAGGACTAAGAAGAACCAGTACTTATACAATATCTCCCTTCATTTACAGGCGTTAATGGTTACTGAATTAAAGTCCATAGACAGCAATGGATATCTGACTAAGATCCCTAGTAACACAGTGGTTACCTGACTAAGATCCATAGTAACAAAGTGGTTACCTGACTATGATCCCTAGTAACACAGTGGTTACCTGACTAAGATCCCTAGTAACACAGTGGTTACCTGACTAAGATCCCTAGTAACACAGTGGTTACCTTAATAAGATCCCTAGTAACAGAATGGTTACCTGACTAAGATCCCTAGTAACACAGTGGTTACCTGGCTAAGATCCCTAGTAACACAGTGGTTACCTTACTAAGATCCATAGTAACACAATGGTTACCTGATTAAGATCCCTAGTAACACAGTGGTTACCTTACTAAGATCCCTAGTAACACAGTGGTTACCTGACTAAGATCCCTAGTAACACAGTGGTTACCTTACTAAGATCCCTAGTAACACAGTGGTTACCTGACTAAGATCCATAGTAACACAGTGGTTACCTGACTATGATCCCTAGTAACACAATGGTTACCTGACTAAGATCCATAGTAACACAATGGTTACCTGACTATGATCCCTAGTAACACAGTGGTTACCTGACTATGATCCCTAGTAACACAGTGGTTACCTGACTAAGATCCCTAGTAACACAGTGGTTACCTGACTAAGATCCCTAGTAACACAGTGGTTACCTTACTAAGATCCCTAGTAACAGAATGGTTACCTGACTAAGATCCCTAGTAACACAGTGGTTACCTTACTAAGATCCCTAGTAACACAATGGTTACCTGACTAAGATCCCTAGTAACAGAATGGTTACCTTACTAAGATCCCTAGTAACACAGTGATTACCTTACTAAGATCCCTAGTAACAGAATGGTTACCTTACTAAGATCCCTAGTAACACAGTGGTTACCTGACTATGATCCCTAGTAACACAATGGTTACCTTACTAAGATCCCTAGTAACACAGTGGTTACCTTACTAAGATCCCTAGTAACACAGTGGTTACCTTACTAAGACCCCTAGTAACACAGTGGTTACCTTACTAAGATCCCTAGTAACACAGTGGTTACCTGACTATGATCCCTAGTAACGCAGTGGTTACCTGACTAAGATCCCTAGTAACACAGTGGTTACCTTACTAAGATCCCTAGTAACACAGTGGTTACCTTACTATGATCCCTAGTAACACATTGGTTACCTTACTATGATCCCTAGTAACACAATGGTTACCTGACTAAGATCCCTAGTAACACAATGGTTACCTGACTAAGATCCCTAGTAACACAGTGGTTACCTTACTAAGATCCCTAGTAACACAGTGATTACCTTACTAAGATCCCTAGTAAAACAGTGATTACCTTACTAAGATTCCTAGTAACACATTGGTTACCTTACTAAGATCCCTAGTAACACAGTGGTTACCTGACTAAGGTCCCTAGTAACACAGTGGTTACCTGACTATGATCTCTAGTAACACAATGGTTACCTTACTAAGATCCCTAGTAACACAATGGTTACCTGACTATGATCCCTAGTAACACAATGGTTACCTTACTAAGATCCCTAGTAACACAGTGGTTACCTTACTAAGATCCCTAGTAACACAGTGGTTACCTGACTATGATCCCTAGTAACACAATGGTTACCTGACTATGATCCCTAGTAACACAATGGTTACCTTACTAAGATCCCTAGTAACACAGTGGTTACCTGACTATGATCCCTAGTAACACAATGGTTACCTTACTAAGATCCATAGTAACACAGTGGTTACCTGACTAAGATCCCTAGTAACACAATGGTTACCTGACTAAGATCCCTAGTAACACAATGGTTACCTGACTATGATCCCTAGTAACAGAATGGTTACCTGACTAACATCCATAGTAACACAGTGGTTACCTGACTAAGATCCATAGTAACAGAATGGTTACCTGACTATGATCCCTAGTAACACAGTGGTTACCTTACTAAGATCCCTAGTGACATAATGATTCCCATATTTCCCCCCATGGTTCCGACAGTAAGACCCATTGATAGCCCTGGTAATTGTGTATTCAGAGTGGTACATTATGTTTTATTTACATATTAACTGTACACAGGTAATACAATTTTGACATGCTGAAATATACCCTTTACCCAAAACATACATCATATACACTTAATGCTTCATAAACCTGATAAACATCTGAATAAATAATGGTTCATGCATACCCTTTATTAACACTTTATATCTAAATTTCCATATCCCATACTGCAACCATAAAGTTGTATCAAATTACAATTTTTTTTAAACAAAATTCATTATCTACACCAATTATAAAACAGCGAATATATCCAAAATAACATCCTTATTCTCATACAATTATATGTGATCAGGTTTTCACAGCTTCAGACAAGATGTAAAATTAAACATGCACTTCCTCAATCATTTCAACACTCCAAGTCTTATCTACTGGAGAACCGCCAAAATGCAGGTTAAAACACCAGTAATATTTCTCTAGAACTGCCAGCTACCCTAAAACACATAGTATCTTACATTCAACTTAGAAATACTCTACTCAGGTCACTTAATATCTCATAATTTAATTCATGCTTTTATAATGTGCCAAATCTGATGGTGTAATACCTACACGTAGTCCAATACCTAACATGTAATGAATAGACCATCTAACGCAAAAAAATTCAAACATTTCCGTGAGTGACTTACAAACCAGTAAACCCACATACTCATGTATACTGTAGACCTTTGGTAAGCATGCCGTTGTATAGAGGTACAACTTAGGTGAAAGATCTATAAAATATGATTATTTTTCTGCCACTCAAATTGTATTCATATTGATTGTAAACATCTGGTACCGCCAGTTTTAACACAATTTCAGTATTATTAATTTTGATACACTAAGTGTTTATAGCAAATTGCTAAAGAAAACGTTTTTTGCTGCTTTTTCTAAAGTTTTGAATAAGAGATATCCCTGATTGTTTGTGTCACCCACCACTAAATGATCTTTATTGCTCCTATGACAAACTGGTCATATATTTCTCTACTTTTCCCTTCTTTCCTCGAGTACACTTAACCATTTGATAACAAGGGAAAACTATATATCAAGTCTAAGAAAGATCAAAGAAATTTCTGAGAAATATGAATGAAAAATTTCAACTGTCGAAATATGAAATGATCTGTCAGCCATTTTGGTTCTCTGAACCGATGATGAATGTGTAAAACTAGCTATAAAACTGGTCCCCTTCACATAAGGTGCTTAACACCACGTTAGGACCAAATCCTTTAATTCCTATTGAAGAATGATTTCAACAAATTTCCTATATATTCCCTATTGGGTCCTAACACTCCTGCCTCTGAGATTGGATCTCCCAATAATGCCCCAAAAATCTAATAATTAGCTGGAATGGTGCTAATAATAATTCTGTGGCAAACTTCAAACTTCATACCTTACAATAAATGTCCTAATGATGGTTGATTTTCCATAGATACCGCAAAGTGAAGGCTAACTTTGGACACGGTAAATTAATGCCTAAATGAGCATGGGTTAAACACCTAGGACATACGCCTAGGCCACCTACACCGACTGTATCACTGTTAATTACAGAAGTCTCATAGGCTACAATATTGTTTACAACTGATATATTCAACACAAAATGTAAATTCAATATTTTAACCTACCTCCTCTGCCTTTAATAGTCGATCGTAGAGCTGACTCTGTTCCTCGTAAAATTCTCCGTCTCCGTTCATGTGGGAATTTCTCATCTGATAATCCATAAAATAGATTTCTTCCGTTTGTGTGCCCTGGTGGACACGATTCCGTTTCTGTCGTTGCGACATTTTCCGTTTTGACGAGTATGTTAACTCCTGAGTGGTAGTTCCTGAAAAAAAGAAAGAAAAGTCAAAATGATATAGAGAGACAAATATGAGGTCAACATTTCAATCGCTGAGACCTAGTAATGTTTTTTTTATTTGTAGAGAAGACTAAACAGAAATTGGTTGATATCTTCAAATCAATTGAAATTGACATGTCATTGTTGCCAAATTGTGGACATAAGGCTAACAATTAACCATCAGGGCCCGGTTGTTCAAAGGGTGATTAGGCTAATCACGGTTTCACAACAATTTTAAAATCAGGATAAAATCATTTCTGGTAAAACGAACTTAACAAAATTTCATGAAACAGTAACACTTGTCATTCTCTTCCTTCCTGCCTTTTTTAAGACATGCACACACTCAGCTTTTGAAGTAAAGGAGAAATGAGATATTCACTAATCAAGTGATTAAGCTAATCATCTTTTGAACAACTGGGTCCAGATCAACAGACAGTTCACCTGTTAACGAGGCTAGATTTACCTGCGCAAGACAACAGTCCACCCATCAAGTACTTGCTACATTGACGGAACAAGTGGTATTCAATAAGTAACTCACAGTTTCCTTGTAACTCTCAGTTTCCTTAACCCTTTCACCCCTATTCTGATCATATTGGACTTCAAATGATGAATGAATGGCAGAGTCCACTAAAGTTTCTTAGGGTTGAAAGGGTTATTCAAACCAAAATTTTCCTGCTTCCTTCTGTGAGAATTAAGTTGCATACCAAAACATTCGAACACAACTTTACCTAAGAGGCCTATGCACCTTAATGTCACCTGAGCTCTGATATATATTAACACAGAGAGTTGAATTTTTGTTTTTTAAACAAGAACCAAATATTAAAAGTGTCAAAATAATTAAAACTGATATGAATGACAATGAATTACAGATTTGCAGTGTCTTAAGGATCTAGACCGCAAAAAAACCCTCCTCTGGTAACAACTAGCTGTTGAATTAAAGACACCTTTTCTAGTAAAACAGGTCCTTAAGACACTTTTCTTGTAGAACATGTATTTACAAGCATTTTGTATCAGACAGAATATTGTCTCAACATCAGTGGTTTGTAATACAATAAAATGTTTTGGTCTTCAACTAAAATCTTATTCCAATAAAAAGTAAACCAGTATAATTGTTTTCCATGACAGATCCAAACTCCAGGGAATTAACACAGAAACACTAGTTTTGAAAATATAGAATATCTTCTTGTATGCTCCTGACATAGAATTTAACTAATTTAAAGTGTACACCGACACTTTTTTTAAATAGCTTTTCTTTGAATGAAAATATTGATAATTCTGAAGTTCACATATTTAAACACTATCATTCTGAAAGTAAGATTTCGAAGTATTCGTTCCCCAGGTAGTAAGGTTTGAAGAAAACTTACCGTTGGTCACAGAGTCCTGACGTCGATTACAAGATGCATGCTGCTTACTTCGACATTCCATCACAACCAGGTCTTTACAATGTTTATGGGCGTTGATACCACAGTCTAAAAATAGACACAACTCCAGTGTTACCGAAGTCTAAAAACGGACACAAACAGCCAAACCATCTCGGGTAGCCACGCCAGAAACAACATGGAAATACAAAGTTTGTGAAAAAATATACTTCTTAACTTTTAAAAACTAATTGAGCCTTTATTTGTTCCTTCTTCGCTGGTGATTTTAAATCACACACTATTTAAAATTTAAATTACTGTTAGCATGACCAACAAACTTCGAACACCTGTAGTTAGAATACAATAGATTTAACACATCAAAGTCTATGTATTATTTGAATATACACTGCTAACAAAGAGCTTGGCCAGCTCAAAGGAAAAATCTATTTGTAATGATAGGTGTTGGGTAGACAAGATTTGAATAGATTTAAATAGTTTACTAACAAAATGATTGAAGTGCAATATTCAGCACTTCAGATTTTATTGTTCTCGTGTCTAATGACATGCCATATGTTAGGAAAATTATACAACAGATTTAAAAATCTACATCGCCCTGTCTTCGCATAAATACATTATCTAGACTCTTTTTATATTGAAGTTTACCACGACATGAATTTGATTTTACACGGGAAAATTGTGGGAAAAACTTGATGAGTACAGTAAAACAAAGTGCTTTGTCATCTTATTGTTTGTATAACAATAGTTTAACATACAGTAACATATTGGTAGGTCCCTAAATACTGGGTCTATAGAACTCGAACTGGACCACCAGCTAACATCAATATCAATCCACTACATAACAATAGTCCTTTTGTAACCAAACTGTTATTTGGACACTATGTACCGTATATTTATGCTATAAACAAGTCACACCGCCAATCTTTAGAATTCAGACAAATATTTCTAAAGAATATTTATTTTCAGCCAGATCAGCTTGTGTATTGGAACAACTTTCAGTGAAAAAAAGTTTAAATGCTGTCTATTGATCCATGTACAATAAATGGTACCTGATCCGATTGCTGACAGGAAGCTAATTACATTATTTTGATATGATCGACTTACACATAGCAAAAAGTTTTCACAGAGGGTAAAATCTAATACCTTCCTCAGCAAAACACTCACATGTGTGGAAATTTTGATTATAAATTATTTTATAACAATAGTCAATACATGTACTGACAACTAACTTTGTGTTTCCAGTATTATAAATGATTTAGATTTAAATTAACTTTGTGTTTCCAGTATTATAAATGATTTAGATTTAAATCAATCTAACATAGTTTATACAGATTTCAATTTTTTGTTATAGTGCACAGTTGTAGGCCACACCTACCCAGTTTTAGTACAATTTCACAACCATATGACTAGCAAATATCATTCATATAAACTCTGAGACATTTTCATAAAGATAAATTATCAATACTAAAGCTATCAAAACTCAACAACAATTTGTGAAGCATTTAACTACTAAATTGAGTTACATACATCATGTACTTATATTTAATTATAATATGTACTTTCTGGTTCACCAGATACTAATGAAAATTCCATTTGATCCTTATCATCAGTTTCCTAAATTACACCTGCCTGGAGTTTACCTTATGTAGGACAACGTTTTGCTGAAATGATTAAATCTACCTTACCAAAACTCGTGTGTATTTTACCTGTGATAATTATCCCCCTCAAGGTAAACTTACATTACAAAGCAGAACTAGGATCAACAAATTGGGTCCGGTATGTCAAACTATAATGATATATACTTATTGAGGTATGTAGTGGACTTTCTATATATAGAAATAGATAAAGAATCAATGAAAGTTCAAAAACTCCTTGAAAGTAAACATTTTATAGGAAAGTTGTATAAATCACAATTACTTATTATGTCAGACACTTAAAATGATTGTATAACAATAATTGTCAGTACAATCTTTTCTGGAAGATTTAAAAACCAAAATGATTAACTGGTCGTAAAAATGAATTCCATAATGATAAAGCCATCATTCAAGTTACCTTCCCTCTACTATCAATTCTAAAAACATTATATCTCTCAGTAGGTTTATGAAATCACTCCTCTCAAATAGAGGTACAACTATTTGAAATAGAACATGACTTTTGAACATTTAATACTATATAAATTCTTGACTTCTCGATAGATTAAGTTTAAAATGTTAACATTAATTACCTGGATGAAAAAAGAAAATCCTAAATCCCTGTGCTGTAATCCTTTGAAACAGAACATGTGAGCTTACCTCTAATACTGGTTTTACTTTAAAGCTACGCTATTTCATCATGTCATGTCATAGCTTCGGTGATTAATATTGAGAGGGAAGAGAACGACCAATGGTACACCTTTGTGAATGATTAATATCCGATTACGTAAAAACAAAAACAGAAACAATAGCATTTTAAGGTAAGGTACGCCCACACAGGTAAAAACAGTTGTAGATGTATATAAGCATTTTAAAAGTAAACAATGACGACGGTTTCACCTTTCTAAACACACAGGTGTGAATGCTTTTCTATACACAACTTACCTTTACATTTCCAGCCTTGCTTTATTAGTCCCCACAACTGAAATGTTAACCACAGTTTATAGTTAAATTCTAACTGGCATCCAACATGTATATATATACATGTGTACTCGGAGTAAGGCAGTGGACATCTACCTTGCTAGACAAACACTTAAGATGAGAAACACCAAGAATAGTCAGGGCGATCGAGTGGATTTTAACACCCCGAGTCATTCATTATTCTATAAAACGTGTCACTGACATAAAGGAATCATTATGAATCGTAATTCCCAGGAAACACATACATAAGCAGATTAGAGTTCCTTTCGTTACGTTATAAATATCTAAATACGTTATAATGTAGGTTTAATCAAGCATGGCTCCTCTTTGTACGCCTGTTGCGGTATCCGTTTTGAAAGAAGAACTCGTTGGATTAAAACATGCGTCCTACGTACATGTGACAACCCATTCTGAGTTCCTGTCTAACATATCGTGCTCCAATGATTTTTATTACAAAATTGGAAATAAAAAACGTGGGAATATCAGGATATTGAAAATGTCAACGTCATCATTAGGCTTGTGAACATTAAACACTTTACGTGCAGCAGATTTAAAATCACTGAAGGCATTTAATCGAGTTTATGTCGTTTTAAGATACAGTGCTCGAGACGGTACACGTTAAACAGATGTTTTAGTACAATGTATTAGCATTTTACGTCATGATTCAGGTGATTTATGGTATATAGACTTCCGATTTTATATCTTTACAAAAGGGTTGGGAACATTCATTTAAATTCCTAAACTATTTATTTTCTAGTGCAGATTTCTGAAAACGAGTCTTCCATCATCATATGTCTTTAACCTTTAGACTCTATGTAATTATTTAAATATAATCTACACTTAAACTTGGGTAAGTCACATGTGAACCACTTTGAGACAGCTATGTTGATGTGATATATAGCAGTTTAACATACTCCAATTTATGATCATTAGCTTGATTATAGGGGAAAAGAATACTCTAAATAGCAATAAATCTAAAAGAAATGGTTTAAGATGCAAACAACTAAATTGTCACAAATACTTTTATCATAATTTCTATAAAACTTCAAATACTATAGCATGATCCAGTAAATGTCTTACTCCACTCAAACGTACCATGTCATTATCATAAAAATGGGGCATACCGTGTCATTATCATACAAATGGGACATACCATGTCATTATCATACAAATGGGGCGTACCGTGTCATAATCATACAAATGGGACGTACCATGTAATTATCATACAAATGAGACATACACCATATCATTATCATACAAATGGGTTGTACCATGTCAATATCATAAAAATGGGACGTACCATGTCAATATCATAAAAATGGGACATACCGTGTCATAATCATACAAATGGGACATACCATGTAATTATCATACAAATGGGGCGTACCGTGTCATAATCATACAAATGGGACGTACCATGTAATTATCATACAAATGAGACATACACCATATCATTATCATACAAATGGGTTGTACCATGTCAATATCATAAAAATGGGACGTACCATGTCAATATCATAAAAATGGGACATACCGTGTCATAATCATACAAATGGGACATACCATGTAATTATCATACAAATGGGGCGTACCGTGTCATAATCATACAAATGGGACATACCATGTAATTATCATACAAATGGGGCGTACCGTGTCATTATCATACAAATGGGACGTACCATGTAATTATCATACAAATGGGACATACCATGTCATTATCATACAAATGGGACATACCATGTAATTATCATACAAATTGGGCGTACCGTGTCATAATCATACAAATGGGACGTACCATGTAATTATCATACAAATGGGACATACCATGTAATTATCATACAAATGGGATGTACCATGTCATTATCATACAAATGGGACATACCATGTCATTATCATACAAATGGGACATACCATGTCATTATCATACAAATGGGGCGTACCGTGTCATTATCATACAAATGGGACATACCATGTAATTATCATACAAATGGGGCGTACCGTGTCATTATCATACAAATGCGACATACCATATCATTATCATACAAATGGGACATACCATGTCATTATCATACAAATGGGACATATCATGTCATTATCATACAAATGGGGCGTACCGTGTCATTATCATACAAATAGGGACATACCATGTAATTATCATACAAATTGGATGTAAGACTGAACTTTTCTCTATTTTAATGATTTGATAACATGGCGAACCTTCATATGAAATCTAAGAGAGCTAGATCTAAGAAGAATTAGAAATAGCAATGCTAAACTTCAACTGTCAGCCATTTTGTTTTCTGGATAGACTCAAAATCAAATTGGTACAACTAGGGACCAAGAAGATCTTATATATGATGTTTGAGAAAAATCTTTCCAGTGCTTCTCAAGATGTAGTGATAACAAACTTCAACTGTCAAAATCAAAGATGGCTGTCTGGTGGCCTTTTAATTTTATTTTCTGGATCAGACTCCAAATCAAATCATCACCACTAGAAACCAAGGGGAACGTACAAATGAGGTTTCAGAAAAATCCTTCCACTACTTCTCTAGAAATAATATTAACAAGATACCCAAATAGCCTGCATCGCTCACATGGACATCTCAGTAAATAATATAACAAATTTTGTCTTTTTTTAGCTTTCTCAACTATACCAAATGTGGACTAACCCTGTAATTCTCAAAGAAGATGGATTTAAAAGAATTTGCCTTGTATCCCCTATTGGGTCCTGTTTTCAGCCTCAGGGGAGCCACACCCCTCATTTCTACAACATTAAATCTCCTTTGGCACCAGTAATACCCCAGACCAAAGTTCATCAAAATCCATTTCGTCATCCATATTGGGCCCGCCCCTCCGACCCCAGGGGAGTCACACCCTCTATTTATAAAACCTGGGATCTCCTTTTCCTAATAATACTCCAGAACAATGTTGATCAAAATCCATTCAGTTGTTAAGACGGATGCTGAGGCACACTTGCCCTTCCTTATGTGACCTAATAAAGCTGTACTGTAACAATGACAACACTCTACTATCTCGTACAGACGACTATGTTGAGAAGATTCTGAGGAAGAAGATTGAGAAACTTACCAGGCCTGTACAGTGTATACAAAACGTAGGTTTGAAGTAGGTAATCTCGTGGAAGTCGTGTTTAAAACATTTCCGTAGCGCATGGCAATTCGCTCTGATAAAATAAGTCTTCATCTCCGCCTTACTGATCATTCCATCCCTTGTTAAAGTAAAAGTTCAATAAGTTAACAACAAATCATAATCAAAGATCCTTATAATAGTTCAATGGGTAACAACAAAACGTGATCAAAGATCCTTATCATAGTTCAATGGTTAACAACAAAACGTGATCAAAGATCCTTATAATAGTTCAATGGGTTAACAAAAAATCGTGATCAAAGATCCTTATAATAGTTGAATCGATTAATTACAAATCGTGATCAAAAATCCTAATTATAGTTCAATCTGTTAACAAATTGTGATCAAAGATCCTTATAACAGTTTAATGGGTTACAACAAATCATAATTAAAAACCCTTATAATAGTTTAATGGGTTAACAACAAAATCGTAATCAAAGATCCTTATAATTGTTCAATGGGTTAACAACAAATCGTGATATAAGATCCTTATAATAGTTTAATGGGTTAACAATAAATCGTGAACAAAGATCCTAATAATAGTTTAATTGGTTTACAACAAATCATGATCAAAGATCCTTATAATAGTTTAATGGTTTAAAAACAAATTGTAAATAAAGATCCTTATAATTGTTCAATGGGCTAAACACAAATTGTGATCAAAGATCCTTATAAATAATAGTATAATGGTTTAACAACAAATTGTGATCAGCGATTCCTATAATAGTTTGAGGGGTTAACAAAGATTCGTGTAGGAAACTTACTTCAAACAAGTATATAAATAGGTTCCATAAACATTCTTACATAATATTACTTTCTGAATTAAACAGAGAGTTTCACCAATAAATCAAACTTGATGTAACAAAGCATTTTCTAAATGACTGAAGTCAATTGTAAAATTGTTAAAATATGAACATATCATTTTGTTGGGTAGCGACAATATTACGCCTTTTCTTTATCTGCAAGCAATGGGAGGGAGGTATCACTAGAGCAATGTTTACTACTCTGAAAAACACTGACAGCCAAATATTCACTGTTATAAAGTGGTATCTGGGTCTGGACTGCTGTGTATATAACAACACTGTAAGTGTAAACAACACTGTTAGTGTAAACAACACTGTTAGTGTAAACAACACTGTTAGTGTAGATACTGGTATGTTTACTTACTTGTCAGCATCTAACACACAAAAAGAATCTATAAATGGAAAGTTGCCCGCTATGGACTCGAATTCCTCGTGGGAGATAAACCCGTCTTTGTCATGGTCGTAGTTTTTAAACACTGCCTAAAATTAAATCAAATTAAAACTTGTTAAGCAACAGAATGCTAGATTAAAATCTATTATGTATAAATCTGAAGACACAAAAAAATTATAAAACTAAAAGTTATCAATTTTTAACATTTCAATAAACAAAGAAATCAAATCTGTACAACAGTATAAACAACAGCTTATTTATTGATTTCTGCATCAGACAAATAACCAACTAAGCACAGACTTTATGAAATTATCCCCATTAACAACTTACTTATAACTCTGAACAAATTATAAGTTCTTAAAATCTAAAACTTGAATAATTATTTTTTATTGGATTGATATTCAAATTTGAAGGATTTACTTGATTTCAATTTAGAAATTTATCTTTTTACATTCTTTCCGAGGCATACTTACTTCAACCATATCATGTACATGTTTATTGATTGTGTTGGGGACAGGGGGGCTAACTCCAGCTAGCCAGTCGGCAAATACCACTGGTTTGGTAGGAGTAGAAGGCTGCAAAGAAAAACACCAGAAAATTAACCAAGATCTCGTTTTAACAGATTTAATCAGTGTATTATTTGTGATGACCTTCTATTTCTGGTTGGTTTATAGGAATACTGCATCCACAGGATAATACAACTTTGAATTACTTGTTTGATGATGAATACAGGAGTTATTTCCCTTAGATAAGGCAACATTAATCTCGACAGATTATATATTGTAGCTAGGAGTTTTACAAACTATTTGTCCAAATGTGTCAGCTGATTCACACAATACTCTTTATTTTGTAGCTAAGTCAACATAACCTCTAATCAGACTTATTCAATAGAGTGTTACCTCTATTTCAAATTTCAAGAGTTTCTTACAAATAAACACGCTTACTAGTAAGAGTTCTAATGTAAAATCTAAAGGCTTACATAGAATGTGTGCTTCTTTTTAAAGTCTAGGCTTTCAACATCAATATATACAAATTTATCCTCCCTACCACTATAATCAGCTGTCTCAAAGAAGTATTATTTAACATCCTATCAACAGCTATGGTTATTTAAGGACAGCTTCAAAAAAAAAACAACAAAAAAACCCAGAATTTTTTTGCTGTAATAAGAGCGGGATAAGAGAGGAAAACTTACTGATGACAGGGAGTTACGTGGTTCTCTGGCCAGTGAGAGTTCATAGATCTCATCCTCCGTGTAGTGAAGATCTAAAGATAGCTGTAACCATAGCAACAGAACACATCAGTACATATTGACATTATTTGATGAATAAATGGGTAATAACTAAAAATTTAGAAAGGGAAAAAAATATACACTGGAAACGTTAATTAATGTTAAACCCTTCTGTAGCTAGGAGGCAAACACAATTTTTCACCCCAATTTTTGACATCATCCATAATTTCAAATTTAGAATGAGTCCAACAGAAAGATCAGTTAAAGTATTCAAGCTACTATTTTGTCAAACAAGTCTATAAAAGTAATTTTTTATGACCTAAAAGTGTCACAAAACCCCCCAGTAGAAATTCTGAATATTTGAAACATATGCAGAATAGGAATTCATTCAAAGATTTGCAGTAATTTACCAGATGGAAAAGAAAGCAAGTCCCGACCAGATAAATAAACTGGTCTAGTACATACGACATGGCAAAACTCTGTACTGGGATCACTTCTGATGGAGAGAGCACAGCTAGATTGTAATCAAAATGGTGGCCATCGATTCTCACACATCTACTTACTATACAAATCAGCCAAACCCCAATATTCATTTTGTAAAACTCCTCTTTCAGTGTTTTACAAACAGAAAGTTGACCTGTAAGAAATCTACTGACCCTAAGTGTATTAACGAGGTCCATGTTGGCACACACAGGAATGTTGTCATGGTTCTGTAGCTTGGTCAGCTCCTTTAGGGTTTGAGAAAGCTGTGCCATTTTTCTGAAATTCACCAAACTTCCCTCCACTTTATCTGGTAATGCTGTGTGCAACAGGATAAGGTCCTTCAAGTGAACTCCCCTGCAAGGTCAAAGGTTACAGGTCAAGGTCAACCTTATTTCTATTCTAATTTTAATCAACTGAATGTATAATACATTTAAACATCAGCTTTATTGTTCGGCTTCTGCACCACTATAATTACTATAATTTTTAGTAACCAAGAGGCCAAGAGGGCCTGCATCATCCACCTGGATATTTCAGAAATCCTGGTTAAATATTACAAATATTTCCCTACTTTCTGAGAACTCTTATCAATTGCTCAAACCAAATCTGGAACAAATCATGTCAATCTTAAAGAAGAAGGATTTTAAAGAATATGCTATATTTTCTCTATTTGTCCCTATCCCAGGATCTTTTTGCCCAATAATGATCCAGACAAAATTTCATCAAAATCCATTCAGTCCATCAGGATGAAAAGTAACTTCAGTTTTTACCTCAATTTCCCATATTGGTACTACCCCAGGGGAACCACACCCTCCATTTATACAACATAGGATTTTATCAAAATCCATTCAGTCGTTCAGGACTAGAAGCAATTTAAAGGATTTACCTCTATTTCCCCTATAGGGCAACACCATTGGTTTATATATACAATATTTCATTAATAAACCCTATGAGATTCAATGATCTGAGTTCCTCTTCAGACACTAAAACAATTTGCAGTCAAGTTGGTAAGGATCAATCAGATGATTCCCAACTGTGACACATCAGATCGACAGAAAAATCCACCATCACTATAGTTTTGTTTAAAGGCTAAACGATACAAATACTATGTTTGTAAGAAATGGAAACAACTCCTGATTTTTAAAGAACATTTATACTTACAAAATTGGAATCTTAAATGCACAACACTGGTTAAACACTTTCCGGTAATTACTGAAGTTGTTATTAGATGATAAAAGTTCTGTGAATTCCATCAAAGTCTGAAAATAAAATAAAATAGATTTTCATTGGTTAATTTTCTGATTGACAGAAATAATCTACATGGATGTATTATTGATAAAAAACACTTAATTTGAATCAAATATTACCACTTCTGACAAGGAAATAAATTATTGTTTAATTCTGTCAGTTACTCTTCCAAATTGTTTAATCCACTGAGTATTGGTTTGTAGCAACATGTCATGTAGTGCCAACCTTTTGAGTCTCACTAGGAATACAGGCATTGGTCTTTGCCAGTCTCGCAAGAGCACTGTGTGTCAGGCCGCCGACGACAGACATCAATGTGTTGAAGTTTTGTAAAAATCTCAGTTTCTGTAATGATAATGAAGCATAAAACCAAATTAAACGGACAATTTCATTTTAAAAAGCAAGAGGTCTAGAGGGTCCGTAAGGATCATCTAAATATTTCAGTGATTATTGCAAAACATTTTCATTCAAGTTTTATTTTTCCAAGTTTGGGATCTGTCACTCAATACAATGCATTGCAGTCAACACTAGATTCCATGAAACATTAGCTGTCTGGTTCCAAAGACAGTTCAAATCAAATTAAGTCAAAAAGCAATTAATAATTTTGACTTCATTTATTGGGCCCTGTTCCTCAGACCCCAGGGTCATCAGGATCACTATTTATACCAAATTGGTTCCTTTTCACTCCATAGCCAGGATACTTCAGGCCAAAAATTCTGTTATTCATAGAGAGGGATTAAGAAGAATAAGCAAAATTTCCCCAACCCCTAAAGCCACAGATCTAGACCAACTGTTTAAATCCCAGAGGGATCTTGGCATTCAACATTGAATGATCTTTATTGGTCCTATGAAAGACTGATCATTTCTCAACATGGATTTGGATGTACCTTAGCGGCATTGACACACTTGATGTACTTTACCGGCATTGACACACTTGATGTACCTTAGCGGCATTGACACGATTGATGTACCTTAGCGACACTGACACGCTTGATGTACCTTAGCAACATTGACATACTTGATGTACCTTAGCAACACTGACACACTTGATGAACCTTAGCAACACCGACAAACGTGATGTACCATTGCGACACTGACACACTTGATGTACCTTAGCGACATTCATACACTTGATGTTCTTTAGCAACACTGACACACTTGATGTACCTTAGGGACATTGACACACTTAATGTACCTTAGCGACATTGACACACTTGATGTACCTTAGCGACATTCACATACTTGATGTACCTTAGCGACATTCACACACTTGATGTACCTTAGTGCATTGACACACTTGATGTACCTTAGCGACATTGACACACTTGATGTACCTTAGCGACATTGACACACATGATGTACCTTAGCGACATTGACACACATGATGTACCTTAGCGACATTGACACACATGATGTACCTTAGCGACATTGACACACTTGATGTACCTTAGCGACATTGACACACTTGATGGACCTTAGCGACATTGACACACTTGATGTACCTTAGTGACATTCACACACTTGATGTACCTTAGCGACATTCACACACTTGATGTACCTTAGCGGCATTCACACACTTGATGTACCTTAGCGACATTCACACACTTGATGTACCTTAGCGACATTCACACACTTGATGTACCTTAGCGACATTCACACTTGATGTACCTTAGCGACATTCACACACTTGATGTACCTTAGCGACATTCACACACTTGATGTACCTTAGCGACATTCACACACTTGATGTACCTTAGCGACATTCACACACTTGATGTACCTTAGCGACATTCACAAACTTCACGATGACATCTGCTCGCTGTTGAGGTGTAGTCTTACTCAGGACCATACATTGGATCCACTGGGACAGTCCATTAAACAGGGCGATGGATCGTTCTAATTTGGGATTGTCCTTCAGAGAGGCCGTCACTGCATAGTTCTTAAAGTCCGTAAACTAGAAAACAAACATAAATACTTTTACAAATCTCTCCATATACTTACAACAAGAAATATACTGATGATGTATACCTGGAAGGGATGGAGTAAAATCCTGTAATATTTTACCTGGACAAAAGAAATCAGCATTTTTGTGATCTTTTAAGTGGATCAAACAAATCAGCATTTTTGTGATCTTTTAAATGGATCAAACAAATCAGCATTTTTGTGATCTTTTACCTGGACATTGCAATTAAAAAAAAAAAGTTGTTAACTGGACCATAGTAAAAATACATATTTCCAGAGTTAAAGTATTCTACCCTGGATGTTTACAATATGTCCCCATTCACACTTAACAAGAACATCAGTAGACTTTCATGAAAACAGCCATAGTATAAATCTTATAGCAATTTTTTCTGACAGCTGTGATTCAAATATCACCGTGATACAACTAAAAATAATTTGTGTCATGTGACACATTTGTGTTTGTCGCACAAGTGGATGTAGTGCTACGTATGTAGGAGGTGGCATAGCACGTAGCAGGATGTGTGGTACTCTTTTTTTGTTTTAGCCTTAATCAGATATGTGCATTGTTTATCATTGTGATGTATCCAGCATTGTTTATCATTGTATTGTGTCATTGTTTATAATTGTGTTGTATCATTGTTTATCATTGTGTTGTATCATTGTTTATCATTGTGTTGTGTCATTGTTTAACATTGTGTTGTGTTATTGTTTATCATTGTGTTGTGTCATTGTTTATCATTGTGTTGTGTCCATCATTGTTTATCATTGTGTTGTGACCAGCATTGTTTATCATTGTGTTGTGACCAGCATTGTTTATCATTGTGTTGTATCATTGTTTATCATTGTGTTGTGTCCAGCATTGTTTATCATTGTGTTGTATCATTGTTTATCATTGTGTTGTGTCATTGTTTATCATTGTGTTGTGTCATTGTTTATCATTGTGTTATTGTGTCATTGTTTATCATTGTGTTGTATCATTGTTTATCATTGTGTTGTGTCCATCATTGTTTATCATTGTGTTGTATCATTGTTTATCATTGTGTTGTGTCATTGTTTATCATTGTGTTGTGTCATTGTTTATCATTGTGTTATTGTGTCATTGTTTATCATTGTGTTGTATCATTGTTTATCATTGTGTTGTGTCCATCATTGTTTATCATTGTGTTGTGTCATTGTTTATCATTGTGTTATTGTGTCATTGTTTATCATTGTGTTGTATCATTGTTTATCATTGTGTTGTGTCCATCATTGTTTATCATTGTGTTGTGTCATTGTTTATCATTGTGTTGTGTCATTGTTTAACATTGTGTTGTGTTATTGTTTATCATTGTGTTGTGTCATTGTTTATCATTGTGTTGTGCCATTGTTTATCATTGTGTTGTGTCATTGTTTATCATTGTGTTGTGTCATTGTTTAACATTGTGTTGTGTCATTGTTTAACATTGTGTTGTGTTATTGTTTATCATTGTGTTGTGTCATTGTTTATCATTGTGTTGTGTCATTGTTTATCATTGTGTTGTATCCAGCAGTTTATCATTGTGTTGTGTCATTGTTTATCATTGTGTTGTGTCATTGTTTATCATTGTGTTGTGTCATTGTTTATCATTGTGTTGTGTCATTGTTTATCATTGTGTTGTGTCATTGTTTATCATTGTGTTGTATCATTGTTTATCATTGTGTTGTGACCAGCATTGTTATCATTGTGTTGTGTCATTGTTTATCATTGTGTTGTGTCATTGTTTATCATTGTGTTGTGTCATTGTTTATCATTGTGTTGTGACCAGCATTGTTTATCATATAGTTGAATTTAAACTAAACTAATAAACTAATACCTGTATCATACCTGTATCATACCTGTAATATACCTGTATCATACCCGTATCATACCTTTATCATACCTGTATCATACCTGTAATATACCTACATCATACCTGTATCATACCTGTATCATACCTGTATCATACCTGTAGTATACCTGTAATATACCTGTATCATACCTGTATCATACCTGTATCATACCTGTAGTATACCTGTATCATACCTGTAGTATACCTGTATCATACCTGTAGTATACCTGTATCATACCTGTAGTATACCTGTAACATACCTGTATCATACCTGTATCATACCTGTAGTATACCTGTATCATACCTGTATCATACCTGTAATATACCTGTATCATACCTGTATCATACCTGTAGTATACCTGTATCATACCTGTATCATACCTGTAGTATACCTGTATCATACCTGTATCATACCTGTAGTATACCTGTACCATACCTATATCATACCTGTAACATACCTGTATCATACCTGTAGTATACCTGTATAATTGTTGTATGGTACTGACACAACATCCATGATTCATGACAACAGTTTATTTGTTTTAACAACTACACGAGTGTGACCCTGATACTGAAGGACAAATGAGACATTATTTTGTAAAATCTCTGTCTGATATTGATCATTTAATGGTTAAAGGTGACAGGAGATGAGGTTATAATCATTATAAACATGGAAGACAAACAATTGTTTACACAATACCTCAGCACATTAACACCACCTATACAATCAATTTCCACATACAAGTTATTCAGCCTGACTTTAATGACGTACAAAGCACTAATAAGAATCATTATTTTTTCACATGCACCAAAAATCGGACAGACATGTTGGCAGTAGAGACCGATGTCACCAGCTGTAAAGACAACACAATTATCAACAAAGTCTGACGTCAGTAGGACAGCATTTAAAAAAATGTTTGCACGTCTTTGTTAAGTTGCTTGTCAAACTATTGCCAGTACAAGAGCTGTTCAGGAGGTTAATCTATACTGCTCAAACTAACATAGTAATGTTGGTCCAACACTAGGAAAATGAGCTTTTAATGTGTATGACAAAAACTAATATACCAATTATATCCCTTTTTAGAATCATCAATTTCAAAATATCATTCTAAAACCCGTTCACAAATAAGTCTTCCCAAAACTTTGATACTTAACTTTTACACAAGGGGAAGGTGGCTTGTTTGAGGATAAATACAGGAAAAACTAGGATGTTGAGGGCTTGATATGTAGTACTAAAGCTTACATAGTAATATTGGTCCAATACAAGGATGTTGAGGGCTCGATCTGTAGTACTAAAGCTTACATAGTAACATTGGTCCAATACACGGATGTTGAGGGCTCGATCTGTAGTACTAAAGCTTACATAGTAACATTGGTCCAAACTAGGATGTTGAGGGCTTGATATGTAGTACTAAAGCTTACATAGTAACATTGGTCAAATACAAGGATGTTGAGGGCTCGATCTGTAGTACTAAAGCTTACATAGTAACATTGGTCCAATACGAGGATGTTGAGGGCTCGATTTGTAGTACTAAAGCTTACATAGTAACATTGGTCAAATACGAGGATGTTGAGGGGTCGATCTGTAGTACTAAAGCTTACATAGTAACATTGGTCCAATACGAGGATGTTGAGGGCTCGATCTGTAGTACTAAAGCTTACATAGTAACATTGGTCCAATACAAGGATGTTGAGGGCTCGATCTGTTGTACTAAAGCTTACATAGTAACATTGGTCCAATACAAGGATGTTGAGGGCTCGATCTGTAGTACTAAAGCTTACATAGTAACATTGGTCCAATACAAGGATGTTGAGGGGTCGATCTGTAGTACTAAAGCTTACATAGTAACATTGGTCCAATACAAGGATGTTGAGGGCTCGATCTGTAGTACTAAAGCTTACATAGTAACATTGGTCCAATACAAGGATGTTGAGGGCTCGATCTGTAGTACTAAAGCTTACATAGTAACATTGGTCCAATACAAGGATGTTGAGGGCTCGATCTGTTGTACTAAAGCTTACATAGTAACATTGGTCCAATACAAGGATGTTGAGGGCTCGATCTGTAGTACTAAAGCTTACATAGTAACATTGGTCCAATACAAGGATGTTGAGGGGTCGATCTGTAGTACTAAAGCTTACATAGTAACATTGGTCCAATACAAGGATGTTGAGGGCTCGATCTGTAGTACTAAAGCTTACATAGTAACATTGGTCCAATACAAGGATGTTGAGGGCTCGATCTGTAGTACTAAAGTTTACATAGTAACATTGGTCAAATACGAGGATGTTGAGGGGTCGATCTGTAGTACTAAAGCTTACATAGTAACATTGGTCCAATACAAGGATGTTGAGGGCTCGATCTGTAGTACTAAAGCTTACATAGTAACATTGGTCCAATACAAGGATGTTGAGGGCTCGATCTGTAGTACTAAAGTTTACATAGTAACATTGGTCCAATACGAGGATGTTGAGGGCTTGATTTGTAGTACTAAAGCTTACATAGTAACATTGGTCCAATACGAGGATGTTGAGGGCTTGATTTGTAGTACTAAAGCTTACATAGTAACATTGGTCTAATACAAGGATGTTGAGGTTGCAAAATGATTGATCAGATTTAACCCCTTCTATAGAGTACGTAAGATTAACAAAACTAAAACTTACGTTTATCCGGCGAAAGGCCTTGTACTCCAGGTATGTGAGGTGTTCAGCCAGTTCTATGGGTTCAAGGTGGTTAAATACCAGAGACACCTTCCGGTTGTGCCGCATCGATGGATTACGAACAGACATGTTCCTCATCCAATCATACGAAGGTCTGTCAAATACATACAAGTACTTCAGTCAATTCTACAAGGGATAATTGTCTATACTCCTATTTCATACAGTTTTCACAAAGTTGCTATAAATAGTCATGTAATCTACACACCAATGCATCCTAAAAATCAACTCAAAATGCATGAGAAAGGTCTTATCGAATGTAATGTATACACAGAAAAAATTGGTAAGACCTTTTTATTGATTATTTTTGTGCTTGAAATTCACCAGCTTTGACGATAAAAACCAGCCTAATTAAAAGGTCATTACTGTTTCTCTGTGAGAGTGTACAAACAATTATTACAGGGAAGTGTTCACTGGATGGATTCATCAGGTACAGTAACCAATAATTACCATTTAAGTCAAATTTCTACTTTCTCTTTCTACTTTCACTTTCAAACTGAAGTTACCCACATATTACAATGTACCATTCAGATGAACTGATGAATGTTAAAAATATTATTACACCATTTGTCATGATTTGTCGAACTTCTGATCAAAACATGTGTTACCCTGCTCTCATAAACATCTGTAACAATTTTTGTGTGTGTTGTAGTAATGCTTGTCATGTGACAGTCAATGTGGAGTCAGCATTTGATTACATACAGTTCAGATACGTAAATAACATAACGAAAACTCACATTTTAGCAAAGTATTTCTGCCTAATATAGTGCTAGACTATAAAATGTCTGTAAGACATAAATGCCCCCGCTGCCACTTGACACCCCGAAACCTCAGCAGTTCCTTAGATTATATAGCTAGTTACATTGCATTGGGACGGGATGGGACACAACGGGACGCAATGGGACAGGATGGACAATATACCCCACATTTCATGGGAGGGACATAAAAATTAAACACATTTTTTTCCATATGAATGTTAATTAGGTATCATCTATTGTAAATAAGTCAGTCCAAAGCACATTACCACATCAGCATTTACAACGAACCATTTACTACACCATTCTGTACAGTTAATATGAATTCAATGGAAAACTTTTGTTTCATTAATTGAAAAAACAAAGCATATTCATATAAGGTCTGCCTCTTGTTGAAATTGGAAGGATTTCTCTAGTATATATAGCACATCATCGTATGGTAAATTGGTTCCAACTTCACATACAGGTCAATGTCACACTTCAGATACAGGTCAATGTCACACTTCACATACCGGTCAATGTCACACTTCACATACCGGTCAATGTCACACTTCACATACAGGTCAATGTCACACTTCACATACAGATCAATGTCACACTTCACATACCGGTCAATGTCACACTTTACATACCGGTCAATGTCACACTTCACATACAGGTCAATGTCACACTTCACATACAGGTCAATGTCACACTTCACATACAGGTCAATGTCATACTTCACGTACATGTCAATGTCACACTTCACATACAGGTCAATGTCACACTTCACATACCGGTCAATGTCACACTTCACATACAGGTCAATGTCACACTTCACGTACATGTCAATGTCATACTTCACATACATGTCAATGTCACACTTCACATACATGTCAATGTCATACTTCACATACACAGGTCAATGTCATACTTCACATACATGTCAATGTCACACTTCACGTACATGTCAATGTCATACTTCACATACAGGTCAATGTCACACTTCACATACCGGTCAATGTCACACTTCAGATACAGGTCAATGTCATACTTCACATACAGGTCAATGTCACACTTCACATACAGGTCAATGTCACACTTCACATACAGGTCAATGTCACACTTCACATACACAGGTCAATGTCACACTTCACATACAGGTCAATGTCACACTTCACATACAGGTCAATGTCACACTTCACATACAGGTCAATGTCACACTTCACATACAGGTCAATGTCACACTTCACATACAGGTCAAAGGTCAATGTCACACATCACATACAGGTCAATGTCACACTTCACATACAGGTCAATGTCACACTTCACATACAGGTCAATGTCACACTGTCACATACAGGTCAATGTCACACTCACATACAGGTCAATGTCACACTTCACATACCGGTCAATGTCACACTTCACATACATGTCAATGTCACACTTCACATACAGGTCAATGTCACACTTCACATACAGGTCAATGTCACACTTCAGATACAGGTCGAATGTCACACTTCACATACATGTCAATGTCACACTTCACATACAGGTCAATGTCACACTTCACATACATGTCAATGTCATACTTCACATACACAGGTCAATGTCACACTTCACATACTGGTCAATGTCACACTTCACATACAGGTCAATGTCACACTTCACATACAGGTCAATGTCACACTTCACATACAGGTCAATGTCACACTTCACATACAGGTCAATGTCACACTTCAGATACAGGTCAATGTCACACTTCACATACCGGTCAATGTCACACTTCACATACAGGTCAATGTCACACTTCACATACCGGTCAATGTCACACTTCACATACAGGTCAATGTCACACTTCACATACAGGTCAATGTCACACTTCACATACACAGGTCAATGTCACACTTCAGATACAGGTCAATGTCACACTTCACATACAGGTCAATGTCACACTTCACATACACAGGTCAATGTCACACTTCACATACCGGTCAATGTCACACTTCACATACAGGTCAATGTCACACTTCACATACAGGTCAATGTCACACTTCACATACAGGTCAATGTCATACTTCAGATACAGGTCAAAGGTCGATGTCACACTTCACATACAGGTCAATGTCACACTTCAGATACAGGTCAATGTCACACTTCACATACATGTCAATGTCACACTTCACATACAGGTCAATGTCATACTTCAGATACAGGTCAAAGGTCGATGTCACACTTCACATACGGGTCAATGTCACACTTCACATACACAGGTCAATGTCACACTTCACAAACAGGTCAAAGGTCAATGTCACACTTCACACACAGGTCAAGCTTAGGATAGTCTTTTATATACTTACACTTTGGACAAGTCAATCAGCTGCTTAAAGGTGAGATTTCCCTCCGACTGGACAAGATTGGCAAACCTTTTCACAACCGTGGATAGTCTAAGGTCGAGGTCAAAATGTACAGGAAAGTTACTGATCCAGAATCTGCAGAACATGAAGGTCGAACAAAGGTTATCTCAAGGACACAATAGGATATAACAGGATATTATAATATAAAACAGTCATACAAATTCTGAAATATTTTTGACAATTTGACCCATTTTTCCCTGCCCATCAGCCCCTAGGAGTCAGTCAGGGTCAACATGTGCATAGCATTAAAGTGCTATCCATACTGATAATTCTAACCAAGTTTGTATTATTTCCAATGGCATTTAACCAAATTGAATTCATTTGGATGGTTTCCTTGGCCCAGGTTTCCTAAGCAAGGTTTCCTTGGCCCAGGTTTCCTTGACCAGGGTTTCCTTGGCCTGGTTTCCCTTGGCCTGGTTTCCCTTGGCCAGGTTTGGTGAGAGTTTCCTTGGCCCAGGTTTCCTTGGACTGGTTTTCCTTGGCCTAGTTTGGCCCAGGTTTCTTTGGCCTGGTTTCCCTTGGCCAGGTTTGGTCAGAGTTTCCTTGGCCCAGGTTTCCTTGGACTGGTTTTCCTTGGCCCAGATTTCCTTGTTCTGGTTTGGCCTGAGTTTCCTTGGTCTGGTTTTCCTTGATCCAGGTTTCCTTGCCCTGTTTTCCTTGGCTCGGCAGTGACCATAGAAACTTATGTAGCTCTATTGATTATAAGGATGGTGTGTATATAGTCTACATCTATATATATCTATCTTACACAAAATCCAAAGTTGTGTATCACTAAATTTGTTTTAATCACCTACAGATTCATTCTCCAGTAAAGGATCTATATATACTCTCCTACCCTAACAACAGGAAGCTAAAGTCATAGATCTATACACAACACACTTCCATACATAGTACTTATAAGGTAGCTGACTATACACTCAGATATAACAATTAATCAAACTACTGGACACTTTCTATTTAAAAGGAAACTACATAGGATATGGAGCAGAGAAGATTGTTACTATTCCATACACCTAACACGGACCTAGGAGCACTAAATGCTTCTATATATAGAAACATCCAAATAATGCGTGAACCTGATAAACTAAATCATTTGAACTCGTAAGCCAGTCAAGCATGAACAAGATAAACTAAATCATTTTAACTCATATGACAGTCAAGCATGAACCTGATTAACTAAATCATTTGAACTCGTATAACAGTCAAGTATGAATAAGATAAACTAAATCATTTGAACTCATACGAGTCACACCTGAACCTGATAAACTAAATCATTTGAACTTGTATGACAGTCACGCATGAACCTGATAAACTAAATCATCTGAACTCATAGAACAGTCACGTCTGAACCTGATAAACTAAATTATTTTAACTTGTATGACAGTCACGCATGAACCTGATAAACTAAATCATCTGAACTTGTATGACAGTCACGTCTGAATCTGATAAACTAAATTATTTTAACTCATATGACAGTCAAGCATGAACCTGATAAGCTAAATCATTTGAACTCGTATAACAGTCAAGCATGAATAAGATAAACTAAATCATTTGAACTCATACGAGTCACACCTGAACCTGATAAACTAAGTCATTTGAACTCGTATGACAGTCACACGTGAATCTGATAAACTTATTCATCTGAACTTGTATGACAGTCATGCGTGAACAAAATAAACTAAATCATCTGAAATCGTATGACAGTCACACATGAACCTGATAAACTAAGTCATTTGAACTCGTATGACAGTCACACATGAACCTGATAAACTAAATCATCTAAACTCGTATGACAGTGTTATACCGACATTCTGTCCTACTTGTGCTGACATGAAATTACTGCCAATTTCACTAACAATCAAATCCAGGAGGAGCAGTTTGTTTAAGTGTTTACTGCAACAAAGTCTATCTACATTGTCTATATAGAAACTGGTGTCCATGAATCAAATGTCTAGACTCAAATTGAGTGAACTAGTCGACAAGACAACCACGTCACTTGTCACCTATAAATAGTGCCACACATGCAAGCTGTGTAATTAATTTCAATAATGATATTATCTTCTGCTATGTCACCAAAGTGTAAAATCTATAAAGGCTCCTGCGTCAATGTAACGCAATCCCATTTATTCAGGTAAAATTTTCATAAATCTCACATTTTAACGAGGCATTCATATGAATTGTTCTATTTCTGTAAAAACCTGCTGTGGATACGTTGGTGACTTGACGTCACAGTAGAATCTCTATAACCGGATTTGTATGGCTGAACCTTAATAAAATGGGTTCACCGGGGAAGTGGCAACAGATGGTGAAAGCTCCATACATTGTAGTGTTTCTAATGGTCAAGAACAAATGACCAGTGTGACGTGTTAACTGGGTAATGTCTAGATCGATGTAGGTCACTTAACTTGTAAATGACGAGTAAGTGTAGTCTCTGCATGCCTTCAATGATAAACCTGTGTCATTGGCTTTTAAATGAAAAGTTCCGATTTTGTTTACCGATGGTGATAAACAATACAAAAGACAGCTATAAAAACCATTCTCTGATAACTTGGGTTAACTATTCTTAAAGTCCACATTACCTGACCTATATGTAAATCATCCGTCACACTGGCAATTTTTTTTTTAAATTAGAAAAAGTCTGTAAGACATAAATGCTCCCGCTGCCACTTGACACCCCTCACAGTTTGGTGAGGATTGCAGGATTGCATCCTGAGATAAGCTAGTTTAACATTGCATTGTGACGCGACGCGACGGACATGGATAACACTATATGCTGCCCCCCCCCCCCCCCCTCCATTTCAGGGAGGGGGCATAATAATTAAGAAAGTTTGACAAGGACGTCATTTATGTTAACATGTCCATAAAGTAAACAACAAAGTCATAATTAGTGTCACAAATACTGTTATATATGAATTATAAATTAGAGCCTGTTACTGACCAGGCCGCTGTGTGGTTACAAAATTTCAGGCAAGAAATATCAAATAAAAATTACTTTATTATATACTGTTTCAGATTGAAGATGTGTGAAGAAACAGGATTTTGTTCATTTTTGCGTGTTTTCCGTATATATACATGTTAACAGGATGCGAGCTATCATCTCTTAATCTACAGGGGAACAGATGTATAGCACATCCTGCACCAGATACTTTCAAATTTTCAAAAATCCCTTTATTTATATACATGTAATAAAGTTCATGTTTCTATAATATAGATTCTGCCATGAAATTTCCCCTCACACAGAGATCGCAGAAAAAAAAAAAAAAACTCATATATAAAGAAAACAAAATACAAGTTTTGTTTTAAATAAGAAAAATAATAAAAGGACACTTACCTGACTGCATAGCAAATTTTGGCCTTGTAAATTTGGATTTGACAATCTATACTGGAAGGGCGGTGATTACAACCTGGCTTAGTACAGGCCACAGTCTCGTTACAGCTCTGATAACTGAGGCAGGGTGTCAAGGATATCCGTTAGGGAAAAACTACACCACTCTAATAAAGCCCTCATTGACTGACATAGTTTTTGTAACAATATGAGACAATTAGTCACATCGGATCACCATATATAGACTCAAGACCCCAACAAATGTGTATCAAAATTAACAGGATTTTCTTCATAGATCCTATTGGCCAACAAAATATGTAGCCAGGGTTTTCTACAAGACATACTTCAACCTACACTGTAGGGCATATTTCAGTATATATAGTAGAAAAGTTATCGCTCCGTATACTCAACCAAGAGAATGACAGCCATAATAAGATTGTGTCTAAGATTTCAGGTGTTTCCTTTGGACATAAAGACTTCATGTGGTTTATTTGATTTCTGTTAGCCCTGAGTATCATCAAATTTAGCTTTTTTCGTGAGTGTGGATATTTGTGTTAATTTCTGCATGGCTTATAAATTCATTTTCCAGACCTGTTTGTCCAGGTTAACATCTTTACCTAAGGTTATTGTTCTGTAAGTCAGTGTTATGGGCAGACACAAGTAACTGGCTTTAAAGTTCTCCTGTCATTTCCTAATCACTCAAAATATGCCATTTTATGTAAAATGACCCTGGCTGTTAAAAGGACATCAAACAAAATAAACCAAATCAATCCATATACATTCCCTCCCAGTGACACCACATTCCCCCCTATACCTTCCCTCCCAGTGACACCACATTCCCTCCTAAACCTTCCCTCCCAGTGACATCACTCCCCCTATACCTTCCCTCCCAGTGACACCACATCCCTCCTATACCTTCCCTCCCAGTGACACCACATTCCCTCCTATACCTTCCCTCCCAGTGACACCACATTCCCTCCTATACCTTCCCTCCCAGTGACACCACATTCCCTCCTATACCTTCCCTCCCAGTAACACCACATTCCCTCCTATACATTCCCTCCCAGTGACACCACAATCCCTCCTATACCTTCCCTCCCAGTGACACCACATTCCCTCCTATACATTCCCTCCCAGTGACACCACATTCCCTCCTATACCTTCCCTCCTAGTGACACCACATTCCCTCCTATACCTTCCCTCCCAGTGACACCACATTCCCTCCTATACCTTCCCTCCCAGTGACACCACATTCCCTCCTATATCTTCCCTCCCAGTGACACCACATTCCCCTCAATACCTTCCCTCCCAGTGACACCACATTCCCCCCTATACCTTCCCTCCCAGTGACACCACATTCCCTCCTATACCTTCCCTCCCAGTGACACCACATTCCCTCCTTTACCTTCCCTCCCAGTGACACCACATTCCCTCCTATACCTTCCCTCCCAGTGACACCACATTCCCTCCTATACCTTCCCTCCCAGTGACACCACATTCCCTCCTATACCTTCCCTCCTAGTGATACCACATTCCCTCCTATACCTTCCCTCCCAGTGACACCACATTCCCTCCTATACCTTCCCTCCCAGTGACACCACATTCCCCCTATACCTTCCCTCCCAGTAACACCACATTCCCTCCTATACCTTCCCTCCTAGTGACACCACATTCCCTCCTATACCTTCCCTCCCAGTGACACCACATTCCCCTCAATACCTTCCCTCCCAGTGACACCACATTCCCTCCTATATCTTCCCTCCCAGTGACACCACATTCCCCTCAATACCTTCCCTCCCAGTGACACCACATTCCCCCCTATACCTTCCCTCCCAGTGACACCACATTCCCCCTATACCTTCCCTCCCAGTGACACCACATTCCCTCCTATATCTTCCCTCCCAGTGACACCACATTCCCCTCAATACCTTCCCTCCCAGTGACACCACATTCCCTCCTATACCTTCCCTCCCAGTGACACCACATTCCCTCCTATACCTTCCCTCCCAGTGACACCACATTCCCTCCTATACCTTCCCTCCCAGTGACACCACATTCCCTCCTATACCTTCCCTCCCAGTGACACCACATTCCCTCCTATACCTTCCCTCCCAGTGACACCACATTCTCTCCTATACCTTCCCTCCCAGTGACATCACATTCCCTCCTATACCTTCCCTCCCAGTGACACCACATCCCCTCCTATACCTTCCCTCCCAGTGACACCACATTCCCTCCTATACCTTCCCTCCCAGTGACACCACATTCCCTCCTATACCTTCCCTCCAAGTGACACCACATTCCCCTCAATACCTTCCCTCCCAGTGACACTACATTCCCCCTATACCTTCCCTCCCAGTGACACCACATTCCCTCCTATACCTTCCCTCCCAGTGACACCACATTACCTCCTATACCTTCCCTCCAAGTGACATCACATTCCCTCCTATACATTCCCTCCCAGTGACATCACATTCCCCCTATACCTTCCCTCCCAGTGACACCACATTCCCCCCTATACCTTCCCTCCCAGTGACATCACATTCCCTCCTATACATTCCCTCCCAGTGACACCACATTCCACCCTATACCTTCCCTCCCAGTGACATCACATTCCCTCCTATACATTCCCTCCCAGTGACACCACATTCCCTCCTATACCTTCACTCCCAGTGACACCACATTCCTTCCTATACCTTCCCTCCCAGTGATACCACATTCCCTCCTATACCTTCCCTCCCAGTGACACCACATTCCCTCCTATACCTTCCCTCCCAGTGACACCACATTCCCTCCTATACCTTCCCTCCCAGTAACACCACATTCCCTCCTATACCTTCCCTCCCAGTGATACCACATTCCCTCCTATACCTTCCCTCCCAGTAACACCACATTCCCTCCTATACCTTCCCTCCCAGTGACACCACATTCCCTCCTATACCTTCCCTCCCAGTGACACCACATTCCCTCCTATACCTTCCCTCCCAGTGATACCACATTTCCTCCTATACCTTCCCTCCCAGTGACACCACATTCCCTCCTATACCTTCCCTCCCAGTGACACCATATTCCCCCCTATACCTTCCCTCCCAGTGACATCACATTCCCCCCTATACCTTCCCTCCCAGTGACATCACATTCCCTCCTATACATTCCCTCCCAGTGACACCACATTCCCCCCTATACCTTCCCTCCCAGTGACACCACATTCCCTCCTATACCTTCCCTCCCAGTGACACCACATTCCCCCCTATACCTTCCCTCCCAGTGACACCACATTCCCTCCTATACCTTCCCTCCCAGTGACACCACATTCCCCCCTATACCTTCCCTCCCAGTGACACCACATTCCCCCCTATACCTTCCCTCCCAGTGACACCACATTCCCTCCTATACCTTCCCTCCCAGTGACACCACATTCCCTCCTATACCTTCCCTCCCAGTGACACCACATTCCCTCCTATACCTTCCCTCCCAGTGACACCACATTCCCTCCTATACCTTCCCTCCCAGTGACACCACATTCCCCCTATACCTTCCCTCCCAGTGACATCACATTCCCCCCTATACCTTCCCTCCCAGTGACACCACATTCCCTCCTATACCTTCCCTCCCAGTGACACCACATTCCCTCCTAAAAATCACAGAAAATATCAGTTTACTTATCCTTCAGAGCTCTATTAAAATTGCAAATGTTGTACAGATTTCAAATATATATACTTTATTAGAGGTTATATGTAAGGTTAACTGGCAATGTTTACATATCTAAAACATGTGCCATATTTTTCAGAATTTGGCATTTTTACTGTACACTGCTACCTTATAAGGGCTGAAAAATGTTATTTTTTGGAAATTGTGCTTAATTATGCTTGATTAAGCTTCATTTTAATTCATTATTGCTCAAAAATGCATAAAAACAATCTAAAACTTGTTTATTATCTGGCTTGTCATATTAGAGGAATCAAGGGAGGTAACTCGCATATCTACCCATTTTAAGGGTGGGTTAATTAAGCATAATGTTAATGAGTCAGTGTAAATTGAAAAGATATTCTATGTTTTATAACAAACCCAATATAACTTATTGGGTATCTAACAAACCATATAGACTGAATTCTGGTTAGTTTTACCTGATTTATTACCCCGTATCCATGGAAACTATTACAGTAAGTGTTATTTTTTGAAATATTTGGTGAAACCATTATTTTCAGTTTATTTATACAATGGTAAGCATGTAATTTCAATGGCTTGAGTGTACGGTTGATGCAATATTGTCAATTATGGTCATTCACTTAGGTAAAGCAGAAAAAATAGCATTTTCCGCATAAAATGGGATCAGCGGACACTTTCATATGATCATTGGTACATATCTGAATAACCGGGGTGGAAACAGATGATTGTGATGTCATAGGCATGACATTTTGAAATCTTGGATGTCATGCCATGATTTATCAGTTAGAATATTGCATGTGTTGCTAAGCTGAGGTTTGGAAAGGAATTTGGTTATTTATTATGACACCATTGAGTATTTATGACGTCATAGATACCATCTGATGACGTCATAGTTACTGATGACGTCATGGTAACTATGACGTCATATTACAAGGCTAAATTTGATAGTTGTATAGTATTTTTTGCTTGATTACATGCACAGAGACTCAAAGTACCACATTCAACTCAAAACACAACTTTATTCAAGAGATATACAGAATTATGGGAGTTTTCATCTTTAAAATTACCTCCCCTTATTACTGGATTGGGAGAAAAAGTTGCCAAAATACACCTCTCAGGGAAATCAGCAATACTCGGTGACTATTAAAGATACACGGTAACCGGATATGTCATTTTGTTCGTCGGAACATGTTCTAGACATTCATGGGGTTTTTAGTAAAATTAGAATTTAAAAAAGTGATGTATAAGGTAGCACACCACAGTAAGACAGCCTGGCCATGGGCAATTTTTTTGTTAAGCAAATAACTCCTGTATTATGATATGCATAAAAAATGAAAAAATAAATGTACACTATAATTGGTATATTCAGTATGAAGTAGTACATACAGGCTTCACATTTATTAAAACAAAAATCAATAAATTGGTTCCGGATTTTAAATATCCGGATTTTCCGAACGTGTGTTTACACAGGAAATTTAGTTTTGCCTACAGCGCAAAATGGCAGCCCACAGAAAAGGTAAGATAGCGGAAAAACTTAATTTACAACATATGTCCAAACAAGATTAATTCTGTCTTTGGGATAGAGATATTTAATTTTAAATAGGTTTCAGGAAAAAAATTGTGTAGAGAATTGTGCCATTTTGGGTCAAATATCATAATATTTTGCAATTTTTGAGAATTTTTTAAGCTGTTACCATGGTATTCACAGCTCTAAAAATCACAGAAAATATCAGTTTACTTATCCTTCAGAGCTCTATTAAAATTGCAAATGTTGTACAGATTTCAAATATATATACTTTATTAGAGGTTATATGTAAGGTTAACTGGCAATGTTTACATATCTAAAACATGTGCCATATTTTTCAGAATTTGGCATTTTTACTGTACACTGCTACCTATACCTTCCCTCCCAGTGACACCACATTCCCTCCTATACCTTCCCTCCCAGTGACACCACATTCCCCCTATACCTTCCCTCCCAGTGACACCACATTCCCCCCTATACCTTCCCTCCCAGTGACACCACATCCCTCCTATACATTCCCTCCCAGTGACATCACATTCCCTCCTATACATTCCCTCCCAGTGACATCACATTCCCTCCTATACCTTCCCTCCCAGTGACATCACATTCCCTCCTATACATTCCCTCCCAGTGACACCACATTCCCTCCTATACCTTCCCTCCCAGTGATTTCTTCCTATATCTTCACAACCTGTGTTTCAATCATTTTTAATGCCAAAACCACACAGTCATCATTATAGTGTCTGCTTTCTCACCTAAGAATATGACAAAACTGCAACATCACTTCACCAGGAAAACCCTGGCTAACTGTAATAAACTTTTTTTTCTCTGAATGACAAACACTTTCTTAAATGAAACTGGAGTGTGAGTGCTGCCAATGACCTCTAGTTAGTATGGCCAGTTTCCAGTAGTGAATACCATATCAATATCATTTTCACTGCAATATTGAGTCATACAGAGAACTATCACCTACCATCACCTTCTCTCTACCTACTCTCTACCTTGTTGTGAGACTATGATGTCCTACCATCACCAGTGTCAACATTACTGCCAGTCATCGATACACCTAAAGGTTGACTAAGGTCATTAATGAAACCAACAACCTTTCCAAGGTCTACACAGATCTCCAGCCATTACCATCTGTCAATCACCCACTATACTCCCTATGGATAATATAGAATCCTAGAATAACTGGCTAAGAATTATCTGAACTTCACTATCTGTTTTCATCAGGCCCATAATTAACAAATTCTGGTCTAATACAAAGTTCCCCGATGCCTGGAATGAAATGTTCAACTCAGTGTCACTAAAGAGGTATCAAAATCTCTTGGCCATCCCTTGGCCAGATACTTAGCTCATAATTATTGAGAACATATTATGATAAAAAATACAGGTTACAATGGAAATCAAACAGATAAATAATGCTCAAAAATGTGATTTCCCTATATAAACTATAGCAAAGTTAACCCCTCCCCATGGGGAAATGTCAGACCCCAGGGTCATGAAATTCACAATTTTGGTAAAGCATCTTAAAGAACCTTCCATTTATGAAGAGCATTCGATTCTACCATAACTTGGTTTTCAGAAGAAGATTTTTGAAATTTTAGTCAATTTGACCCTTTTTGTCCCCACGTCTGGGGGCTGGGGACCATCTATAATTCAAAGTGGTTGTCCTTTGGCTACAGAAAATTTCTGCAAAATTTTAATTGAAATTGGTCCAGCCTCGGTTTATGAGGAAAAGACGAAAATGTGAAAATGTAAATGGACGGCAACAACGACTGGGACACGATGCCTATAGGTCATCCCGACTCTTTGGGTCAGATTACACAATACAATACAATTGATGTCTATGTAAGGAGGCTGAAGGACGTTGATAAACAAGTTGAAGAAGTGCATACTTGTACAATGGGCAGTGATTCATCTCAATAACACTTAAAACTCATTTACTCACCAGGAAATGCACTTGTTGGTGGCCAACTTCTGGTCAAATTACCCTAACCACAGAGTTGTATTAGTTTGTCAAAATTATGCAATGACTGTAATCTACATTTATTGAAAATGACCAGGCTTTGTAGCTTTAAACCTTGCCAGCTAGTTACTCCAGAACAGAAAATATTTTATACTTGTGTAATACACAGTATCTTGTTGTGGTTTTGATCAAAAGATAAATTACAAACTAGAGACATGTGAAAGAAAGTGAAAATGTAGCATGATATACACAGTAAACAAAGGGCCAAAACTCTAGGTGATACAGAAATACAGTAAACAAAGGGCCACAACTCTAGGTGATACATTATGAGGTATGCCACATAATATGTTATACACAGTAAACAAAGGGTCATAACTCTAGGTGATACAGAAATAAAGTAAACAAGGGGCAATAACTCTAGGTGATACATTATGTAATATGTCACATAGTATGTTATACACAGTAAACAAAGGGCCACAACTCTAGGTGATACAGAAATATAGTAAACAAGGGGCAATAACTCTAGGTGATACATTATGTAATATGTCACATAGTAAATAATACACAGTAAACAAAGGGCCACAACTCTAGGTGATACAGAAATACTACAGAAAACAAACGGCCACAACTCTAGGTGATACAGAAATACAGTAAACAAAGGGCCACAACTCTAGGTGATACAGAAATACTACCGAAAACAAAGGGCCACAACTCTAGGTGATACAGAAATACTACAGAAAACAAAGGGCCACAACTCTAGGTGATACAGAAATACAGTAAACAAAGGGCCACAACTCTAGGTGATACAGAAATACTACCGAAAACAAAGGGCCACAACTCTAGGTGATACAGAAATACAGTAAACAAAGGGCCATAACTCTAGGTGATACAGAACTACAGTAAACAAGGGGCCATAACTCTTGGTGATACAGTAAGAGATATGCCATATAGTACGTTATACACAGTAAACAAAGGGCCACAACTCTAGGTAATCAAGTATGAGATATGTCACATAGTTTGTTATACACAGTAAACAAAGGGACACAACTCTAGGTGATACATTATAAGGTATGCCACATAGTATGTTATACACAGTAAACAAAGGGACACAAATCTAGGTGATACAGTATGAGATATGTCACATAGTATGTTATACACAGTAAACAAAGGGCCACAACTCTAGGTGATATGAGGTATGCCACAGAGTACATTACATAGTGAAGAAAGGGACACAACTCTAGGTGATATGAGATATGCCACACAGTTCATCGTAAATTATGTTACATGACATGATTATAAGGATACAGATCCACGTAAGCCTCAGCCATCTCATCTGATGTCATAAACCATTTGTGCATGAGGAACAGGACACTGGGGAATTCATTGTCTTCCAGCAGGCGTCCGTCCTTCCCTAAAAAATAACAAAAGGAAAAAGATTTTATTTTCATCTGTAAAGTTTCCATGTATATTTAGTTATATGGACCACAGCTATGCAGGTAAATGATAAACTGGTTATTGAGATTAACTGACAGTGTAATGACATCGATGCTTGTACATCATTAAGTGTTTCAACAGAGATATGAGTGAGAGTTTGGCTACAAACCAAAATATCATGTTCAGTATTTCTAAAAATACTCTGTCCATCTAAATACAGATATAGAATACATAATAGGTAATATATGTATCAGACTTTTCCATATATATGATGAGGTACTGCCCAGCCTATAACAGTTCAGTGGTGTCGCCATTATCAGCTGGTTCATCACAAATACAGTTTAAATTCATACCCATGCCAGTAGTAGTAAGATATAATACCATTACAATACAGGGTCCCTACCATTACAATACAGGGTCCCTACCATTACAATACAGGGTCCCTACCATTACAATACAGGGTCCCTACCATTACAATACAGGGTCCCTACCATTACAATACAGGGTCCCTACCATTACAATACAGGGTCCCTACCATTACAATACAGGGTCCCTACCATTACAATTCAGGGTCCCTACCATTACAATTCATGGTCCCTAGTGTTACAATACAGGGTCCCTACCATCACAATACAGCGTCCCTACCATTACAATACAGGGTCCCTACCATTACAATACAGGGTCCCTACCATTACAATACAGGGTCCCTACCATTACAATACAGGGTCCCTACCATTACAATACAGGGTCCCTACCATTACAATACAGGGTCCCTACCATTACAATACAGGGTCCCTACCATTACAATTCAGGGTCCCTACCATTACAATACTGGGTCCCTACCATTACAATACAGGGTCCCTACCATTACAAAACAGGGTCCCTACCATTACAATACAGGGTCCCTACCATTACAATTCAGGGTCCCTACCATTACAATACTGGATCTCTACCATTACAATACAGGGTCCCTACCATTACAATACAGGGTCCCTACCATTACAATACAGGGTCTGTACCATTACAATTCAGGGTCCCTACCATAACAATACAGGGTCCCTACCATTACAATACAGCGTCCCTATCATTACAATACAGGGTCCCTACCATTACAATTCAGGGTCCCTACCGTTACAATACAGGGTCCCTACCATTACAATACAGGGTCCGTACCATTACAATACAGGGTCCCTACCATTACAATACAGGGTCCCTACCATTACAATACAGGGTCCCTACCATTACAATACAGGGTCCCTACCATTACAATAAAGGGTCCCTACCATTACAATACAGGGTCCCTACCATTACAATACAGGGTCCCTACCATTACAATACAGGGTCCCTACCATTACAATACAGGGTCCCTACCATTACAATACAGGGTCCCTACCATTACAATACAGGGTCCGTACCATTACAATACACGGTCCCTACCATTACAATACAGTGTCCCTACCATTACAATACAGGGTCCCTACCATTACAATACTGGGTCCCTACCATTACAATACACGGTCCCTACCATTACAATTCAGGGTCCCTACCATTACAATACAGGGTCCTACCATTACAATACAATGTCCCTACCATTACAATACAGGGTCCCTACCATTACAATACAGGGTCCCTAACATTACAATACAGGGTTCCTACCATTACAATACAGGGTCCCTACCATTACAATACAGGGTCCCTACCATTACAATACAGGGTCCCTACCATTACAATTCAGGGTCCCTACCATTACAATACAGGGTCCTACCATTACAATACAATGTCCCTACCATTACAATACAGGGTCCCTACCATAACAATACAGGGTCCCTACCATTACAATACAGGGTCCCTACCATTACAATACAGGGTCCCTACCATTACAATACAGGGTCTGTACCATTACAATAATTGGTCCCTACCATTACAATACAGGGTCCCTACCATTACAATACAGGGTCCCTACCATTACAATACAGGGTCCCTACCATTACAATACAGGGTCCCTACCATTACAATACAGGGTCCCTACCATTACAATACAGGGTCTGTACCATTACAATAATTGGTCCCTACCATTACAATACAGGGTCCCTACCGTTACAATACAGGGTCCCTACCATTACAATACAGGGTCCCTACCATTACAATACAAGGTCCCTACCATTACAATACAGGGTCTGTACCATTACAATACAGGGTCCCTCCCATTACAATACAGGGTCCCTACCATTACAATGCAGGGTCCCTACCGTTACAATACAGGGTCCCTACCATTACAATACAGGGTCCCTACCATTACAATACAGGGTCCCTACCATTACAATACAGGGTCCCTACCATTACAATACAGGGTCCCTACCATTACAATACAGGGTCCCTACCATTACAATATAGGGTCCCTACCATTACAATACAGGGTCCCTACCATTACAATACAGGGTCCCTACCATTACAATACAGGGTTCCTACCATTACAATACAGGGTCCCTACCATTACAATACAGGGTCCCTACCATTACAATACAGGGTCCCTACCATTACAATACAGGGTCCCTACCATTACAATACAGGGTCCCTACCATTACAATACAGGGTCCCTACCATTACAATACAGGGTCCCTACCATTACAATACAGGGTCCCTACCATTACAATAAAGGGTCCCTACCATTACAATACAGGGTCCCTACCATTACAATACAGGGTCCCTACCATTACAATACAGGGTCCCTACCATTACAATACAGGTCCCTACCATTACAATACAGGGTCTGTACCATTACAATACAGGGTCCCTACCATTACAATACAGGGTCCCTACCATTACAATACAGGGTCCCTACCATTACAATACAGGGTCCCTACCATTACAATACAGGGTCCCTACCATTACAATACAGGGTCCCTACCATTACAATACAGGGTCCCTACCATTACAATACAGGGTCCCTACCATTACAATACAGGGTCCCTACCATTACAATATAGGGTCCCTACCATTACAATACAGGGTCCCTACCATTACAATACAGGGTCCCTACCATTACAATACAGGGTTCCTACCATTACAATACAGGGTCCCTACCATTACAATACAGGGTCCCTACCATTACAATACAGGGTCCCTACCATTACAATACAGGGTCCCTACCATTACAATACAGGGTCCCTACCATTACAATACAGGGTCCCTACCATTACAATAAAGGGTCCCTACCATTACAATACAGGGTCCCTACCATTACAATACAGGGTCCCTACCATTACAATACAGGGTCCCTACCATTACAATACAGGGTCCCTACCATTACAATACAGGGTCCCTACCATTACAATACAGGGTCCCTACCATTACAATACAGGGTCCCTACCATTACTATACATGGGTCCCTACCATTACAATACAGGGTCCCTACCATTACAATAATTGGTCCCTACCATTACAATAATTGGTCCCTACCATTACAATACAGGGTCCCTACCATTACAATACAGGGTCCCTACCATTACAATAAAGGGTCCCTAACATTACAATACAGGGTCCCTACCATTACAATACAGGGTCCCTACCATTACAATACAGGGTCCCTACCATTACAATACAGGGTCCCTACCATTACAATACAGGGTCTGTACCATTACCATACAGGGTCCCTACCATTACAATACAGGGTCCCTACCATTACAATACAGGGTCCCTACATATACCGTTACAATACAGGGTCCCTACTGTTACAATACAGGGTCCCTACCATTACAATACAGGGTCCGTACCATTACAATTCAGGGTCCCTACCATTACAATACAGGGTCCCTACCATTACAATTCAGGGTCCCTACCATTACAATACAGGATTCTACCATTACAATAATTGGTCCCTACCATTACAATACAGGGTCCCTACCATTACAATACAGGGTCTGTACCATTACAATACAGGATTCTACCATTACAATACAGGGTCCCTACCATTACAATACAGGGTCCCTACCATTACAATACAGGGTCCCTACCATTACAATACAGGGTCCCTACCATTACAATACAGGGTCCCTACCATTACAATACAGATCCCTACCATTACAATACAGGGTCCTACCATTACAATACAGGGTCCTACCATTACAATACAGGGTCCTACCATTACAATACAGCGTCCCTACCATTACAATACAGGGTCCCTAACATTACAATACAGGGTCCCTACCATTACAATACAGGGTCCCTACCATTACAATACAGGGTCCCTACCATTACAATACCAGGGTCCCTACCATTACAATACAGGGTCCCTACCATTACAATACAGGGTCCCTACCATTACAATACCAGGTCCCTACCATTACAATACAGGGTCCCTACCGTTACAATACAGGGTCCCTAGTGTTACAATACTGGGTCTGTACTATTACAATACAGGGTCCCTACCATTACAATACTGGGTCCCTACCATCACAATACAGGGTCCCTACCATTACAATACAGGGTCCCTACCATTACAATACAGGATCTGTACCATTACAATACAGATCCCTACCATTACAATACATGTCCCTACCATTACAATACAGGGTCCCTACCATTACAATACAGATCCCTACCATTACAATACAGGGTCTGTACCATTACAATACAGGGTCTGTACCATTACAATACAGGGTCCCTACCATTACAATACAGGGTCCCTACCATTACAATACAGGGTCCCTACCATTACAATACAGGTCCCTACCATTACAATACAGGGTCCCTACCATTACAATACAGGGTCCCTACCATTACAATACAGGGTCCCTACCATTACAATACAGGGTCCCTACCGTTACAATACAGGGTCCCTACCATTACAATACAGGGTCCTACCATTACAATACAGGGTCCCTACCATTACAATACAGGGTCCCTACCGTTACAATACAGGGTCCCTACCATTACAATACAGGGTCCCTACCATTACAATACAGGGTCCCTACCATTACAATACAGGGTCTGTACCATTACAATACAGGGTCCCTACCATAACAATACTGGGTCCCTACCATTACAATACAGGGTCCCTACCATTACAATACAGGGTCCCTACCGTTACAATACAGGGTCCCTACCATTACAATACAGGGTCCCTACCATTACAATACAGGGTCCCTACCATTACAATACAGGGTCCCTACCATTACAATACTGGGTCCCTACCATTACAATACAGGATTCTACCATTACAATAATTGGTCCCTACCATTACAATACAGGGTCCCTACCATTACAATACAGGGTCTGTACCATTACAATACAGGATTCTACCATTACAATAATTGGTCCCTACCATTACAATACAGGGTCCCTACCATTACAATACAGGGTCTGTACCATTACAATACAGGATTCTACCATTACAATACAGGGTCCCTACCATTACAATACAGGGTCCCTAACTTCATTATATAACCCTATGCCATTGTCACTGAGCTTGCTTCCAGCCTGACACTATATATAGCTACCCCTCTGTACTTATGGGGCACGATAAGGGGTATTTATTTCATTGAAAACTATAATGATATTACAATAATTTTAAACAATAACCAGTTCTTGCAAACGTTATTCAGGACAATGACATTTCATTTTAAATTGAAGCTTGTTTTATCATTAGCTTCGTTATCGGGAGGGATTGATAGTGGTAAGTTCTTTATTACTATAAACAAGAAGGATCAATTCTGTATGCCATTTCGATCGGTTTATGCTGTGGTGTTGCACTGTACACCTATTCATGCTAAATTCTATCCAAAATCAGACAATTCAGCACTTTGTATAATATTCCCACTGGATGTTGTTCCTAAAGTTCTCATACACCTATACACATGACTTTTTGTTAGAAATCAGACAACATCTAAATTTTGATGAATCAGAGTTCTCCATTTCATGACCATGACAGTTATTCGGAATTGTAACCATTGTGTTGGCATCCCTCAAAACCCCTATGTACTAATTTGTTTCAGGTACATCAGACATTATATTCAAATTCTGACCAATCGGAGGCATATCTTTGGTATTCTTGGTTAATAATAAGAATTTATCATTCAAATATTCTGATGTTGGGACTCTTGGTTAATGATGTTTAAAGGTTTCAACAAATCTAACCTCTATAACCTTGAATATGGGTCAAGGTCATTTCTTTCTGCAACTTTGTCAGGCTCCATTCCTGGAATATACCTGCCAACTATCATGATTCCAGGTCTTTTGTTTATTGAAAAAAAAAATTGTTTAAAGGAAAATGTTGACATAAGATGGACAAAGAACAGACGCCCAAAGGAGGACAGACGCCCAAAGGAGGACAGACTCTGCACCACAGCGTAAACATATTGGCCATTCAGGCCAGGTGAGGTAGAGATTTAATGGTGGTATTCAATGTTAATTAATGACAGTAGTGTCTTACATCAATACAAAACTAAATACATCATAGACGTAGTAACACATACACAATGTGAGGTTGGTATGGTTTCCTTAAACCAACATTCAGTGTTTGACCAATCACAAGCATGGGAACTAGATTTAGTGGAATAAGAGGATATGTACTTGACCAATCACAAGCATGGGAACTAGATTTAGTGGAATAAGAGGATATGTACTTGACCAATCACAAGAATGGGAACTAGATTTAGTGGAATAAGAGGATATGTACTTGACCAATCACAAGCCTGGAAACTAGATTTAGTGGAATAAGAGGATATGTACTCTGTAAGTCTACAATGTGCTTTATTACCAATATAGCCTGGTTTTAATTTCTCTAATGAAATAAAATACTCAGAGTTGACATATAATATTTTCCCACCATATTAATTTTTCTACCAAATAATTTTACAACTTCCCTCAACTGCTATTAACATGTGCATACATTCTGAGATTTGATAAATTTCTTTGCCACACATGAAAACAAGTAAGATGTTCTTCCTTTTACAGCCTCATAAATGTAAATATGTCACGTCACAGGTAATCCAAACGAAAGGTCAAGGTAAGCCAAGACCAGACTGATAGCCACTTTAGTTTTATGACAAAACACTTGCTACCTTCATCATGTAATAGCACGCTTTTAAATATTTATGATATGTTTTTGTATCCCCTGCCCTGGGTTCTATGGATATGAAACTACACAGTTACCCATTAAGGAAAGGCTAGTGATTTAATGTATAGTAAATAAGGAAAAGAACTGTGTAATGTTTATACAAACAATAACAGGTACATTGTTTCCTCGTGAGTATATTGTAACCTGGACATTCTTAGGTACAATGACCTTGAAAAGAAGTGTTAACACAAACAACATGATCAAATGACACCAGAAATTTCTAAGGATAATCAACAAGTTATACTTCAAGTGTAACCTGAATGATATGCAATATTATGTATAAGAATGTACAGCTATCACTTTTCTACCATACTGGCTGTGGATGAACTTGTGACGTCAAAGCCAAAAATGCTCTCAATCAGCTGGTCCATGACAGGTATGCTGATTGGCAGTAGATTGACAGGTGCAAAATCACAGAACCGTCTAGTATATACTCATTTGTTAGCTTAAATTTGTTTTATCTGAACCTGAAAAACCTCATACCAATAACAGTAAGATGTATTGTCAGAGATCCAATATGTTCCTGAACTATGGACTCAAATGACTTTGTCCTTTGACTCAGTGCCCTTGACCTTTGGTTAATAAACTACCTGTTTAATTCTGACCAGCTTTAGCTTCACAAAGTTATAACAAAATGCTCAGCAGTGAAAAGATAGAAAATGTAACCTTTAACCTCTTGACCCATTGGACTTAACCTCAGGTCTGTTTACTCATTCTTTCATTTCGGTCCAACTTTGCTTCATCATGTCATAGCAAATTGTTAATCAGTGAAAAGATGCAAAATTTGACCTTGACCCAATATCTTGGGACCTTTGACTTTAGTTTTTGACCTCAACATACATTTTTATGAAATGAACTAGAACTGTCGCTAGGATGGCTGACTAATACCCCCGCAATCTGCACGAGTCAATGGTGAATTGGAGCTGTTAATTAGAGGCTAACTAAGATAACCCAGTAATATAGTGACCAGTTGCCATAGCAACCATAATTTTGAGAAAAAGAAAATGGCATGCACATCTACACATGGTCCTCTATATTTGTGTGAAGTTTCATTGAAATCGGCCCTTCGGGTTAGGAGGAGTTGTCCGGACAAAATTAGTTATGGTTCTTATCGGAAAACCTGTTTATAGTGACCACTTGCCATGGCAACCATAATTTTGGGAAAAAGAAAGTTGCATGCACATCTACACATGGTCCTCTATAAATATCATGACCCTGGGTCTCGAAAATCAATGAAAAGAAGTTGTTTAAAGATTAAAGCCAATTTGAACCAAGTGACCTTGAATGTAGGTCAAGGTCATTCATTTAACAAACTTGTTAGCCTTGTGATCAAGCATGCTACTGGCCCAATGTCAGGTCTCTGGGCTTCTTCGTTATTGAAAAAGGTTTACGCACAGACAACTGATGACACACGACAATGGACAAAAGGCAATTGCAGTAGGTCACTTGATATTTGTATTTATAGTAACAGTGACCTCATTTTTGACCCCAGGTCATTGAAATGCAAACTTGCACAAGGGATGATGATTGTGACTAAGTGGATGAAGTCTCAGGAGAAGTAAAATATCAATGCATTTGGTAAAGTGTGGACAATGAATAGCTATTGATAGTAACAATGACCTTATTTTTGGCACAATGATGGAAGGCTACAGGTGAAGGACACTCTGCCATAGATAAAATACCAATTTTTCAAGAAAGCAATTAATTAAGATCATAATTGAAAAGACTGTATGACAGCTCAGTCTAGTAGTAAAGGAGTCTGTGTCTTACCAAAGCTTTCGACACAGAGGTGGACGAGTCGTTCGGGCGTGGCAGCCCGGACGGTGACCCCGGGTATGAGGGGTTTATCCTCCTCCATCAGGTCTAGGTGTGACTGGACTTGTGTGTAGTCTTCCACAGGCATTGGTTGTGTCTGACCGCTACAATCAGGGGGCACACATTCTGAAGGCATAACAATAATTATCATAAACCATCATATTAAATCACAGCATGTTTGAAATTTACATGACACAATTGAAAGGTACACAACAATAGGTATTCATTTCCCCTATTGAATTCAGTAATATTAATTAATCATAGCTAATTACATAACGACTCTAGAGGAGATAACTCCTAAACAATCTACAGGTTAAATACCAAATCAGATATAGGCACTGAAAATTTAATTTGAGTTGGATATAAAGCAACAGCTAAAGTAAAACATCTTGTTCAAGGATACAACACAGTGCTCTTTTGACACATAACCCTGCATCCTACCACTAGACCACTGTGTCTCCACAATTCTGAAGGCATAAATGATATTATATTGTGAATGAAATTTATTGGTAATTTGGAAGACTTGTCTTTTCTCTCCTTTTCCTTCTTTCTCTCTTCCTCTTAATCGTTTGCTAAAAAGTGGATCCTAAATATGAAGTCTAAGCAAGACTAAAGAAGAACTTTCAAGAAAACTTGATAACAAATGACAAAAACAAAGAAGGCTGTCTGTCAGCCATTTCATTTCTGACTCAAAATTGAATATGTACTAGGGACCAAGTAAAATTTACATTTGAAGCTTAAGAAATATCCGTCCAGTAATTATCAGAAAATAGTGACAGCAAACTTCAACTGTTAAAATCAAAGACGACCATCAGGCAGCCATGTTGTTTTAGTCGATCAGACTCAAAACTTAATGGGCACACCTAGGAACTCAAGCTTGAGAAATCTCTTTCAGATACATCCCAAATAATAGTGATAACAAACTTCAATTTTCGAAATACAAGATGGCTGCCTCATGGCCATTTTGTTTTTCTGATCAGATTCAAAACTGAACAAGCAGAACTACTTAAATTGGGACCAAGGGGCCCTACATCTAAAGTTTGAGAAATATCCTTCCAGTACTTGGCAAGAAATAACAGTAACAAATATTGTTTACAGACAGACAGACAAATGGAGGGCCATCTGATAATGGTGGACTAAAAGAAAAGTGCAGTCTAAAGCATCAACAACTTACCATCTTACCATTATAAAACAAGAGGCCCAGAGGGTATGTATCACATGTCTGGATATTTCAGTAATTATGGCAAGTACTCTCATTTTCACTTCTATTACAAATATTTTAATACTTTTCAGCTGCCTCTCCCAACAGCCGGTTCAACCAAACATGGACAACAGCCTTTCATTCTTAAAGAAGGATTTTTAAAAAATGCCTCATTTCCACTTTTGCCAGTATTGGGCCCCGTCTCCCAGCTTCCTGGGGAATCATACTCCTCATTTAAACATCAATGGATCTCCATCGGCCAATAATGCTCCAGACCAAAGTTTATCACATCCCATTCAGGCACTAGGACTAGTAGCGATTTAAAGGAAATATTGATGGGACAACAGACGACACCCCATGCCATTATATAAGCTCAAGCCATTTTGGGCAGGTGAGCTAACAACCAATTAGCAACATTATGCATATATATGAAAATAAATGTTTTCTATGCATCATCTTAAACAATATTTTAAATCCCATAGATGAACATTTCAGTGTGTTATGTAATTTCTAAGTCATTGCTGCTGTTTCTATAGAGTAGCATGACCCCTTAACAAGAGTGTAAGGATCCCCATTAGGATGCATGCACCTGAGTCGAGCCAGAATGTACTATTCTCAGTAGACTGGTGAGCTATATTTGTACATCATCTATATGGACCAGTCTATAAATAATGCCTGGGGACATGTTTAGCTAATCAATGCCCAATCACACTATTCCTGTAGGTGGTCTGGCCGGTCAGCTAATACTGCAGTACATCTGTAGACCTACTAGATCCCTACATGCTGATCATGGATGGAACATTTTGTAGGACACCAAAATATTTAAAGCTACCATCGTGCTTGATAAAGAAGTAAACAGAGAAAATCAGGTAAAATCATTGTAATAACAGTGTATCAGATATGTTTAGGTTTAAATCATAGCACTAAACGGCAGATACAATCAAATCTGCTCAAAAGACTACCTCAAACAACTTCTATCAAAAGGCCATCTTGAATCACCTCTATGAAAAAGCCACCTCAACCAACCTCTATCAAAAGGCCACCTCAACCAACCTCTATCAAAAGGCCACCTCAAACAACCTCTATCAAAAGACCACCTCTATCAAAAGGCCACCTCAAACAACCTCTATCAAAAGGCCACCTCAAACAACCTCTATCAAAAGGCCACCTCAAACAACCTATATAACTCCGCCATATAGTTTATCTATCGATGGGTCTTCGGGAACCTGATCACTGTAACTTTGAAAACAGATCAGAGTCATTTGTATGAAGAAACTTTAAAGCAATCCATAGCAGGTACCTACTGGACAAAGATGAGCATCCTTGGTTTTTTCAGAACATAAGAAGAAGGAATCTTTTACTATATGACTCTGTGACCTTGAATATAAGTCGATGTCATTTATCTGAGGTAATTTCCTATCACTCCTTAGCAGGAACCAACAAGCCATAGATGAGTACCCTGGATCTTTAGCACTTGGGAAGATTTGCAAAGGAAATTTAGATGGAAACAATTTCTGACCAGTCCAGAATTAGAATAGGGGAGAGGCAGAGAGGTGTAGGACGTTAAATGATGTTATTGGACATAGAAATGATAGAAGTGCATTTTGACATGTAAGTCGATGTAACATGTTTCACTGTAACACATTGTTTAGTAAGACAGTCTGTTACACGAGAGGAAAGGTGTTAGCCTAAGCTTATACATTATTGTCGTTATGGCAAGATAATATGTTTGACACAAGGCTTACAGCTTGTTCTTAACAATACTATGACACAACACGTGTTATATATATATATATATATATAGAATAAAGTTGAAATGTCCATGTGACGGTAAATAATAACAAAATAAAAAACCAAACACAGATCTGCTGTCTCCCTAGTACTTTCGCGGCTACATTCTGCCGCTCTTTATCCCCTGAAGAGCGGCAGAATGTAGCTGCGAAAGTACTAGGGAGACAGCAGATCTGTGTTTGGTTTTTTATTTTATTATATATATATATATAGTCAGTTAGTTGTCTCATAAACCTGCATGCCTGTAAGTCTAATTTTAGAATTCTGACCTCTTATGTAATCTTCTGAAGGATTTTCCTACTTTGGTTCAACATTGATCATAAATGGAGGCATGTTTACAAAGAGCATTCAATTTTAGTGATGGGAAACGGTTTCATTTTCAGAATTGATTATCAGAAACTTGAAATCAATTGGTAATCGATAAAAACCGGTTTTCTAAATTGCCTTTTTATAGTTTATGTTCATCTCAAGTACATTTAATACATGCCTTTATTATCAATGTTTTTAATATTAAACACAAATAAAGTATTTACCGGTAACAGTTGTTAATATATTCAAATCTCCTTATTCATTTGTAAACCACAACTTAATATATCACTAAAATATAAGATCCACTACTTCTTGGTTCGGCAACATTATAAAAATATGTGAAGCTGAAGATTTACGAACCCTTCTAGAAATTTGAGATCAACTGCCTTTTTATATATATATTTTTTTTTTTTTGACTAATTTTTCATTTATTTTCTATCTTCAGCCAATCACTAATTAATTTTCATTTTTCTACCCTCCACTATAAAGTGAAAGTTACACGTATTGCTGTTTTAAGTCAGCAGAGGAGGGTAGTGATAGGTCATTCAGTCAACCAATAAGATCCTCAATAACATTCTATAAGCATTTTAGGCCAGTAAACACAATTATAGAACATTTTATATCCAACCGAAGGTCTTGTTTCCTTTGTAAGTTTCCTGGATAGGAATGAGTTTTAGGGTTTGGTCACACAATATTATAATTTGATTAATATTAGATTTTATTTTATCATCAACAATATGATAAATATAGTTTAGAATATACCAATTAAGCTCTAGTTTTACAGATTTTTTTACATGAGAATATATACAGATCAGATATCTGCGTGTAATGCTCTTGAGATCTGCAAGGTAAAAACAATCCGTCCAGAAAATAGATGAATGATCAGTCAATCCTTCATACAAGATCCTGTTAAAAATGTCAGTTTGAATTGATGTTTGCTCTATTAAAGGTCTTTTTTTAGTTAATTCTATTTATTTATATTGGTTATACTGGTCCAGCTGTTGCTGTAACATTTGGCCTCCAATTTTAGTCCAGGATAGGACGAATTCCAGGCATCCCAACTGAACAATATATCTGTACTCAGTGTATCAAGGTCAGAACGATTTAATTTTTATACCATAGTACGCTGTTGTCATATTGTCAACTGTTGTTATATTGTCACATTATCCATTAAAAACACACAAACTTGTTATATGCACACCCAGATAATTATGATGGAATAAAATAATGACTACCTATACATAGATTAGACAATCACTTTGGCATTTGATAACGATCGTGTAATTTTGGTAATTTCTGTCAGATGAATCAGTTTCCCTCTTGGTCATTATTCATTAATCAGCAGTAAAATCAGTCAAAATCACGGCACATTTCATATCACACAAAAATAAAAAAATCATGGCATTTATTTTCATTGCGGAAACTAAATAAACATGTTCATGCTTAATTACCCCGTAATAAAGATTTCAATAGGAGATATGCTGCATGACATTCACAGATTATTACTGGTTGACCCCGGACATCCACAAACAAATTTTTTTTTTTTTCAGTTTCTGCCAGACTGGATTAGAGTACAAAAGCCTCCTTCAACAAACATTTCATACCTATCTCCATTATACCCCTAATATGTCTATTGGATGTTTACCTTGCTGGGATTTTAAAACATTTGAACAAGAGATATCCCAGATGGGTGTTGTCACCCACCACTGAATGATTTTTATTGGTCCTATGACAGACCTGTCTTTTCTCTTGTTTTCCCTTCTTTCCTCGATTACCCTTAATCATTTGATAACAAGGGAAAACTACATATCAAGTCTAAGAACGATCAAAGAAGAACTTTCTGAGAAATATGAATAAAAAGTTTCAACTGTCAATATGTAAGAGCTACTTGTCAGCCATTTTGATTCCCGACCAGAGTCAATGAATGGGTACACCTAGGAACCAAGGGGAATCTTCTTCTCAAGTTTGAGAAATATCCTCCTCAATAAATAGTCATAACAAAATTCAACTGTCAAAATCCATGATGACTGTCTGTCAGCCATTTTGTTTTCTTGATCAGATTCAAAATTGAACGGGCACAATTCCTCAACTGCTATTTAAGAATGACATACCACAGACAAACAATGGACGATAGACCATAGATGTACGCGTGTACGTCAATTTAGATAGTCCACCATTTGATGATGGAGAGCTAAAAACATTATATGATTTTGAAAGAAATATTGACCTCTAATACAGTTTGATTATGATCCTGAAGAGACCTGAGAAGATAATAATGAATACGATCCATGCAAAATTTTTCATTAATGTGCTCATTAGTAAATAGATAAAAAAAATTAATCTAAAAGGGATTCTTAACATCATCATAGATCACACCCTTTTGATTAAATATTCAATGAAAATACAATCAAAAATAATTTTGATATTCTGGGCATTGTTAAACATTAAAATACATTCTTTCATGAAATAGTTACAGTATATGAGATAACACCACTCAATCCTGCATTTCTATCTTAGGTTTTATAGATGTATCTACAGGGACTCAGTGACCTTATTGATGTATCTACAGGGCCTCAGTGACCTTATTGATGTATCTACAGGGCCTGCCTCAGTAACCTTATTGATGTATCTACAGGGCCTGCCTCAGTGACCTTATTGTTGTATCTACAGGGCCGGCCTCAGTGACCTTATTGATGTATCTACAGGGCCTCAGTGACCTTATTGATGTATCTACAGGGCCTGCCTCAGTGACCTTATTGTTGTATCTACAGGGCCGGCCTCGGTGACCTTATTGATGTATCTACAGGGCCGGCCTCAGTGACCTTATTGTTGTATCTACAGGGCCGGCCTCAGTGACCTTATTGATGTATCTACAGGGCCGGCCTCAGTGACCTTATAGATGTATCTACAGGGCCGGCCTCAGTGACCTTATTGATGTATCTACAGGGCCGGCCTCAGTGACCTTATTGTTGTATCTACAGGGCCGGCCTCAGTGACCTTATTGATGTATCTACAGGGCCGGCCTCAGTGACCTTATTGTTGTATCTACAGGGCCGGCCTCAGTGACCTTATTGATGTATCTACAGGGCCGGCCTCAGTGACCTTATTGATGTATCTACAGGGCCGGCCTCAGTGACCTTATTGATGTATCTACAGGGCCGGCCTCAGTGACCTTATTGATGTATCTACAGGGCCGGCCTCAGTGACCTTATTGATGTATCTACAGGGCCAGCCTCAGTGACCTTATTGATGTATCTACAGGGCCGGCCTCAGTGACCTTATTGATGTATCTACAGGGCCGGCCTCAGTGACCTTATTGTTGTATCTACAGGGCCTCAGTGACCTTATTGATGTATCTACAGGGCCGGCCTCAGTGACCTTATAGATGAATCTACAGGGCCGGCCTCAGTGACCTTATTGATGTATCTACAGGGCCGGCCTCAGTGACCTTATTGTTGTATCTACAGGGCCGGCCTCAGTGACCTTATTGATGTATCTACAGGGCCGGCCTCAGTGACCTTATTGATGTATCTACAGGGCCGGCCCCAGTGACCTTATTGATGTATCTACAGGGCCTCAGTGACCTTATTGTTTTATCTACAGGGCCGGCCTCAGTGGCCTTATTGATGTATCTACAGGGCCTCAGTGGCCTTATTGATGTATCTACAGGGCCGGCCTCAGTGGCCTTATTGATGTATCTACAGGGCCGGCTTCAGTGACCTTATTAATGTATCTACAGGGCCTCAGTGACCTTATTGATGTATCTACAGGGCCGGCCTCAGTGACCTTATTGATGTATCTACAGGGCCGGCCTCAGTGACCTTATTGATGTATCTACAGGGCTGGCCTCAGTGACCTTATTGTTGTATCTACAGGGCCGGCCTCAGTGACCTTATTGATGTATCTACAGGGCCTCAGTGACCTTATTGATGTATCTACAGAGCCGGCCTCCGTGCCCTTCTTTATGTACAAGACCTAGCTGCCTCAATGACTTCCTTCTAATGACTTCTGTCAGTGTAACTTGATCAAGCTAGCTAGTATACCTGAGTTTTAAAGGATAAATCTTGATTCTCTTTGTTTTAAAGATAATTGTGATTTTCACTATAATTATGCTAGACATTAAAACTTGATCTCAATCTATATTATTAGGTTGTGACATATATTATCCTCTGAACATTTGAAATATATAACCTTACCTCAATCATGTTTCCTATAAACTTACCTCAATCTTGTTTCCAATACTGAATAATGTTCCAGTTTTAGATATATCCATGGTCAGATTTGTGTATAAACTCGGTCAAAACAATTATTTCATTGAAAATTCATTTGTTTTGGTAACAACTGGAATAATCAAGACTGTTTTTTCTGAATTCCTATTACAGAGTGTTGACGATATTCTCACGGTTTGACATACGATAAACAACACCATCCTGGTAGACTATAATCCTATACCTGTATATAAACACTGGTTTCTCTATCAATAATCACCTATATACACAGCATATCCCGGCCTCCCCTGTAGCTATAAGTGCAACAATTGCGTTGTTCAGGGGTTCAATGTATCGAGCACACCTGTTTCACTGGAGTTCACCTGTAACGACCCACAATACTTCCATCCTCTAAGAGCCGTTTATACACAAGTTGATGGTACTGACTGTGACATCGGACAATGGGGCAAATGGATCCGCCAGTATTTAAATCTATACCTGCGTCACCTTCAAATTGCATAGCATTGTTAGTATGCATGAAATATGTCATGAATGCTATCTTCTTCAATTGCTGAGAATTTATCAGAAAAACACTTTAAATACAGGTTGAAAATCACATGTTGAAAATGAATTTTATTTTCAGAATATTTTTTTTTTTTTTTTTTCAAGTTATGTTTCTTAAACACCTGTGAGATAATTGCAAATGATAATGCTACTGGACAAAAGGTTGTACCATGATGGTGTGGTCAATCGACACGCTAACCTGTTGGAGGCAAGTTAGATTGTACCATGATGGTATGGTCAATCGACTCACTGATCTACAGGTAGCTTAAGGTCCTATGACAATGGCCTGCCAGTTGTTCTTCTAATGTGTTAATTGTCAATTAGGTCATTTTCTCACCTGTACATTCAGGTGTCAAATAACCAGATAGTTGGGTCAATTTATATATATATATATATATATACATTATAGGGTCTAGCTAGTAAGTAGTAACGACGGTATAATCCAATATAGGTACTGGATCCTAACAAACAAATGTTCGGTGGATGCGTATCGAAAAATCGACAATTTACTTGTCTGTATACTGTCGTTATTACTACTTGACAATTATATATACATTATATATATATAAAGGTAAGTAATAAAATGTATAGGTGCTGGAACTGAACAAACAGATGTTGCTGACAATACGATCAATGAAGGAATAGCCACATTGTATAATTGTCAAATGCTTCACAAATCACTAGATTTTAGGGAAATTCCAATCATCTGTAGATTGTTTACAATCAACATCCTTTAATTTGATGAAGAGTTACAATATTTCTCTATCTGTTGTCAATTCCAGGAAAACCATCAGTGACCAGTGCAGATTATTCCCTTTGTACAGATCATATTTAAACATCCATTAATTCTTGTTATCTTTTAAATCATATTATAGACTTTCATTACTTCTGAAGACAATCTGTTTCTCAAGATTGTATAAAACAATATATGGTTGTTGAATTTCAACTTAAAACTCGCATCAATTAATTAAATCAACCATGCCTATATAATCATGTGAAGTACAGTACATGTAGTTGAGTAAATTGATAAGAATGTTACAATTTTAGTTTCAATGCCGTATAAACGTATTTAAAAGAGCCTGACAATTTTAATGTTCACAACCCGTAAGTATGTGTAAACTTCCTCTATAAAATATGAATCATTTATACATAAATCAGGGTTTAGTGTCTCTCCTTAGTTATCTGATCCAACTTATCTTCCCATCACATATACATGTTGACTTTTTAAGCTGTAAATCATTGTGTACACAGAAAGTAGTGCACTTTCGCCTGTAATGTAGTTTGTGTGGGGTTTGACCCGATGGTAAACCTGCCTGGGGTGAGACATGTGTTTGTATGCACAGCTCTCAGACCACTTTGGACAGTTTATTTGTTTAAACTGGGTATTTCATATGATTGTGAAGCTTCCTGTTTCCCCAATCCTTTAGCACCTGACCATGAGATCAACTCAAGATACATAGAATACTTGGTCAGCCAGCTCACCACCATACCCAGAATCAGGGATGGGACCAAGTCTCGAAATTTTTTAAAGAGATTAATTGTCACAATATTAAATAACTTTTTATGGAGACAAACAGGATGGGGGACACTTCACTTCTTTAACAGTTTAGAGTATTTGTTGACTTTGGTTCAAGTCACTTCCGATATACAGTAACTGAGAAGGATGGAGGTATCGGCCATAAATATATATCTGTGTAAGTGGTGTATAGCTATAGTAGTGGACAACACAGATAGTCAATACTATGTGTCCTCTGTGTGAGGACTAATAGCTGTAGTAATTACAGGTACCCACAGATAGTCAATACTATTTGTCCTCTGTATGTTATGTGTGAGGACTAATAGCTGTAGTAATTACAGGTAGTCACAGATAGTCAATACTATGTGTCCTCTGTATGTTATGTGTGAGGACTAATAGCTGTAGTAATTACAAGTCCTCACAGATAGTCCATACTATGTGTCCTAGCTCTGTATGTGTGAGGACTAATAGCCGTAGTAATTACAGGTACCCACAGATAGTCAATACTATTTGTCCTCTGTATGTTATGTGTGAGGCCTAATAGCTGTAGTAATTACAGGTAGTCACAGATAGTCAATACTATGTGTCCTCTGTATGTTATGTGTGAGGACTAATAGCTGTAGTAATTACAGGTAGTCACAGATAGTCAATACTATGTGTCCTCTGTATGTTATGTGTGAGGACTAATAGCTGTAGTAATTACAGGTAGTCACAGATAGTCAATACTATGTGTCCTCTGTATGTTATGTGTGAGGACTAATAGCTGTAGTAATTACAGGTACCCACAGATAGTCAATACTATGTGTCCTCTGTATTTTATGTGTGAGGACTAATAGCTGTAGTAATTACAGGTACCCACAGATAGTCAATACTATGTGTCCTCTGTATGTTATGTGTGAGGACTAATAGCTGTAGTAATTACAGGTAGTCACAGATAGTCAATACTGTGTGTCCTTTGTATGTTATGTGTGAGGACTAATAGCTGTAGTAATTACAGGTACTCACAGATAGTCAATACTATGTGTCCTCTGTATGTTATGTGTGAGGACTAATAGCTGTAGTAATTACAGGTACCCACAGATAGTCAATACTATGTGTCCTCTGTATGTGTGAGGACTAATAGCTGTAGTAATTACAGGTACTCACAGATAGTCAATACTATGTGTCCTCTGTATGTAATGTGTGAGGACTAATAGCTGTAGTAATTACAGGTACTAACAGATAGTCAATACTATGTGTCCTCTGTATGTTATGTGTGAGGACTAATAGCTGTAGTAATTACAGGTACCCACAGATAGTCAATACTACGTGTCCTCTGTATGTTATGTGTGAGGACTAATAGCTGTAGTAATTACAGGTACCCACAGATAGTCAATACTATGTGTCCTCTGTATGTTATGTGTGAGGACTAATAGCTGTAGTAATTACAGGTACCCACAGATAGTCAATACTATGTGTCCTCTGTATGTTATGTGTGAGGACTAATAGCTGTAGTAATTACAGGTACCCACAGATAGTCAATACTATGTGTCCTCTGTATGTTATGTGTGAGGACTAATAGCTGTAGTAATTACAGGTACCCACAGATAGTCAATACTATGTGTCCTCTGTATGTTATGTGTGAGGACTAATAGCTGTAGTAATTACAGGTACTAACAGATACATGTAGTCAATACTATGTGTCCTCTGTATGTTATGTGTGAGGACTAATAGCTGTAGTAATTACAGGTAGTCACAGATAGTCAATACTATGTGTCCTCTGTATGTTATGTGTGAGGACTAATAGCTGTAGTAATTACAGGTAGTCACCGATAGTCAATACTGTGTGTCCTCTGTATGTTATGTGTGAGGACTAATAGCTGTAGTAATTACAGGTAGTCACAGATAGTCAATACTATGTGTCCTCTGTATTTTATGTGTGAGGACTAATAGCTGTAGTAATTACAGGTACCCACAGATAGTCAATACTTTGTGTCCTCTGTATGTTATGTGTGAGGACTAATAGCTGTAGTAATTACAGGTAGTCACAGATAGTCAATACTATGTGTCCTCTGTATGTTATGTGTGAGGACTAATAGCTGTAGTAATTACAGGTACCCACAGATAGTCAATACTATGTGTCCTCTGTATGTTATGTGTGAGGACTAATAGCTGTAGTAATTACAGGTACCCACAGATAGTCAATACTATGTGTCCTCTGTATGTTATGTGTGAGGACTAATAGCTGTAGTAATTACAGGTACCCACAGATAGTCAATACTATGTGTCCTCTGTATGTAATGTGTGTGAGGACTAATAGCTGTAGTAATTACAGGTACCCACAGATAGTCAATACTATGTGTCCTCTGTATGTATGTGTGAGGACTAATAGCTGTAGTAATTACAGGTACCCACAGATAGTCAATACTATGTGTCCTCTGTATGTTATGTGTGAGGACTAATAGCTGTAGTAATTACAGGTACCCACAGATAGTCAATACTATGTGTCCTCTGTATGTTATGTGTGAGGACTAATAGCTGTAGTAATTACAGGTACCCACAGATAGTCAATACTATGTGTCCTCTGTATGTGTGAGGACTAATAGCCGTAGACTGTACTAGTCAATACTATGTGTCCTCTGTATGAGGACTAATAGCCGTAGACTGTACTAGTCAATACTATGTGTCCTCTGTATGAGGACTAATAGCCGTAGACTGTACCAGTCAATACTATGTGTCCTCTGTATGAGGACTAATAGCCGTAGACTGTACTAGTCAATACTATGTGTCCTCTGTATGTGTGAGGACTAATAGCCGTAGACTGTACTAGTCAATACTATGTGTCCTCTGTATGTGTGAGGACTAATAGCCATAGACTGTACTAGTCAATACTATGTGTCCTCTGTATGAGGACTAATAGCCGTAGACTGTACTAGTCAATACTATGTGTCCTCTGTGTGAGGACTAATAGCCGTAGACTGTACTAGTCAATACTATGTGTCCTCTGTGTGAGGACTAATAGCCGTAGACTGTACTAGTCAATACTATGTGTCCTAGCTCTGTATGTGTGAGGACTAATAGCCGTAGACTGTACTAGTCAATACTATGTGTCCTCTGTATGTTAGGACTAATAGCCGTAGACTGTACTAGTCAATACTATTTGTCCTCACATTAACTCCTTTTTGTCATCAATATCATACACAATTGATTTCCTCTGAGGATGCTTTGTTAGTTCCATTATTGGGTTGATTATTTATATTTCCACCTATGTGTCCTCTTGACCAGTGTCCAGAGCCAGTGGTTTGCCATTATCACTAGCATATTGACTAACAACACAAATATTCCCCATAACAGTCATAAAAGCATTGTCAGCTTTATAAACACCTAACGATTTACAGCTCCAATTTAAACGTTCCGATACATATAAGCAAAACAGTGATGTAAAACATACAGGTGATCAGAATTTTTTTGTTATTATTTCAGATGAAATATTTAATCATCTGAATATATTTTTAAGACAATCTATATTAACAAGATAACAATGCTGTTGACCCTGACTTGATGGCAGGTAAATGCATATATATCCAAATGACTTCGAGATGCATACATATACACACATATAAAAATATACACATCCGTACATGGAACAATTTGTCTGGAAAAAAAAATCTCACCTTCCTCCACATCATTAATCTGTTGAGAAGCCATTATCACTTTCACATTGTAAATAAAATCCCAGAATATCACAGCATTAACATCCCTGGTAATAGCACTACACTTGCATGGCTTGACATGTACAGGTAGTACCTACGAGCTGGACCAGGCATGGTCACAGGTTTCCCTGTGGTAAAGCATAGTCCCACAGGCTTCCAGGTTCAATACAGAAATGAAACGTCATTCACCACACTGCTCACATCAATCAAAAGGAATCTAATGCTTCACTCCAGTTTGCCTAGGGTGATATTTAGCTCCACATATACATCTGTGACACTTATGTAAATGCTACTTTTAATGAACATTAAACAATTGCTTCCACCATATGGCTGCATCAGGCATGTCCCTTATATACACAAGTTACAAAGTTCATTCATATGTACTTCTGGTCTAGAACTTCCTAAAAATATACCACAGCACCGTATATGTAAACATACTGTCCGTTAATGTTTGTTGTCAAATCGCGGGGCCCTGAGGGCGCCGATTTTACTACTGTATTATCCTATCTCGAGACAATAAAGGAAGTATATAAAATTATACAGGAGTAATAACAATGTCCTGTACTTGTCAAATGATTTAATTTTTCCTGTAGTTATACATATTTGTATGTGTATTTTATTTAACCGCCGGTAAAGTGATATTATCACAATACGAAAATGAGATTTAGTAGATATTAGATTTGCTCCATGAAACATGAATAGGTACTGTTTAAGGTGCCCTATACCGTACATAATTATGTCTACCTTTAATTTCCCCTAACGGAGACAAATCAACACAGCAATTTGTCAGATCAATTTGTCAGACCCATACACCGACAAAATTTGTCCTTCACTTAGGTGATATTTCCACATACTGTATGTTTACATATTTTAGTGGTAATCTTATTTTAGTGGTTTTTGCACTAGAACAACTAGAACACTGACATGTAAACGACCCTGTTGTGTGGTAATATATATATATATATATATATTTTTTTTTAAAAAGAATTAAAACACGACACAGCAGCTAGCGCTTTCGTCACGTCTAGGTGACTCTTCAGAATGTTTATTTTTTTAAATTGTCAACGTGACGTCATAAATGTATGACGTCACTATACATTCTAAGGACATAACAACGAAGTGGAGATTTAAAGATTTGATGATAATAAAAAAATGTATTTAAAAAAAAATATATATATATCTATATTATATACAATCGGCAGGGATTGCATTGTGCAATAAAATACTAGAAAATGAAAAAATTACATAGATCAAATATGCACAGATTATGCTTAAGTAATAACATATTTGATCTATGTAATTTTTTCATTTTCTAGTATTTTATTGCACAATGCATGTAATACAGTTTATAATTACAAGATATATGAATTATTTCCTAAATTTAGTTGTAACCTCGCTAGCTCATATGGTAATTAAGGTACATCGTCTTTTGATTCCGATATCACCTCTATTGTGGGTTCGAACCCCGCCGATTGTATATAATATATATATATATATTTTTTTCTTTTAAATACATTTTTTTATTATCATCAAATCTTTAAATCTCCACTTCGTTGTTATGTCCTTAGAATGTATAGTGACGTCATACATTTATGACATCACGTCGACAATTTTAAAAAATAAACATTCTGAAGAGTCACCTAGACGTGAAGAAAGCGCTAGCTGCTGTGTCGTGTTTTTATTCTTTTTAAATGCATATTTTTCGTCCGTAAGGTTCACCTTAAACTTTTTAACTTATATATATATATATATACAACCAATAATCATTTAGATGCCATCTGCCCAAATTGCTGAGGTTGATATTTGGCATTTTCAAAAATCAAACCATAATCAAAAATGCATTATACATGTAATATGATACGATTTTTGTTTCCATCCACCTCAATATTTACTGGGCTAACAGAAATGTTAATACCACTATGATACTGAGATTACTCATATGTTAGCTTTGATAACAGCCAAGGGCTTGTAACAAAAAAAATTCCCTTAACACTAAGGCTAAGGGAACAATTTAAGGAGAGGCCATAAGGAAAACTTACATGTATGTGTGTGACTTAAAATCTCCAGTGTGTAACTTTCTCATACATAATTTTAGATTTTAACAATCCCTCACGTTGAGACATCACGAATAAGCGAAGATTGACTATATTCCAGAGCCAGGTCATCAGTTTCTCATTTATGATTTCGACTAGATCTGTGTCTATTTATGATGAGTTTCAGGCCACATGTGTATAAGTGTTCTCAGGCTTTTTATCTATATAACTTTAATTTTGTTAATTTTGCTTCAGTCCACTATAACTTCCCTATATGTTTCTACAGAAGAAAAACAATTATGAAAAAAATTGAAACCCAGTGACCTTGACAGTCGACCCAGTGACTTTGACCTTTGGTCAGTTTACTCCTCGTCAATTCCAACCAATTTTGTTTCATCGTGTGCATCGATGTGTCATAATGAAATGTTCATCAGTGAAAGATATACAAAATTTCACCTTGATTTTTGGACCTGATGACCTTGACCCTTAACCTTGATTTTGACCTGCACATCTTTTTATAAAGTTTTCTAATTGGAAAGGATGACAAGACAAAATTTACATAATATCTCCAAGAAGGATTCTTCAGGATAATGTTCTGTGGCCAAACATTCGATCAAAAATGCTATTTTGTGGTATCTTAACTGAATTGTTGTTTCTGCAAAAAAATGAGACATGCTGAAATCATTCTAGAGGGCGTCTTAAAAAATGGACTCTGTACATCATAACAGGAAAGCACAGTGGAAACTCCACAATTATTTTTTTTTAAAATCAAAAAAAAAGAAACTTAAAATTAATTCAGACAAAAGTAAAATAACCTGATATGGTACAGTAGACCACTTATTATGCATTAATATCTAAACCTTTAAATGTCAGACCCCCCCCATTAAATAACATCACTGCCTACATATCTGAACCATTCTGAAGGGTTCTATAATCATCTGTGTGTGTACTACCATTGGTTTATTGTTTAAAGCCTCCCTATATTTTTATCGTATATAAATAATGATAAAATTACAAAAATATGTTGAATGATAGAATATATACCCTAATGATGAAATAATGTGAGAATTAATACCATAGTTTTTTCATAATAGCAATTAAGACCGATAACTAGTAAACTATCCACTGATAACGAGGTTTCCCTAATGCAGTGCTCCACTCTCCATATGTAAATCATCTGCAGAAAATGTCACCCACGCATCCAGACTGGTTTAAAGGCAGGCGAACATACACCGGGCAAATTAACAAACAAAAATGGACAAAATTACATCATCTGCAACTTACAGAGTCAATTACATTGGTCCGTCAGACAAAAATAAACCATGAGTTAAATGTGAAAAGACATGATGAACTACATTGTACAAGTCAGCCATTTTGTTTTCTCTATCGGATTCAAAATTGAATCGGCACAACTAAGGACCAAGGGGAATCTACATGCAAAGTTTGAATTATGTCCTTCCAGTAACTACTCAAGAATACTGTTAACAATCTTTCAATTATCAAAACCCAAGATGGTCACCGGTGGGCCGTCTTTGATTTCCCGAGCAGGCTCAAAATGAAATGGGTCCAACTATTATCTTAGGACCAAGGAGAACCTACATGTGAAGATCGAGAAATATCCCTTAGATACTTTTCCCATCCTCTTATGACCCTGGCTATTGCAAGAACATTAAATCCTAAAAACAAAACAAACTTTTCAATAAATAGCAATAACAATCTTCAACTCTAAAAATCCAAGATGGCCGTCTACTGGTCACATTTCTTTCACAATCAAAAGCAAAATTGAATTGGCACAACTAGAGACCAACATGAACCTACATGTTAAGTTTCAGAAATATATCCCTCCAGTACTTTTAAAGAAATAGCAGTAACATTTTAAGGTCTTCAATTGTAAAAATCTAAAATGGCTGCCTGTTGGCCAAGGTTGTCTTCCGGATCAGACTCAAAATTGAATTGGCTCAACTAGGGACCAAGGGGAACCAGCATGTGAAGTTTGAGAACTATCCTTCCAGTACTTTTGAAGAAAAAGCGATGACAAGGATTGTTTACGGAGAGACAATGGACGATGGACGACGGACGACGGACGACGGAAGACAGACAATGGAAGTGGGGCAATTTAAATAGCCCAGCATGTGATGATGGTGGATTAAAAAAGAAATGACATGATGTTTTAATAAATTATTGACTATAGCATAATCGTAATCAGAAAATTGGTTTCTAATCTTTAATTATTTGATAAGACAATGTTTTCCAAACTTATTCCAAGCTCATCATGTGTCATAATTTTGTAAAGACAAAAATGCCATGACAACTTCCATTTGGAAAGGCTTATCTGTAGCAAATATTCAAATCATTCTTATTCCCTTTTACTGATTGGGTTTGAAATCAGTCAACTTCCAAGATGACATTGAGATTTGTACTGTGTATATGGTGACCAGGTATGTGACGGTAACCACGGTGACACGGTCCTTCCTTATCAATACCACAGACACATCCATATATAGATTTCCTACTGACTGTCGGTTATATTTTAAGTAACAAGTCATCAATAATGAAGCACCTTCACTTTTCTCCATTAGAATCAGCATTAAAACTCCTTTGAAATAGAAATCCTGCACATTAAGAAAATCTAGCAACACGAAACTATGGAAATAGATTCTCTCAGGCAATGTCCTTATGACTAGCACGCCAAAAACGCAACATCTATATCAACAGATATCTTAACTGGAGTAGTCCATAAAAGATGAAAAGGACAAAATGAATCTTTATGTAGAAAGTTCATTCAAAAGAAAAAGAGATTCAGATTTATAATCTACTACAATTGTCAGGATAAAATGTTAAAGGATTCATTGAAGCTGATAGAAAATCGGAGAATTTTTATCATCAGTTGATTGTCATTATGTTATGTGAACAGGTATTTATCAACCAGAAACAAAAATCTATCATTTCAAACTATATTATGTTTATTACAAATATGATATAAAAATATAACAAATTCTATGGCACAAGGGTAAATTTTTCGGTATATCAGAATTTTTTATCCTACGGACTTTAAAGAAATAAGGTTAAGTCCAATATGCAGATTCTAATGTTCCTTGTAATAAGCAGAAGTTCGTATTCCACTGGTTTGTCTTTAGAAAGTTTACCTGAATATAAACCCCATTTTACAACAATTGCAAAACATGCCATAGCAGCTCTTATTTTATTTCCGATTGGCCCAGGTGGAAGTGAGCGAGAAGTTTTACAAAGGGAGACAACTAACTAGAATACCAGGAGAAAACCAACGTGGTCTGGCAAGTGACATCCATACCTTTTCACGTCTCATCGGGGAACAGGAAATTTAACAGGAATTTTTAAAAATGCCAGAAACCGTTAATTTGGTTACATTGTAAGGCATATTCCAAATCCATAAAACCTTGTTATTGACCAGCATTTCAGAATGGTCATTGTTGTCCCTGTGATAATTATAGCTTAAATGTTCCCAGAAATACATGTCACTGTCCTCCGGACTTTCAACTTCAGAAATCATTGTAATATGATGTAAGATGAATTTCCAGTAGTGATTAGGTAGTGTATAACACCTTATCATTCTTACCGTTGAATTTCTATTTCATTAAACAATATTTCCTATGAATGGCCTTGACACAGTTGGGCTATGGTAGTGTTCAGCTTCATCAGCTGTGACATCTATATACACAACTGAATCATTGCGAGTGGAAAGTACATTTAAAGAGAAAGTGACAGTCAACAAGATCACTGTATGGGATACATACAGGTACATTATATAATGTCACCAACCTGTCACATTACACATTATATAATGTCACCAACCTGTCACATCACACATTATATAATGTCACCAACCTGTCACATCACACATTATATAATGTCACCAACCTGTCACATCACATTACACATTATATAATGTCACCAACCTGTCACATTACACATTATATAATGTCACCAACCTGTCACATCACACATTATATAATGTCACCAACCTGTCACATCACACATTATATAATGTCACCAACCTGTCACATCACACATTATATAATGTCACCAACCTGTCACATTACACATTATATAATGTCACCAACCTGTCACATCACACATTATATAATGTCACAACCTGTCACATCACACATTATATAATGTCACAACCTGTCACATCACACATTATATAATGTCACCAACCTGTCACATCACACATTATATAATGTCACAACCTGTCACATCACACATTATATAATGTCACCAACCTGTCACATCACATTACACATTATATAATGTCACCAACCTGTCACATTACACATTATATAATGTCACCAACCTGTCACATCACACATTATATAATGTCACCAACCTGTCACATCACACATTATATAATGTCACCAACCTGTCACATCACACATTATATAATGTCACCAACCTGTCACATTACACATTATATAATGTCACCAACCTGTCACATCACACATTATATAATGTCACAACCTGTCACATCACACATTATATAATGTCACAACCTGTCACATCACACATTATATAATGTCACCAACCTGTCACATTACACATTATATAATGTCACCAACCTGTCACATCACACATTATATAATGTCACCAACCTGTCAAATCACACATTATATAATGTCACCAACCTGTCACATCACACATTATATAATGTCACAACCTGTCACATTACACATTATATAATGTCACAACCTGTCACATTACACATTATATAATGTTACCAACCTGTCACATCACATTACACATTATATAATGTCACCAACCTGTCACATCACACATTATATAATGTCACCAACCTGTCACATTACACATTATATAATGTGTCCAACCTGTCACATTACACATTATATAATGTCACCAACCTGTCACATTACACATTATATAATGTCACCAACCTGTCACATTACACATTATATAATGTCACCAACCTGTCACATCACACATTATATAATGTCACCAACCTGTCACATCACACATTATATAATGTCACCAACCTGTCACATCACACATTATATAATGTCAACCTGTCACATCACACATTATATAATGTCAACCTGTCACATCACACATTATATAATGTCACCAACCTGTCACATCACATTACACATTATATAATGTCACCAACCTGTCACATCACACATTATATGTCACCAACCTGTCACATCACACATTATATGTCACCAACCTGTCACATTACACATTATATAATGTCACCAACCTGTCACATCACACATTATATAATGTCACAACCTGTCACATTACACATTATATAATGTCACAACCTGTCACATTACACATTATATAATGTCACCAACCTGTCACATCACACATTATATAATGTCACCAACCTGTCACATCACACATTATATAATGTCAACCTGTCACATCACACATTATATAATGTCACCAACCTGTCACATCACACATTATATAATGTCACCAACCTGTCACATCACACATTATATAATGTCACCAACCTGTCACATTACACATTATATAATGTCACCAACCTGTCAAATCACACATTATATAATGTCACCAACCTGTCACATTACACATTATATAATGTCACCAACCTGTCACATTACACATTATATAATGTCACCAACCTTGATCTATCATTTATTAATCTAGACCTCAAACCACCAAGAAACTCCTGAATTGTGTTGGTAATTTGCACCCTAAGGTGTGCTATCTCTGTCAACCCATAGGGTGTGATATCTCTGTCAACCCATAGGGTGTGATATCTCTGTCATCCCCTAGGGTGTGATATCTCTGTCATCCCCTAGGGTGTGATATCTCTGTCACCCCTAGGGTGTGGTATCTCTGTCAACCCATAGGGTGTGATATCTCTGTCATCCCCTAGGGTGTGATATCTCTGTCAACCCCTAGGGTGTGATATCTCTGTCAACCCCTAAGGTGTGATATCTCTGTCAACCCATAGGGTGTGATATCTCTGTCAACCCCTAGGGTGTGCTATCTCTGTCAACCCATAGAAAGTGTGATATCTCTGTCATCACATAGAGTGTGATATCTCTGTCATCCCCTAGGGTGTGATATCACTGTCAACTCATAGAAAGTGTGATATCTGTCAACTCATAGCGTGTGATATCTGTCAACCTCTAGGGTGTGATATCTCTGTCATCCCCTAGGGTGTGATATCTCTGTCAACCCATAGAAAGTGTGATATCTGTCAACTCATAGGGTGTGATATCTCTGTCAACCCATAGGGTGTGATATCTCTGTCATCACACAGAGTGTGATATCTGTCAACCCCTAGGGTGTGATATCTCTGTCAACCCATAGGGTGTGATATCTCTGTCATCACATAGAGTGATATCTGTCAACCCCTAGGGTGTGATATCTGTCACCCCCTAGGGTGTGATATCTCTGTCAACTCATATGGTGTGATATCTGTCAACCCCTAGGGTGTGATATCTCTGTCAACCCCTAGAGTGTGATATCTCTGTCACCCCCTAGAGTGTGATATCACTGTCACCCCTAGGGTGTGATATCTCTGTCACCCCTAGGGTGTGATATCTCTGTCAACCCCAAGGATGTGATATCTCTGTCAACCCCTAGAGTGTGATATATCTGTCAACCCCTAGAGTGTGATATCTCTGTCACCTCTAGAGTGTGATATCTCTGTCAACCCCTAGGCTGTGATATCTCTGTCAACCCCTAGAGTGTGATATCTCTGTCACCCCTAGAGTGTGATATCTCTGTCAACCCCTAGAGTGTGATATCTCTGTCAACCCCTAGAGTGTGATATCTCTGTCACCCCTAGAGTGTGATATCTCTGTCACCTCTAGAGTGTAATATCTCTGTCAACCCCTAGAGTGTGATATCTCTGTCAACCCCTAGAGTGTGATATCTCTGTCACCTCTAGAGTGTGATATCTCTGTCACCTCTAGAGTGTGATATCTCTGTCAACCCCTAGAGTGTGATATCTCTGTCACCTCTAGAGTGTGATATCTCTGTCACCCCCTAGAGTGTGATATCTCTGTCACCCCCTAGAGTGTGATATCTCTGTCAACCCCTAGAGTGTGATATCTCTGTCACCTCTAGAGTGTGATATCTCTGTCACCTCTAGAGTGTGATATCTCTGTCAACCCCTAGAGTGTGATATCTCTGTCACCTCTAGAGTGTGATATCTCTGTCAACCCCTAGAGTGTGATATCTCTGTCAACCCCTAGAGTGTGATATCTCTGTCACCTCTAGAGTGTGATATCTCTGTCACCTCTAGAGTGTGATATCTCTGTCACCCCTAGAGTGTGATATCTCTGTCACCTCTAGAGTGTGATATCTCTGTCAACCCCTAGAGTGTGATATCACTGTCAACCCCTAGAGTGTGATATCACTGTCACCCCTAGGGTGTGAGATCTCTGTCAACCCCAATGGTGTGATATCTCTGTCAACCCCTAGAGTGTGATATCTCTGTCACCCCCTAGAGTGTGATATCTCTGTCAACCCCTAGAGTAAGACGGCTAGAATATATGTTCTTGCAACAATACAAGATGTAACAGCAATTATTCAATCAAGATTGCGTTCCATTGCAATATTTTTTGCTTTCAATATTGAAACAACTACAAAGAGCCTGGGGTTTGGAAAACAAAGAATATCATCCCTCGGGTTGACGATTTCTCTATCACACCCTCAAGGTAGGAGAAGATTCTAATATTCTACTTAGAGACCTGAAAAAACAGAAGTGGCGGAATGAAGTGTGACCCATATATGAGCCATTTGATCTCCTGTGCTATGTATAATGAATCTATGCCCTGATAGTATCAGTAATTCGGTCAACTTAAGGATCAAACAATTCCTTTTGCTCTATATACAGCACCGCGTTCCGTATGTACTGGTATGTACTCCAGACTGTACTCAAAACTACTTACACAACTAATTTATTATTAACAGCTCACACTACAATAACCTGATTTGTTAAAGGATTGATATTGTAAAACATTGATGACAATCAGTGTATTAAAGAACAATAGGCCCATGGGGCCTGCATCACTGGATCACTAGGCCATTTCAGTGATTATGGCAATTAAAACACTATATGTCATATATTATAAAAAAAAACTTTTGACAGTTTGGGATCTGCCACTCAGCACCATGGCACTGCAGTCAACAGTCTTTTAAGATAAGATTTAATACCAAATAAGTTGTAAAACACTCAGAAGTACTTCAAAGGATCTATCTCTAATATTCACCTGCCATTTCAACCCATGGGGAGCAAGATCCATTAGTAGTCCCCTACTGGTGTAACTGGGGGATACTGTAGGTTTCCTCTATGTTAATTTGTGTATGTACATATATATATGTATTTATCTACATAACACTAAAGACTGTCAGCACTCTAGTGCCTTCATTTCTTGATGAATTGAGATCAAACTTCACACAATTAGATAGAGCCATACTATCTGGGACAGGTTAAAGTTTCAGGGTTGCTGGGTCAAGGTCACCATTTTTATTTTCAGAAAATCTTCTCAGTAATCTAGCCGCTTAATTCCTTGAGGGATTTTGATCAAACTTCACACACTAATTAAGGACTATTATATCCCAAATAAGTTTCAGTTTCAGGGTTGTTGGGTCAAGGGCACTATTACTATTCTTATGAAATAATTGTCAGCGCTCTAGGGGCTTCATTCCTTGAGAATTTTTTATTAATTTCACACATTTATAAATAGAACTGTGTTTCACAAGATAGGTGGCGATAAGATTTGTATCACGACACACAAGTCACGATATGTGAAACTGATATGAAATCATTACATAATAAAATCAGTAAGAAACAGACAAGTTATAAGTCACTAGAGTGGCAGAGTTTATGGTCACCCTCATCTTTGTCAGCCATATTGTTTACCAATAGGTATGTCCTACGTTAGTAAAGGGAGGTAACTAAAACAATTTAGGTATCACGATACAATTCAAGGATGACGATGCATGGTGCACCACTCTGTGATCCAATACAATGATGCATCAGTGACTTATTATACCACTTCTTATAAAGGACTAATAGAATCTTTCACCCCTGTGGGAATGACACAGGGATTCTCATCCCGAGGGGAAGATTCTTAAGTTGCCAAACACGAGGCTTGCCAAGTGTTTGGCAGCTTAAGTGTCTTACCCTGAGGGTTGAGATTCCCCTGTTTCCCTTCCATGGGGGTGAATGATTCTTTTTCTCTTGTTTATCCTCTTATGTATCAAATATGGGTGTCACATCAATACAAGGAAGAGTTGACGTGACATGATTGAATTGTCGACGTGACGTCATTGAATTGTCACCTTGACATCATGGTATTGTTTATGTGACAAAATGCAATTGTTGTAGCTTGTCTGTAAAATTGTGAATATCCCTGTCCAGGGTAAGAGAAAATAATACCTTGTACAAGTTTGAGTTTCAGTGTTATAAGGTCAATCATGGTCACCATTATTATTTACAGATCAAAGTACTAGAGGTACTGTAAGCTAAGGCGAGTCAAACAGGACTTTAGATGTTGTTATATATATATATAATCATTCAGATTATAATTATGTTGAATTGCATTGCTTATTCAATAACCTTTCAATTAATTGATCATGAATATCCATTGTAAAAAGGTTTTCATTTCTATGTAGACCACAAGGATTCATTTCTGTCTTATAAGTCTGTTCAGCAATATTATAATTCATACCAGTGTGATAACATACCTTTGCAGGTGAAATAATTTTTAAGTTTGCATTACTTTTATCATGATTTTTGTTTTTTAACAATCATGGTGAGATTTCTACAAGAGTAATCTCTCGATAAAGAGCCAATGTAAATATGTTCAAGAATAAGGAATGTTATAAGGATAGGTGGACTGTCAATACAGGTAAATACTGTCAGGAATGTTATAAGGATAGGTGGACTGTCATTACAGGTAATTACTGTCAGGAATGTTATAAGGATAGGTGGACTGTCAATATAGGTAAATACTGTCAGGAATGTTATAAGGATAGGTGGACTGTCAATACAGGTAAATACTGTCAGGAATGTTATAAGGATAGGTGGACTGTCATTACAGGTAATTACTGTCAGGAATGTTATAAGGATAGGTGGACTGTCAATACAGGTAAATACTGTCAGGAATGTTATAAGGATAGGTGGACTGTCAATACAGGTAAATACTGTCAGGAATGTTATAAGGATAGGTGGACTGTCAATACAGGTAAATACTGTCAGGAATGTTATAAGGATAGGTGGACTGTCAATATAGGTAAATACTGTCAGGAATGTTATAAGGAAATGTGGTCTGTCAATACAGGTAAATACTGTCAGGAATGTTATAAGGATATGTGGACTGTCAATACAGGTATATACTGTCAGGAAAGTTATATGGATAGGTGTACTGTCAATACAGGTAAATACTGTCAGGAATGTTATATGGACAGGTGGACTGTCAATACAGGTATATACTGTCAGGAATGTTATAAGGATAGGTGGACTGTCAATACAGGTAAATACTGTCAGGAATGTTATAAGGAAATGTGAACTGTCAATACAGGTAAATACTGTCAGGAATGTTATATGGATAGGTGGACTGTCAAACAGGTAAATACTGTCAGGAATGTTATATGGATAGGTGGACTGTCAATACAGGTATATACTGTCAGGAATGTTATAAGGATAGGTGGACTGTCAATACAGGTAAATACTGTCAGGAATGTTATAAGGATAGGTGGACTGTCAATACAGGTAAATACTGTCAGGAAAGTTATATGGATAGGTGGACTGTCAATACAGGTAAATACTGTCAGGAATGTTACATGGATAGGTGGACTGTCAATACAGGTATATACTGTCAGGAATGTTATAAGGAAATGTGAACTGCCAATACAGGTAAATACTGTCAGGAATGTTATATGGATAGGTGGACTGTCAATACAGGTAAATACTGTCAGGAATGTTATATGGATAGGTGGACTGTCAATACAGGTAAATACTGTCAGGAATGTTATAAGGAAATGTGAACTGTCAATACAGGTAAATACTGTCAGGAATGTTATATGGATAGGTGGACTGTCAATACAGGTAAATACTGTCAGGAATGTTACATGGATAGGTGGACTGTCAATACAGGTATATACTGTCAGGAATGTTATAAGGAAATGTGAACTGTCAATACAGGTAAATACTGTCAGGAATGTTATATGGATAGGTGGACTGTCAATACAGGTAAATACTGTCAGGAATGTTATATGGATAGGTGGACTGTCAATACAGGTATATACTGTCAGGAATGTTATAAGGAAATGTGAACTGTCAATACAGGTAAATACTGTCAGGAATGTTATATGGATAGGTGGACTGTCAATACAGGTAAATACTGTCAGGAATGTTATATGGATAGGTGGACTGTCAAACAGGTAAATACTGTCAGGAATGTTATAAGGATAGGTGGACTGTCAATACAGGTAAATACTGTCAGGAATGTTATAAGGATAGGTGGACTGTCAATATAGGTAAATACTGTCAGGAATATTATAAGGATAGGTGGACTGTCAAAGAGGTATATACTGTCAGGAATGTTATAAGGAAATGTGGTCTGTCAATACAGGTATATACTGTCAGGAAAGTTATATGGATAGGTGTACTGTCAATACAGGTAAATACTGTCAGGAATGTTATATGGACAGGTGGACTGTCAATACAGGTAATTACTGTCAGGAATGTTATAAGGATAGGTGTACTGTCAATACAGGTAAATACTGTCAGGAATGTTATAAGGATAGGTGGACTGTCAAACAGGTAAATACTGTCTGGAATGTTATATGGATAGGTGGACTGTCAATACAGGTAAATACTGTCAGGAATGTTATAAGGATAGGTGGACTGTCAAACAGGTAAATACTGTCAGGAATGTTATATGGATAGGTGGACTGTCAATACAGGTAAATACTGTCTGGAATGTTATATGGATAGGTGGACTGTCAATACAGGTAAATACTGTCAGGAATGTTACATGGATAGGTGGACTGTCAATACAGGTATATACTGTCAGGAATGTTATAAGGAAATGTGAACTGTCAATACAGGTAAATACTGTCAGGAATGTTATATGGATAGGTGTACTGTCAATACAGGTATATACTGTCAGGAATGTTATAAGGAAATGTGAACTGTCAATACAGGTAAATACTGTCAGGAATGTTATATGGATAGGTGGACTGTCAATACAGGTAAATACTGTCAGGAATGTTATATGGATAGGTGGACTGTCAATATAGGTAAATACTGTCAGGAATGTTATAAGGATAGGTGGACTGTCATTACAGGTATATACTGTCAGGAATGTTATAAGGATAGGTGGACTGTCATTACAGGTATATACTGTCAGGAATGTTACATGGATAGGTGGACTGTCAAACAGGTAAATACTGTCAGGAATGTTATATGGATAGGTGGACTGTCAATACAGGTAAATACTGTCAGGAATGTTATATGGATAGGTGGACTGTCAATACAGGTAAATACTGTCAGGGATGATATATGGATAGGTGGACTGTCAATACAGGTAAATACTGTCAGGAATGTTATATGGATAGGTGGACTGTCAATACAGGTAAATACTGTCAGGAATGTTATATGGATAGGTGGACTGTCAATACAGGTAAATACTGTCTGGAATGTTATATGGATAGGTGGACTGTCAATACAGGTAAATACTGTCAGGAATGTTATATGGATAGGTGGACTGTCAATACAGGTAAATACTGTCAGGAATGTTATATGGATAGGTGGACTGTCAATACAGGTATATACTGTCAGGACTACCAAAGGACAGGTGAAGTTGAACTTGTACAAGATCAAGCTGATCATGCTGATCGAGAGGTACTTTCTGTCTACATACAACGATAGTAACACATTAAAACAGAATCTCTGGGGACCAAGAAAATAAGTTTTGTTATAAGCATTGTTCACTTAATACCAGGTACAAATATATCAAAAATTTGGAAAAAATGTTGAAGTCGTCTCCCGTTACACCACCACCTTTTGTCCCATGCCGTGTTCCATGTTTGTTAGTAAAATGGGGTTAGCAATATAATCGGGGTTTAGCACATGCACAACAGTCATACACTTGAGCACTTATCCATTCAATGAGAATGATATATGTATACCTGAAACAAATGCAGCATATACACGTATGAATTTATAAATTGCAGTCATAAATTATATTTGTAAAACAATGTTTTGTAATAGGTACAACAAATAATTAAGTATGAAAGAAAGAAGGGGATTCAGCTACGTCTATAAATAGAACACTAGAGAGTTCCACATTTACCAAAGTGGTAGGCGGTACAGATCATACTGATGGAAAAGTATTTTCTGTCTTCGTATAGTTTATTGTTTTACAGGAATACTCCAGGGGTGTTTGAATAAATGAAGAAGAAGTAATGGTTACCTCCCTTGAGAATCTTTCCAATTATCAACTGCGTATTCTCAGATTTGCCATTTCTATTCAGTGAATCAATAATTTTCTTTGAAAAATTATCTCAGTAACGAAATTGTCATAAAAAATTGTAAAAACAACACCAAAACATGTACATAGACATAATTGAGGTGAGTACTTGTTGCTGTATACTCCGAGTAATTTACCTACAGATGGATTATACACACATATGACTGATGCCTCAACGACAGATGATCACGCTCATAGACATCCCAGGCAAAAAACGTTAACAATGATGATATTGATATGATGCATTTGGAACTTTTGTATTTGAAAATGGTTTTGCATGGTGATATGGTATGGTGGTAAAAACATGGTTTTTTATAGTAAGGAAATCTGTTCTGAAAAAAATTATGGCAGTATGCATAGTTGCATGGTGATAAAACCGGGAGACTGTATATCTACTGCAGTTTGTTATAGGAATATTATTCTGCTAAAACTGACCATAATCACAGGCTTCAAAATTCTGCCCTTTTGTCAGCTATATACTGTTCTTAAACAAGAGATCCCAGAGGGATCTTGGCGCCCACCATTGAATGATCTTTATAGGTTCCATGTCAGATTGATCTTTTCTCTACTTTTCCCTTCCTCTAAGTCTTACTAATCTGTGTAAATTCAGAAACAGCCCTCTAGTACTTTTCAAACAATGGAAACCTATATATAAAATTTAAGATTTAGCGATAATGGCTGCCTGTTGTTTTCAGATTGGTCCCAAAATGCAACACCAGGGACCAAGGGGAACCTATATATGAAAATTGAAAAAGATCCCTTCAGTACCTTCTGTAAAATAGCGATAACAAACTTCAATTGTCAAAATACAAGATGGCTGCCTGTCGGGCAGGTTGTTTTCTGACTGGTCTCAAAATCCAATATGCATAACTAGGCACAGAGGGCAACCTACATATGAAATTTCAGAAAGATCCCTTCAGCAATTTCTGATAAATAGCGATAACAAACTTCAATTGTCAAAATCCAAGATGGCTGCCTGTCGGCCATGTTGTTTTCCTATTGGTCCCAAGATGCAATATGCAGAACTACAGACCAAGGGGAACTTACAAAAATGTTTGAGAAAGATCCCTTCAGTACTTTCTGAAAAATAGCGATAACAAACTTCAATTGTCAAAATCCAAGATGGCTGCCTGGGGGCCATGTGGTTTTCCTATATGTCTCAAAATGCAATATGCATAACAAGGCACCAATGGGAATCTACATATGAAATTTGAGAAAGATCCCTTCAGCATTTCTTAGAAATAACGATAACAAGTTTCAATTGTCAAAATCTAAGATGGCTGCCTGTCGGCCATGTTGTTTTACGATTAGTCTCAAAATGCAATATGCATAAAAAGGCACTGAGGGGAACATACATATGAAAATTTGAGAAAGATCCCTTCATTACTTTCTGAGAAATAGCGATAACAAACTTCAATTGTCAAAATCTAAGATGGTTGCCTGTCGGCCATGTTGTTTTCCGATAGGTCTCAAAATGTAATATGCATAACTAGGCACCAAGGGGAACCTATATATGAAATTTGAGAAAGATCCCTTCAGTACTTTCTGAGAAATAGCGATAACAAACTTCAATTGTCAAAATCCAAGATGGCTGCCTGTCGGCCATGTTGTTTTCCAATAGATCTCAAAATGCAATATGCATAACTAGGCACCAAGGGGAACCTACATATAAAATTTGAGAAAGATCCCTTCAGTACTTTCTCAGAAATAGCGATAACAAACTTCAATTGTCAAAATCCAAGATGGCTGCCTGTCGGCCATGTTGTTTTCCGATTGGTCTCAAAATGCAATATGCATAACTAGGCACCAAGGGGAACCTACATATGAAATTTGAGAAAGATCCCTTCAGTACTTTCTCAGAAATAGCGATAACAAACTTCAATTGTCAAAATCCAAGATGGCTGCCTGTCGGTCATGTTGTTTTCCGATTGGTCTCAAAATGCAATATGCATAACTAGGCACCAAGGGGAACCTATATATGAAATTTGAGAAAGATCCCTTCAGTACTTTCTCAGAAATAGCGATAACAAACTTCAATTATCAAAATCCAAGATGGCTGCCTGTCGGCCATGTTGTTTTCCGATTGGTCTCAAAATGCAATATGCATAACTAGGCACCAAGGGGAGCCTACATATGAAATTTGAGAAAGATCCCTTCAGTACTTTCTCAGAAATAGCGATAACAAACTTCAATTATCAAAATCAAAGATGGCTGCCTGTCGGCCATGTTGTTTTCAGATTGGTCTCAAAATGCAATATGCATAACTAGGCACCAAAGGGAGCCTACATATGAAATTTGAGAAAGATCCATTCAGTACTTTCTCAGAAATAGCGATAACAAACTTCAATTGTCAAAATCCAAGATGGCTGCCTGTCGGCCATGTTGTTTTCTGATTGGTCTCAAAATGCAATATGCATAACTAGGCACCAATGGGAACCCGCATATGAAATTTGAGAAAGATCCCTTCAGTACGTTCTGAGGATTAGTGAAAACAAGAATTGTTTACGGACGGACGGAGGGACGGACGGACGGAGGGACGGACGGAGGGACGGACGGACGGACGGACGACGGACCACGGACGCAGGGCGATTTGAAAAGCCCACCATCTGATGATGGTGGGCTAAAAACTGCAGATGGTAGTCAAAACCTGGCCATCACCAATTGAGGGAGTTTTGAAGGTATGTTGTGTGAAATAGTTCATACCTACATGTTGATCGATTTCACACTCACTAATTGACTACCTGCCAGATGTCAATTCATCAAAATATGGAGTCTATGTTGTTTGATTAAGTTGAAAGGTTGTCGACTGCAGCTTTCAAATGCAGCCATCTTTAACTTGAATGCCAATCAGAATTGCTTCTGGTAAAATTATGAAAAAAAATTTCATCTTTTTGTATTTTGCTCACGATCTGTTCCTTTTCATTAATATATAGTGTTTATACGATATATGTGTGGAAAATATCCAAATAATAACATAATTGACCATTATTCCTCCAAGTTGCATTTATTATCATCATTTTTTCTACTGATTGTTTTTTTTACTGAATATCTAGAATCAGAGGACATGAGTACAGAGTATACATGTTTACATCTTACTGTTAGTGATTCTGTCGACTAGATTTGGATTACAATCCATGGATTTTGACAGGCAACGGGTCTGAATTATGGAGTCTGCGAATATGGTCAGTTTTAGCGAACTAATAATAACAATAGCAGTGAAGGACTAAGGAAATGTCGTTAAGAATACAAGAGACTTATTTCTGGCTGATAGATAATAAATACATATTGAAAATAAACAGCTACATGCTTCAGTTTACAAATTTAAGGAGTGATTTAAGTAAATCACACGACAGTATGCGAAGTTGTTTGTTTGATTAAAACAGTTCACTAACTGTATAAATGTAACAATAACTCACTATACAATAACTCACTATACTTACCTGTACATGGGTATCTAAACTGCACTATGACATGCTATTATGTCAAAAACCTGGCATCATTCAGGTGTGACGACTGCCCGATGGCCAGTACATTATATTGTTAGTAATTAGTGTTGATATTTACCTGAGCGGGCCAAGGTTATATGGTTAGTAATTAGTGTTGATATTTACCTGAGCGGGCCAAGAAGTCGTTATGTCACAGGCATTAAATCATTTTGAGAAATTCATTACATATTTTAAATTTTTATATAGAAATGATAGGGCACTTTAGGGGGGGGGGGGGGGGGGGGGGGGGGGGGGGTGTGTATAAAAAACGCCATAAATTTGTTGTAAGCATGTTCGATAAACATGTTTTACTGTAGCTACATGTGTGTCACTTACATAACTAGCTCTGTCACCATATATAGTACTATCAAATAATTATATACCAAGTGTATTCTAATACCTACATGTATGTGCTTACTCTGTATATTTCTTACAAACATTTGATTGACCTGATATTAAGTGATATGATCACACCACTATTTGTAATAATCAGACAGCTATATTTGTCTCACTCGTAAATACGGCTATTACTCTCACCTGTCTCATCACTGCACATTTCTAAACGTCTCTTCACCGGTTCTTCCACTTTACCCAAATCTGTGACAATGCTACACAAGGATGCAGGAAGGAATGACGCCCATTCTGTTTCTCTAGGTCAAGTCTCCTTGAATTCTAGTGACAATATTATTCACAGCAGAAATGACCTAAGGTAGATAAAGCAGCTGAGAAAATCCTTGTTTTTTTTGTGTTTGCTGTTTACAGTGATCTAAGTGACACAGCTGTCAGCCATAAGACTGCCTGCTTCTCCTCACACGGCAGGGCTGGAGGTTTTTATCTGCAACATGTCTACACATTTGTAAACCATGATGTACACATCTCCATTTTGCAGATTATCCCCTTGTCACCACCATAGTCGGTGGAACTACAGACAGCTATGCTCCAAAATCCACACATGTACAGATGAAAGCAGACCTAAGAATGACAGCTGGACACAGCTGAATGTTTAAGCTTTCTGAATGAAATTGAATAAATGCAGCACTATAGCATTTGAGAAGCCAATGCAAGTATCATGATTGAGATGTTGCTGCAGCTGAGCATGGTATGAATGCCTGTGTCCAGGCTCCCGATGTCATCATCTGGTCAGAGTCACAGAGGCCTGGTGGTCACCATCTTCCTGCTACCACCACCACGACGACGATGCCTTTGCATTGTCGCGAACCCTAGCTGACATTATTTCTCCAGTTTTAAAACTAGGAATGCATCATCATCATCATCACCAGCAGCAGCAGCAGCAGCACACGACACTCTGACTGAACACAGGCCAGCAGCTACAAGGCTTGGAATAGACCAAACAAGCTTTGATTTCCAAATGGAATTATTCTCGGCTACTCTGTCTGTATACAGTATATTTAGAGCATCAATGTAGAAAGATCGCACACCTATAAAACACTGCACTTACGTCAAAGCGCCATCAGTCTTGCTTGTGTATTGATCCAGTTTGGCTGCCTATATCTGGCTCACTGGCCGGCCGCTCAGCTAAAGCAGCACATCTCTTTATACAAGTATGATGTTCTCCAAGCCAGGTGTTCACACCAAGTCCGTGGCTAGGTCACTGGACCAAATCATTGCTTTATCCTCAACACCCTCTCCAACTACCAATGCATTAATGACTAGCTGCAAATATAGACTTGAAGGTGACAAAATGACACTATAAATACACAGACTGCATCAGAGGGTTCAGCTCAGTCTCAGCCAAGATCTAGATCTAGCAGCCAGCATTATATTAATTTATGAACCTTGTAGTTTCTTATAATCTGCTTGTACCAAAATATGGAGCTGAGAAGTAAGTGACTGCAGCCAAGGGAATGGAGAGTCTCATTATATAAAAGACACATGGAACGGTCAATGAGTGAATTTCTAACCATTTTTTACTTTCGTATGATACCTTGGTAAATAAGGACAACCAAATATTTTCATATTCAGTTGATAGTTTATATACCACACATTACAACATCCCTTACATATCTTGTCAGTTTATATACCACACATTACAGCATCGATCCCTATAGTCAGTTTATATACCACACATTACAACATCCCTAGTCAGTTTATATACCACACACTACAACATCCCTTGTCAGTTTATACACATAACATATATTTCCCCAATAGGGCCCCACCCTTCAGGCCCCACCCTTCAGGCCCCTGAGAGCCAGACCCACTGTTTATACAAAATTGGTTTCCTTTATCCAAAGGATGCTTCAAACCAAATTTGGTCAAAATATACTCTGTTGGTCATGAGAAGAAGCAATTTTTAGTAAAAGCTGACAGAAGACGGACAGCAGACAACAAGGATGAGCTAGAAAGGACATATGAAACATAATGCAATTAAAGTGTATACATACTCAGAATGAAAATTGATATACTAGAAAATGTCTCTAAGATATATATAAATGCCCCCGCTGCCACATGACACCTCAAAACACTGTTAAGGATCGCATCAGCAGTTCCTGAGATTAGTTTGTTACATTGCATCGAGACGGGACGGGACGGGACAGAAATGTCTGTCCCATCCCGTCCCGTAGTGGGGTATAAAAAAATTAGCCTCTATTCCTACTACATCAACAAGGTGTAACACACTTGAAAGTCGGAAGTAGGGGATGAGCATCGATTCACTTTGAATTGTACATATGTTTGTACATATATAGGATGCAGGGCCATTTTGTAAACTAGACATTGTCTAAATATGTAACCCTGGATAAATAAAAGATATTATTATTATTATTTTATTATTATAAATGTTCAATCCGACTTAAATATAAAATGCACACAAACTTCAGTGACGTACCTTGATTTAGAAATCTTAATTATCAATGCATGTTATTTTATTGTGTGACGATGAGCATATGGATCAAAAGGGATCGTGATAGCCGACGATGCAACGACTGTGGAACAGAAGTAGTCTACATACCGTATTTTAGAGCGGTATGTAGGGGCAATCTGATTGGTCAACAGCTCTGTAAACAATACTCACTACAATTGTCGACCAGTCAGACTGTCCGTTTTAAAACAGTTCTAAGACAAATAGCCGACTTCCGTTCCACAGTCGATGCAAACTCCGCCGTAGCCGGTCCCAAGCTCGCGTTGAGAAAGGAGGAGGGGATCACCAACTGACAACACCTAACCGTCACCCCGAACTAATGTTCTAACCTAGAGTCGCGAGTAGAGGTTGTAGCCTAAATCGAGACTTTAAACCTGCAACATCAACATCAACATCAACATCACAGTCGATGCATCATCTGATCTTAACGTGTTACACCTTGTTGATATAGTAAGAGTAGGGGCTAATATTTTTGTTCTATAAATACTAACGAGAGGCAGATGCCTGGTTACAACAAAAGGTATCAGAACATGGTAGGTAAAATACAGGTAAACTAGAATAGGACATACACAAGCTGGATAAATGAGCGACAGGTTGAATATCAGTTACATATATTTGGTACATCTGAACTTCTTCCTCATGATATGATATTTGATAGATCTGAAGATAGAAGGTGATATGAAAGTACCCCCCACCTGATATAGCTGTACACATATGCTTTGTCCTCCCAGAAATAGATACACGCTATATATAGATAATGTGTATGTCTGTGTAACACTGGCCAAACAATTACTTGAATCACGATAATTAGCCTTGTTGTTTTACAATTACACTTGTTTACAATTAGTTCATGCATAGCAAAGGCAACATAAATATAGCATCACATTGAAATATCCTTCAATTTATAGTGAAACCTGTCTAATGATCTCGGACAGAGACCAACAGTAATATGATTATCATCATAATCTGTATTTCATTCCTATGTAAATTTCACGTTTATGTATTATATAATTAAAAACCTGTTTATACTTGTTCTATTTTTAAAAGAAGAAATATTTTAAATAAAATGCCATTTAGACTGATATAAACGTGACATTGTTTCGTTTCACAAACCATCTGAGCCATCCATTTGATGAACTTTGAATTAATGCCTTATACTTGGCGACAAGTTGGCATAATATTTGCGAGCTATCCTGCCAACTTTGATCTACAAAGGATCGAGTCTGTCATAAGTTTCTTGCCTCTAACATTACATGTAAGTCACTGTAACATGTTGCGTTTGTTTCAACGATGGACGTTTTATTTCATAAATGCATTTCTTTTATTAATGTGCTGAATTTCGATCCCCCTAGATCAAAATCTTTAATGATTTTCATACCAGTATCTCTGAGGTTTAACTTAGTTCAGTTGAAAGCCTGTCAGCTGTTCACAACATCTCGCAAGATTTTGTTAGGTGTCCTAGAAAGTGTATTGACAAGCTTGGTGTCAAATTCAAATAATACAACATACAGTAAGATGTTACAAATTCTGTCTGAGATAATGTGATACAGACATGTTACACAGGGTGATATAGGTAAAATATGTAGGAAATACATCGGGCGACAAAACTAGTGTTGAATTAAGACAACGTGACTTAAAAACAGGGTAACAGATAGACAGCTTTGATTGTACTACATCCTTATTGACAAAGCTAAGATACTGTTTAAGTTAAACCTAAGATGCACAAAAGGCCTTATCCCATGTCCACATTAACTTTCAGATAATTTTGTGACTTTGTTTTGAATGCACGTCTCTTATTGGTCAATATTGAATGACTATCTATATGTAGCAGATTGGGGGGTCATTCGAATGTGACCTAGCCCTGATCATGGCACCTTCAGAGGTTCAGGCATGGCACACAGAAAGCATTCAGATGATATCAATCAGATTGGTCAAACTTCTGAGACTTGGCTGTCTGTCTGAGACATTTCTTTTTCTTGAATCTCCAAATGATCATGAACTAGGGACAAAGAATAAACTGTATTAATCAATCTCAGCATTAATGCACTTCCACAACAAGGTACCCAATGGAACCTACATATAGAATAAAGATTTATTAAAAATAATTACCGCTAGTCCGGCTACCTGAGAAATTGCAAAAGCAGATTCAGCAGACAAAATAAAAGTTCATCGTCTGTCTGTGCTTTTTTTTTAATATCAGTCTTTGTTTGTTTTTGCTTAACGTCCTTGTTTGTTTTTGTTTAGTGTCCTATTAATGCAGCCAGAGTCATTTAAGGACGTGCCAGGTTTTGGAGGTGGAGGAAAGCCGGAGAACCTGGAGAAAAAACACCAGCCTACGGTTAGTACCTGGCAACTGCCCCACATAGGTTTCGAACTCGCAACCCAGAGGTGGAGGGCTTGTGATAAAGTGTTGGGACACCTTAACCACTCGGCCACTGTGGCCCCTAAAAATCAGTCTCAAAACTAAACATACGTATACACGGAAAGAGACCATGAGGAACCTACATGTAAGATTGCTAAGGATCCTTCCTGGACTTCCAAAGAATTAGAACTAGTAAGATTTGTTAAGGACAGATGGACCAAAGAGCTCAGAAAAGGCCTGATGATAGGTGGTTAAAAACATCCTTTATATAAATACAGGTTATCAAATGTTTGTACATTTACACAATGTATATAACATAGCAACACATAAATGATGAAGGAAGACAATTTCAGGACTGGATCTCATGATCAACCTCAGGATCTACCATACCTAATTGCCTAGCCAGAAATACCTGCAGCGTACACCACTGTGCCACATCCACATTCTTAGTGATGGTCTACTCAATAATACCCTGGTTGACTACAGTGACAAATTATCTATTAGATGATATAAATAATTAGATTGCAATGTATATACATATATATGAACGCAAATATGTACACATATTACATATATTCATCACAGTAAAATGAGAAAAAATTATTAAATCCTTTGTGAACATTATAAATATATAACTGGTATTCCATTCATAATTATAATTCAGTCCTGATCTTATATTTTCTGCTTGAAATACTGTATTATTTAGTGTTAGACTTTCCATTGGTTTGACGGTTTAGTTTGTTTGATATATTATAGGTGATATACAAAGTATATATTAAATGTAATGTTGTTGTATTAATCATCAGAATGTTGTCACAAGATATCATGTCAATCCAATAAAGGATTTAGTCGGAATCCAAGTCATTTTTTTTATGCCAGACTGATTTCATGAATAAATTAAAGATTAAGTACAGGTGTAAACATCACTCTACTGTGACTTGTACTTAATTAGTTTTCTGAGGGAACAGAAATATTAATATAAACACTACGTTTGGATATATCATTATAACCATTTTTACCTGAAATGAAAATAAATGTACTGTCGTACAGAAATACACAATTACATGTGTATAATATATCTCATGTATTTATATATACATTTCCGTGGCGTATTTTTATGTTAACTGTATAATAATCATTGCTTAATGGATTTGCCAAATTGTCAAGGCTGTATTTTGTCTCAGACCTGTTTATTTCTTCATCTCGTCTACATCTAAATTGCAATTGATAAAGGTTATTTATTTAGGACAATAAATACATTTCATTGTGTGTAAAGTAAAGGTGTGCACAGGGTCAGTCTGAGTGTTAGTATTCATGCTGTACATCATTTTGCCAGGTTTCATTGTTAAAACAATGTTTGAAATGAAATCTTCATTATTCCAGAGTTTGATAATGAAGTGTTCATCATTCCAGTGTTAGATAATGAAGTTGTCATCATTCCAGTATTTGATAATGAAGTAAGTCATCATCATTCCAGTATTTGATAATTAAGTCATCATCATTCCAGAGTTTGATAATGAAATCGTCATCATTCCAGTATTTGATAATGAAGTTGTCATCATTCCAGTATTTGATAATGAAGTTGTCATCATTCCAGTATTTGATAATGAAGTTGTCATCATTCCAGTATTTGATAATGAAGTTGTCATCATTCCAGTATTTGATAATGAAGTTGTCATCATTCCAGTATTTGATAATGAAGTGTTCATCATTCCAGTGTTAGATAATGAAGTTGTCATCATTCCAGTATTTGATAATGAAGTTGTCATCATTCCAGTATTTGATAATGAAATCATCATCATTCCAGTATTTGATAATGAAATCATCATCATTCCAGTATTTGATAATGAAGTTGTCATCATTCCAGTATTTGATAATGAAATCATCATCATTCCAGTATTTGATAATGAAGTTGTCATCATTCCAGTATTTGATAATGAAATCATCATCATTCCAGTATTTGATAATGAAGTTGTCACATCCAGTATTTGATAATGAAATCATCATCATTCCAGTATTTGATAATGAAGTTGTCATCATTCCAGTATTTGATAATGAAATCATCATCATTCCAGTATTTGATAATGAAGTTGTCATCATTGCTTTGTTTGATGACGAAGTCGTCATCATCCGAGAGTTTCATAATCAAGTTGTCAACATTCCAGTGATTGATGATGAAGTAATCATTCTAGAGTTTGATGATGAAGTTGACATTATTACAGAGATTGATGATGATGTCATCGCATCATTCTAGAATTATACATAAATGCTATTTACAGACAACTCAAGATACTTAATTTAAGCATCTGTGTCTTAACATGAGCAAAACCATATGTCTCCTGACACTGCATATATACCTGAGTAATAAGGTGAGAAAAGCTTCGAAGGTGCTTCTCCACATCATGAACAAATTATCAACACATATATGTTTTGTTGGTTTTTTTTCAAATTAACAGTCAAAAATGAAAACAACAGAGGATTTGATGGATAAAAATTTAAGTCGAGCTCCATTCTAAATATAGTTGGTTCTGGTAATTTACAAGATTGAGAAACACATATATGACTTCATACAAAGACCCATGATCTTTTAGACTTTATAATTAGCATACTTAGGTATTGTCACTGTGAACAAAGGATTTGTACATAAAATCATTCACTTAGTTCTCCAATTATTTTTTTATGTGTCTTTAAGTGATAAATGGGAAAACAAGGGGAAAAAATGTGTATGATATGCAGAGAATAAAATCTTGATCAAGCAATGTTGTTTTAATTATTTGTCCATTATATACAGAACTTTTGAAATCTCCGTATGTGATTATATGAAATATCCTTCTGTGTGGATTTTAAATTTTTATACCTACATTTTCTGTTTGGATTTTAGATTTTTACAGCCTACAATTTTTTGTGTGGATTTTAAATTTTTACAGCTACAATTTTCTGCATGGACTTAGATTTTTGAATCTACAATTTTTTGTGTGGATTTTAGATTTTTATACCTACAATTTTCTGTATGGATTTTAGATTTTTACAGCTACAATTTTTTGTGTGGATTTTTGTAACTCACACAGACGGTTAACTTTGTTATACAAGTATATTATAACTACTATAACTTATCATTAACCTATATATGGTTTGTGTATGTGTATACTGTATACTTAAACCATATGAGTTAAAAATTCAAGCAAGTAACTTGCAGAATAACTCGCTATTTTAAATCAAATATTTATCAACATCTGATACTAAATACTCTAACAAACTCACATTATCAATTAGCGTTGGCTAAACCCATGTATAAACCAGGATTTGTAATTAAAATAGATGGAAGTTAAACTTTCCCATATATAAACCAGGATTTGTAATTAAATTTGATGGAAGTTAAACTTTCCCATATAAACCAGGATTTGTAATTAAAATTGTTGGAATTAAGTTAAACTTATACCTAATTCCTACACATAAACCAGGATGTGTAATTAAAACAGATAGAAGATCGAAGTTAAAATTACCCATATAAACCAGGATTTGTAATTAAAGCAGATGGAAGTTAAACTTGTCTTAGGACAGAAAACTGAAATAAGTACAATTTAGAAATGCACATTTTCTTCTTTTCTTTCTCCAATTAAAGTTTTGCAAAATCATTCACCACCGTGCAATTAAAAGGTTGCAATATTGCTTTTAATAATGTCCCAACACCCTATAGCTCTAGCTACTCAATGACTGTATATAGATTTATGTGAGCTACATGTACTTCCTATGTAATATATAACAGATAAACAATTTCAGCAGCTGGTTAAACATATATTATAAAGTATAGTTTACATGTTATACATCTAACCATCCAAACATTCACCAGACTTGCTTCCATCAATATATGACAACTAATGGGCTCTACCTTTTAATTGTGGATGAAGGATAGAAAACCTTATTGTATGTACTTGTGAAGTATGACATCACTTTATTATGTGTTTTAGATAAAAGTGAAACTCGCCAGCTGTTATCTGACCCGCGTAAGTGAAGGGCTACGTGAAGTTACAGGTGAATCTACTTACCCTGCTTTTCCTCGTTAGTAAACTCTTACAGTGCGGCCCAGGTGGTGGTACATGATAGCAAACATCAAAAGCCCAAATCTTAGTCTCGAATTTGAGAAACATTTACATAATGCCATGATAAATTCAGTAAAAAATACTGTTAAAACTGGAATAGAACTGGGTAATTATAAGTTCTAACATTTTTTTTCTTCAAGATTTGATTACAATAGGTATAAACCGGGTAATCAATATAGGTATAATTACTCCTTATAATTACAGGTTTTTAAGATTTCATTACTATACATATAAACTGGGTAATTATAACATCTTAAAGTTTTCTAAGATTTGATTATAATAGGTATAAACTGGGTAATGAATTATAACATCTCGAAGTTTTCTAAGATTTGATTATAATAGGTATAAACTGGGTAATGAACAGGTATGATAACTTCTGACAGTTTTTAAGATTTCACTACTATAGATATAAACTGTTTGATTATAACATCTTAAATTGTTTTTAAAGATTTTATTACAATAGGTATACTGAGGAATTGTAACTCGATCCTTATAGTCATTCTCATGAAAAAGCATAAACAAAGAACTGTTTGTAAATGGATAGACTATTGGATTGTCAGACCACCAACAAAAAGTGATTTGAATACATCTGATGATGCTGGGCTAAAACTGTAACAGCACATTGAATTTATAGTGAATGTAAAAACAAAATATCCATTTCTCAGTTTATTTTGATTTTTTTTAATAAAGAATGAGACAATCCAAAAAGATCTTCTTTAGAAAAAAAATGGAGTTTTTTTATTATCAGATTGCAGAAAAATATCGCTATTTTTAAATCTTTCAAATATGCTATGAAACTATTCAAATTGGTATCAATGAATATTATTGAATACAAGGAATCCAAAAATACTGACACTTATTAACAGTGGAGCTCTACCTGACATTTAATGCAACCATCCAAATGAAAGTCAATACAATACATTGGTATGATCTAGATTGTGACAATACCTTCCAAACAGCTACATGGGACAGGAATAAAAGGTATGTCAATCTATTGTCTTACAATGTGACATTGTCATCATACATTCAGAAACAGGACGTTTTTTATGAAAGTGTAATTTGATTGGTTGCTCGCTAGAAAATAATCGACCAACCAAATTGTATGATTTCCATTTATGCCTTGGACTTCCTGTTCCTATCATATAGCAGCAACTGATGAAGAAACACACTGATTCTGATTACGAGACATTAGCTCTCCTCAAACAATATAATTGTCCAATATTCAGACAATCACATTTAATTTCAGAACAGAACAACAAAGCCACAGACTTTATTTGTACAGACTACAGATGTTCAGTCATGTCAATCAATAGACATGATTATAGTAGCTATTCATCAAGGATTTTCCAAGCAACAGCTTTAGAATTTTTAAACACAAAACCTGATAAATCTGTATCCTGGTCCTTTACAATTACAAATGAGCATCTGTTAATGGTGAAATAAAGTTTAAATTTCTAGAAACAAGAGACCCATGGGGCCTGAATCGCTATATTAATACCTGGATAGTTTAACAATTAACTCTCTGATTTATAGAACATTGTGTCTCATTCATCCAATAATTATATAATGCTCCACACAAAATTTGATCAAAATCCATCAGAAGAAGTATCCGGTAATTCAAGGATTTACCTCTAATATTCCATTCCGACAAGTACATCCCACAGGATGTTTCAGAACAAATTCCGACACAAATTGTTCCTACAGAGGAAGGTTTTGAAAGAATTTGCTATATTTCCCCTATTAGTCTCAGTCCCTAACCAGACCCTTTCTCATACAACATTTGATCTTCCTTATCCAATGACGCTCCTGACAAAATTTGATCAAAATCCATTCAGTTGTTCAGGACTAGTAAAAATTTAACAGATTTACATATATTTCCCCTAATGGGTCTGCCCATGCAACCCAAGGAGAGCCAAACCCTTCACTATACAACATTAGGTCTCCTTTGCTCAATATGGCATATAGCTTGATCAGCAGTCCATCAAACCAGGTGAGCAAAAATGTGGACAAAAAATCAAGAAGCCCAATGGGCCTTAACGGTCACCTTGAGCACATCATACTACATTATAGCAAGTAATTAAAGGGACATTTCTTGGTGCAAGATCAGAAAGATGCAACAAGAGGCCCAATGGGCATGTATCGCTCTGACACCTGGCTCTACAGCAACTTTGAAGTATATCTAGGTCATTTCTGCAAATACTTTGCTGATTACCACTTCATTCAAATATCATAGTAGGCTAGGTTTATTTATGTCAATGAATTTTCTAGTCCTTCATTCCAGCATACTATTGGCCTAATATCACATAAAAGAGTCTCTTGTGAATTGGCTATCGAGAAATCATTGTTTAAAGATTTAAGTCTATTTGACCCCTGTGACCATTAATGTAGGTCAAGGTCATTCATTTGAACAAACTTGGTAGCTCTTCACCCAGCATGCTACAGGCCCAATATCAAGTCCCTGGGCCTCTTGGTTATTGAGTCATTTAAAGATTTTAGCCTATTTAAATTTGACCTCTGTGACCTAATTAATTGATATGTAGATAGATTTCTCATCAGAGTCTGCAAACAAAATCTGTCTGGTGTTAACAACTTATAATTACATTGTTTGTAATGTAATGCCTATTCTCAATAGAGATATATAAATACTTAACACAGAAGCAGAAGTCAAGTTTTTTGGTAAGGATGTTCTTTTGTACCATTGGTTTACTGTATCATCTTCCTTACAAAATATTTTAATTAAAACTCTTGATCTTTGGAAACAAAGTTGATATGACAGTTCACTTGTACATATAATAAAGTGTATTAAAATATCTATACATTATACATATATATGATATATATAAATATATATTGAAACTAATCAAAATAAAATAACATTTACAACCACAAATCATATCTATTGTTTTTCTTTTTAATGAAACATGGATAAAGTCATACAAGAAATTCACTTATTATTTCATTTAACTTTTTCTAATAAGAGTACATGAAAGATTCTACTTACTATATAGATTTAACAAGTTTACCACTTTAAATTTAACTTAAATTTGAAGTCATGAATGAAAATTACCATATGAAATATTTCCCATCTGATTTATTACGTTAAATTGCTTACTCTATATTAAATCCTCAAATGGAATGTCGAACAGGTACACCTCACATTCCTAATACATCGTATATATCAAATATAACACACTACTGTGACTGCTTACACTAGAATGTGATGTTGGTACTGACAATCTAATAAGTCAGGTGAGATATACATATCTTCAATCTAAGGCTAAGTATGGGAAGAAAATTTTAATAACAAGCTGTAGTTTCTTACATAAAATGTATGCATGCAGAAAATTACATATGTCTTTTTTTAAGAAATATTTGCCGGTTGGGATTCACCTTTTTAGATAATTAATCTCGTCTCCTATCTCTTTGTGTCAAACTAATTCGCACTTTGAAAACACTATTGAAAGATATATAATTAGTGATGACAGTACAGACAAATAAATTGTCACATTACAATTTGTCAAGACACAAATAAATAAGAATAAGAACGATTATGATGTGACTGCACGTTCATAGATAAATATGTAGATGCATACTTTTTTTCTCAAATGTAGGTCATTCCGGCTCTTTAAACTTGACTACAGCTCAAATATCCATTGTTTATATGGCAATATTTGCAGTAGATACTATTATGATTCTAAACTTTACAAATTATGTCCAATTTAAGTGAAATAGAAAATGTTTACATTATCAAAAGGCAATTATCTTTTAAACCTTTATCTTATTAAATCAATATAGGCTTAGTCGAAGAATACATGGACACATTTTAATCATGATGATGAACGGTACCCCTATAGCTTGATTTTTTTAAAAACTAATCCATGTAGACTCTATGGCAAGTCTTAACTCATGATCAGATTTGAGTGCTCAATATTAATTGACAGAGCATAACATATCCCATGGCCAGTGTCCAGTCTTTTAAACGGTTGCATGTGTATTTCAGGTTTAAGCATTACAAAAACTATATATGCATATTCCATCTGACTAAAAAGTCATGTACAAGTCTATTTTTAGTCTTAATCAGAAATAAACTAGTTCTAGGTAATTTCTGCAAAAATAGTAATGAAAGATGGTATTGTACCACCAGAAGAATGCATCTTAATTAGAAGCATAAAATGAGGCGCATTATATATGTAACTGCATCAGCATTCGTCAATAGAGTCAATATATAAAAAAAATAAATGCACAGAGTTATAAGTTGTTGAAAAAGTGACAAATGATAGTAATACACAAACCTTTTGATTTAGGATGTTGCATAAGACAACAGCCATGACTTGAATTATGTCCGTTCACCAACGTTGGCCACTTCGTCGTGCAATATAAGACATCACGGGGGAGGTCTGTGTCGGCACATTGCGTTTGAGTCTCCGATAGCTCGTGTTTATAAATATACCATTGTGTATATACAGTCTGGCGTGTTGTTTTGAAACGGTTGAGTGAACACGGAGCTAAACAGGTTCTGCTTCAATAGTCTATCTGGGTTACTTCCCTTGATATCCAGACTGATTCGGAATATCCTCGGGTATGATCGCTGTTATTTTCGTATATAGGACTCTCGTCGTGACGTCAAACCACCAACCAATCAGAATCGATAAGGTGCGAGATTTAAAGTTGAATATGGAGGCAATCAGCATGATGGATGGAAGCTAAGATGGAAAATACAGGCGTACATTCGATGAATTTTATTCCATTTGTTTCAGCGATTTTAAAATGAAGCATTTGACATATATAGATAACACGGACAATCTTCGTGCCCTTGTAAGACAAGATCTAAGGGAATTGGGCATCAAAGTACCTAAAGGGAAGAAGTCAAAAAAATTCAACACCAAAACACAGGTCAGTTGCAGGTTTGAAATTAGTTTGATCGCTATGTTACGAAATTATGCATTTGCAACGTGTTGTGCTATTTCATTTAATATAGGATTGCATACTTTTCTGCTGATTGAAATAATCGAATCCCAACTCGAGTTGATGTCGATGGTCCCGGAATGTACACCGACCGGACATGATGTGCCTTTGTTTATATTTGATTAGGGCACATGTGCCTCTGTAATTAGGGCCTAAGGTTGACTACGCAATATTATTATATGCGGTTATATCGGCAATCATATATACTTCTTGGTGGTAAAAAAATGCCATGAAGCTGTTACCAATTACTTAATAAGTGTATAAACTGTCACCCAGTTGTACTTGTAAACCTTAGCTGCATGTTATGCCTATATTTGGATGAGGTACACGAGACACCGGTTAATGTGGTATAGCATTATAAATCAACTTTATAATGTATATCGTCATGATTATGATAATGGTCTGTGTTTAAATCAGATTTATTTTGTTTTATATTCAAATAAAATATCTTGCTTCAAAGAAACTTTTGCTTCGGAAAAAAAATTTGGAAGAGATATCGGAATAGCTATCAAATATATGGGAGCTGGTGAAGAGAGCAATTTGTTTATCACACAAAAATAGTCATTCATGCAGGATGAGTACTAGTAGTGTGAAGTGAAATTAAAATGAAAGCATCAATTTTAGCAGTCCATGATCTCCCCAGAATTATAACTGATCCAATTCTATACTGAGTACACTTACTAATTATAATATTCTCATATTTTCAGGACAAACAAGATGACAAAATATTTGGAAACTACTTATCACATGTGTCGTGTGTCCATGAAGAAGACTGTGGCTATATACCAAGGTAATTTACTGGAGATTTGTTGTGGTATAATATAAGTAGCTGTGAGTTGCTACAGTATTAATACATTAGTACCACAATGTAATAGCTAAATATTATCTAGTATAGTGCTAAAAATAAACCCCAAGCTATAATGATAATATTCATTTTGTAACTGATGATATTGATGCATACATAAATTATTTACTTGTAAGTAAAGAGATACCATTGATTACAATTACATATCGTTTAAGGTTTCTGGTGGATGCCGCAGTTCTTATCAGAAAAAATATCGAGCAGGAAGGCTTGTTCCGGAAGTCTGGTGCTGTCAGTCGACAGAAGGAATTACAGGTAGTGTGATTACAGAACCATTCAAGATACAGTGAGGAGGATATATTCATGTATTTTTTGTAGGATTTTCATTTTTGAACGAGTGATCCCTGGGCTCAGTGTGAGTTCCAGACAAAATCAGTGAGTCCCACAAAATGTGTAGCAGCTTGTCCATTGCAAAATTGCATATAATTTTCTTGTTTTTGAAAAAACTGTAAGATTAATGTTCTTTTGTTAGAATCTAGAGTAGAATTGCTGTTTATACCAAACACAGTGAAACTTCTCTAAACCGATTATGCACAGTGCATGAATATTTGGCCAGTTTACAGAGAGTTTGGTTTGGAAAAATGATCCACTATGTTTCTGGGGCACAATACAGGGTCTTTATTTCACTGCAAGCTAAAACAGTTTTACAAGTGAATATAAGAACAATAGGTTTAAACAAAAAGCAGTTCCTACCGCCCTTATTTAGTAAATTAATCCACTGCAATAGAAAACTGTTCGGGGCCTGATGCAAATTAGATGCAAAACTCCAGCTTTCTAGCTGTCCTTGTTTTCTTATGGTTAACAGACCGTAGCACTTCGATGATGCGTGGTGATTTGGTTTTATCATAATTAGTACACAATTAAATCATAATGTCCCTCTTGTTGTAGATGTTGTGTACCAATTTACCTTCTTCACACATATGCCCCAAGACAAAGCTAATAGTAACACAGTGTATGAAATTATATATGAAAATTCCTTAGACAATATGTCTACAGAAAATTGAAATCCCATAGCCCAAGTCATTTTTCCATAGACCAATTTTTTAAAACATTGTTGAAAGTAGCATAACTGTCACGCAAATGCTTGCATCATCCAGTAATAACACGCTGTTATGGGTAAAATAAACTCTATTATAAGCTCTGATTTCATATGATCATTTGTCAGAAAATAATGGAATGTTGTTTTCATGAATTGTAATGTATGTCAGGGCTCAAACTTTTCATAGCCAATGGCCATTGGGGCCAACACTTTGAAACTTTACATGGACCGACCAGGTTTTCTATAGCCTCGGACCATCGGACCACATGCCGTGCACCTTTACTTTCGAACACTGGTAACAATTACCACAGATGTTGATTTCCTTGTCGGTTAGTCTGGCACCTGTCGTGTTCGCCCAGATAAGGCTGGTTTACAGAAGTCATTTTGGGTATATTTTAACCATACTGGACACAAAATTCTGGTTTTAGGAAGTTGCAATGTATGATGTTTCACTTAATAACAAAAATACTCAACCTGCTGAAAATGATGTTGTATTCTACTGGATATAATTCTTACTTTTAAGTAAAATTACATATTTTTCTAAGTATTTGGTTTTTAAATGTATACATGTATGTTTTGATTTTGATCACAATGGATTGGATGGCACAATTTTCAAATGTATGAGATGATAAAAGTAAAGAAATATTGATTTGTGTATACAGTAGTGGAAAAGAAGTCTTGTTTCAAATAACCGATTTAGGAATAACCATTGCTAAAAAGACATTTAACCAATTTCCAATATGTTATTTTTCAGCATCAGATTGAACAAGGAAAAGGTCTATCAGAAGCCAATGTGTTCGACGTGACAAGCTTAATCAAGCAGTTTTTCCGTATGCTGCCTGAACCTCTCTTCACCAGTACCTATCATGACACGTTCATCAAATGTTTCCAGCTCGGAGACACAGAAGCTTCTCACCAGGCCGTTCTCCTGCTTTGTCTGCTACTTCCTGGAGAACACCTCTGTACACTAAGGTCCGAGTTCCCATCAATATTAACACTGTTTGGGGTTGCATACAACTTAGCCAATGATACCAGATCTAGACCCATTGTTGTTTTGCCTGTAATCAAGTAGAAAAGAGACATGGGATTTGGACTATAAAATTGAGTATTTAGCTCTGTTTCTAAACACATTCTAAACACAGCCTACGGTTTCAAACTTTCATCAATTTTGATTTTTTGCTGTGTTTTTAGGTTAAAAGGAGATTTTGAGAAAATAATATCAATCTTTGTTCAATCGATTTAAAAACTAGTTTATAGCCAAATTTAAACGAATTCTATGAAATATCAGATGTATAGTCATCTCATATTTCAGAAAGTGTGATCTTTGGGGTAAAATTTACATATTTTGAGAATTTGTGAAATTCGACATTTGTGCATATTGCATTTTTAAACTAGACACAAATGGCCAACAAACGGCTTTTTTAATTTTTACAGGTTGAATTTTGTTGCTGCTTTTTTATAGGGACTTAAACAAATTACCAACCCACGATCCTCATATATATGTATCATAGTGTCAAGTGTAGTAAATAATAGTAGTCCTAAGTTGTGCATATTGAATTTTGCAATAAATTATTGTCGGTATAAAAATGTGATAAAGCTTACTTATTTCCATGATTAATTAAAATGTGATTGATGAAAATAACATAGTTCAGCCGCTGCAGGTAGGTATCAGTTCTTCAGTTCTTTTACTTGACACAGCAGTGTTCTATCAATTAGTGACACAAGTCTTGCCCAATTTTCCCAGTTTACTGAGCCTGGACAAGACATACTTGGGTCTAATGTGCACTAACGGCAAAATATGAAGGGTACCGGTCAGCTTCACAAATACTCACGCAAAAGTTGTGTACCAAATTGAATTTTGCTTGACAGGCAGCCATGTTGGATTTTAACTGTTGAAGTTTGTTATCACTATTTCTCAGAAAGATTTTTCATTTAAAGGTTTTTCTTGCTATAGAATTATTCAGAAAAAGACCCGTCTTACATAGAATCAACAAATATCATCAATGATTGGTGCCAAGATCTCTCTGGGATCTCTTTCCACATGCATTTGTAGTTTATATTGAATGATAAGAATTGTAACGAAAAATTTTACTTTCTTTATTCAATATAAAACTGCAAATGCCAGTGGATACACCAATAAAGGTCTAGGAGTAGCGTTATGGCATGATTATGTTGAAATATTTTGTAATTCTTTAAGATTATGACAGAATTTTTGCATCAAACTTTTTTTGTTAATTTGGGTGAGCTCTGGGACGGATTCTAATTCCATCAGTATATTCCTTTTTGCGATTTAGTTCAGTAATGTAGGTATTCATTTCATGTTTATGTTTTCAAGCCCAATACAGTCATTAAAATTCACTTTGAAACATATATTATTTTTATGAGTTTGTGTATACTCTATTTCTATGAATATTGATTTGTATCTTACCATCTATGAATATTGATTTGTATCTTAACATTGATTTTAGGTTCATGATGAAGCTTCTGTCCGACATTGCCAGCCATTCTGACAAGAACAAGATGGACCCCACAAACCTGGCTGTCGTCCTAGCACCCAATATGATGCACATAAACAACAAAAGTGAGAAAATGAACTCGTCAGAGGAGAAGCTACTACAGGTTAGACTTGTAAATTTTATGTATAACATTCATACACTTGTAAGGTTTTTATGCCCCACATTTGTTTAGCCAAGAACATAGGATATGATGTCATGGTCATCATTCCTTCGTAATTTCCTTTCTACTTATTTTCTAACAGAACTGTAATTTGGTTTTGTTGTATAATGATAATATGCAGGTCAAGTTCTTACTTGGTTATAGTCAGTTCATTTATTCAGTAATAGGTGGCGATGGAAAGTAATAAATAAGAAAGTATGGTAAGATTATTGTGTCGTCTGTGAAGGAATCACTTTGTTGTTGACTGTTATCACTATTTCTTGAGAAGTACTGGAGAGATAATTCTCAAACTTCAAATGTAGGTTCTTCTTGGGACCTAGAAGTTCTCATTTAATTTTCAGTCTGATTGAGGGGGAGTTGGCCGACAGAAAGCCATCTTGGATTTTGACTGTTGAAACTTGTTACTTATATACAGCTCTACTTCTTAGATCTTTTTTAGACTTCATATGTAGGCTCCCCATGTTATCAAATGATTACAAGAGGAAAGGGGAAAGTAGAGAAAATATCAATGTTTAATAGATCTGTTAAAGATCATTCAATGGTGAACAACAAGATCACTCTGGGATTATTGATACTCCAATATTGAATTTGTATGAACTTTTCAAATTTCATTTTTTCACTCTCTGATCTTTGACCCTTTCAATATTTTAAACACAATTGCACACTTTAATGAAAGTCATATGACTGTTCAGACACTTGGACTTCTTGTATAGGTTTACAGATTACATTGTGTTTGTACAGGTGCAGACATCAGTTGTGGAGTTGTTGATTCGGAATGCGGAGAGCGTGGGTATGATCTCGGACAGCCTCCACGAGAGAGCATTGTTGATGACCGAGGTTTTTGGCACAGATGATGAACTTGATGTCACAGAAGAAACGCTTGAGGAATCACGGGACTGTCGGAAGAAGGAAAAGAAAAGGAAACGTTCAGGATCATTTCAGGGTATTTCTATTCTCCTATATTTCATCTCTATGATGGGGTCCCTCTATATACAGTTGAATGGACCTTTAGAAAAATAAGTGTGGAGTCCCTTTTAACTCACCAAGTCCGAAGGGCTGGTGATGGGCTTATGCCATGGTGCGTCGTCTGTCAGTCTGTTGTCCAACAACTTTCCTATAAATTGTGACCTTAAATTGAGATTATCATTAGGTGTCAGAGAATTTTGGCATCTTTTCGTCAAAATCTGGAGGTTTTATTTTTGTGTTCCTAAATTTGGCCATCAACCTTATATCACATGTTGGCATATTCCCATGTTCATATACCGATTTCTGTCGTCTTAGCCCAAGATAAAATGTATTTTCTCCTCAGCACCAATTAAGTTTTATCAACGTTGTATGGTGATTGCTTTTGAAGTAATATCAGTTCAAAGGTCGCAAGAGCACTGGTTGAATTTGGACAAAAACCAATTGAAACTGTTTGGACTTAAAAAAGCTACAGTATGAGCAGTGCTCATGTTTACACAAACAACGTTCATAATGAAAGTTTACAAACTGTATAAACATTATTAAGAGAAATTGAGGAACCATACCTTTATTGAAGAAAGACATGAAGAAAGGTGTCAAATTGAATTGTTGAAACCTTTAAACAACTTCTTCTCATTAACCAATAGTCCCAGAGTTATGATATATGGCTGATATTATTATCATTGAATTTGATTAAATATTCACACATCAAGATGTTTGGCTGGTAGATTTCTTGGATGATGCCCAAAAAAGTTTTCACAAAGAAGTAACCTTGAACGATATTCAAGGTCACATGGGTGAAATTTCTCAAATCATTCAAAGGACTCCTTCTGACTTACCAAGCTTACTTAGTATCCAAGTTCTTTTGATAAACTGATCGTGAAAGGCAGAGAATCATCAGAAGTAAAAACTAAGTGTGCTTGTTTAGGATATAGTATTGTTTTCATTATATATAATATATATATATACATATGTGTGTTTATCGGTAAATGTAACTGTTTTGGCTAAAGCAATCTGACTGAAATAATTGACTGGTGGTGTAAGATAAAGGGCTGTGTGAATAATAATCATAACATTTAAAATGATGATGTGTACTTTGTGTGGTTTTATTGTGTAACAGTTGTTCATACACACATTGATATATATTAACCAGGTCTTGTGAGTACCATTGCACAGAGTATCACCAAGTGGAGGAAGAGTACGGACGGAAAGGCAGGCAATATGAGTCAGGCCAGTAATATGAGCCAAACCAGTGCATACAGCAACCTAAGTCACGCCAGCATGGCCCACAACCAGAGTTCTGTGGTGCAGGCCGCACCCTGTCTACCCACAGACGCCGAGTGTATGGCCACGCCTGTCGTCATGAGGAAGCGCAAAGCCTCAGGAGAAATGCTGCCGTTCTCAGCTCACAAAAAGTACTTTAATCCTCATTACAATTTTCAATAAAACTTATGCTGTTCATAGTATTGTGATTACCAGTCACATGATAAATGGGAGTGATGTACTAGATCTGCTTTTAACCCTTTCAACCCTAAGAAACTTTAGTGGACTCTGCCATTCATTCATCAATTGAAGTCCAATATGGTCAGCAGGGGTGAAAGGGTTAAGAAAACACACAGACTAGAACAGAAGTAAATACAAGGTCAGAGTTCATGCATGTTATTTTCAATGTTATAATTACACATTATTTTCCTGTTTTCCAACTTCTATTTGCTGACTCTGTTTACTCTATATTTTCTAGGTGTTCATATTAAGGGAAATTTTGGTTCTGAAAGGTACCCCTGGCTCTTGACCATTTAAATTCAAATATTGTCATTAACATGCCAGGGTATTATAGAGCAGTATAAAGGATCTAAGATTTGACTAAAAGTGTTGTTTTACATTACAGGAAGGCTATCCTGCAGAACCTGCCAAACCAGGCTACACTGGCCAACACTCCATTTACACCAGCCTCGGGGGTCAAGAGAATGGACATCAGTGGTGCGTTTAAAAACTGCCTCAACATGTATCATTTCCTTTCAATCCGTTTTAGAACTACATTAATTATACTGAGGTCAGACAGCTATTGTAATGTATATTCAGTTTGTATGCTGTATATAATATATGTAACACCAAAAATCATGATTTGTAGGTTTTCCAATGTAAATGTCTGTTATCATGTTCTGTGTGGTATGGAAAATTCTTTATCATTAATTTTAAGAAGAATTTCATGACATGCAAGTCCTAGTCAACAGCTTCAATGCAAACATAAATGCTGATTTCAGTTTAATTTAATGTAATTTTATCAAGTTAAATGTTTATGTGTGTTCAAAATGAAATTTGTATATCGCAAATAAATAAGTTTACAATATAAAGCAATAACGTTTACATTGAACCATTTCCTTGGAAACTTGTACTTTTTCATTATTTTTAATGGGGGGGATTCCCTTATGTAAGTATTGTTTAAAGGATTCTCCTCTAACATGTGTATATTGTGAACATTCATGAGATGATGATTGTTACAAGATGTTCACTGTAATCACATGTGATGGAGTCCTTTATAATCCTGTTTACCTATGTTCTTAGGTAAATGTTAAAGATGAAATGTGACATTAACAACACAATAAAACTGACCTTGTGTTGACATTGGATATGTCTTATTTGATAATTATCAAGGAACTTGTGATGGGTTCATTGGCACTTATCAAATGCAGTTGCTAAAAATAAAGTATCTTCAATTAATGATTAAAAGAGAAACCCTAAGGGTCCCAAAAAACTATTAATTTCAAGAGGAGCTCTTGGAGTTTTAAAGATGATTTAAAAATACATTTTGATTCCAGAAATTCGGCCATAGCATCTGAATTCATTAATTTATTTGCTTGTGTGACTGTCAAATTTGTTGAGGATATGACAGTTTGTTTCACTCAACATTTTTTGCAGATGAAAATTTCTGATTTGATATTTCAATAAGCAGTTATTCATTATCTGACCAATAAGGGACGATGTTGAATTATTGTATGGGCTGTGAATGTTTGATAGCTATGTGTTTGATGTTGTAGAGATGAGGAGAACAGGTACTCTCAACACACCCAACATCGCGTTCAGCAGTAAGGAACAGCTGGCCTTCAGTGCTACACCCTGTCAGGCGGGCAAGAACACGAGGAAACGCCTCAATCTCTTCAGCCCCAACAACACGCGCAAAGGCAAAAAGTATGTACAGCATCTACAAGTATATAGCTGGGAATGGCGTGTGTATACCTGGTGATGGCATGTATCGGGAATGGGATCTGTGGTGTAGGTCATGCAGGGAAGAAAACGGTGTTGGTTCACACGACTTTTCATTTACCTCCATTTGTTAAATAGGGGTATATAGTAATCACTTTGAGTGTGAAAAGATTTTATACAATGACAAGACATAAACCCCTGGACAGATTTAGTTTATATTCACACAATCACATTATATCAACAGTTCTACACCTAATGAAATCTCATTGGTCATTAATTAAGGTTAAAGGTCAAAGGCCCCACAAATAACAATATGTCTCATGAACTCCTGGACAGTTTTATTTTTATGTCCCCAACCTTGAAATGGGGGGCATATAGTGTTACCCGTGTCCGTCCCGTCCCATCCCACCCCAATGCAATGTAACTAGCTAATCTCATGCAGGAACTTCTGAGGTTTCAGGGTGTCAAGTGGCAGCAGGGGCATTTATGTCTTACAGACATTTTCAGTGAAGGGATGGGGATGTATATCTAAGTTCATGTTCTTTTTTGGAACACCAGGCCAGTTAGCAATAACTTTTGTTATGTTTGATATTCAATATATTAATCATTTAAATACCAAAGAAGCCAGCATTAAGATTGCATTGATATGTATAATGGCACTCAATGATTTATATGGAAATCAGGACCAGTCATTCAGTCGGGAAGGAACTACTGAAATATATTGCATGAGCCAGTCTTGCCTACAAAATGACCGCTGATATATAATCTACTATTGTTTCCTTGTGAAATCTTTAGAATTAGCATGCTGGCTAATTGGTCTTTGCTTGTTAAACTCTCCTATTTTCTTTCTTTTGATTTCAATTTCATTGGTTTAAAAAACTCATTTAGAATTTAGGTGTAATACTGCTAATTAGAAATATTAAAGTTGAAAGCCAATTGTCAAAAGGATACAGTATTTAGTCATGTTGATCAAACTTGGAATTTTTTTTCTTGGGGCTAGCCTAGAATGAACTCTATGTGGGAGCAGTCGATACTTTTTTACTAGGCATAAATAAAAACTTTGGCTCCTGTCCAACTCCAACACGTGAACTTTTCTGGATCAGCTCTTAAAGGCATTGTAGTTTAGTCATGGTATTCAAAAAGCAAATTTGTAAGTAAACAAATAAACAAATCTGTAAAATTACCACATAAAGGAAAGGATTTGAACAGTAAATAAATACATTACTGTGGATGAATGTTGGGATTATTAAAGTACTGAGGTGAAGGCGGCCATAGAATACAGAACTAACCAATGTAATCAGGAGGGACTCGGATGCATGATAATGGACCTACTAATGTATGCTGTAAGGATAAAATGGATTGGAATTTCATAAGACCCGAATAAACACACACACAGGTGTAAGATTTTAATTACCTCACACTTTTTCAAGAGGAGATGAAAAAAAAAAGTTATGACATTAGAATCATCTATAAAAACATCTGACACATGTATACAACATGTGATTTAATGTCACATCTTGTTCAGATTAAAGAGGATATATTATTAGTCCTTCACTGGTGATCGGAGGGTCGATAGTTTTCTGTTGTGTCCGTCCTTCCTTTCTTGTATTATCTTGTCCGGACTCTATCTCACTGGAATTCATACTTGGGTCATGGTTTCACCTAGATGAGGTGATGTGTCATGTAGCAAAAGTAGGTCACTCTGACCTATATTTTGACCTTTGACCTTCATCAAAGAAAAAAATTGTCCTGGATTTATCTCCTATACTACTTGTCACTGGAACTTTATACTTGGGTCATGGGTTCACCTAGGTAAGGCAGTGTGTCATGTACCAAACGTACAGTCAATCTGACCTTCATTTTGACCTTTGACCTACATCAAAGAAAGAGTTCGGGCCCGATCTGCTGCTCTTCTTATCACTTGGATTGAACTTCTGATTATATTGCTTACTAAGATTATTAATAATCCTGAACTCATTTACATTAAAACCACCAATCACAATTCAAGTTCAGTGGGTCTGTCAAAAAAATTGGTGTGTAGGATTAGTTGCAACACAAATTCATTATCTGTGTATTCTTTGCATATAATTCCACATCTAGTGGGGATCTGTAATTTACGGAATTGTCTTGTTTGTAATTAATGTAATACAACAAAAGACGACACTTTACTGTACCTGGCTAAGTTTTACTACTACTTACTAGCACAATCTTCTGAAATAAGTTCAAATTTTGGGAATCTTGTTCGTCACTAGTGACACGGTTACACCGATAATGTGTTCCTTTGCTAACCAGATCATCTGAAATTGTCACTTCCAACTGACACTCACTTGATTATCAGATTATGGTAAAGGATGTTTTTTTTTACATCTATAGAAGAGATGTGGTATTAGTTTTCTATTTAGAATCCATACAGCATGCACAGGTGGTTTTCTTGTAAAGACGTCAATTTCAGTAAAATATGCCATACTCATTCCTCATTTCAAGGCTTTCAACTAATCACTTGTATAATCAGAGACTTGTATGACCATTGTTTTTGTTTGATGCTCCGTTTTCAGACTCCCCTCGGGTTCCAATATATCCATATCTGCTGCCAACAAAAAGGGCAAGTGTAAGGGTCTGTTCCGCAGGCTCTCCGGAGGAAAAGGGGACAAGGTACTTAACACTCTTTTGGTTTGTACACACTACTTTAACATATATATATATTTACGTAATAATCCAAGCGTATATGTATAATATAATTGTATGTACTATATTATTATTTTGATGCTTGTTTTTAAATGTATGATGCATTTACCTGCCAGACAGTACAAGAAGCTTCGCCATCAGTCATTATGATTTGCATTAAGGCATGTAACTATTTTTCCACTTTAATATATATATTATATATATCAATATATTAATATATGTTATATATACAGTTTTAAAGAATCTGTCATGAAGCAATTTAGATACCAGTATAAAAATGCATGTCAAACTAGCTTTCTATAAATATATAGTAGCATGCTCTTAGATTTGATTTTGTATATGAATGCTGACATTATTATCAAATCAGAAATTAATGTTTTAAATCTAGCCATTCATCAAGTCGTGTATATGTATTTAGTATGCTGTACATAGTGATGTATATTCTGTTGATTATAACTCCGGACATTCAGCAGTTCTCCAGTTTATTTATATGGACAACCGCACTACCATACTTGCTACTGAGCATCTGTTGGTACAAAAGAATCTCATTAGATGTATGTGCAGCTTCACATGTATTCATACTTCAAAGTTTGAGTGAATACTTCAAACAGGGATAACAAGTAAAGATAAATAGAGGTTGCACAACGAGTGGTTATTTGATATGGAATTTATTTCACACGGGTAAGTTATTTTTTAAAAGTTACAAAAGACACAAGCTTTAGCAAGTGTCTTTTATAACTTTTCAAAAATAAATTATGAGTGTGAAATAAATTCAATATCCAAAAATCACGAGTCGTGTGACCTGTTTCTACCACAATAATATTAGCTTGAATCAAAGGGAAACGTGGCCAAGTCTTATTTCACGTATACAAATAAGGTGTACAGGTGCCGGTTGGGACCTGGTGATGTGACGTCATTCGATTATTGATGACGTCAATTACAATTGCAGCTCGGGTAAGAGTTTGAATTCTTGACCATTCAAGAGACCGGAAGGTCATAATATTCCACTCATGGAATATAACATATATATGTCCCACAGTCGGCACATTTATACAATGGCTTGAGAGTGGAATAGCACAGGGTATTGTGGTAGAATCACAGATATACAACTACTTGTAATGAAATAACACATAAGTAAAAAGTGTGGGCAAGTGATCCCTTTGTACCAACAGATTTGAAGATAAAATTCCTATCAAATTTCCACTTAAGGTAAGTCTTATTTATGTTTGGTACTGCAGGACCATATAAAACGTTTAAAGAAAGTGACATGAAAAAAAGATGGAAAAAACAGCGAAGAAGTTTCATAGCTCAATAGTTGTATGGAGTAATTTTCCTTCATAATATTAAGCATACATATAATAGTATAGAAAGCAATCCAATAATTGAATGTCTATGATCATTCAAGATGGTGACTATGGCAAACAGTACTTGAATACTTGGTACTGAACATGTACATGCATACTACAATGGTACTGGGGGTCTTTAAAGTTAGATGACCGTTCAGGCCCATGGGCCTCTTGTTTGCATAGACTGCATATAACCATGGATGTTCCCCTTGAAATTAAACTATGATTTTACCAATGGTTGGTTTGGCAGACTTTGTGCGATATACAGGTCACTGCAAGCTCACTGCCTAGCTTGACCTCTGCGATATACAGGTTACTGCCCAGCTTGACCACTGCGATATATAGGTTACTGCCAAGCTTGACCACTGTGCACACATGTCATGTGGTCCTGCAGTGCCAAGCAGATGTGAATGGCGGAATTTACAACAGCCTAACAGTCAGCTCCTACTGAAGTTGCTGTACTGTTACTTGAAAATCAAAAAACTTCCGAACTTATTATAGAAGTATACAATTCTGATTTAATTACAGCCTTACAGGCAGTCAGCTCCTGTAAAGCTGTGTACTCCAGTAAGTAACGTTTGTAATAATGTGTTTGTGTTTTTCAGCAGCTACCTGAGCGTCCCAGATCTACACAAGGCAGACAGGTCGGTCAAAGACTAGCCATTCCTCCTGGAAAAAAGCCAAGCAAACAAGACACCACAAGCCATACAAACAACACCAAACCTTCAGACACTACACATGGGCAGTCACCTATCAGGGCCATAGTGGATCAATCGGTCCTCTCTCCAACTCTACCCGAGCAGTCTGTCCTTTCTATGACTGAGGAGGACACCAACTCCCTTAACGAGGGTTTTATCGATGAAGATGGTGATATATCATCAATGAGTGCTAATATTTCCTGTGTGGATAATTCTGACTTGCTGCCACGATCCTGTCTGTCAGACTCTGCTGTCAATGATATGTCCCAACATGTATCCTTAGACGAACAAAGTTCCATTTCCTCTAAGTCAGCTCACCAACTTCAGCGACGTGGTACACTGAGGCGTGGTCGGCCTAATTCGCTAAAGGCTGGTTTACTTCAGGGCGAAAAAGACAATGTCATGAAGTTGAGGCGTAGTTTTGGCCTTGATAAGTCAGAGATAGGCGAACCAGTTCCACTGTACATACCCGATACATCAGGCTATGTTAACATGATTCAGCTTGGAGACAGCTCAGGAGGAAGTCAGTCAGATCCAGACAAGGAGGAAAACTCGATGGACATTTCAGAATTGATATCTGAGCAAAAGTCCTGTACTTCAATCTCCAGTGAAGGTACAGGTAATGATAATATTGATAAAATTCCTGTGTCTGATTCGAAATCTCCAGGAAGTGACAATTCATCTGCCGAGGACAGTCATACGAAGGGTTCAAAAATAAACTCCCGTGAGAGTATGGACAGTTTACTTAGTGGTCAAACAGATTCCTCCCCATTGTCACCAAAAAATGAAAAGAAAAATTTTCCAAGATCTATATCTACTGACAGTGGGAAGGGATCTATGTTAGAGGAAATGGGTGTTTTAGAAAATACAGATAATTTTAAAAATAGAACAAACATTGTGGTAGAAAATAACAAGAACGGTGAGAACAAGATGAATTGTTCAGAACCTGCGGTTAATTCAGCTTTAGTAAGTAAAGACGATATCAAAACCACAGATAAAAAGTTAAAACGGTTTGTCTCTACATTAGATATGAAAACAATGACGGCTAGTGTTAGCAGGTCCCATAGCCTCCATGTAAGTTCTGTGTCAAAGAAAAATCAAAACCACACCCCAAATCTACAGATTTCGTCAGAGACGCACAATCTATTGTTGAGGGCAGGGTACTTAGGAAACAAACAAAAGGATACGTCAAAAGAGGATATTCAGGTAATGGGCCCACCACAGAACATTATCAAACATGCTGAAGCAGCCATCCCAAAACATGAGAGCATCATGGAGCTGCAAACAAACATGACAGGAAAAGTGAAAACATGTGTCAAAAGTCTGGAGACCGATGTTGTCGATCGTCATGCATCGCCGTACAGATTTGCAAATTCTGTTTCTCGCAAAAGGGGATGCTCCCCTGTTAGGATACCAACGATCTTTACCAAAAATGAGAAAGAAGTTGCCATGGTAAAGGACATTGTGCACGTCAACCCCAAGTTAGGTAAAGGTCAAGCCCGACTACCAATTTCGACACATCTTTTGAAGCCCACCGAGTCGTCAACCCAGCAGCAGAGGCCAGCCTCGGGTGTTTCCAGTCAGCTGTCCCGTAAGCCTAGTATCTACTACACAAAGGATCAGGACAGGCCCCACATCAAAAGCTCTGTGAAAAATGTTCCTGATATTACTGAAGAGTCTATGGACATATCAGATGACACAGCGGTGAAGAATAAGGAAAACTCCAGCTCTGATAATGAAAGTGATCACACACCAAAATCTCAGGGTACTTCAAGGGATTCAAAAGATGACATTTGTACACCTCTCGGTGAAAAAACTGAACTGTCTAATTCATTTGATCTCGACGCAACACCAACAAATGCTACGTTATCAAAAGTGCCCGGTATCAAACTGCCAATTTTACCAGGTAACCTTAGTCAGCGGGTTTTCCTGAGAACATCTGGGGGACATACACCGCGACACATCAACAGGAACATGTCAAAGTCACCACGTTCTCCTGTTAAACCTGTAAAACGTCTCGGCTCCCCAGGGTCTCCCTGTCGTAATACACCGCGCAGACACACATCTCCAGGCCGACAGAACAGGGTGCGCCTTACATCAATCCCTCACCACCTACAGGGCGATATGGACAGTGTCTAAGGATATCTCATCTGTAGTACAGACAGAGTGGATCTGTTTGGCGCTTCCAGTTGTGCATAATAATAATTGCTTTGGTGCTGTGGGAGCTGATATAATGATTTTATTGATTTAATACAAGTTCTGATTTTCGAAGGTGGTTATGGAGTAGATACATACATAACTCCAAAGACTTTAAACTTATGTGGTTATGTATAATTTCTACTGCATGTACAATTCATAATTTTGTACTGGAATTTCATTGGTTCAATGCTCTTATCCCCAGTCAAGGAAACTCTATGTTGTGTGTCTCTTAATATTGAATTTTTAATTGTTGGTCTCTTTGAATCGCTATTTTATGGGAGTGTGTTTACGATAAGAATATAAGTTAGTTTTGTTATGATACAAAAATCATGATGAAACATTTGTGCTTTTTAGCTGGGAATGTTGATATAGACTGTTGTTTCAGTGTATGTCTTTCGCATTTAATTTCAACATTTTATGATTGTTTCTTTATGTATGTATTTCAGTTTTTTCCTTTATGGTTTATTTCTGTTTAGGTACTAAGTGGTAAGGTAGATTGTTTTGTCATGATTTGAAATGTATACAACTGAACAGTTCTATAGGCTGAGGGCTAGAAGGTTTTATATTGGGGCCCTGTGGAAATATGTAGGGCTGAACAGTTCTAGAGGCTCACAGCTAAGGTGCGGGGTAGTAGCTAATATATAGGTTTTATATCGAGGCCCAGTGAAAATGTATAGGGCTGAACAGTTCCAGAGGCTGAGGGCTAGTTGGTTTTATATCGCGAGCCCTGTGGAAATATATAGGGTTGAACAGTTCCAGAGGCTTGGGGCTTGTAGGTTTTATATCAGGAGCCCTGTGGAAATATATAGGGCTGAACAGTTCCAGAGGCTTGGGGCTTGTAGGTTTTATATCGAGGCCCTGTGAATATGTAAAGTACAGAGTAAAACTCGAGGGTGGACTGGAAGAAAATCATTATTCAAGCTATAGCTAGTGTTTGACATTGTTCATCTTTGATTATTACTTTTGGTTTGATATTATCGATGAACATACTATTTACAAGGCTTAGTTCTCATTTGGCAAATTCATACAAATGTAGCGTACGAACAGGGTTGAAGATACGATTCATGTTAAAACAAGGATCGTTTTATTTTAATTCCCACTTTTTCTCCTCTTAACCTATCCTCATTCCTATTTACTGTAAAAATGTAAATATCTATATATCATTTATATTCCGTCATACCCACATGTGTCTTATAAATCAACATTATTTGTTTTATGTACAATTTATAAAGATATATTTTACGTTTGTACCATTTCCTATATGAGACACGCACGACTAGAATGGATCTGAAATTTCAATTTAACAACAAGAACAGAATGTAACAACTTACTTTAAGGAATTGTATGTTATTCATCAAATCTCTTATTGCATGTCTCTTAGATTGGGTTTTCTCCCTTCATTCGCAGATATATCTCGCGTTTTACCTGTCGTTTTCATCACCCTACAACTCAAATTAAAAGGGCTTCTGTACAAAAACTGTTTGCATTCTTCAACAAATAGCAAAACGCCAGTTTCACTTAGTATATTACATTCATGTATATTATTATTGTGAAATCACAGGCACTTGTATCTGATAATTAACACTGACAGTTAGAATCCAATTTCTTTGATATACAATGTATACCATGTGGTCATGTTGAGGATATCTATTGCATCATAATTCTGGGTGTTAAGTACCAGATACAAGTACCTGTGCATTAATGCAATACATTTAACGACTTGGTGACCGGTTGATGTACAAGAATAAGTGGAATTATATATTTTTGGGGAAATGGCACCATTGATAAATCATTTGTAGAAAAAGGTTTTAAAACTGTTTTGCTAATTTGCAAATAAATAAATTATATATACATATTGAACATATATGATATAAATTGTACCATACATAATTACGCAGACAGAATTCTGAAGAATGTTCTAGTGTAGTATCCATATAGCTAATCATAGTACTGTTGTAAATTTGCATTGAATTTCGAGCATAATATCAAAATTTTGTTTGAACAGTACACACTAAAGTGCCTGACCAATCAATGAAATAGACTGAAGAAGATATGAATAGGATTTGTGATACTTTTTCCAATGTTCATGTATTAATGATAAAAACAATAACAATTTTCCTCCCAGAATTTGCTGGTGTAGAATACATCACCATCAAGAATGTTTGTGTGGACGTCATATTCTTGTGATATAATAGAATGAGTATTGATGACACACGGTTCTCATATTCCTTCTGAGAAGGATTTTTGATAAACATAAAAGGGGTGACTTTCAAGTGAAGGAAATGTCTAGTCATCTTGCCATTCTTGTTAAGTTTTTCATTTTGACCATAGAAAGTTTCTTTCTTCTTTCATGTTGAAACTGCTTGGATTAATTATTTGAATGTTGGTGTTATGAAGAGTGGTATATGTGATTTGCTTTACTGACGTTGTGGTAGGGTTTAATGGTACATATTAAGGTGCTAAAGGTCATACCAGTCAGCCGTATTCTCTTTGTCTAATGTTTAAAACATAGGTTTTAATCCTCATGGTTACCTGAACCAGAAAAGTTTCTTTTTTCTACATTGTATTCCTGATTACCACCAATGGTGGAACAGTTTTTGTCTCGCCTGCGACAGCAAGACTAGTGTTGCTTTTCAGCCGGCAGCAGTGTCAACATTTCACTTTAAAGTTTTGTGTTTAGCTCAGTTTCTCAAAAAGTATCAATATTATTTCAACCAAACCTAGAATATAGTTGCATTGTAGCATGGACATCGGAACACACCTGCAGATTACTTGAGTTCAAATTTTTTGCTGTAGTTTTGGTTTAAAATTCTTTGATTTTGAGAAATTGATATAAAATCTTCTCCAATTGATGTACAAATTTGCTTTAAGCCCATTTAAAGAGGAATGAAATTGATAATAAATCAGATTATTTTCTTCTCGCTTTTCAGAAAAAAGACAGGTGGTTTTTGAGAATTATTGATTTTACGAAACTTGATACTTGTTTTGTATTGCATCAATATTTACACAAGTCAATAATGTCTGTTTTTTTTTTTTTTAAATTCAAGTGAAATTTTGGAGTTTGCATAAAACTCATTATACTGAAAAAACAGGACATCGAGAAATATGATTGCATGGAATTCTTATGTAGGTGATGTGAACTTTTATTTGATGACCGCTTGCTGCGCCACAATTGCAAGTGATCCCCATATATGTGAAAATTGTTAGTTTGTGATCAATTACTCTTACTTTATAATTCTTGTCGTTACTCGCCTACGACCACACGCCTTAAGAGTATAGTTTTATTGTAATGGGCTGTACATCATACATTTTTTAATCACTTTATAAACTTCTCATAATCAAGATTTTCAGATAAATTTTGCATCGTATTCTGAGATATTTCCATCATTGTATTCCATCAGTGAAATTGTGATCTCCTACAAAAAATGCTGTCTCATCATTTTTACGTCTGTGTGAGATATAGGATGGAACCAGATTACTGTACTCTCTCATTCTACCTCACATGTCTCTTCCTGTCATCCTTGATATTACACAACATCTTTACTAGATCTGGAAAAGTATTTATCATACAAACTTTAGTTCTCAGGCCGAGGTTTCGATTGTGTCAAATGGCTATTAAACGTTCGGTAGCAATAGAGTACAGAATAATATAGAAGTTTTAAAATCTAATCTATAACAAGTACATATTTTGAGTTATGTTACTTCCTGAAACTTCTTATATGTTTGTCAGCTTGTAGATTATTCTTTGTTCTTCATATGTATCCTTTGTTATCAGCAAAAGTTTAAAAATTTGTATGAAAACACATGTTGTGTACAGGTATTTAGCTGCGATGTACCAATTGTGTATGTACCTGCGATGTGTGTACAGTACTGCCCATTTTTACTGTTAAAACATTTAATACCTTATACCGTCAAATATATCATTTTTATTGGATCACATGTATTTTTCATTTCTCACTTTTCGATCCTTCATCCATACTTAACCTCCGTATAGGTATGTGTAATACTTACACAACTGATAAGAAGATTCACAAGTGAACAAGAAACTACAGAAAACTGTTCTTTAGTCTATATTAGGTGGAATGTTTCACCTAGTTCATATAGGACAACACTGTTTATTATCAACTATGTGGTACCAACTATTAGAAAAAATCATTTTTCCGATATTGCATTTAATCGCATCTTTTTAGACTTAACAAATTTCAATGGAGGAAAATCATTTAGATATGTTACTTTCAGTATGAAATGCATTAGAAGGTGCATTTGAAAAGGGAGATAATCCTTTTTATGAAGATCTCTAGAAGCAGTGGTACTCCAAATGAGACCTCAATAAATTATTGAGTTATGTATTTATCTGGCTTTCCAGCTGGGCTGTGAATCACTGTAATAGAATTATTTTGTGTGTAATCATGGTATTTTAGTCAAGAATCATACATTGCTTTAGCTGCCATATGATAATGTATTAAAATAAATGCAAAAAAAAAAGAACCAAAATTTGTACTATGTTTTTTTTAGCCCACCATCGTCAGATGGTGGGCTATTCAAATCGCTGTGCATCCGTAGTCCGTCTGTCCCTCCGTCCGTCCATAAACAATTCTTGTTATCGCTATTTCTGAGAAAGTACGGAAGGGATCTTTCTCAATTTTCATATGTAGGCTACCCTTGGTATGTAGTTGTGCATATTGCATTTTGGGACCGATCGGAAAATAACATGGCCGACAGGCAGCCATCTTGGATTTTGACAATTGAAGATTGTTATCGCTATTTCTCAGAAAGAACTGAAAAGATCTTTCTGAAATTTAATATGTAGGTTCCCCTAGGTTGGTGGTTATGCATATTGCATTTTGGTACCAATTGGAAAACAACATGGCCGACAGGCAGCCATCTTGAATTTTGACAATCAAAGTTTGTTATCGCTTTTTTACAGAAGGTACTGAAGGGATCTTTCTCAAATTTCATATGTAGGTTCCCCTTGGTCCGTTGTATTGATTTTGGGACCAATCTGAAAACAACATGGTCGACAGACAGCCATTATCGCTAAATCTCAAATTTCTTATGTATTTTCCTCTTGTTTGAAAGTACTGGAGGGATGTTTCTCAATTTACACAGATTAGTAAGAGGAAGGGAAAAATAGAGAGAAGATCAATCTAACATGGAACCTATAAAGATCATTCAATGGTGGGCGCCAAGATCCCTCTGGGATCTCTTGTCTTTATGAAAGTTTAAATTGATCCAATCAACAGAACTTTGTGCCCTCAGAACATGCTGTTTACAGGGTAGGTGACTTTAGTGGATCAGAAGCATGTGAATTGTTGGCCATGAGAGATGTGCAGCACTAAATTGAACACAAAAAGACCCAAACTCAGAATTGAATTGGCACTAGGAACCAAGGGGAACCTATACATGAATTTTGAGGAATATCCCTCCACTACTTTTCAAGAAATAACAATAACAAACACCAATTCTCAAAATTCAAGATGGCCACCAGTCAGCCATTTTGTTTTTTCTAATAAAAAATCTAAATTGAATTGGCACAGACCAAGTGGAACCTAAATGTGAATTTGAGGAATATCTCCTTAGTACTTTTCAAGAAATAGCAATAAGAATTGTTAACAGACAACAGCAAAGGACCTTGGACCATCTAATGATGGTGGGCTAATAAATAGAAGATACAAGATATTATACAGGTTTGTGCACATTTTATTGTTCTCAATGATAATTGCACATTGGGTTGGTAGTACATGTAACAATACATTCTACTTATATAAATATCTACACATATACATAATAATGTACTCAAAATTCACCATCATTAAAGACCTACACAAAAAGGTATCTCTTGATCTCAACTTAATTTCTAATAGAATGCCATACATACCACAGAAATCAATTTGTGTAAATTGTTAATCTTTCACAGTAATAATCACAGACACCGAACATACCACTTCTATATCTCTTTGTAAGTTAATGAAATACAGAACTTTGTGCAAGAACAATATATTTCTGTTTTGTCTAAAACTTGTTTTCATAAATTGAAAAGAGATAGAATTGTTGACAATTCATTTTTAGAAATGTCTCTAAAAGTTCCCAGACAAAATGGTTCCAACAAATGAAATATTTACTCGATGACAAGTCAGTTACTACTGAAGTTTTATGGTACCTATGGGTGAATTTCGGTCTGACATTTACTTGTAGTTCATGGGCTTAACTTCCTAATTATTACATTTGTAATAGCAATGCTTAAAAGTAACAAAAATCTGAGCCTGAACACTCCTGTTAATAACAGCATCAAGTCTGATGTTCATTAAACAATTCTTAGAGAGAATTAACAATAAGTGCTTCTGGAGCTTCTTAATAGTGTTTTTGAAAGAGGAAATGAAAATATAGAATTCTTTATTTCTAACAAATTTCAGGATGCATTCCTATAACCTGTGTGTACTGAATTAACCTGTGTGTACTGAATAGTAGCCACAGTTTACTATTCTCTCGTATCCTTTTGGTGAAATTCTTTATTGTAATATCATTACACTTACTAGTAAGTTCTTGCAATTTTAAATGTTACATGTGATGTACAAAAAGTAGAGATTCTACATATTAAAACGTAGGAGAAAGGAAAGAGAAAATTTACAAAAACCTATCCCACAATTCCCATCGGCATTGTCGACAAAATATCACTTCCTTGCAAAATTCTGTAGCACTTGGGTATACATATACATAATAATTTCTCATTTAATCTTTATATCAGTAAAGTTTATTCTTATCAATGAATTTGTATTTAAAACAAATTTAACAAATTTGATTGATACACACACACATATTCACCCAATGAAAAGAGCATTTTTTTTACCTATCATCGTCCTTTTTTTGGAAAATGAGAATGCTGTGCGACTTCATTCCAAACGAGGTGAATGGCAGTATGGCAACATTTGAAATAGATAATTTTGTAGATGAATTATTTAATTATCACTTCCAAATACTGATATGAAATTCTTTACAAATTCAACTCTTTGTCAAAAACAGAACCAATGTAAATTCAAAGTTATACATAATGACATTTGTTCCCCCCAAATGATATCAAAATCAGAATTACAAGCTGTTTTTGTAAATAAATGACATTTCTTAAAGTATAGAATACATGCATTGGTATTAAAGAGATTTGTATACTCTATAACAGCACAAGGATACAATGAATTGAGTTGAAGACTATTTGGTGTTAAATGAGTAGTTTTTACCACTATATGATGTAACCATACTAATGCATGCTCACAAACATGCCAAACCACAAGCCCATGGCCACAGAACAATGGGCTAGACAATCACCATTGTAATGATTTTATATGATAAATACAAAATAATAGTCACATTCTAGAATTCACAACTGACATGAAATGAAAAAATTCCAGACAACAACCAAATGATCCTATCTAATGAAATGCCACTGGAATGCTTCAGTGTAGTAGACCTACGATAATTACACTGATGATAAGTAAATCTGGTTTACATAGACAGACCATTGTCCTGGACAGACGCCATCACAAGCTGGGTTGTACTGCTGTATATCATATCTATACTTTGAACTCTCCACACTTGAAACATTTGAATCATTTCTGTTGGTATATATGATGAACCAATCGTCAAGCGTCGGTGAAAATTTCTCTTTTTAATATCATAATTATCACTGTTCTTTAGTACCATCGTAAGTCCACAGTGAGCGTTACCATTATATTTCCATTGTTCTTCCCTCACTCCGTGCTTTTTGTTCTTTCTGGAAGTCCTTACATGGAGCTGGTTGTAACATAAAGGTTGATGAAGTGGCAGTAACCCAGGACGCAGCGACGTAGGAAATCCTGAACTTTCTACATCTAGTCTGTCAGCCGAGGAGGAACTGGATCCGCCATTATTGTACAAGTTAATCCAGCTTCTTCTGATCAACTAGTTTTGCTAGAAGATGTTAACTTTTTATATATAATACAGAAATAATCCTCACAAGATATATGAAGGTTTCTACTTCAATGGAAGATGATGATAACGTCCGGTTGTACTAAATCAGTCAAATTTTATCATTCCAGCGAAGACAACATCAAAAGCTGTTTTAAAACCTTTGTCTGACTTGTTTCTCGAATTTCTCCTGCAAGGAACATTTCATCTACAACACTGTAGACCTGTGAAAAGAAAAACATTACCTATTAAATACCACGCTATACAGTATCACTATAGATCTATATAATACCACGCTATACAGTATCACTATAGATCTATATAATACCACGCTATACAGTATCACTATAGATCTATATAATACCACGCTATACAGTATCACTAGTACAGGTAGATCTATATAATACCACACTATACAGTATCACTATAGATCTATATAATACCACGCTATACAGTATCACTATAGATCTATATAATACCACACTATACAGTATCACTAGTACTGGTAGATCTATATAATACCACGCTATACAGTATCACTATAGATCTATATAATACCACACTATACAGTATCACTATAGATCTATATAATACCACGCTATACAGTATCACTATAGATCTATATAATACCACACTATACAGTATCACTAGTACTGGTAGATCTATATAATACCACGCTATACAGTATCACTATAGATCTATATAATACCATGCTAAACAGTATCACTATAGATCTATATAATACCACACTATACAGTATCACTATAGATCTATACAATACCACGCTATACAGTATCACTAGTACTGGTAGATCTATATAATACCACACTATACAGTATCACTATAGATCTATATAATACCACGCTATACAGTATCACTATAGATCTATATAATACTACGCTATACAGTATCACTATAGATCTATATAATACCACGCTATACAGTATCACTATAGATCTATATAATACCACACTATACAGTATCACTAGTACTGGTAGATCTATATAATACCACACTATACAGTATCACTATAGATCTATATAATACCACGCTATACAGTATCACTATAGATCTATATAATACCACACTATACAGTATCACTATAGATCTATATAATACCACGCTATACAGTATCACTAGTACTGGTAGATCTATATAATACCATGCTATACAATATCATCTATCAATAATACATATATATAATTGTAAATAAAAAAAAAATACACATAAATTACCCACCTTATAGAAGTTAAATACTAGATCTAATTCACAGACATTGTGGAAGTATTCATTTAAAACTTCTACAAAATTGTGAATAGCTTCTAGATACATTAGGTTGTTGTCACTGACGTCCACACAAATACAAAAGTACAACCCAGCATAACGTCTGTACACGATCTTGAAATTCCGGAACTGGAAAACAAAATGGTTGAAGTAAAACAGGTCTGTGAGTGGCCAAAAAAATTCCACTATATTGGTCATATCAACAATAGATCAAACAGGTAATCATTTTTTAAATATCTGTTATGTAAAAATGACCCAGTAATGAATAATGTTTGACTTGGCATTCCAACAATAATAAGTTCTTATCTTTTTTTTCAGTTGCAGAGTTCATCTTTGCAATAAATACAAAATGTATTGTTCAGAGTTCATCTTTGCAATAAATACAAAATGTATTGTTCAGAGTTCATCTTTGCAATAAATACAAAATGTATTGTTCAGAGTTCATCTTTGCAATAAATACAAAATGTATTGTTTCTTAATTACCCCTGTAATAATATAAATACTAGCAGACACAAAACCGGGGTGGGGGAAGTCATAATCCAAAAGATTTCTTTTTTGAAATTATAAACGGTATGTTTCTACATATACAACAGCTGTAACTTCCTTTAAGACATTTTATACGTCTCTAAAGTTTACAATATTACAATACCATTTTATAATACCTCTACAAAGTTTACAATATTATGATGGCATTTTATACGTCTACAAAGTTTACAATATTAAATTAACATTTTATACGTCTACAAAGTTTACAATATTACAATGACATTTTATACCTCTACAAAGTTTACAATATTACAATGACATTTTATACCTCTACAAAGTTTACAATATTATGATGACATTTTATACCTCTACAAAGTTTGTGTGTTTTGCATCCCTCACGGTGACTACAGCATGTACTTCCTCTATGAGTTTCTGTTTCTCATCATCATCAAAGTGCATATACCACTTGGCGAGGCGAGTTTTGCCTGCCCTGTTCTGTATCAGTATAAACTTGATCTGTTGGTAGAAAAAAATCAAATATCAAACAACAGCTCAAACATTTGTTAGATATTTCATATACACAAAAATAAATAGTGTATGGTGAAAACACAAAGATTTTGTGTTTAGCAAACATTTTAGACAACAGATGTAATCTGGGTTTTTTAAATTATAGATATATGACAACAGGTTGTGTTTTTTGTGGTTGTTTTTTTTATAGTAGTCAAAAAGTCATATTACAACAGATGTGGGTTGTTGTTTTTTTTTATTATAGATACGTTGTATATGACAACAGGTGTATTTTTTGTTGTTTTTTAATTAAAGTAGTCACATGAAAACACGTTTTTTTTTTTTTTTTTTTGTATGTGATTTTTGAAACACTGCGACAGTGCCAATGAGTGTATCAGCAACACCCTCAGGAAGGCATGGGTTGTATGACCCCTGTGGACTAAAAATGGCTTATTTTAAAAAAGTGTCATCAACTGTTGTTGTTTGAAAAATAACAAAAATGCAAGATAACACTATTTGATGATTAGGATTAACATTTTACTTGACAATAACAAAGTTCAGAAATTTTGATGATCACATACATCATATAGTTATTGGTCAGATAGCTGAAATAGACTTTTTGTTCCATGCAGTATCTTGTAGTCACAAGTCAGTTCCAATTTAAAGCTACAAATCTAATGGTGATTAATGAAGCAATTTGAGAAGAGAAGTCTATTCCACTAATTTTTCCATATGGAAATAATTCATCAAATTCCTTGGACTCTATATAGCTATAAGCTGCTGCATGGAAGACCACAAATGGAGACTTCCATTAACTGGTCACAGTTTTCTGCTACATCACCTGCCCTTGAATTCTCTAACAGGTGGTATGGTTTTGTACACTGACAGGTCTTTCTTATTCTGCAATCAATCAAAATTGACATCTTGTTCTCATGTCACCCCATGCCACTGGACAAGTTCACTCTGACCAAGTTCAGAAATTGGCCTCTTTGTTTATGTCTATGTTTATCCTCAGAGCCATGATTCATCAATATTATATCGCAAATTAAACAAGCCACTTGCTTCGACTTCCAAATCATGAAAAAGTAACATGAACATATTTTCTGAATATATTCCAAATATTCATATTGCACCAACAGTTGTTTTGTTGAAAAATATTGTACAGAAATATATTTTTTGATAATCAAGATAACGGTGTAATATAGGGAGGGTCCGCCTGGACCGACCGTTCCGGGCCAGCATCGACGAGACAAAACCAAGTGATTGTATAGTGTTTTAATTCCCAAATCTACCGACACTGGCCAGCGGACATGTCCAGTCAGCTTCAATCCAAACCCAAGTTCCTCAGATGTGAAGGAGTTTACAAGTCACAAATTTATAGCAATCAACACTTTGTATAAAGTCAACTAAGGTTTATTAAAATAAACATATCAAATGATATAGGCAAAGAATTCACATATGTAGAGTAGACAGATAGTTAATGGTCAATAATCAATGCCCCAGTAGCCTCCCACGTGGTAACAAATGAGCCTAATCTAGAGCACTAATAAACACAGCCAACACCCCATACCGTGATCCCCAGCCAACACTAACGTAACCTGCACACCATCCTCCCCCAGCGTAGGTGTGCTATTGTCAGCACTTGTGTGGTACTGGTGCTCAGTACCTAGTGGCAACGTTATCGAGGCTTGATTTGTGGAGAGGATATCCTCTCCTGAGGTGTTGGCTGTGTATCCGGTTATGCAAGTCCTCGAGTATTAGTGGTATACCGATAACCGGAAACATCGATTAAATCGAGTTGGACCCAAGATCGATTCGATAATTGATTTTGCACTTAAAAGATCGATTGTGAAATTTGGCTATGAATAGATCGTTTCATATGTTTCTAATTTGAATGGCTGAAGTTATTCAGATACGTACTGTTGTTATGAATGCTTTTACCTTCAATAAACCAAAATGAAACATCAATTTTGTTTGTTCTTGTTATGTCTCGCTTGAACCACGCCGGCATTCAAGCGTTGTAACTACCTTCCGTAATCGTGGTCGGTGCAGCGTTTTGTACAAGGCTATACTAATTTGCTAATATATGACGGAATCCGGACTTTACGGAATTTATTTAACACGTGGTCGGACCTAATTAAAAACCGTTTCCAGCCGATAATCGATTATCGATCGATCTTGACAGCCCGATAATCGATCTTCAATATCATGGTGATTCCCAGCACTACAGAGTATCACTGTGCAGCCCCTTTTATACCCCAGCCCCCTTGTCCTACATGCAACCTGCATCCCTGCATTGCATACCTATTCTGATTGGGCAAATCTATAGCATATGCGTAGTGAGGTCGGAACCATTTCCAGCAACTCACCAAGATCCGGTCGTCTCTAAAATAAACACCCTTTTTTTAGCTTGTAAACTTAGACAGCACATGTACAGGTGATAGCGACTAATACACAACCGGAAGTATACGCAGAATGTATAGCCCTACCGTACCGTTTGATTGCGATTAAAGGATAGTACTATTAAAGGGACCCACAGTGATAACAGTATAACAACCGATACTGATAAGTCTTTTTTTTTTTTTTAGGATTTTTTAGGAAACATTATGGACGCAGGCTGAAAGCCTCTATATCCATATCCAGTAAATTACAAAGAAATAATAATTAAATAATATCAGTACGGTGCAATGTACATGTAGCATTTGGAGATTATTGTTCTTTATATATAAACCGGTTATTTTTCCAATAATTGTCCAACAGGATTTCAAACTGATAAACAGTTTCTGCATTTATGACATGTTGGGGAAGACTGTTCCAGAGATCAACAATTCGATAGCTAAAGAAGTGTTTCCTTGCATCCCGTCGACATCGTTTTTTGAAAATTTTCTGGGAGTGACCTCTAGTTCTGTTGTTATTGTCAATTTGGAAAAAGTTTTTCGTTACTCGACTATCATATATATATATTGTTCATTATTTTAAAAACATTGATGACATCTCCTCTAGTTCTCCGATGTGAAAGTGTTGGAAGATTATAGTATCATAGTAAGGCTATAGTGACATTTTCAGTACTCAAGCTCGAGACATGAATTTCATTTTCAAGGGATATTCAAATGACTTTATTTTCATGTATAGCCTGTAAAATGTTGAAAACATGGTTTATTCGAACAGTTGTTTGGTAAAGACTGATTTCTTCCCAAATAAAAACTGGATAATATGATGCATCATTACTGTGGCCAAAAGTAAAAGTGTCCAAAAACCAGTCTGTGTGATGCCGGTTGTTCCCGAAGAAATACAATATTTTGAAAGGCAAAGCAAGACTTCAAAGGTAAATGAAAGTATTGGTTAAATACATATTATACAACAGTAAAAAAATGTGATTACCGTTGAATTTAAAGTTAAAAGCTGCAAATTATACTTACCATTTTCTATTCGGTCGATTACCGGAACTAGGAACCCTCCCCTTTTATACACATGCGTAAACAATACATCCGGATTTAACATGTTCATCGTGGTGATTGAAGTGTTTAAGTAGACGGATATGGGTGAATGTGAATAAGCGTCTCTTTAACATAGAAAATATCAAAACAACGTGCAATCCAATCGGTTTATGAATCGGATGTCTAAACGGAGTGGTAGTCAGTAATTATGGAAGACCGAATACATGATGCCAGGACAAGAGTGACACTCAAAGAACACGGATTAGAAAATGTTATTATTTATATTTATTTCTTATTTTTCTTTTTTAAAGAATTAGTTCTACTTTGTTTATCGATATGATACTAAGGCCTAAGCTTAACGTAGCTGTATTTGTATGCGCACAACTGAAAACTAGCAGTGGATGTTAATAAACAACATTCGGACATATTGAAAACAGTTTTGATCGGAATCAATTTAGTTAATTAAACCTATTGTAAATGTTCCTAATTAATATTGATTGAATTATGATTATGTTCAAATGTTTATCCAATGCTGAGATGTTTCATTGACAATTCATGGTGGCTTTTCAAGTTTAGCTCATCTTTTATTTTTGTCTAACAGACTTATGATGTGATTTTGACCACTCCTTTCCTTTGCCTTCACGGTACAAACAGTACGTCTGATCGGCATGTAGGCTTCTGATGCGTGGCTTTGTCTAGCATTCTTAAAAAAAAAAAAAACATTTTGCATGCATGTATGACAATTTTCTGCGGCTCATTTACATATAGAGTGGAGCAGCTCATTAGATAATAGATATTCCCTATAATCAGTGAGAAGCTTCACAGTTTTTAATCGCAGTTATGAAAGAAGTATTGATAATCACATATAATTATTTCATTATTAAGGTATTGAAGCAAATCTCGCCTTCGCCTCTACTTGAAGGTTCCTCACTCAAGCCTTTTCAGGTCTCAAGAATGATCACAGATCATCAGATTAGCCAATTAATTGAAAGAAGAACTCAACGCCTCAGTACAAGTTCAATACATATAATTTCAGTATTTCAGATACACAATGGTCTCTCACTCTCTCTCTTCTAATTATTGAATAATAATATAGAGAGGTTTAAACTTAGATTTGCTGCCATGAATCGTTAAATACATTTACATACTATCTAGGTATTAGAGACATTCAGTCGTTTATTTGAAGCCATCAATTACTTAGCTAAGAGTATGGGTTTTTTTTCTATTTTTTTTTTAGCTCACCTGCCCAAAGGGCAAGTGGGCTTATGCCGTGGCACGGCGTCCGTCGTCCGTACGTCTGGCTTCAACTTTTCCATTTAAACAACTTCTTCACAATAACCAAAAGGTCCAGAGACCTAATATTGGGCCTGTACCATGCTGAGGTGAAGGGCTACCAAGTTTGTTCAAATGAATAAAGTTGACCTTCATTCAAGGTCATAAGGATCGAATAGGCTGAAATCTTTAAACGACTTCTCAATAACCAAGAGTCCCAGTGACCTAATATTTAGCCTGTGGCATGCTGGGGTGAAGGGCTCCCAAGTTTGTTCAAATGAATGACCTTGACCTTCATTCAAGGTCACAGGAGTCAAAAAGGCTAAAATCTTTAAACGACTTCTTCTCAATAACCAAGAGTCCCAGGGAGTTGATATTGGGTCTGTAACATGCTAGGGTGAAGGGCTTCCAAGTTTGTTCAAATGAATGACTCTGACTCACATTCAAGGTCACGTCGGTCAAGTATGCTTAAATCTTTAAATGAGTTCTGAATAGCCAAAGTGCCGAGAGACATTATATTGGCCCTGTAGCATGCTTTCAAATAACTGCAGGATCCATATATAAAAAGATCACTGCATTGCAGGTGAGCGATTCGGGCCCATTGTGCCCTTGTATTTTGTTCTCACAAGAAAACAAATAATGAAATAATAAAAAAAACATCATACCAATACTTCTGCAACTTATTTCATGCTGCATAATTTGATGAAGAGCAAGTCACTAAGAGATGCAAGAGTTACTTCCCTTGCTATTAAATAGATCAACAATAAATAATCTTCCTTTGTTTTGAGTTCACACAAAATATGCATAAAAAATATTGATCAATATTTTAAAAAGTATATTTTGATTATTCTTTACATCTATTTTTTAAGCAACAAGATGTTTATGAAAAAAAAAACATGTTTATAATAATGTAACCCCAAACATTTGATTCATCTTTACATTAATATATTGTAAATGTACCTCTACAACCTAACTTATCTGAATATAAAATGTATAAATATTTGTCAGACCTTTAGAACAAAGGTCCAGCTATAAAATGTAAATTGAGGTTCTTTTAGGCCTTCTGGGCCCTTCTATTGTTCCTGCCTGTTGTGTGAAATGGTAAATTCTTTCCAATATTGGTGACTTCTAATGTTACATTCTTAAAAGGAAATATAATTGTAGTTTATATAGGCAAATCATTTTATTAGCATCATTTGTTGGATTGTCATTGGAAATAATCAAAATTTGGTTGGATTTATCAATATGGTATGGCAGTTTGTTGGTTTGCATATATTGGCTATGACTGGCCGATGGATGGGGCCAAAATAGATCAAATTGACTGAAATTGCAAAATTCTTCTCCATATCCAGATATGGCTGAATCCAATACTTTTCATATATGGAAGGGTCTTTAATGTGCTTTACCAAAATTGTGAATTTCATGACCCTGAGGTGTGACATACTCTCATTTTTAGCTCACCTGGTCCGAAGGATCAAGGTGCATGAGCTTATGCCATACTGTGGCGTCTGGCGTCCATCCGTCAACACAATTGACTTCTTCTTCTGAACTGCTGATCAGAATTTAACCAAATTTGGTAGGAAGCATCCCTAGGTGGGGGTCCATTTGGCAATATTGATATTAACAACTTCTTCTCTGGACCTAAGCAATGCATGCCATTGATATTTCAGTGGCAGCATCCCTAGGTGGGTGGGATTCAAATTTATACTAATGACGGGGCAGAGCCCGAGGATTGGGGCCAAATGGGGTCCATTTGACAGTATTAACAACTTCTTCGCTGGACCTAAGCAATGTATGACAACAATGTTTCAGCGGTAGCATTCCTAGGTGGCTGGTATTCAAATTTATGCAAATGATGGGCTGATCCGATCCCTCAAGGGCAGGGCAAAAGGGATCAATTTGACTTAGTATACCAGCCTTAAGGACAGTTACCAACAGCTACAGTAGCGGTTCTGAGGGAAGCGTACTATACATATGCAACACCCACATCCAAGTGGACATTATTCCTGTCGTCAATTACTGCATTATAAGCTTTATTGGGTTAAATAATTAGATTAATTAGACACTTGTGGCAATATATGCAAAAGTGATTACTTAATTTTACTTTTCTTTGAAAGTGTGTGTAAGTTTGAGCTGATAAATGTTCATAGTGCCGTCTGTGCGGAGGTTACCGTAAGTATAGTTAGTTTTCCACTTACGGTCGATTTAAAGAAAATAAAGACGCAATTTTGCTATTTCCTTATTACAAATACAAAATAATTATATTATTATAATCATCAAGTATTTATTAGAATGATTTTAAGCAAAGTTTTGTGCTAATCTGTGTAAGTGTCATTTTCATACATCATTTTCGGGACCACCAGGACATCGTTTTTGGTCAAAATTTTTCATGGGCAAAATATACCGATAGAAGTTTTTTTTAGCATTTTCAGCCCCAAAAAGTACCAGCGCAAATTACACCAGGACATCGTTTTTGGTCAAAATTTTTCATGGGCAAAATATACCGATAGAAGTTTTTTTCAGCATTTTCAGCCCCAAAAGTACCTGCGCAAATTACACTGGTGCGCAAATTACATGAGTTTTTACGGTGTATATATTACTATAAAGGACTTCTTGCATTTTTGAAACTATTAAGATCAAGATATGAACACAGTTCTGATGTAAAAATAAGCCCAGGGGGTCTTTCCCCACCCCAAAGGACTTTTTAGGTTTCTTTAAAAAACAATCATGTTGAGTCTTGACTTCGTTTCTAGGTTATATCTTTGAAGCAGTTGAGATCTCCACCCCATAATCATACAAATATAATGTAGCATTATTATAATTAGACACTAACAAATATAACATGACTACATTATTTTTATGTTTGCTCAAATAACTAGGGTGAGCGATACATGCCCTCTGGGCCTCTTGTTTGGTTTAACTTATGAAGTTTGTTTCCTATCTTAGGTAAACAGTACCAGTTACCCTGGTGCATATGAGGGATACGATGATGTCTGGAGTCAAAGGAAATTTGAAAAGGTATATTTTTATGTTACCTTAGACTTAAAGTCTCAAGTGACCCATTCCAATTGTCTTTTGACTATAACTCATCAGTTCTGCATCCATAAGCAATTTACATTTTCAACTTCATCTCTGAAACCCTTGAACCAGTTTCTTTGAAATTTTGTAGAAACCTTCCATGCCCAAAGGTTAACCAAAGTTGTTTCCATTTTACGGTTCCCCAATACCCAGATAATCTTCGTAGATGGAAGGGTCTTAAGATGCTTTACCAAAATTGTGCCTTTTATGATTATGGAGTCTCACACTTTTCATGGGGAAGGGGTTAATTAAACTATAGTTTCTATAAGGAAATCATATTTTGAGTAATATATAATTTACCATTGTCGGTGCTGTACATGTGTAGCATCTTTAATGCAAATCATCCAAACAGTTAAAAATAAGATGAGATAGTCTACATCTATGTATATCTATATATATATATCTATATAAATTATATAAATATATAAGAACTTCTCCATCTGATATTCATGTAAATATGGAGAGATATGTATTTCACCAACAATTTATCTATCACTTGACAGATTTGATTGACAGTATTTGTGGATTAGATATAAAGGTGTTCTTTGGAATAGTACTGTACAGAATGGAATGTACCCATTTAAATTAATACTAAAGCATGTCCATGTGTTTAAATTTATTGTAGAATTTCCGTGTCGATGTGGTGAAGATGGGCGACGACGAACTGGAATTTGATATGATAGGCATTGATGCTGCCATTGCAAATGCATTCCGCAGAATTCTACTGTCTGAGGTAAGAATTTATATGAAAATCAATTTGAATCGCCTAAGTCTTTTTCTATTGTTAATTGTTAATTATTGCTATTGTTAATGACACATATATCAGTTGACATTAAAGTAAACAGTGTCTGTGATCCAGCTACTAGAGCTGAAACACTTCTGATTTATATCTTACTGTTAAATGATGTGTATATTTATTTCTTCTGTTTGAAAGTAATTGAAGTAAGATGACCTTCTATGTCAATCACCAGAGTAGCAAGCACACTGGGTATTGCTAAAGCAATACATGTTCCCTACAGGCCCCTGCTAAAATTATTAACCAAGACCTTGACCCAAAAACCCTGAAGAGATATTATGGTCCTTTATCATTGTGTGAAGATTGATAACAATCCCTCAAGGAATGAAGCTACTAGAGTGCTGACAAACTTTGATGTTCCATACATTTGTAAAAAAAAAAATGGACAGAGAGGAAACCTGGAGTCCCCCGGGTTTCACTGCTCTGTACTTGTTTTTTTGTCCTTTCTGTGCCCTAATTAAAGGAGTGCTATTTGTCCCAATCTTAAGTGTATGTAGGTTGACCCTGACTAAAGATGTGCTAGCTGACCCTGACTAAAGATGTGCTAGTTGACCCTCACTAAAGGTGTGCTAGTTGACCCTCACTAAAGGTGTGCTAGTTGACCCTGATTAAAGGTGTGCTAGTTGACCCTGATTAAAGGTGTGCTAGTTGACCCTGATTAAAGGTGTGCTAGTTGACCCTGACTAAAGGTGTGCTAGTTGACCCTAACTAAAGGTGTGCTAGTTGACCCTAACTAAAGGTGTGCTAGTTGACCCTGACTAAAGGTGTGCTAGTTGACCCTGACTAAAGGTGTGCTAGTTGACCCTGACTAAAGATGTGCTAGTTGACCCTGACTAAAGTGTGCTAGTTGACCCTAACTAAAGGTGTGTTAGTTGACCCTGACTAAAGGTGTGTTATGTGACCCGAACTAAAGGTGTGCTAGTTGTTCCTGACTAAAGATGTGCTAGTTGACCCTAACTAAAGGTATGTTAGTTGACTCTGACTAAAGGTGTGTTAGTTGACCCTATCTAAGTGTATGTAGGTTGACCGTGACTAAAGTGTGCTAGTTGACCCTGACTAAAGGTGTGTAAGTTGACCCTAACTAAAGGTGTGTTAGTTAACCCTGACTAAAGGTGTGTTAGTTGACCCTATCTAAGTGTATGTAGGTTGACCCTGACTAAAGTGTGCTAGTTGACCCTGACTAAAGTGTGCTAGTTGACCCTGACTAAAGTGTGCTAGTTGACCCTGACTAAAGTGTGCTAGTTGACCCTGACTAAAGTGTGCTAGTTGACCCTGACTAAAGTGTGCTAGTTGACCCTGACTAAAGTGTGCTAGTTGACCCTGACTAAAGGTGTGTAAGTTGACCTTGACTAAAGGTGTGCTAGTAGACCCTATCTAAGTGTTTGTTGGTTTACCCTAGGTACCGACCATGGCCATAGAGAAGGTGTACATCTACAACAATACGTCAATCATACAGGATGAGGTACTGTCCCACCGACTAGGCCTCATCCCCATCAAGGCAGACCCACGTCTGTTTGAGTACAGGTCTGATGGTGAGTATATCATTCTCCTGTACCCAAAGTCATTCATATACAAACCAGATAATAATATCAGAGGCTTGTCTGCATGACTCTTAAGAGGTTGTGATATTCACTGAACCCTCTTAGCCTGGCTTTTTACATGCTATATACATTAATATTTTATTATTATATAAATAAAAAGATATAAACAAATTAAGAATTACATTGAAATAAGGGACATTTTTAAAACAGGATTGTCTGTACTAAACAACATATGTCCCAGGTCTAGTTAATCATCGAATTAAAATATTGACATTTTACCTAATATACAACAGGGGACCTAATATGTCACAAAACATTCTAAAGACCTTTATACCATTAACAGGTGACACAGAAGGAACAGCAGAAGACACGATCGAGTTCCAGCTGAAGGTCAAATGTACAAAAAATAGCCATGCCAAGGACACCACTGACCCTGACGAACTCTACAAAGACCACAAAGGTAAGGTCAATCCTCGGATTAGAACGTTTGGACAAAGTCTGGACATCACAAGTTATTAATGTATAAGTTACAATCACTGTACAAATCCATATCTAATCTGGGAAGTTTATGATGTTTTACATCCTAGATAATAACTAGCAGTTATGATGATGAAGTTACAGGGCTTTAACTCATTGGGACACAGTAATAAAATAATTCCTAGATTCTCATCTGAATTGACAAATTAAATTTTTTATTGTATCAACAGTAGGTATGGTCATATGGGGCTAGAGTCCAGTTAGGGAAATATTGTTAAAGGGGGACGGTCCCGACCAGTAAAAATTATTTGTATTCCATTTTCGCTCTCAAAAATTGGTTTTTAAAAAAGGGCAAGGTCACCAAATAGGGGCACACAGGGATGAGAATCATAGGAGCTAATTTATGATGGCCTTATTTGGTGGCTCTACAAGGTGTCATAATGAAGGCATGTTTTGGATAACATCAGGTTTACCTGGAAGGATTAAATATTGAATTGGTTCAATTTTCAATTGCCATGATCTCGATTCAATTAGTTTTAATATGTGCACTTTATTCTAAAAAGTATTCATCTTTTACTTTAGATGTAAACCACACAAATTTGTAACAGGATATATGAAATAAATTTTATGTTGTTGTTTTTTAAAATGTGTTGTTTATAAAATGGGTTATTTTTTGTTGTTTACAAAACCTGTGATAGAAAAGTTTTACAACCTCAGTTTTAGACTTATAATGCAAAGTTGTTTTATTTCTATTTTTGTCAGTAACAACAAAACATTTCAAATGGATTCCTGTTGGAAAACAAGCTGAAATAGTAAGTTTTTCATACACCTTCACCTATTCCATGATGAATTGACTTTCAGTGATCTAAGTTAAAATCCTATTTCATTCATAACTTTGTTTACATTCATCAAAAGAAACTTGTAAAGTTACTGTAAATGACCTAGATTTCACTAGGTTTTGTTTGTGCTACAATAGGACAATAACATATTGTATAGCCGGTAATATTTATCGGGGATTTAATATCGGTGTGTTCACAGCAACTAACTATAGAACAAAAATAAATAGTAAATATTTATATATATATAGACAAACAATTGTTAACTGCAGAACGTTTACAAGGCGGTGTTGTGCAAAATTTAATGCCTGCAAGTAAGTTCCGGCTAAGACATCTGCAAAATATTAGCCCCATGAAATTTATATACCAACTATACAGTATATGTACAAAGTCACTTAAATATGTTGGAGGTAGTGGAAAAATATAATCTGTGTATGGAGGAGTTTTCAAAATGGACTTCAATTTTTTAATGATGTAGAAAATTCATGTGAGTTTTGAGATACTGAGTTTGATGAGGTTAAACTCAATGAATCTTGCAACCCTAGCAATAATCAATATATTACGGTATTTTGATTACACCTTTTATACTATTACAGTTCAAAGAGGGTGACATACGGCCGGTAAACGATGATATCCTGATAGCAAAGTTACGACCTGGGCAGGTATGTCTGTAAAACAACTATTAATATAGACAGGTAAACAAATTACAATACATGCCAGGTAGGTTTGGATTGATACAAAAGTTAATGGAAGCTAGACGGGTAAATTTTAGGGGAGAAAAGTTACAGTCAGGGACCAGACAGGTATTCTAGGTAAAACACAGTTATAATGGGGAGAAAGGAGATACAGGTATGACATCAAGGTGTTGAGGGTATGACATCAAGGTGTTAGGGGGTATGACATCGAGGTGTTGAAGGTATTACATCAAGGTGTTAGGGGATATGACATCAAGTAGGGGATATGACATCAAGGTGTTAGGTGATATGACATCAAGGTGTTAGAGGGTATGACATCAAGGTGTTAGGTGATATGACATCAAGGTGTTAGGTGATATGACATCAAGGTGTTAGGTGATATGACATCAAGGTGTTAGGGCTTATGGCTTCAAGGTGTTAGGGGATATGACATCAAGGTATTTGGTGATATGACATCAAGGTGTTAGAGGGTACGACATCAAGGTGTTAGGGGATATGACATCAAGGTATTTGATGATATGACATCAAGGTGTTAGGTGATATGACATCAAGGTGTTAGGGCTTATGGCTTCAAGGTGTTAGGCGATATGACATCAAGGTGTTAGGGGGTATGACATCAAGGTATTAGATGATATGACATCAAGGTGTTAGGGGATATGACATCAAGGTGTTAGGGCTTATGGCTTCAAGGTGTTAGGGGATATGACATCAAGTAGGGGATATGACATCAAGGTGTTAGGGGATATGACATCAAGGTGTTAGGTGATATGACATCAAGGTGTTAGGACTTATGGCTTCAAGGTGTTAGGTGATATGACATCAAGGTGTTAGGGCTTATGGCTTCAAGGTGTTAGGTGATATGACATCAAGGTGTTAGGACTTATGGCTTCAAGGTGTTGGTGATATGACATCAAGGTGTTAGGGGATATGACATCAAGGTGTTAGGTGATATGACATCAAGGTGTTAGGACTTATGGCTTCAAGGTGTTAGGTGATATGACATCAAGGTGTTAGGACTTATGGCTTCAAGGTGTTAGGTGATATGACATCAAGGTGTTAGGGGATATGACATCAATGTGTTAGAGGATATGACATCAAGGTGTTAGGGGATATGACATCAAGGTGTTAGGTGATATGACATCAAGGTGTTAGGACTTATGGCTTCAAGGTGTTAGGTGATATGACATCAAGGTGTTAGGACTTATGGCTTCAAGGTGTTAGGTGATATGACATCAAGGTGTTAGGGGATATGACATCAATGTGTTAGGGGGTATGACATCGAGGTGTTAGGGGATATGACATCAAGGTGTTAGAGCTTATGGCTTCAAGGTGTTAGGTGATATGACATCAAGGTGTTAGGGGATATGACATCAGGGTGTTAGGTGATATGACATCAAGGTGTTAGAGGATATGACATCAAGGTGTTAGAGGATATGACATCAAGGTGTTAGAGGATATGACATCAAGGTGTTAGGGGATATGACATCAATGTGTTAGGGGGTATGACATCGAGGTGTTAGGGGATATGACATCAAGGTGTTAGAGCTTATGGCTTCAAGGTGTTAGGTGATATGACATCAAGGTGTTAGGGGATATGACATCAGGGTGTTAGGTGATATGACATCAAGGTGTTAGGTGATATGACATCAAGGTGTTAGGGGATATGACATCAATGTGTTAGAGGATATGACATCAAGGTGTTAGGGGATATGACATCAAGGTGTTAGGTGATATGACATCAAGGTGTTAGGACTTATGGCTTCAAGGTGTTAGGTGATATGACATCAAGGTGTTAGGACTTGTGGCTTCAAGGTGTTAGGGGATATGACATCAAGTAGGGGATATGATAGGGGATATGACATCAAGTAGGGGATATGACATCAAGGTGTTAGAGCGTATGGCTTCAAGCTGTTAGTTGTATCAGATCAGGGGATTAGAGCTTATGACATCAAGAATTGAGAGCTAATGGCATGAAGATTATGGCTTTGAACAGAATTTACAAAATATGAACTTATTTAAATGAAAATTTTGCAGGAGCTGGATTTAAAACTACAATGTGTAAAAGGACTGGGAAAGGATCACGCCAAATTTTCTCCTGTGGGTAAGTTTGTTAGGTAAAAACATTTTATCCTGTTGGTAAGTTTGTTAAGTAGGTTTTGAAATTGGTTTTGTTTTTAGACATTACTCCTGAATTTGTATAATCTACAAAGGTAGTCCACTGTTTCAAAAGCAGAGATAAACATTATATGACATAGCTAACTTTCCAGACAGGATATTAATGGTTTACCCCTGTAACTTTCCAGACAGGATATTATGGTTTACCCCTGTAACTTTCCAAACAGGATATTAATGGTTTACCCCTGTAACTTTCCAGACAGGATATTAAGGGTTTTACCCTGTAACTTTCCAAACAGGATATTAATGGTTTACCCATGTAACTTTCCAGACAGGATATTAAGGGTTTACCCCTGTAACTTTCCAGACAGGATATTAAGGGTTTACCCCTGTAACTTTCCAGACAGGATATAAAGGGTTTACCCCTGTAACTTTCCAGACAGGATATTAATGGTTTACCCCTGTAACTTTCCAGACAGGATATTAAGGGTTTACCCCTGTAACTTTCCAGACAGGATATTAATGGTTTACCCCTGTAACTTTCCAGACAGGATATAAAGGGTTTACCCCTGTAACTTTCCAGACAGGATATTAATGGTTTACCCCTGTAACTTTCCAGACAGGATATTAAGGGTTTACCCCTGTAACTTTCCAGACAGGATATTAATGGTTTACCCCTGTAACTTTCCAGACAGGATATTAATGGTTTACCCCTGTAACTTTCCAAACAGGATATTAATGGTTTACCCCTGTAACTTTCCAGACAGGATATTAATGGTTTACCCCTGTAACTTTCCAGACAGGATATTAAGGGTTTACCCCTGTAACTTTCCAGACAGGATATAAAGGGTTTACCCCTGTAACTTTCCAGACAGGATATAAAGGGTTTACCCCTGTAACTTTCCAGACTGGATATTAAGGGTTTACCCATGTAACTTTCCAGACAGGATATTAATGGTTTACCCCTGTAACTTTCCAGACAGGATATTAAGGGTTTACCCCTGTAACTTTCCAGACAGGATATTATGGTTTACCCCTGTAACTTTCCAGACAGGATATTAATGGTTTACCCATGTGACTTTTTATCCATTTTCACAGCTACAGCCTCCTACAGACTGTTGCCAGAAGTCTCCTTATTACAACCTGTAGTCAATCATTTGGCAGAAAAGTTGAAAAAATGCTTTTCACCTGGAGTCATAGAAATAAAGAATGTGAACGGTGAGTATCAACAGAAATATTTGTGTTAATGGTATTCCATTTCTCTGATAGCCCATGCGGTCATCAGACTCCGGAGTCTCATATCAACATGTTCCATTTCTCTGATAGCCCATGCTGTCATCAGACTCGAGAATCTTACGAAAAAACATGATTTTGATTCACACATTAAATCATCATAAGGGTATACTATATATTTTATCATTCAAAATATCAATATATAAACTCACTGTTTATTAGACAGATGGTGGGCTATTCAAATCCGTGGTCAGTCCGACGTCCTTCCGTCCGTCCATAAACAATCCTTGTCATTGCTATTTCTTGAAAAGCACTGGAGGGATATTCCTCAAACTTCAAATGTAGGTTCCCCTTGGTCCCTTCTTGTACCAATTGGATTTTGATCAGAAAATCAAACTGGCCGACAGACGGACATCTTTGATTTTGAGAATTGAAGTTTGTTATCACTGTTTCTTGAAAAGTACTAGAGGGAGATTCCTCAAACTTCATATGTAGGCTCCCCTTGGTCCCTTGTTGTGTCAATTAAATTTAGATTTTTTATCAGAAAAACACAAAGAAGATCATTCTGACATAGAAACAATAAAGATCATTTAACAGTGGGCGTCAAGATCCCTTTGGGATCTCTTGTTATATTTTCTGCTTCACTGACTTTAACTCTTATGATATACACCAATAAACAAGCCTTTATCTTTAACTAGACTTTGCAACTCATTATTTTCCTGTCGTAATATTATCGTGGGTATCTGTTTTGCCCATTATCATCAATCAGATACACGATATTCAGTTATGAACTAGACAGATCAGTTGCCATCTTGGATTCAAATCTTTGAAACTTGTTATAATTATTAATTTTCTTTAAAGTGACAGGAATGATTTTTTTCTTATACTTAATACTTAATAGTATGTAGGTTTCCCTTTATTCTTAGTTGAGCTAATTGTAAAAATAAAATGGCTGACAGGTTGCCATCTTTGATTTTGACAGTTGACATTATCCTCTGGAGGAATTTTGTGGGTCTTCCCCAAATTTGATTTGTAGGGTTTTCTTTGACCCTGGTGTTCCATGGTCTAAAACAGCCTTCTTTTGTCGATAGAGCACCTCAATTAAAATAAAGATGATAAAAGTTTTTGAAAATTCAAACTCGCATAAAACCAATGAAGATCCTACAATGGTGGTCCAAGACCCCTCCATAGGAAAGAAAAAGTATCATGTACAAACTGTATACAAAATTGACAAACTGATCAGTAGACAGATTAGGTACATTGATATATGATTTTAATATGAATTTAACTATTACAGGAGAGGTACACTGATATATGATTTTAATATGAATTTAACCTTTACAGGAGAGGTACACTGATATATGATTTTGATATGAATTTAACTATTACAGGAGAGGTACACTGATATATGATTTTGATATGAATTTAACTATTACAGGAGAGGTACACTGATATATAATTTCAATATGAATTTAACTATTACAGGAGAGGTACACTGATATATAATTTCAATATGAATTTAACTATTACAGGAGAGAACACAGCCTATGTTAAGTCTGCTCGACACGATACCTGTAGTAGGGAAGTGTACCGCCATGATGATCTGAAGGACCTGGTGAAATTGTCTCGAGTCAGAGACCACTTTATCTGTAAGTCTTGTCAGTGTAGGAGTTTATCCTATTGTCATCGTAGTAATTTATCCTATTGTCATTGTAGTAATTTGTTCTATTGTCAGTGTAGGAGTTTATCCTATTGTCATTGTAGGAGTTTATCCTATTGTCATTGTAGTAATTTATCCTATTGTCATTGGAGGAGTTTATCCTATTGTCATTGGAGGAGTTTATCCTATTGTCATTGTAGTAATTTATCCTATTGTCAGTGTAGGAGTTTATCCTATTGTCAGTGTAGGAGTTTATCCTATTGTCATTGTAGTAATTTATCCTATTGTCAGTGTAGGAGTTTATCCTATTGTCATCGTAGTAATTTATCCTATTGTCAGTGTAGTATTTTATCCTATTGTCAGTGTAGGAGTTTATCCTATTTTCAGTGTAGTAATTTATCCTATTGTCAGTGTAGGAGTTTATCCTATTGTCATCGTAGTAATTTATCCTATTGTCATTGTAGTAATTTGTTCTATTGTCAGTGTAGGAGTTTATCCTATTGTCATTGTAGGAGTTTATTCTATTGTCATTGTAGTAATTTATCCTATTGTCATTGGAGGAGTTTATCCTATTGTCATTGGAGGAGTTTATCCTATTGTCATTGTAGTAATTTATCCTATTGTCAGTGTAGGAGTTTATCCTATTGTCATTGTAGGAGTTTATCCTATTGTCATTGTAGTAATTTATCCTATTGTCAGTGTAGGAGTTTATCCTATTTTCATCGTAGTAATTTATCCTATTGTCAGTGTAGTATTTTATCCTATTGTCAGTGTAGGAGTTTATCCTATTTTCAGTGTAGTAATTTATCCTATTGTCAGTGTAGGAGTTTATCCTATTGTCATCGTAGTAATTTATCCTATTGTCAGTGTAGTAATTTATCCTATTGTCAGTGTAGTAATTTATCCTATTGTCAGTGTAGGAGTTTATCCTATTGTCAGTGTATGAGTTTATCCTATTGTCATTGTAATAATTCATCCTATTGTCATTGTAGTAATTTATCCTATTGTCAGTGTAGTAATTTATCCTATTGTCAGTGTAGGAGTTTATCCTATTGTCATCGTAGTAATTTTTCCTATTGTCATTGTAGTAATTTATCCTATTGTCATTGTAGTAATTTATCCTATTGACATTGTAAATATCCTATTGTCATTGTAGTAATTTATCCTATTGTCATTGTAGTAATTTATCCTATTGTCATTATAGTAATTTATCCTATTGTCATTGTAGTAATTTATCCTATTGTCATTATAGTAATTTATCATTGTTAGAAAGAAGTCCTATTGTCATTGTAGTAACTTATCATTGTTAGGTTGAAGTGCTATTGTCATGGTAGTAACTTATCCTATTGTCATTGTAGTAACTTATCATTGTTAGGTGGAAGTACTATTGTCATTGTAGTAACTTATCATTGTTAGGTTGAAGTGCTATTGTCATTGTAGTAACTTATCATTGTTAGGTGGAAGTCCTATTGTCATTGTAGTAATTTATCCTATTGTCATTTTAGTAATTTATCCTATTGTCATTGTAGTAATTTATCATTGTTATGTGGGAGTCCTATGTCATTTTAGTAATTTATCTTATTTTCACATAGGTGATCACATTTGTTTTCAAATTTTTAGATACAAATATGTATATTAAATTTGGTTTAGTTGTTCAACTAAGAGAACACGTTATTAATGTAAGGGAGATAACTGGTGTTTGTTTAGAGATGTAACTCTACCATAAAGAGTTAGCTCTCTTGTCACATGTGATTTTTACCTCACTAGATATGAGTAACTGTGAGCTAACGAGTAACTGGGAACTAATGGTTTTGCCCCGGTGTCCTTGTCGGTTTCAGTGTCCCACCCAAAAACTTTTTGGGAGTACACATCCTACACCCTTCTTATCAAATAATCATCATAGGACTAGATTTAATAGAATGGCAGTTGAGTGTTGGAAATATTTGGAAATTTTTCTGAATTGTTTTTTTTTTAAATTTTTTATTTAATTGTTTATCAAATCTTAGTTGAGACTACTTTTCGAATTTTAACCAGGTTCACAAAAATATCTTATGTTTGTGTATCAGATGTATTGATTTGTCATTGAGGTTTTATATCCTGATAAGTTATATAAATATATAAGCATTTTATAATGGCTGCTACAGGTGAGCTTCACTATCATTGATTATACTTGTTCTGTTTCAGTTTCTGTGGAGTCGACAGGTGTGCTGCCACCTGATATCTTGGTGACTGAAGCTGTACGAGTGTTGATGGGCAAGTGTCGGACATTTCTAACAGAGCTAACAGAGGCCCCGGGGACAACTTAACTTCTTCTTTTGTTATATTTGTGCAATTAAAAATAAAAACAATCCTTCGTATGTGTCTTGTCATTGAAAGCAAAACAAGAAAATTTCCAAACTCGATTTGCTTGTCACAACAAGAGGCATTTGACTACAAAGTCTTAAAGCATCACAGATGATAGTGGGTTTTGGTCAATAGATGATGGCAGGTTTTGGTCAACAGATGGTGGTAAATGTTGTGGTCAGCTGACGATGGTAGATAGGAGTTTTGGTCAGCAAATGATGGTAGGTTTTGGTTTTGGTCAGCAGATGATGGTAGGTTTGGGTTTTGGTCAGCAGATGATGGTAGGGGTTTTGGTCAACAGATGATGGTAGGGGTTTTGGTCAACAGATGATGGTGGGGGTTTTGGTCAACAGATGATGGTAGGGGTTTTGGTCAGCAGATGATGGTAGGGGTTTTGGTCAGCAGATGATGGTAGGGGTTTTGGTCAGCAGATGGTGGTAGGGGGTTTCGGTCAGCAGATGATGGTAGGGGTTTTGGTCAGCAGATGGTGGTAGGTAGGGGTTTTGGTCAGTAGATGATGGTGGGGGTTTTGGTCAACAGATGATGGTGGGGGTTTTGGTCAGCAGATGATGGTAGGGGTTTTGGTCAGCAGATGATGGTAGGGGTTTCGGTCAGCAGATGATGGTAGGGGTTTTGGTCAGCAGATGATGGTAGGGGTTTTGGTCAACAGATGATGGTAGGGGTTTTGGTCAGCAGATGATGGTAGGTTTGGGTTTTGGTCAACAGATGGTGGCAGTTAGGGTTTTTGGTCAACAGATGATGGTAGGTAGGGGTTTTGGTCAACAGATGATGGTAGGGGTTTTGGTCAGCAGTTGATGGTGGGGGTTTTGGGCAACAGATGATGGTAGGGGTTTTGGTCAACAGATGATGGTGGGGGTTTTGGGCAACAGATGATGGTAGGGGTTTTGGTCAACAGATGGTGGTGGGGGTTTTGGGCAACAGATGATGGTAGGGGTTTTGGTCAGCAGTTGATGGTGGGGGTTTTGGGCAACAGATGATGGTAGGGGTTTTGGTCAACAGATGATGGTGGGGGTTTTGGGCAACAGATGATGGTAGGGGTTTTGGTCAGCAGATGATGGTGGGGGTTTTGGGCAACAGATGATGGTAGGGGTTTTGGTCAGCAGATGATGGTGGGGGTTTTGGTCAACAGTTGATGGTGGGGGTTTTGGGCAACAGATGATGGTAGGTAGGGGTTTTGGTCAGTAGATGATGGTAGGTGGGGGTTTTGATCAACAGATGATGGTAGGTGGGGGTTTTGGTCAACAGATGATGGTAGCTAGGGGTTTTGGTCAACAGATGGTGGTAGGTAGGGGTTTTGGTCAGCAGATGATGGTGGAAGTTTTGGTCAGCAGATGATGGTAGGGGTTTGGTCAGCAGATGATGGTAGGTAGGGGTTTTGGTCAGTAGATGATGGTGGGGGTTTGGTCAACAGATGATGGTGGGGTTTTGGTCAGTAGATGATGGTGGGGGTTTTGGTCAACAGATGATGGTGGGGTTTTGGGTCAGTAGATGATGGTGGGGGGTTTTGGGCAACATATGATGGTGGGGGTTTTGGTCAACAGATGATGGTGGGGGTTTTGGTCAACATATGATGGTAGGAGTTTTGGTCAACAGATGATGGTAGGGGTTTTGGTCAACAGATGATGGTGGGGGTTTTGGTCAACAGATGATGGTGGGGTTTTGGTCAACAGATGATGGTGGGGGTTTTGGTCAACAGATGGTGGTAGGTAGGGGTTTTGGTCAGTAGATGGTGGTAGGTATGGGTTTTGGTCAGTAGATGATGGTGGGGGTTTTGGGCAACATATGATGGTAGGAGTTTTGGTCAACAGATGATGGTGGGGGTTTTGGTCAACAGATGATGGTGGGGGTTTTGGTCAAGAGATGATGGTGGGGGTTTTGGTCAACAGATGATGGTGGAAGTTTTGGTCAACATATGATGGTAGGAGTTTTGGTCAACAGATGATGGTAGGGATTTTGGTCAACAGATGATGGTGGGGGGTTTTGGTCAACAGAGGATGGTAGGGGTTTTGGTCAACAGATGATGGTGGGGGTTTTGGTCAACAGATGATGGTGGGGGGTTTTGGTCAACAGATGATGGTGGGGGTTTTGGTCAACAGATGATGGTAGGTAGGGGTTTTGGTCAACAGAGGATGGTGGAAGTTTTGGTCAGCAGATGGTAGGTAGGGGTTTTGGTCAGCAGATGATGGTCAGGGTTTTCTTCAGCAGATGATGGTAGGTGGGGGTTTTGGTCAACAGATGATTGTAGGTGGGGGTTTTGGTCAACAGATGATGGTAGCTAGGGTTTTTGGTCAACAGATGGTGGTAGGTAGGGGTTTTGGTCAACAGATGGTGGTTGGGGTTTTGGTCAGCAGATGATGGTGGGGGTTTTGGTCAACAGATGATGGTGGGGGTTTTGGTCAACAGATGATAGTGGGGGTTTTGGTCAACAGATGATGGTGGGGGTTTTTGGTCAACAGATGATGGTGGAAGTTTTGGGCAACATGATGGTGGGGGTTTTGGTCAAAAGATGATGGTGGGGGTTTCGGTCAAAAGATGATGGTGGGGGTTTTGGTCAACAGATGATGGTAGGGGTTTTGGTCAACAGATGATGGTGGGGGTTTTTGGTCAACAGATGATGGTGGAAGTTTTGGGCAACATGATGGTGGGGGTTTTGGTCAACAGATGATGGTGGGGGTTTTGGTCAACAGATGATGGTGGGGGTTTTGGTAAACAGATGATGGTGGGGGTTTTGGTCAACAGATGATGGTGGGGGTTTTGGTCAACAGATGATGGTGGGGGTTTTGGTCAACAGATGATGGTAGGGGTTTTGGTCAACAGATGATGGTAGGGGTTTTGGTCAACAGATGATGGTAGGGGTTTTGGGCAACATGATGGTGGGGGTTTTGGTCAGCAGATGATGGTAGGGGTTTTGGTCAACAGATGATGGTAGCTAGGGGTTTTGGTCAACAGATGATGGTAGGGGTTTTGGTCAACAGATGATGGTAGCTAGGGGTTTTGGTCAACAGATGATGGTAGGGGTTTTGGTCAGCAGATGATGGTAGCTAGGGGTTTTGGTCAACAGATGATGGTAGCTAGGGGTTTTGGTCAACAGATGATGGTGGGGATTTTGGTCAGCAGATGATGGTGGGGGTTTTGGTCAACAGATGATGGTGGGGGTTTTGGTCAACAGATGATGGTAGGGGTTTTGGTCAGCAGATGATGTTGGGGATTTTGGTCAGCAGATGATGGTAGGGGTTTTGGTCAACAGATGATGGTAGGGGTTTTGGTCAGCAGATGATGGTAGGGGTTTTGGTCAGCAGATGATGGTAGGGGTTTTGGTCAGCAGATGATGGTGGGGGTTTTGGTCAACAGATGATGGTGGGGGTTTTGGTCAACAGATGATGGTAGGGGTTTTGGTCAGCAGATGATGGTGGGGGTTTTGGTCAACAGATGATGGTGGGAAGTTTTGGTCAACAGATGATGGTGGGGGTTTTGGGCAACAGATGATGGTGGGGGTTTTGGGCAACAGATGGTGGTGGGGGTTTTGGGCAACAGATGATGGTGGGGGTTTTGATCAACAGATGATGGTGGGGGTTTTGATCAACAGATGATGGTCGGGAGGGGTTTTGGTCAACAGATGATGGTCGGGAGGGGTTGTGGTCAACAGATGATGGTCGGGAGGGGTTTTGGTCAGCATGGGACACCTGGCACTTTCATAACCTCAATTTCACATGGTAACAAGATGGCTGCCATTTCCTGGCCTTTGATAAATTAGGTAATGGTATATTGCGGCACAACAATATTTAAAGAGATCTAGGTGATGCTGCCGATGTTGTGGTGGGGTGTCGGGGTGACTTCCAGGATTGCTCACAATTGATTTCAGCACTAAGTGACTGAGCTTTTGCGGCTCCACCACACTGACAAAGATCAACTGTTTTGGTGATCTAGACTATGTACAAATATATTTGAATAATATCTACAATAATATTCAATTGTTGCAAATTGCTTTCTAAATAAAATCCTCATGGCAGTTTTTTTCTTAAGTTCATTTGATTTGCAGAGCTTTTGAGAATGTATCATGAAGGAATAAGAAACTAGCTTAACTGTCAAATAACTTATAATTTGTAAAGTGATATAACCATATTAGGTCTTCCTTTTCAACTGGCCAAAATTTTATTCATTGCTTGTTAGGAAACAAATATATATCTTATAATATACACCAATTAAAAGAAAAACCTTTATCTGTAAATTTAAATCAATTCTTTATTTCGAAATCTTACTTTGATGCTTTTAGTTTTAATTTTGAAAGTAAGCATTCACTTTTGAATGCATCAACAATATTATCGGCAAGTATAATTGCTTTATTTCAAGTGTCACCTTAGCTTTTTACATGTCATTATTTTCATTGTTCAAGTATCTGACTAACGCCTCCTTCTATTCACAGTACTAAGATGAACCTTTGAAGTTACAGAACTAAAACATGTCTTTTTAGTACCGGTATTTGAACGGGCTTTCTAGATCTGTATGATTTGTTATAAGAAATCCTTACAGTTAAAAAAGTAACACTTTCGTGAAACATGAAATACGACAACAAGCTTACAGATAACACATAGGATGGGAATATTGTTCATGTTGCGATCTCTTGTCGATAATTAATTCAGCACCGAGCGCCATTACTACAAAGCGATGCAGCAGTCTGTTGGTTAAAGAATCGGAGCCATCAGATTTGTTACAAAATGTTTGACTCCAGGGGTTCGTATTATCACGAGACAAGACAAGGCAATTTAATTGGTTTTTAATCTGTTTGATCTTGTTATTAACAATACGAGTTCGAAGATGGGCTATCATGACCCTTATTTATATTTTTCCCGTATTTTTGGGCGGCATTTACCGATATACACCTTCATTTCAATCTCTCATACACAACACCTGGCCTTGGCACTTTGATTATGTAGTTTAAAATATGTTTAACAATGCTAAAACCGTGTACATCGTCACATCTTCCGTGTATATCGTCACATCTTCCGTGTACATCGTCACATCTCCCGTGTACATCGTCAAATCTCCCAATTACCTACAGCTGTACATGATTCACGCATTAAAATCAATTTGCACATAAAAAGACGGGTGTATGATCTTAAAAAAGCGTAGGTTTTTGAATCCGTAGAGTCTGAAGATCTTTCTTGTCATCTCACGATCTGTGTGATAATATTGAACTACAACATATTCCTGTAGATTGCCTATTTGTGGTACCGATCTGGGCGATTTCTTATATACAATATAGATTTTAAATTCCAGGTAAAATTGGTCTTCGGTTATCCGATGGTGCTACAGCCCTTCAGTCTGACACTTTATGAAAACATCTGTGAAAAAAATTAATACATTTTAGGCATACGATGTATGATGTTCAAAGCTTTAACCAACATGAACACTATATATATACATGAATTGAATTGTTAAACTAGTAAATTGTAATTCATTCCACTTACAAAGTTAAGGTTGTCATTCAATACAGGCCAAGTTCTGAAAAAAGGCCTGTATTTCAATAATCAAGAAAGAAAAGTGTAACGAAGTAGACCCAAAAACCAGATTTTTAGACAATTTGCCTGATAGATGTCTGATCATATTCCATTGGAGATTCTTATTTACAATCTAAAACCCTGACATTTCTCATGACCTTTGACCCATTTAGTTTTTTTTTTTTTTTTTTTTCACACGTTATTAACGAAAATGTCCATATGTCCATTTTGGTCCCTCTCCTCCTTGTCCCTTGGTTGACCTTCCCCAATGCTGCTTCAAACCAAATTGCTAACATATAGGTCATCTGACCTAAAGAAGAAAATGCAAAAGAAAATTCCAAAAGTATGCCGAGATGAAGGCCTATCGAGTGTGTTGAGAGGAATGACTAATGGCCAGGTATGGTGTCTGCGTCGTGATGTTAGGATGCGTCGACGTGACAAAATTGCATGATTAGCTCTTCAAATGAAAACGCTTAAAGGACAACAACAACAACAATTTAATGAAATGCCTTAATGGATTCCGTCAATGGTCAATTTTCCTGGTTCAACATTAAACCTTGGGTGACCAAACGTCACTTAATTTGGTAGGGGAGAACCACCACCTAAACGGTTACTTGGAAAGTACACCATATTTGGTGCAATGTTGGTATAAGGTTTACTATCTCAGCATTGTTCTGATGGTCCAGGACATCGTTCTGGTGGTCCAGGACATCGTTCTGATGGTCCAGGACATCGTTCTGGTGGTCCAGGACATCGTTCTGGTGGTCCAGGACATCGTTCTGGTGGACTAAGGTCGTTATGATGGTCTAGGACATCGTTCTGATGGTCCAGGACATCGTTCTGATGGTCCAGGACATCGTTCTGGTGGACTAAGGTCGTTATGATGGTCTAGGACATCGTTCTGATGGTCCAGGACATCGTTCTGATGGACTAAGACATTGTTCTGATGGACTAAGACATCGTTCTGATGGTCCAAAACATCGTTCTGATGGACTTAGACATCGTTCTGATGGACTAAGACATCGTTCTGATGGACTAAAACATCCTTTTGATGTTCTAAGACATCGTTCTGATGGACTAAAACATCGTTCTTATGGACTTAGACATCGTTCTGATGGACTAAAACATCGCTCTGATGGACTAAGACATCGTTCTGATGGTCCAAAACATCGTTCTGATGGACTTAGACATCGTTCTGATGGACTAAGACATCGCTCTGATGGACTAAGACATCGCTCTGATGGACTAAAACATCCTTTTGATGGACTAAAACATCGTTCTTATGGACTAAAACATCGCTCTGATGGACTAAGACATCGTTTGATGGACTAAAACATCGCTCTGATGGACTAAGACATTGCTCTGATGGACTAAAACATCGTTCTGATGGACTAAAACATCGTTCTTATGGACTAAAACATCGCTCTGATGGACTAAGACATCGCTCTGATGGCCTTGGATATCTTTCTAATGGACTAAGACATTGCTTTGATGGACTAAAACATCGTTCTGATGGACTAAAACATCGTTCTTATGGACTAAAACATCGCTCTGATGGACTAAGACATCGCTCTGATGGACTAAAACATCCTTTTGATGGACTAAAACATCGTTCTTATGGACTAAAACATCGCTCTGATGGACTAAGACATCGTTTGATGGACTAAAACATCGCTCTGATGGACTAAGACATTGCTCTGATGGACTAAAACATCGTTCTGATGGACTAAAACATCGTTCTTATGGACTAAAACATCGCTCTGATGGACTAAGACATCGTTTGATGGACTTAAGACATCGCTCTGATGGACTAAGACATCGTTTGATGGACTAAAACATCGTTCTTATGGACTAAAACATCGCTCTGATGGACTAAGACATCGTTTGATGGACTAAAACATCGCTCTGATGGACTAAGATATCCTTTTGATGGACTAAAACATCGTTCTTATGGACTAAAACATCGTTCTGGTAGACTAAGACATCGTTCTGATGGACTAAGACATCGCTCTGATGGACTAAAACATCGTTTTGATGGACTAAGGCATCGTTCTGATGGACTAAGACTTCGTTTTGATGGACTAAGATATCGTTCTGATGGACTAAAGCATCGTTCTTATAGATTAAGACATCGTTCTGATGTACTAAGACATCGTTCTTATGGAATAAGACTTCGCTCTGATGGACTAAGACATCGTTCTGGTAGATTAAGACATCGTTCTGGTAGATTAAGACATCGTTGTGATGGACTAAGACTTCGCTTTGATGTTCTAAGACATCGTTATGATGGACTAAAACATCGTTCTGTTGGACTAAAACATCGTTCTGATGGACCAAGACATCGTTCTGATGGACTAAAACATCGTTCTGATGGACTAAGTCATCGTTCTGATGGACTAAGACATCGTTTTGATGTTCTAAGACATCGTTCTGATGGACTAAAACATCGTTCTGATGGACTAAAACATCGTTCTGATGGACTAAAACATCGTTCTGATGGACTAAAACATCGTTCTGATGGACTAAAACATCGCTCTGATGGACTAAGACATCGTTTGATGGACTAAGACATCGCTCTGATGGACTAAGACATCGTTTGATGGACTAAAACATCGTTCTTATGGACTAAAACATCGCTCTGATGGACTAAGACATCGTTTGATGGACTAAAACATCGCTCTGATGGACTAAGATATCCTTTTGATGGACTAAAACATCGTTCTTATGGACTAAAACATCGTTCTGGTAGACTAAGACATCGTTCTGATGGACTTAGACATCGCTCTGATGGACTAAAACATCGTTTTGATGGACTAAGGCATCGTTCTGATGGACTAAGACTTCGTTTTGATGGACTAAGACATCGTTCTGATGGACTAAAACATCGTTCTTATAGATTAAGACATCGTTCTGATGTACTAAGACATCGTTCTTATGGAATAAGACTTCGCTCTGATGGACTAAGACATCGTTCTGGTAGATTAAGACATCGTTGTGATGGACTAAGACTTCGCTTTGATGTTCTAAGACATCGTTATGATGGACTAAAACATCGTTCTGTTGGACTAAAACATCGTTCTGATGGACCAAGACATCGTTCTGATGGACTAAAACATCGTTCTGATGGACTAAGTCATCGTTCTGATGGACTAAGACATCGTTTTGATGTTCTAAGACATCGTTCTGATGGACTAAAACATCGTTCTGATGGACTAAAACATCGTTCTGATGGACTAAAACATCGTTCTGATGGACTAAGACATCGTTCTGATGGACTAAGACATCGTTTTGATGGACTAAGACATCGTTCTGATGGACTAAGACATCGTTTTGATGTTCTAAGACATCGTTCTGATGGACTAAGACATCGTTCTGATGGACTGAAACATCGTTCTGATGGACTAAAACATCGTTGTGATGGACTAAAACATCGTTCTGATGGACTAAAACATCGTTCTGATGGACTAAGACATCGTTCTGGTGGACTAAGACATCGTTGTGATGGCCTTGGATATCTTTCTGGTGGACTAAGGTCGTTATGATGGACTAAGACATCGTTCTTATGGACTAAAACATCGTTCTGATGGACTAAGACATCGTTCTGATGGACTAAGACATTGCTCTGGTGGACTAAAACATCGTTCTGATGGGCTAAAACATCGTTCTGATGGACCAAGACATCGTTCTGATGGACTAAGTCATCGTTCTGATGGACCAAGACATCGTTCTGATGGACTAAGACATCGTTCTGATAGATTAAGATATCGGTCTGATGTCCGTATACCTCCGGTGACATGAAACACGCCCTGGTTGTAAGTGGTTGTTTTAATAACTCGGCTCCCGCGAGTTTAACAATCCTCCAAATGCCAATGTCGTGTATCGCCAAGCCTCCTCAAACCACGTCATCAGTATATGGACGTTCTCCCATTATGTTCTTGTCTCCTCTACAACAGTAGATAATGACATTTCAAATATGTCCCAGGGAAAAGGATAAACAGTGTAGGCCTTGAATGTAATCAGATTAAATATAGTGTTCAGTGACTTGTTTATAGGGAATAGAATGTATTAAAATGTGATAGAGTATGTTAAAAAAGTAATAGAGTTTATCAAAATGTAAGAGAGTATGTTAAAATGTAATAGAGTATGTTAAAATGTAATAGAGTATGTTAAAATGTAATAGAGTTTATCAAAATGTAATAGAGTATGTTAAAATGTTATAGAGTATGTGAAAATGTAATAGAGTTTATCAAAATGTAATAGAGTATGTTAAAATGTAATAGAGTATGTTAAAATGTAATAGAGTATGTTAAAATGTAATAGAGTTTATCAAAATGTAATAGAGTATGTTAAAATGTTATAGAGTATGTTAAAATGTAATAGAGTTTATCAAAATGTAATAGAGTATGTTAAAATGTAATAGAGTTTATCAAATGTAATAGAGTTTATCAAAATGTAATAGAGTATGTTAAAATGTAATAGAGTATGATAAAATGTAATAGAGTGTATTAAAATGTAATAGAGTATGTTAAAATGTAATAGAGTTTATCAAAATGTAATAGAGTATGTTAAAATGTTATAGAGTATGTTAAAATGTAATAGAGTTTATCAAAATGTAATAGAGTATGTTAAAATGTTATAGAGTATGTTAAAATGTAATAGAGTTTATCAAAATGTAATAGAGTATGTTAAAATGTAATAGAGTTTATCAAAATGTAATAGAGTTTATCAAAATGTAATAGAGTATGTTAAAATGTAATAGAGTGTGTTAAAATGTAATAGAGTTTATCAAAATGTAATAGAGTATGTTAAAATGTAATAGAGTATGTTAAAATGTAATAGAGTGTGTTAAAATGTAATAGAGTATGTTAAAATGTAATAGAGTGTGTTAAAATGTAATAGAGTGTGTTAAAATGTAATAGAGTTTATCAAAATGTAATAGAGTATGTCAAAATGTTATAGAGTATGTTAAAATGTAATAGAGTGTGTTAAAATGTAATAGAGTGTGTTAAAATGTAATAGAGTTTATCAAAATGTAATAGAGTATGTTAAAATGTAATAGAGTATGTTAAAATGTAATAGAGTATGTTAAAATGTAATAGAGTGTGTTAAAATGTAATAGAGTGTGTTAAATGTAATAGAGTGTGTTAAAATGTAATAGAGTGTGTTAAAATGTTTAAATGTCTCCCTGTGTCTTAACATATCTAAACCTTAAAACAAATCTCGTAAAGAATGAAAATATGTCGGACATATCCAAAACTTCGCTAAGCTGCCAAAACCAATCCTGTGTAAGTATGTGTAATGTTCATATGCAACACATTATTTATGTATTTATTGAAATATATGTATCTATCGTGGATGTTAAATAACACCATATATATAATATTAATGCTGTATTTTGATGTCTTTTAGAACACTTTTCGTTCTGACGGAATTATGATAATATTCGCTCGCCTAATTCGACCGACACAGTCTTGCATGATCGCATGCATTTACACATGCATTTACACATGCATGTCACCATGCACGGTGCTACACGTGTACTTGCGTTGTACGATAGTTATTGTATGTAAATAATATTATCAATGCATGGAATTCATGAGACAAACGGAACAGCTAAGATGAGAAAGTAATAACTGTGGTTAGTACGATTATATCAGTGACAACCGTGAGCTTGGAGCCTCTTATAGACGATACTTCTTACAAAAATTACAATACAATGTACATATATTTTTCATATGGAAAAAAGTCGCCTTTTCGCCTTGTTTAAAACGCGTTTATTTTACAAGGCGAGTGGACGACGTTTAGCGGGTTGTCTTAAAACGCTACTAATCCTGAACGACTGGATGAATTTCGATGAAATTTGGTCCGGAGCGTTATTTGGCAAATCTCCAGTTTTGTATAAATGGTCCTATGGTCTACATAGTCCTGATCGCCTGCATGGCTTTTGATGAAATTTGGTCTGGAACATAATTGTGGAAAAGAGGATGACAGGATTTGGTCCAAATTTTGTTTGAACCATTGGTGGGAGAGGCAACTCAAAATGTAAGAAATATTTGTAATATAACTTACATGAGAGTAATTAATATCAAATGTATTTTATTATATAGGTTAAAAGTTAAATGGTATATAAAATATGAATGTTGTTTTTAAGTTAAACATGCAAATTCGATTTAATTTTGTATAATATTGTAGACTTTTGTAAACAATTAATCATACGCAACAAACTAACTTAACAACAATTTTAACCTTATAACTTAAAAATCCCTATTCGTTGGAATTCACGGATATGTACTGCAAATGAGGACGGGTTTTAAATTGACGCTGACAAATTAAAAAAAATTGTGTGGTATATCCACTTTTCTTCATTGTTTTGCACCATACGTCATGTCCACGTTTATACAGAAGCTATACATCTCCAGATATCAACTATTAAAACAAATCACTCTAGATCCAGCAGCTTGTGTTACATTAGTAACCAGACGATGTATAATAAAAAAGCAGCTACTCGCCAATATCCGGACACGTGTGGGAACTGAAGATATAAATTGTATCTGACATCAATATCACGCGCTAATTGTCTGACCGCCACAAATGACAACAGTAAATCAGAAAATAAAATATAATATCAGATATTGATCTCGCCATTGTTCATACGATACAATCTCAATGAGTGGGACGCTATTGACAGTTACACCGTAGTTAGTCGTACGGACCTGTTCTACTATTTTTATCGCAATCTTCTTGATATTTGCCGTGAAAGATTTACATCGCTAAAGAGTTACGGCGCGGATATTATGTCTGGACTATCTAGGTATATATCGTGGCTAATTGACAGAGTTGATACATAATTGATGATTATTGACTGTAAAAAATGGAACCCGAAATAACCACGATATTATTTATAAGCAACAGACCCACAGATTAATATCGGAACTACAAAACATATCCAAATGATTCACTGCTTTTAGTAATTTTTCGATTGGACGAAAATCATCAAAATATCGAAAAATGCCGTAAATCACCAGCAACAATTAGGAATATCGCGAGTACAACGTGGTGACGTGACATAGTGTGTTTGTATTTTGGGAGGCGGCGGTGAGTTCGTGTTTGTCTTGTGATAGCAGGACACTGAAGCAGGAACCAGTCATCCCTCTCTTGTGAAATTTACTTGAAATGGTGTAGAAATGTTTCTTAAACAGTCTTGACAAAGCTTTGCTATTTTTTTATCTTATATCTTTTATGAGATCCAAAATGTATCTCATATCTTTTTTGAGATATCTCATATACTTTATAAGATATCTCATAAAGAAAAGTTTATAAGATATCTTATAAAAGATATGATATCTAATATATTATATGAGATATCTTATAAACTAACATATAAGATATCTTATATAATTTGGTAAAATACTGGATTAACATTGCTCCGCAAATAAACGACAACTTGGCTTGCCATAAATTTTTGACAGATGTTGATAAACATATTTCTGTCGGGAGGTTCTTACCGAACCCAACATGATCACGGATGCACCACGCCCAATGCTATGACCGAAAAGATCTTCCTGCGCGTGTACCACACGAGCCTACAACGTTCTCATCGCGTTCGTCCACATTTAATAACTACTGTTTAATATGTTGTTAATTATAAGTCGACCCGAATGGCCAAATTCCAGTGTTCTTTCAACAGAAAATCAAGAACTAGCTCAACAATGACTGGGTTGTGTATCAAGTAGAACCTATTGTCCTTCAATCAGAGTAGTGTACAGATCTGTGTTGTAATCGCCTATGGTGGCTGGACAGAATTTGACTTGTACCCAGTGCCATCAACGCAGTAATCACCGTCTGAACGTATAAAATCATTTTAAAGCCTCGGTCACAGCCAGGACTCACGGGTATTGTAATTGCCAGTCCTCTGCCTTTTTCGCCGCAGGCGAGAGTCGTAGAGGAAGAAAAAAGTAGCAGTCAATGCGTGAGTGAGGTGGGAGTAAGAATGACGTAAGTGTTTCTCGATTTTGCAAACTTCGTAGAGGTAGCAAGAAGGACGCATGGTCACGCCAGGTCTTTCGTGTGGACGCAATGGCTGCACTAACGTACTCATGGCCAATTGTGACCGAGCTTATTGTGGTCTTCAACAATGGAAAATTGGTCATGGTCGTTTACAAGTATAGAGAGGTCATAGTGAGAATTGTATTGGCATATCAAGATCGCATTGAGATCACATTTACAATCTTTTCCGTCTGCGCTAGGCTTCTACTGCGTCATTGAAGACCCCGTAAGCTGTTAGTTTCGTCATAACTACGTCAATACTGTCCTTCTACGCCCTCCACATCCTTACCACGTCCTTACCACCACGTCCTTACCACGTCCTTACCACATCCTTACCACGTCCTCAATGTCTTTACCACGTCCTCCACGTCCTCCATGTCTTTACCACGCCCTCCACATCCTTATCACGTCCTTATACCCCCATCACACTAGGTCACGTTCCCACTACGTCCAACCACGTCCTGGAAAAAAATGAAGAACGCAATGCGAACGCAGAAAGAACTTGTACAACGTAGTAAAGACTCAATAGAGACCGATAAGGACGTGTTATGGTCTTCATGGACCTGGAGGACGTGAACAAACTTTGAGCATGTTAAAAAAAAGCGTAGCGAGGACGTGGTCCAATCGGGACGTAGTAAGAACGTAACAGGGACGCAGTACCAGCGGTATTGACGTGGTAATGACGTAACCAAAACCCAATGAGAACTTCATTGACGCAGTGGAAGCGTAGCGCTGATGGAAAGGATTGTATTACGTTCTCATTGCGTTGTCAGTGCGTTCTTGCTACGTCAATGTAGTTCTTATTGCGACCTCTCTACGCTTGTACAATGACCAAGGTACGCCAATACCACGTTGTTGATGACCACGTTAGGTTTCCAGTACGTTCTTACGGTGCTCATTAAGTTTACGACACGTCTGTCACAGGTTACCACCACGTCAAAACCACGTCCAGAGGATCGGCTGTATAAATACTCATTTCAAGTTTAATTCATTATCACTTTCGTTCAAACTACAAAAGAAGATGGTTACAAGTTATCAAGAACTTCTCTGCCCTGCCTGTACCAGTCGAAAAATTCGGTTCTTCGTCATAATCGTTGGTTGCTTCGGATGCAACAACGCTGGCAACTGGTGGTGGATTTTTTAGAATTTTACCTCTGCCTCTCCCACCACGGCCTGTCTTGGACTGTCCGGATTTTCTCGGCGGCATATTGTGAATATTGCAGGGGAATGGAAAAAAGAAACAAGTCAAGTTGTATTTATAGGGAACGGGCAAACGCAGAGAGAACGTAGTAATTACGTAATGCACGCGTAGAAAGATCTTTTTGGACGTAGTAAGAGCGTATTAAGAACACACAGAGCGTGGTGCACGCGCGAACATGCGCGAGATAAGGTCTTAGTGGAAACGTGTAGGACGTAGTAAGAACCCAGCAAGGACGTAATGAGGGCGTAATATGAACGTGACAACTGCAAAATTCTCCATTTTTGCCACGACCCCGCTGCGTTTCTCGAAATTTTAAGGACGCAGTGCGGTCTTCGTGGTCTTTGTCTTAGTGTGATGGGGGCATTACCACATCCTTACCACGTCCTTACCACCACGTCCTTACCTCGTCCTTATCACGTCCTCCATGTCCTTATCGGATTCCACTGCGTCCTTACTACCTTGTACATTTCTAGAACGTGAATGGACGTATTTGGAGCGTGGCTGAGTGTGATGAGGGTCTACAGTACTAGCAGTTATTTCAGAAGGTGGTAGAATTATTCTGTATTTCTCTTTTGCTAAACAATGATTAAGAAGGAAAGGTTCTTACGTATCTTTTACTGTTCCTTTGTACATGTTTTTTAAATTGATTTGATGGCAGACCATTGTAAAAGGTCGATAATTTGAACTAGGTGAAGAGCACCAACAGAAATCACAGAAAGAAAACAACAGTGAGAACAGAAAGGGAAACAACAGGAAAAACTGGAAGAGATGGAATGTCCCCTAAGGAGAAGACACGGAGGAAAACCATGATTAAGCAAGTGGTCCACTTTTAGTCGCCTCGCACGATTAACGTACAATGGGAAACACGAGTCTCTATTCAGGGATTTTCCAATGCGCCCAAAATATAATACATCGGGAAAAACATCCCCAAGCCTACCAGGGGGATGGGGCTACGTCTAGGAAGGTAACCCCGGTCTAACAAGGAGGAAGGGGCTACGTCTAGGAAGGTAACCCCGGTCTAACAAGGAGGAAGGGGCTACGTCTAGGAAGGTAACCCCGGTCTAACAAGGAGGAAGGGACTACGTCTAGGAAGGTAACCCCGGTCCAATAAGGAGGAAGGGGCTACGTCTAGGAAGGTAACCCCGGTCTAACAAGGAGGAAGGGACTACGTCTAGAAAAGCAACCCCGGTCTAACAAGGAGGAAGGGACTACGTCTAGGAAGGTAACCCCGGTCTAACAAGGAGGAAGGGGCTACGTCTAGGAAGGTAACCCCGGTCTAACAAGGAGGAAGGGGCTACGTCTAGGAAGGTAACCCCGGTCTAACAAGGAGGAAGGGACTACGTCTAGGAAGGTAACCCCGGTCCAATAAGGAGGGAAGGGGCTACGTCTAGGAAAATAACCCCGGGCCGTCGAAGGGGGTACATTGGGGAAAACATACCCGTCTAACAAGCGGAAGGGAGTACATGTATATCGAGGAAAACCGTCCTTCCCTACCAGGTGGAAGAAATTTAATCGGAGAAAACAACCCATGTCTTACAAGGGGAAGGGGACTACATATTGGAGAAGCCCATGTCCTACAAGGTGAAGAGGGCTACATTCGGGAAAAAACCCATGTCCTACAAGGTAAAGGGGGCTACATATTGGAGAAGCCAATGTTCTACAAGGGGAAGGGGATTAGGTCGAGGAAAGCATACTGAACATGGTCAAATCAACCGTTACACATTAGTTCCCTACGGTCGTAGGAAGGATATAGTGATCTCCGAAATGATGGAAACCAGAATTTTTCCTCTTTAAAATCACTACAGAGAATTGCATACATACATCGTATGGAATAAAACCTCATATTTTTGCAATTCCGACTTTTACTTTATACTCAACAAAACCCTTCCATGTATTGTGACGCGTGTCTGTTTGAAGCATGTTAAGTCTAGTTTGACAGCATGCTGTGTTTGAAGCATGTTAAGTTTAGTTTGGCAGCATGCCGGTTTTGAGCATGTTAATCAGCTCTGGTCATTCAGCTGAATATTTGTAAAGAAATATCATCATCGGTACTCAATACCCCGGTATTATAGAGTCAATGTGTCATTATCAGAATTAACAACGGCCTAATTTGATATCACTTTATAACAGATATTGTGAAATCAAGCAGTACTATAGGGCATAACCTCAACATTCCATTGATGCAGGTCAAAGGTAAGGTCATTGGAAACAAAACTGACATCATCCCTTTTATGTGACTTTTGTGACCCCTGATGGTGAACGCCAATGCCCGTCTGCTATGTCTCGACCATGGTTGTATATTGTTAAATAACGTACTTTAAGTAGCTATGAAGACAACCTGTTACTTCGGAATTCACTTTGCAGCGATAATCGAACATAATTTCAGCTAAATTCGCAATATAACTTCGAGTGTTATCAAAGCCAGCCGGCGACGTTAAAACGTGTAATGACATTCTAGGAGATGTTGGCTAATGAGACGAGACAAAAGGCACACCATTATATAAGTTACGTACGAACGTGTAGATATCTGAGGGATTACACTTTAACACGAGACTCGGATCGAAACCATTTAACTACCAGCTACAGGGGGATCAATGGCCATACATTTTGGGATATGTAGCTAATCTTTAAATAATCTGACAAGAATGGAAGATAAAATACTTTATTTACGTCGATTCCAGTGATTTTTATTCCTACATTTCCAACAATTTGTTGACAGCGCCACAGGTTACTGTTGGCCCTGAGTGCTGACGACGACAAGGCTTGGAAAGAAACCCATAACCCATGACAAACGTCCGGGTGGTGAAGCCGTTCATCGGCTGATGATGCTGCGGATATGGCGGGAAACTAATGCTGCTTTATAGTTTTGTGTGATGTGAGAGACCATAAAAGGCGGTCATTAGGCACGGGTAAAACATGGCGCTAATAGAAAGACAGAAACAGTGTGGTACTCTAGAGCGAGGCCTACCGTCGCTGTGTGGTACACGTTTTATGTACTTCCGGCTTCGTACATACATCTTCATGAGTAGACATGTTGTTTTTCTATAATAATTGCCAGCTCCAATACATAGCTCTGTTGATGACTATTTGTACAGTTGTGAAGTACCTTCAAGACTAATGGACGCAAAAATGCAATGTGCTTTAAAGAGAATCAACGTCAGTGTCAATTGCTGGTAGTCTGTTGGAGAGAAGGTCTGCTCAGATAGCTACAAGGCATGCTAGACGATTTCAGCTTTAATTTCAAATTAAAAAAATAACAAAATTAAATTAAAAAGTTGAAAATCTTTGCTCATTATTGGTGTCAAAACGTTAACAACACAGGTAAGCTTTCAATCGACTTTTTTAGTCCAATAGGCAGAACTCTGGACATGCTGTGTAAACAAAATATCAAAAATGTCAACGAATATTATAAATGATATTTATTGCATTAGATGTTATTCTGGCAGCAGAACGCGCCCCTAAATGTCTGTTCTCCACTTGTCAGCCCGGCATCCGTTTCCGATATACGGTCACTTCATTCTCCAGACGTATTATTTGTTTGCAATTTATTTCTATTTAAAAAACAATTAGTGCACACTGTAGGCGCAGCAAGTATCCTTTCTGATATCGAAAATAACTCTAAATCATCTTAACTTTTCTGGTATTTTTAAAAACAAATGAGTGACCGACTTTTAGGATGATTAAAACATAGATCACACCCAGATATGTTTGTATCTGTGATGTGATTTATGATTTAGAATATTTAAGAATCCACATGATTTAAAGATGTGTTATATATGACTGTAAGTAAAGTATCCTGTTTCACACGAGATGTTTAGAAGTGGTACTACCAGCTACTCCGTCAAAAAATTCTCGAAAATCTGAAACGTGCATAGATTGCAAAGATAGAAGGAATAATTAAACCTGTAATTTAGCATTTACAAACTGTTCAAATGCTAATAGGGAACACACATTACATAAACCCTACATGGGAATATGATACTGATAACATTTCACCTACAGGACCATCATTCTGATGTAACGAGCCTCGATTTCAAGAGGAGCACGTGGTCTTTATCGCCGTCCCAATCAGACAGGCTGATGACGACATACCGCACTGCGTGTGTTCGTCATACGTCACCCCTGTCATTGTCGCATACAATAGTTCAAGGTATACGGTTCAGCGTTGTACATAGAAAGTGTCCAAAATAAAAATGGCCATGATAACGTTTGACAGATGGTTGTTGGTTGTTGTCTTTAATGCCAAATTCAACGTGTCATTTTTTAGGACAAGGGATTTGAAATATCTTCCACATTTGTAAACCGACACAAGTAAACGTATAAAGTACAAGTTCTCCGCAAGGAAGTAATACTTATCTATAGTGATAAACCTAGTCATTTATAGTGACTAACGTAGTCATTTATATTCATAAACCTAGTTATTTATAGTGATAAACGTAGTTATTTATAGTGAATTATCTTGTCATTTATAGTGATAAACCTAGATATTTATAGTGATTTTTTTTTTAAGTTTCATAAAATTTTATTCAATATTTACAGATAAAAACGTCATTCAATAATTGAAAAGTAATATGGAATCAACATTGTAATTATTATCAATACATAACTCCTTTAAAAAAAACAAAAACTTTTTAAATAAATAAATAAAGCACAAAACCATCGATGTAATTATAAAAGAAACAGATCGGATACCAGTTTACCCTCTTGGATGGAGCAAAATATATTTGTAGTACACCAGTACTCAGAGAAAATCATCTGGGGAAAACGGGAAAAATCAGATTGCATACGCATAGAGATGTTGTTAAGAAAATGGCAGACAAGAGAATTAGAAGTAGGTGACTTTTGGTACAATTTCTTGGAACAACGGATAAACCAAATCGATGATAGGGATTCTGCCATTAAATACAGAACAAGAGACTTTACTTTTAGAGTGAGACCCACAGGGGCATGAAAACGCCAAAGCTCTGAATCAGTAGGGACCTTTCCATCTTAAATCTGGTGTACCCAAGAATTAACTAATGCAACTAACGGTTGAATAAAGGAGCATTCATAAAATAAGTGCGAAATGGTTTCAAAACCATCACAAAATGTACAATTTTTTCGACGCATCGACACCAAATTTGTACATGCGAAAATTAACAGGTAATATTTCATGAACAATTTTAAAAACTACATCCCTAGAGCGGGTATCCAAAAACTTGTTGCATACATTCAGAAAAACAGACTTGAAGTCAACTAATGGAAAAAGTCTAATAACACGTGGTGCCTTAACAATGCCAGACAATATTTGTAAATAAAAATCTTTAGTCGACGATGACTCAAAATTACTATCCGGAAAATCCGTTTTATACTTTTTGAACAGTTCATACATACAAGTATAAAAAGGGGGACACCACTCACTATGAGGGAAATTATTATCAAAATAATAAAAATCACGAAACTTAATAGAGAGCCAATACAGTGATAAACCTAGTTATTTATAGTGATAATACTAGTTATTTAAAGTGATAAACCTAATTATTTATAGTGAATTATCTTGTCATTTATAGTGATAAACCTAGTCATTTATAGTAATTAGCCAAATTATTTATAGTTATCAACCTAATTATTTATAATGACTAATTTAGTTATCTATAGTGATAAAGCTAGTCATTTATAGTGATAAACCTAGTAATTTATAGAGATAAACCTAATCATTTATAGGGATAAACCTAATTATCTAAAGTGATCAACCTAATTATTTATGGTAATAAACCTTGCCATGTATAGTGACTAATCTAGTCATTTATAGTGATAGACCCAATTATTTATAGTGTTAAACCTAATTATTCATAATGACTAATTTAGTTATCTATAGTGATAAAGCTAGTTATTTATAGTGATAAACCTAATAATTTATATTGATCAACCTAATCATTTATAGTGATTAGCCTAATCATTTATAGTGATAAACCTAATTATCTAAAGTGATAAACCTAATTATTTATGGTTTTAAACCTTGTCATTTAAAGTGACTAATCTAGTGATGCATAGTGACAAATCTTCATATCACATAGTGCTTTCGTATTATATAATGTTGATCGTGTAGGCTATCATAAAGTAAAACATTATTTATCGTGTAAACTTTCATAAACTAACACGTTAACTATATCGTGTAAGTTGTTATTAACTAAAACGTTAACTATATCGTGTAAACTGTCATTAACTAACACGTTAACTATATCGTGTAAGCTGTCATTAACTAAAACGTTAACTATATCGTGTAAACTGTCATTAACTAAAACGTTAACTATATCGTGTAAACTGTCATTAACTAAAACGTTAACTATATCGTGTAAATAAACTAAAATGTTAACTATATCGTGTAAACTGTCATTAACGAACACCTTAACTATATCGTGTAAACTGTCATTAACTAAAACGTTAATTATATCATGTAAACTGTCATTAACTAACACGTTAACTATATCGTGTAAGTTGTCATTAACTAAAACGTTAACTATATCGTGTAAACTGTCATTAACTAACACGTTAACTATATCGTGTAGGCTGTCATTAACTAACACGTTAACTATATCGTGTAAACTGTCATTAACTAAAACGTTAACTATATCGTGTAGGCTGTCATTAACTAACACGTTAACTATATCGTGTAAACTGTCATTAACGAACACCTTAACTATATCGTGTAAACTGTCATTAACTAACACGTTAACTATATCGTGTAAACTGTCATTAACTAAAATGTTAACTATATCGTGTAAACTGTCATTAACTAACACGTTAACTATATCGTGTAAACTGTCATTAACTAAAACGTTAACTATATCGTGTAAACTGTCATTAACTAACACGTTAACTATATCGTGTAAACTGTCATTAACTAACACGTTAACTATATCGTGTAAACTGTCATTAACTAAAACGTTAACTATATCGTGTAAACTGTCATTAACTAAAACGTTAACTATATCGTGTAGGCTGTCATTAACTAAAACGTTAACTATATCGTGTAAACTGTCATTAACTAAAACGTTAACTATATCGTGTAGGCTGTCATTAACTAAAACGTTAACTATATCGTGTAAACTGTCATTAACGAACACCTTAACTATATCGTGTAAACTGTCATTAACTAAAACGTTAACTATATCATGTAAACTGTCATTAACTAAAATGTTAACTATATCGTGTAAACTGTCATTAACTAAAATGTTAACTATATCGTGTAAACTGTCATTAACTAACACGTTAACTATATCGTGTAAACTGTCATTAACTAAAACGTTAACTATATCGTGTAAACTGTCATTAACTAACACGTTAACTATATCGTGTAAACTGTCATTAACTAACACGTTAACTATATCGTGTAAACTGCCATTAACTAAAACGTTAACTATATCGTGTAAACTGTCATTAACTAACACGTTAACTATATCGTGTAAGCTGTCATTAACTAACACGTTAACTATATCGTGTAAACTGTCATTAACTAACACGTTAACTATATCGTGTAAACTGTCATTAACTAAAACGTTAACTATATCGTGTAAGCTGTCATTAACGAACACCTTAACTATATCGTGTAAACTGTCATTAAATAAAACGTTAACTATATCATGTAAACTGTCATTAACTAACACGTTAACTATATCGTGTAAGTTGTCATTAACTAAAACGTTAACTATATCGTGTAAACTGTCATTAACTAAAACGTTAACTATATCGTGTAGGCTGTCATTAACTAACACGTTAACTATATCGTGTAAACTGTCATTAACTAAAACGTTAACTATATCGTGTAGGCTGTCATTAACTAAAACGTTAACTATATCGTGTAAACTGTCATTAACGAACACCTTAACTATATCGTGTAAACTGTCATTAACTAACACGTTAACTATATCGTGTAAACTGTCATTAACTAAAATGTTAACTATATCGTGTAAACTGTCATTAACTAACACGTTAACTATATCGTGTAAACTGTCATTAACTAAAACGTTAACTATATCGTGTAAACTGTCATTAACTAACACGTTAACTATATCGTGTAAACTGTCATTAACTAACACGTTAACTATATCGTGTAAACTGTCATTAACTAAAACGTTAACTATATCGTGTAAACTGTCATTAACTAACACGTTAACTATATCGTGTAAGCTGTCATTAACTAACACGTTAACTATATCGTGTAAACTGTCATTAACTAACACGTTAACTATATCGTGTAAGTTGTCATTAACTAAAACGTTAACTATATCGTGTAAACTGTCATTAACTAAAACGTTAACTATATCGTGTAAACTGTCATTAACTAACACGTTAACTATATCGTGTAAACTGTCATTAACTAACACGTTAACTATATCGTGTAAACTGTCATTAACTAAAACGTTAACTATATCGTGTAGGCTGTCATTAACTAAAACGTTAACTATATCGTGTAAGCTGTCATTAACTATAACGTTAACTATATCATGTAAACTGTCATTAACTAAAACGTTAACTATATCGTGTAAACTGTATTTAACTAACACGTTAACTATATCGTGTAAACTGTCATTAACTAAAACGTTAACTATATCGTGTAAGTTGTCATTAACTAAAACGTTAACTATATCGTGTAGGCTGTCATTAACTAAAACGTTAACTATATCGTGTAAACTGTCATTAACTAAAACGTTAACTATATCGTGTAAACTGTCATTTACTAAAACGTTAACTATATCGTGTAAACTGTCATTAACTAAAACGTTAACTATATCGTGTAAACTGTCATTAACTAAAACGTTAACTATATCGTGTAAACTGTCATTAACTAAAACGTTAACTATATCGTGTAAGTTGTCATTTACTAAAACGTTAACTATATCGTGTAGGCTGTCATTAACTAAAACGTTAACTATATCGTGTAAACTGTCATTAACTAAAACGTTAACTATATCGTGTAAACTGTCATTAACTAAAACGTTAACTATATCGTGCAAACTGTCATTAACTAAAACGTTAACTATATCGTGTAAGTTGTCATTAACTAAAACGTTAACTATATCGTGTAAACTGTCATTAACTAACACGTTAACTATATCGTGTAAACTGTCATTTACTAAAACGTTAACTATATCGTGTAAACTGTCATTAACTAAAACGTTAACTATATCGTGTAAACTGTCATTAACTAAAACGTTAACTATATCGTGTAAGTTGTCATTTACTAAAACGTTAACTTTATCGTGTAGGCTGTCATTAACTAAAACGTTAACTATATCGTGTAAACTGTCATTAACTAAAACGTTAACTATATCGTGTAAACTGTCATTAACTAAAACGTTAACTATATCGTGTAAACTGTCATTAACTAAAACGTTAACTATATCGTGTAAGTTGTCATTAACTAAAACGTTAACTATATCGTGTAAACTGTCATTAACGAACACCTTAACTATATCGTGTAAACTGTCATTAACTAACACGTTAACTATATCGTGTAAACTGTCATTAACTAAAACGTTAACTATATCGTGTAAACTGTCATTAACTAACACGTTAACTATATCGTGTAAACTGTCATTAACTAAAACGTTAACTATATCGTGTAAACTGTCATTAACTAACACGTTAACTATATCGTGTAAGCTGTCATTAACTAACACGTTAACTATATCGTGTAAACTGTCATTAACTAACACGTTAACTATATCGTGTAAGTTGTCATTAACTAAAACGTTAACTATATCGTGTAAACTGTCATTAACTAAAACGTTAACTATATCGTGTAAACTGTCATTAACTAACACGTTAACTATATCGTGTAAACTGTCATTAACTAACACGTTAACTATATCGTGTAAACTGTCATTAACTAAAACGTTAACTATATCGTGTAGGCTGTCATTAACTAAAACGTTAACTATATCGTGTAAGCTGTCATTAACTATAACGTTAACTATATCATGTAAACTGTCATTAACTAAAACGTTAACTATATCGTGTAAACTGTATTTAACTAACACGTTAACTATATCGTGTAAACTGTCATTAACTAAAACGTTAACTATATCGTGTAAGTTGTCATTAACTAAAACGTTAACTATATCGTGTAGGCTGTCATTAACTAAAACGTTAACTATATCGTGTAAACTGTCATTAACTAAAACGTTAACTATATCGTGTAAACTGTCATTTACTAAAACGTTAACTATATCGTGTAAACTGTCATTAACTAAAACGTTAACTATATCGTGTAAACTGTCATTAACTAAAACGTTAACTATATCGTGTAAACTGTCATTAACTAAAACGTTAACTATATCGTGTAAGTTGTCATTTACTAAAACGTTAACTATATCGTGTAGGCTGTCATTAACTAAAACGTTAACTATATCGTGTAAACTGTCATTAACTAAAACGTTAACTATATCGTGTAAACTGTCATTAACTAAAACGTTAACTATATCGTGCAAACTGTCATTAACTAAAACGTTAACTATATCGTGTAAGTTGTCATTAACTAAAACGTTAACTATATCGTGTAAACTGTCATTAACTAACACGTTAACTATATCGTGTAAACTGTCATTTACTAAAACGTTAACTATATCGTGTAAACTGTCATTAACTAAAACGTTAACTATATCGTGTAAACTGTCATTAACTAAAACGTTAACTATATCGTGTAAGTTGTCATTTACTAAAACGTTAACTATATCGTGTAGGCTGTCATTAACTAAAACGTTAACTATATCGTGTAAACTGTCATTAACTAAAACGTTAACTATATCGTGTAAACTGTCATTAACTAAAACGTTAACTATATCGTGTAAACTGTCATTAACTAAAACGTTAACTATATCGTGTAAGTTGTCATTAACTAAAACGTTAACTATATCGTGTAAACTGTCATTAACTAACACGTTAACTATATCGTGTAAACTGTCATTAACTAACACGTTAACTATATCGTGTAAACTGTCATTAACTAAAACGTTAACTATATCATGTAAACTGTCATTAACTAACACGTTAACTATATCGTGTAAGTTGTCATTAACTAAAACGTTAACTATATCGTGTAAACTGTCATTAACTAAAACGTTAACTATATCGTGTAGGCTGTCATTAACTAACACGTTAACTATATCGTGTAAACTGTCATTAACTAAAACGTTAACTATATCGTGTAGGCTGTCATTAACTAAAACGTTAACTATATCGTGTAAGTTGTCATTAACTAAAACGTTAACTATATCGTGTAAACTGTCATTAACTAACACGTTAACTATATCGTGTAAACTGTCATTAACTAACACGTTAACTATATCGTGTAAACTGTCATTAACTAAAACGTTAACTATATCATGTAAACTGTCATTAACTAACACGTTAACTATATCGTGTAAGTTGTCATTAACTAAAACGTTAACTATATCGTGTAAACTGTCATTAACTAAAACGTTAACTATATCGTGTAGGCTGTCATTAACTAACACGTTAACTATATCGTGTAAACTGTCATTAACTAAAACGTTAACTATATCGTGTAGGCTGTCATTAACTAAAACGTTAACTATATCGTGTAAACTGTCATTAACGAACACCTTAACTATATCGTGTAAACTGTCATTAACTAACACGTTAACTATATCGTGTAAACTGTCATTAACTGAAATGTTAACTATATCGTGTAAACTGTCATTAACTAACACGTTAACTATATCGTGTAAACTGTCATTAACTAAAACGTTAACTATATCGTGTAAACTGTCATTAACTAACACGTTAACTATATCGTGTAAACTGTCATTAACTAACACGTTAACTATATCGTGTAAACTGTCATTAACTAAAACGTTAACTATATCGTGTAAACTGTCATTAACTAAAACGTTAACTATATCGGGTAAGCTGTCATTAACTAACACGTTAACTATATCGTGTAAACTGTCATTAACTAACACGTTAACTATATCGTGTAAGTTGTCATTAACTAAAACGTTAACTATATCGTGTAAACTGTCATTAACTAAAACGTTAACTATATCGTGTAAACTGTCATTAACTAACACGTTAACTATATCGTGTAAACTGTCATTAACTAACACGTTAACTATATCGTGTAAACTGTCATTAACTAAAACGTTAACTATATCGTGTAGGCTGTCATTAACTAAAACGTTAACTATATCGTGTAAGCTGTCATTAACTATAACGTTAACTATATCATGTAAACTGTCATTAACTAAAACGTTAACTATATCGTGTAAACTGTATTTAACTAACACGTTAACTATATCGTGTAAACTGTCATTAACTAAAACGTTAACTATATCGTGTAAGTTGTCATTAACTAACACGTTAACTATATCGTGTAAACTGTCATTAACTAAAACGTTAACTATATCGTGTAAGTTGTCATTAACTAACACGTTAACTATATCGTGTAAATTGTCGTTTACTAAAACGTTAACTATATCGTGTAAACTGTAATTAACTAAAACGTTAACTATATCGTGTAAACTGTCATTAACTAACACGTTAACTATATCGTGTAAACTGTCATTTACTAACACGTTAACTATACCGTGTAAGTTGTCATTAACTAAAACGTTAACTGTGTCATGTAAGTTGTCATTAACTAAAACGTTAATTATATCGTGTAAGCTGTCATTAACTAAAACGTTAACTATATCGTGTAAGCTGTCATTAAATAAAACGTTAACTGTGTCATGTAAGCTGTTATTAATTTAAATGTTTACTGTATTGTCTAAACAGCAGTTGTTTCATTGCAATGCTGATGATTTAACGCGGTGTTGTACAGCGTCTATGACGGGTTCCCTGCCCACATGTTCTGTCACTTGTCGTAAGCTTGCTTCCGTTTCTAACTGGCATTGCCTTGGCGGACTGCAGACATTTAAAAAACTGTACATGTTATCTATTTTATGACATGTTTATTACATTTCCCACAAAAGTCAGCGACTATACTTTCGTCCGTGGTCTCCATATGTACCATGGTTTGTCTGTTTACTGTTTACGACAACTCGACAACTGTTATGTTCTCCAAAGGAGGTCTTCCTCTTGTAGATGACCTTTAACCTCCGACCTCAATTGACCTCAATTGCGGCTTATAATTACTTCCATATTGAAGTGAACATTTAAGCATCTCATTTTGCCTTTTAATTATTCTTATAGTGTTTCGGCCCGGCATATCAAGAGAGCAATGCACTTTCTAAATTGTTATTTTTATGTGTGATTTAGCTGTGTAAGATATAATTCATCATAAGTAGCATGCCACTTGCCTGACGGTATACAACAAGCTGGAATTCCTAAACCCCCAAGTTAGTTAATATGTATGCATTTTCATTAATTCAAATGCATCTCTATCAAAACTGTTGATTACTGTTTCAGTAGAAAAGATGTATTAAAAGTAAGAATAACTCATAACAATTCAGAACATAGCAAAGATACTTTGCAAGTCTTCCCGATTTAACATATTTGCGCCACTGATCTAGTCTTTCATTAAAAATCTATTAAAAACATACGCAATACATTTTTTTCTATTTACAGAATTATTGTTTCTACAGTGAAACGGGATGTACATCTTAAATTGCCTTCATTTAACATTGATATTGATGGAATACCTACCGGTAGTCATATTACGTAGCCTACATGTACCATTTATTATTACATAGCCCACGAGTACGATATATTATTACATAGCCCACGAGTACGATATATTATTACATAGCCCACGTGCACGATATATTATTACACAGCCCACGTCTACGATATATTATTACATAGCCCACGTGTACGATCTATTATTACATAGCCCACGTGTACGATCTATTATTACATAGCCCACATCTACGATCTATTATTACATAGCCCACGTGTACGATCTATTATTACATAGCCCACGTGTACGATCTATTATTACATAGCCCACATGTACGATCTATTATTACATAGCCCACGTGTACGATACATTATTACATAGCCCACATGTACGATACATTATTACATAGCCCACGTGTACGATACATTATTACATAGCCCACGTGTACGATACATTATTACATAGCCCACGTGTACGATACATTATTACATAGCCCACGTGTACGATATATTATTACATAGCCCACATCTACGATATATTATTACATAGCCCACAACTACGATATATTATTACATAGCCCACAACTACGATCTATTATTACATAGCCCACGTGTACGATCTATTATTACATAGCCCACATCTGCGAACTATATCCTTGCACATCAATTTCTTACGTCATAAATCTGATGTAAGATTTGAAAAAGAGGGAATAAAATCCTACCTGATTACCATCTAAGTCTGCTTTTCTAGAGATATCTTAATATCATTTTGCGTGGGGATATAACGTGGTAAATTGTGTATTTTTGTTCTTTAATTAAAACTGATGACATGATGATCTTCTCTATATCCTAGCTGTAAAATATACCTTGAAATATATCTCTTCCAGGAAATAAAACAGTGCGGGACATTTAAATCCTGTTTTATAATTCTGTATATGTTGTGAAGAACGGTGTACATAGAGATTTCTACACCGATTTCACACATTTCTTATCTGGAGGAAGTATACAAAACGGGTCTTCGTTGTAGACAATTTTAAAACAGATTACTACGCAAATCCTTTGTTGAAATTACGAAAACACTTGAAGGATTACTGCCGTATCTACCTATATCTTTACAACGTTGATATGCTGTTAGCATGTAGTCGACAACAGTTACACCTTAATCCTTGTTTCCACATTTCACGGTGAAGAAAGGGTGTGTTTGTTTCCAAAGTGCCGATCTAATTGAGATTTGAGTAGAAGGTGCATGTTTCTCAGAGCCGGAATATAACATGTGCAACGAAGGTCATGGCAGTAACACTGTGAATCACAACGTCCAAACAGTAATGTGGGGTCTAAATGGCCGTTCCACCTGCTGTGGGGCTTTAAGTTTAAAAGTTTCCAGGCAAACATCTTTAATTTTGATCACAACTCTCATCCGCTGGCCTAAAATGTTATACTTTAGTTAATATATCTGAAGTGTTATGTCGCGACTATGCAACATCGCAAATTGGATCTGAGAATTTTATTCCGGAATTGGCTAGCGTTTTCAAAAGAGTTGAAGGTATTAATTTAGCTTACCGGCTATCTCCGATTTCATCCCAAGTGGTGTGTTGTTTTTAAAGAAACACTAGAACAGTAAGTGTAACTGTTGTTGGAATCTCGTTCAATGAATGGGTTTTAGTAGCCATTCAAAAATTCGTTTTCATTTTTGTTACGAGCAGTTTCAACAGGTATAAGCACACCCTAAATCAACACTTCCGTTCTACACTAACGATGACTTCCTGTCTGCGCAACCTCTGAATCAAAACTTCCGGTCTACACTAACGATGACTTCCTGTCTGCGCAACCTCTGAATCAACACTTCCGGTCTACACTAACAATGACTTCATGTCTGTCCAACCTCTGAATCAACACTTCCGGTATACAAAAACGATTACTTTCTGTCTGCCCAACCTCTGAATCAACACTTCCGGTATACACAAACGATTACTTTCTGTCTGCCCAATCTCTGAATCAACACTTCCGGTCTACACTACCGATTACTTCCTGTCTGCCCAACCTCTGAATCAACGCTTCCGGTCTACACTTACGATTACTACCAGTCAAATTAACCTCTAGATGATCCTTTCCGGTCTACTCTAACGATAACTACCTGCCTGATTAACCTCTAGATTATCATTTCCGGTCTATTTCCTAACTATGTCTTCTAGTCTGAACAATCTCTAGGTTATCATTTCCGGTCTACTCTAACGATCACTACCTGCCTGATTAACCTCTTGATTATCATTTCCGGTCTATTCTAACGATAACTACCTTTCTGTTAACCACTGGATCAACATTTCCAGTCTATTCTAGCGATTCTTACTCGTCTGATCAACCACTGGATCAACACTTCCGGTCTACTCTAGCGATTCCTACTCGTCTGATCAACCACTGGATCAACACTTCCGGTCTACTCTAGCGATTCCTTCTCGTCTGATCAACCACTGGATCAACACTTCCGGTAGGTGCTACCTGATCGTAACCTGAACACACTTTAAAAACCTAGACATTTCTGATGGTTGTAACTCATTATTTTCATAAATCTTATTTTTCACATGTTTTTTCTTTTCGTTTCTTTTCATTTTTTTGTTTTTTGTTTTTTTTTTTGTTTTTTTGTTTTGTTTTTATTTTAAGCGGATACTGGTGTCGTTAAACGACTATAGAAATCTTATATATTGATATCAGTAATGCGTGTGTGTTATCTTGACTAGTTCGACGAAACAAACATATTTATGAAATATTACCTCTGGTAAAATGCAGTTGTATCGGTAAATGTCCATGAATTAAGTTTTGTTTTCAATTTCAGTCTTTTTAATCAGGAATAATGCATAGCCAGTGTATAAGATTAACAATGCGCAAGGCATAGCACCAGTGTGTCTATGTATCGCAGCCAACACGTATATTGATCTGGGCAAGATAGTGGAGAAAATTGAACACATATCATTCAGGGAAATTCCTAAATGTTTGGATAACAATTTTTGAAAATATCAGATATATTTCAAACAGCTTATTCGAGTGTCGTATTCGGGATAATAAAATCTTATCATTCACCAGAAGCACCCTCTATCTAACGTATTACATAAAATACTCGATACCGTTAATATAATTATTTAAGATATATTTTCATGCATTCTCATAGAACCACATAGTTTTTCATCTTTTTCCGACAAAAAATATTTGGAGAATATCCCGATAAAGGTGGCTATCCATTTCATTTCCTATGATTTGGCAGTAAATTGTTTATGAGGCGAGCCAAAAGTAACTAATGGGCAGTGCTAGATCTGTACTACAGAGAGAAACGTTTATCTTCTGATAATACACGTACATTGTTATACATAGTTTATTGGCTAGATAAAACATTCAGAGTTGATGGAAAGCTTCACACATACAAAATGGTGTACATCATACAAAGATGATGGTATATTTCATATATACAAAGTTGATGGTGTATTTCATACGTATAAAGTTAATGGTGTATTTCATACATATAAATTTAATGGTGTATTTCATACAAAGTTAATGGTGTATTTCATACAAAGTTAATGGTGTATTTTCATACATACAAAGTTAATGGTGTATTTCATACAAAGTTAATGGTGTTTTTCATACAAAGTTAATGGTGTATTTCATACGGATAAAGTTAATGGTGTATTTTATACATATAAAGTTAATGGTGTATTTCATACATACAAAGTTAATGGTGTATTTCATACGGATAAAGTTAATGGTGTATTTCATACGGATAAAGTTAATGGTGTATTTCATACATACAAAGTTAATGGTGTATTTTCATACATACAAAGTTAATGGTGTATTTCATACAAAGTTAATGGTGTTTTTCATACAAAGTTAATGGTGTATTTCATACATATAAAGTTAATGGTGTATTTCATACATACAAAGTTAATGGTGTATTTCATACAAAGTTAATGGTGTATTTTCATACATACAAAGTTAATGGTGTATTTCATACAAAGTTAATGGTGTTTTTCATACAAAGTTAATGGTGTATTTCATACGGATAAAGTTAATGGTGTATTTCATACATATAAAGTTAATGGTGTATTTCATACATACAAAGTTAATGGTGTATTTCATACGGATAAAGTTAATGGTGTATTTCATACGGATAAAGTTAATGGTGTATTTCATACATACAAAGTTAATGGTGTATTTTCATACATACAAAGTTAATGGTGTATTTCATACAAAGTTAATGGTGTTTTTCATACAAAGTTAATGGTGTATTTTATACATATAAAGTTAATGGTGTATTTTATACATATAAAGTTAATGGTGTATTTCATACATATAAAGTTAATGGTGTATTTCATACATACAAAGTTAATGGTGTATTTCATACATATAAAGTTAATGGTGTATTTCATACATATAAAGTTGATGGTGTATTTTCATACCTATAAAGTTAATGGTGTATTTTCATACATATAAAGTTAATGGTGTATTTCATACATATAAAGTTGATGGTGTATTTTCATACCTATAAAGTTAATGGTGTATTTTCATACATATAAAGTTAATGGTGTATTTCATACATATAAAGTTAATGGTGTATTTCATACATATAAAGTTGATGGTGTATTTTCATACCTATAAAGTTAATGGTGTATTTTCATACCTATAAAGTTAATGGTGTATTTTCATACCTATAAAGTTAATGGTGTATTTTCATACATATAAAGTTAATGGTGTATTTCATACATACAAAGTTAATGGTGTATTTCATACATACAAAGTTAATGGTGTATTTCATACATATAAAGTTAATGGTGTATTTCATACATACAAAGTTAATGGTGTATTTCATACATACAAAGTTAATGGTGTATTTCATACATACAAAGTTAATGGTGTATTTCATACATACAAAGTTAATGGTGTATTTCATACATACAAAGTTAATGGTGTATTCCATACATACAAAGTTAATGGTGTATTTTCATACATATAAAGTTAATGGTGTATTTCATACATACCAAGTTAATGGTGTATTTCCTACATACAAAGTTAATGGTGTATTTTCATACATACAAAGTTAATGGTTTATTTCATACATACAAAGTTAATGGTGTATTTTCATACCTATAAAGTTAATGGTGTATTTCATACATATAAAGTTAATGGTGTATTTCATACATACAAAGTTAATGGTGTATTTCATACATACAAAGTTAATGGTGTATTTCATACATACAAAGTTAATGGTGTATTTTCATACATACAAAGTTAATGGTGTATTTTCATACATACAAAGTTAATGGTGTATTTCATATATACAAAGTTAATGGTGTATTTCATACATACAAAGTTAATGGTGTATTTCATATATACAAAGTTAATGGTGTATTTCATACAAAGTTAATGGTGTATTTCCTACAAAGTTAATGGTGTATTTTCATACATACAAAGTTAATGGTGTATTTCATACAAAGTTAATGGTGTATTTCATACAAAGTTAATGGTGTATTTCATATATACAAAGTTAATGGTGTATTTCATACAAAGTTAATGGTGTATTTCATACATATAAAGTTAATGGTGTATTTCATACATACAAAGTTAATGGTGTATTTTCATACATACAAAGTTAATGGTGTATTTCATACAAAGTTAATGGTGTATTTTCATACATACAAAGTTAATGGTGTATTTCATACAAAGTTAATGGTGTTTTTCATACAAAGTTAATGGTGTATTTCATACGGATAAAGTTAATGGTGTATTTCATACATACAAAGTTAATGGTGTATTTCATACGGATAAAGTTAATGGTGTATTTCATACATACAAAGTTAATGGTGTATTTCATACATACAAAGTTAATGGTGTATTTCATATATACAAAGTTAATGGTGTATTTCATACATACAAAGTTAATGGTGTATTTCATACAAAGTTAATGGTGTATTTCATACATACAAAGTTAATGGTGTATTTCATACAAAGTTAATGGTGTATTTTCATACATACAAAGTTAATGGTGTATTTCATGCAAAGTTAATGGTGTATTTCATGCAAAGTTAATGGTGTATTTCATACCGATAAAGTTAATGGTGTATTTCATACATACAAAGTTAATGGTGTATTTTCATACATACAAAGTTAATGGTGTATTTCATGCAAAGTTAATGGTGTATTTCATGCAAAGTTAATGGTGTATTTCATACCGATAAAGTTAATGGTGTATTTTCATACATACAAAGTTAATGGTGTATTTTCATACATATAAAATCAATGGTGTAGTTCATACATACAAAGTTTCAACACCTTTGTAAAATAAATTTGTAAGACGAACAGGAAACAGGTGCCTCACCTGAGTGCCATACTGCAGTGTGAACTATCTACTCTCCTTGGCATTACCTATCTGTGGTTGGTCATCATTATAATTATACATGATTTCCTCTCGTAACTTTTTCCTCTGAATCCATTTAAAAGAGCTTTTTTACTAATTCATTTCGTAATTTGCATGGAATAAATCAATATATCACAGCACAGCCGTGAATGTTGATTGGCTTAGTAGTTCAAACGTAACTAGACAGACAACGTGTAAAATTTAAGTTGAAATCATTCAAAGGATGATGAATGTAAAATATAACTAAAACATATTTACGATCTATTTAGCAAAAGCCAGACGTTCGTGTTTACAAAAGTCACGGTGCAGATTGAAAAACTCTGTTGCCTCTTGAACTCCTTATCGACGAAATTTTTTTTTTTGGGGGGGGGGGGGGGGGGGGGGGGGGGGGTCTTACAATGTGTAACCCATTAGTATTACACCCAGGCCATCTTACAATGTGTAACCCGTTAGTATTACACCCAGGCCATCTTACAATGTGTAACCCGTTAGTATTACACCCCGGCCATCTTACAATGTGTAACACATTAGTATTACACCCCGGCCATCTTACAATGTGTAACCCATTAGTATTACACCCCGGCTATCTTACAATGTGTAACCCATTAGTATTACACCCAGGCCATCTTACAATGTGTAACCCGTTAGTATTACACCCCGGCCATCTTACAATGTGTAACACATTAGTATTACACCCCGGCCATCTTACAATGTGTAACCCATTAGTATTACACCCCGGCCATCTTACAATGTGTAACACATTAGTATTACACCCCGGCCATCTTACAATGTGTAACCCATTAGTATTGCACCCCGGCCATCTTACAATGTGTAACCCTGTAATATTACACCCCGGCCATCTTACAATGTGTAACCCATTAGTATTACACCCCGGCCATCTTACAATGTGTAACCCTGTAGTATTACATCCCGGCCATCTTACAATGTGTAACCCGTTAGTATTACATCCCGGCCATCTCACAATGTGTAACCCATTAGTATTACTCCCCGGCCATCTTACAATGTGTAACCCTGTAGTATTACACCCCGGACATCTTACAATGTGTAACCTATTAGTATTGCACCCCGGCCATCTTACAATGTGTAACCCATTAGTATTACACCCCGGCCATCTTACAATGTGTAACACATTAGTATTACACCCCGGCCATCTTACAATGTGTAACACATTAGTATTACACCCCGGCCATCTTACAATGTGTAACCCATTAGTATTACACCCCCGCCATCTTACAATGTGTAACCCATTAGTATTACACCCCGGCCATCTTACAATGTGTAACACATTAGTATTACACCCCGGGCCATCTTACAATGTGTAACCCATTAGTATTACACCCCGGCCATCTTACAATGTGTAACCCATTAGTATTACACCCCGGCCATCTTACAATGTGTAACCCTGTAATATTACACCCCGGCCATCTTACAATGTGTAACCCATTAGTATTACACCCCGGCCATCTTACAATGTGGAACCCATTAGTATTACACCCCGGCCATCTTACAATGTGTAACCCATTAGTATTACACGCCGGCCATCTTACAATGTGGAACCCATTAGTATTACACCCCGGCCATCTTACAATGTGGAACCCATTAGTATTACACCCCGGCCATCTTACTATGTGTTACCCATTAGTATTACACCCCGGCCATCTTACAATGTGTAAAACATTAGTATTACACCCCGGCCATCTTACAATGTGTAACCCTGTAGTATTACACCCCGGCCATCTCACAATGTGTAACACATTACTGTTACACCCCGCCATGTTACAATGCGTAACACATTATTATTACACCCCGGCCATCTTACAATGTGTAACCCATTAGTATTACACCCCGGCCATCTTACAATGTGTAACCCATTAGTATTACACCCCCGCCATCTTACAATGTGTAACCCATTAGTATTACACCCCCGCCATCTTACAATATGTAACCCATTAGTATTACACCCCGGCCATCTTACAATGTGTAACCCATTAGTATTACACCCCGGCCATCTTACAATGTGTAACCCATTAGTATTACACCCCGGCAATCTTACAATGTGTAACCCATTAGTATTACACCCCCGCCATCTTACAATGTGTAACCCATTAGTATTACACCCCCGCCATCTTACAATGTGTAACCCATTAGTATTACACCCCGGCCATCTTACAATGTGTAACCCATTAGTATTACACGCCGGCCATCTTACAATGTGTAACCCATTAGTATTATACCCCGGCCATCTTACAATGTGTAAAACCATTAGTATTACACCCCGGCCATCTTACAATGTGTAAGCCATTAGTATTACAACCCGCCATCTTACAATGTGTAACACATTAGTATTACATCCCGGCCATCTTACAATGTGTAACCCATTAGTATTACACCCCGGCCATCTTACAATGTGTAACCCATTAGTATTACACCCCGGCCATCTTACAATGTGTAACCCATTAGTATTACACCCCGGCCATCTTACAATGTGTAACGCATTAGTATTACACCCCGGCCATCTTACAATGTGTAACCCATTAGTATTACACCCCGGCCATCTTACAATTTGTAACCCTGTAGTATTACACCCCGGCCATCTTACAATGTGTAACCCATTAGTATTACACCCCGGCCATCTTACAATGTGTAACCCATTATTATTACACCCCGGCCATCTTACAATGTGTAACCCATTAGTATTACACCCCGGCCATCTTACAATGTGTAACCCTGTAGTATTACACCCCGGCCATCTTACAATGTGTAACACATTGGTATTACACCCCGGCCATCTTACAATGTGTAACCCATTAGTATTACACCCCCGCCATCTTACAATGTGTAACCCATTAGTATTACACCCCGGCCATCTTACAATGTGTAACCCATTAGTATTACACCCCGGCCATCTTACAATGTGTAACCCATTAGTATTACACCCCGGCCATCTTACAATGTGTAACCCATTAGTATTACACGCCGGCCATCTTACAATGTGTAACCCATTAGTATTACACCCCGCCATCTTACAATGTGTAACCCATTAGTATTACACCCCGGCCATCTTACAATGTGTAACCCATTAGTTTTACACCCCGGCCATCTTACAATGTGTAACCCATTAGTATTACACCCCGGCCATCTTACAATGTGTAACCCATTAGTATTACACCCCGGCCATCTTACAATGTGTAACCCTGTAGTATTACATCCCGGCCATCTTACAATGTGTAACCCGTTAGTATTACATCCCGGCCATCTCACAATGTGTAACCCATTAGTATTACTCCCCGGCCATCTTACAATGTGTAACCCTGTAGTATTACACCCCGGACATCTTACAATGTGTAACCTATTAGTATTGCACCCCGGCCATCTTACAATGTGTAACCCATTAGTATTACACCCCGGCCATTTTACAATGTGTAACACATTAGTATTACACCCCGGCCATCTTACAATGTGTAACACATTAGTATTACACCCCGGCCATCTTACAATGTGTAACCCATTAGTATTACACCCCCGCCATCTTACAATGTGTAACCCATTAGTATTACACCCCGGGCCATCTTACAATGTGTAACACATTAGTATTACACCCCGGGCCATCTTACAATGTGTAACCCATTAGTATTACACCCCGGCCATCTTACAATGTGTAACACATTAGTATTACACCCCGGCCATCTTACAATGTGTAACACATTAGTATTACACCCCGGCCATCTTACAATGTGTAACCCATTAGTATTACACCCCGGCCATCTTACAATGTGTAACCCATTAGTATTACACCCCGGCCATCTTACAATGTGTAACCCATTAGTATTACACCCCGGCCATCTTACAATGTGGAACCCATTAGTATTACACCCCGGCCATCTTACAATGTGGAACCCATTAGTATTACACCCCGGCCATCTTACTATGTGTTACCCATTAGTATTACACCCCGGCCATCTTACAATGTGTAAAACATTAGTATTACACCCCGGCCATCTTACAATGTGTAACCCTGTAGTATTACACCCCGGCCATCTCACAATGTGTAACACATTACTATTACACCCCGCCATGTTACAATGCGTAACACATTATTATTACACCCCGGCCATCTTACAATGTGTAACCCATTAGTATTACACCCCGGCCATCTTACAATGTGTAACCCATTAGTATTACACCCCGGCCATCTTACAATGTGTAACCCATTAGTATTACACCCCGGCCATCTTACAATGTGTAACCCATTAGTATTACACCCCGGCCATCTTACAATGTGTAACCCATTAGTATTACACCCCCGCCATCTTACAATGTGTAACCCATTAGTATTACACCCCCGCCATCTTACAATGTGTAACCCATTAGTATTACACCCCGGCCATCTTACAATGTGTAACCCATTAGTATTACACGCCGGCCATCTTACAATGTGTAACCCATTAGTATTATACCCCGGCCATCTTACAATGTGTAAAACCATTAGTATTACACCCCGGCCATCTTACAATGTGTAACCCATTAGTATTACAACCCGCCATCTTACAATGTGTAACACATTAGTATTACATCCCGGCCATCTTACAATGTGTAACCCATTAGTATTACACCCCGGCCATCTTACAATGTGTAACCCATTAGTATTACACCCCGGCCATCTTACAATGTGTAACCCATTAGTATTACACCCCGGCCATCTTACAATGTGTAACCCATTAGTATTACACCCCGGCCATCTTACAATGTGTAACCCATTAGTATTACACCCCGGCCATCTTACAATGTGTAACCCTGTAGTATTACACCCCGGCCATCTTACAATGTGTAACCCATTAGTATTACACGCCGGCCATCTTACAATATGTAACCCATTAGTATTACACCCCGGCCATCTTACAATGTGTAACCCATTAGTATTACACCCCGGACATCTTACAATGTGTAACCCATTAGTATTACACCCCGGCCATCTTACAATGTGTAACCCATTAGTATTACACCCCGGCCATCTTACAATGTGTAACCCATTAGTATTACACCCCGGACATCTTACAATGTGTAACCCATTAGTATTACACCCCGCCATCTTACAATGTGTAACCCATTATTATTACACCCCGCCATCTTACAATGTGTAAGCCATTATTATTACACCCCGGCCATCTTACAATGTGTAACCCATTAGTATTACACCCCGGTCATCTTACAATGTGTAACACATTAGTATTACACCCCGGCCATCTTACAATGTGTAACCCATTAGTATTACACCCCGGCCATCTTACAATGTGTAACCCTGTAGTATTACATCCCGGCCATCTTACAATGTGTAACCCATTAGTATTACACCCCGGCCATCTTACAATGTGTAACCCATTAGTATTACACCCCGGCCATCTTACAATGTGTAACCCATTAGTATTACACGCCGGCCATCTTACAATGTGTAACCCATTAGTATTACACCCCGCCATCTTACAATGTGTAACCCATTAGTATTACACCCCGGCCATCTTACAATGTGTAACCCATTAGTTTTACACCCCGGCCATCTTACAATGTGTAACCCATTAGTATTACACCCCGGCCATCTTACAATGTGTAACCCATTAGTATTACACCCCGGCCATCTTACAATGTGTAACCCATTAGTATTACACCCCGGCCATCTTACAATGTGTAACCCATTAGTATTACACCCCGGCCATCTTACAATGTGTAACCCTGTAGTATTACATCCCGGCCATCTTACAATGTGTAACCCGTTAGTATTACATCCCGGCCATCTCACAATGTGTAACCCATTAGTATTACTCCCCGGCCATCTTACAATGTGTAACCCTGTAGTATTACACCCCGGACATCTTACAATGTGTAACCTATTAGTATTGCACCCCGGCCATCTTACAATGTGTAACCCATTAGTATTACACCCCGGCCATTTTACAATGTGTAACACATTAGTATTACACCCCGGCCATCTTACAATGTGTAACACATTAGTATTACACCCCGGCCATCTTACAATGTGTAACCCATTAGTATTACACCCCCGCCATCTTACAATGTGTAACCCATTAGTATTACACCCCGGGCCATCTTACAATGTGTAACACATTAGTATTACACCCCGGGCCATCTTACAATGTGTAACCCATTAGTATTACACCCCGGCCATCTTACAATGTGTAACACATTAGTATTACACCCCGGCCATCTTACAATGTGTAACACATTAGTATTACACCCCGGCCATCTTACAATGTGTAACCCATTAGTATTACACCCCGGCCATCTTACAATGTGGAACCCATTAGTATTACACCCCGGCCATCTTACAATGTGTAACCCATTAGTATTACACCCCGGCCATCTTACAATGTGGAACCCATTAGTATTACACCCCGGCCATCTTACAATGTGGAACCCATTAGTATTACACCCCGGCCATCTTACTATGTGTTACCCATTAGTATTACACCCCGGCCATCTTACAATGTGTAAAACATTAGTATTACACCCCGGCCATCTTACAATGTGTAACCCTGTAGTATTACACCCCGGCCATCTCACAATGTGTAACACATTACTATTACACCCCGCCATGTTACAATGCGTAACACATTATTATTACACCCCGGCCATCTTACAATGTGTAACCCATTAGTATTACACCCCGGCCATCTTACAATGTGTAACCCATTAGTATTACACCCCGGCCATCTTACAATGTGTAACCCATTAGTATTACACCCCGGCCATCTTACAATGTGTAACCCATTAGTATTACACCCCGGCCATCTTACAATGTGTAACCCATTAGTATTACACCCCCGCCATCTTACAATGTGTAACCCATTAGTATTACACCCCCGCCATCTTACAATGTGTAACCCATTAGTATTACACCCCGGCCATCTTACAATGTGTAACCCATTAGTATTACACGCCGGCCATCTTACAATGTGTAACCCATTAGTATTATACCCCGGCCATCTTACAATGTGTAAAACCATTAGTATTACACCCCGGCCATCTTACAATGTGTAACCCATTAGTATTACAACCCGCCATCTTACAATGTGTAACACATTAGTATTACATCCCGGCCATCTTACAATGTGTAACCCATTAGTATTACACCCCGGCCATCTTACAATGTGTAACCCATTAGTATTACACCCCGGCCATCTTACAATGTGTAACCCATTAGTATTACACCCCGGCCATCTTACAATGTGTAACCCATTAGTATTACACCCCGGCCATCTTACAATGTGTAACCCATTAGTATTACACCCCGGCCATCTTACAATGTGTAACCCTGTAGTATTACACCCCGGCCATCTTACAATGTGTAACCCATTAGTATTACACGCCGGCCATCTTACAATATGTAACCCATTAGTATTACACCCCGGCCATCTTACAATGTGTAACCCATTAGTATTACACCCCGGACATCTTACAATGTGTAACCCATTAGTATTACATCCCGGCCATCTTACAATGTGTAACCCATTAGTATTACACCCCGGCCATCTTACAATGTGTAACCCATTAGTATTACACCCCGGACATCTTACAATGTGTAACCCATTAGTATTACACCCCGCCATCTTACAATGTGTAACCCATTATTATTACACCCCGCCATCTTACAATGTGTAAGCCATTATTATTACACCCCGGCCATCTTACAATGTGTAACCCATTAGTATTACACCCCGGCCATCTTACAATGTGTAACACATTAGTATTACACCCCGGCCATCTTACAATGTGTAACCCATTAGTATTACACCCCGGCCATCTTACAATGTGTAACCCTGTAGTATTACATCCCGGCCATCTTACAATGTGTAACCCATTAGTATTACACCCCGGCCATCTTACAATGTGTAACCCATTAGTATTACACCCCGGCCATCTTACAATGTGTAACCCATTAGTATTACACCCCGGCCATCTTACAATGTGTAACCCATTAGTATTACACCCCGCCATCTTACAATGTGTAACCCATTAGTATTACACCCCGGCCATCTTACAATGTGTAACCCATTAGTTTTACACCCCGGCCATCTTACAATGTGTAACCCATTAGTATTACACCCCGGCCATCTTACAATGTGTAACCCATTAGTATTACACCCCGGCCATCTTACAATGTGTAACCCATTAGTATTACACCCCGGCCATCTTACAATGTGTAACCCATTAGTATTACACCCCGGCCATCTTACAATGTGTTAAACCATTAGTAATTAATGATTATTATTTTGCTTGAAAGTCTTGTATTTCTTTCCAGAATATTTGTTCAGATTTGTTATCCTATGAAATATGGCGGCAGGCAATGTCTCTAAAAGCCCTTTCTTCACAATCAAAATCAGTACAGACAAAAATATTAATTTGAATAATAAACATATTTCATTATTTATTATTTTGACAATCAACCACAATAATGAAATAATAGTTATCGTGACAGGTACAACAGTATTTGTGTTTGATATATTAGTACCAACGCAGATGAGCTTAAACTATTTTGTTTTTGATGTCCCTAATGGGTGTCATGATGTTTGTATATTTGACACATAATGGCAGTAATATGCAAATGATGTTTGTCTAGATTATGTCTGATTTATACATATTGTTTGTAGAAAAAAAATAGCCAGAAATACACATATATACAAAGTCTTTATATATATCGTCATTTGTGTTGCTAAGATATCTATCAAGTTATTAGCACAATGTATCATATACACTATGTGTTGGTGATCCGAAGATATAGATTTGAATTTCTTGTCGTAGTTGTACCGAGAGAAATATATATAATATATGTACAATTCGTATCCATGTATGTAAATACATTGCGATCCAGGTATTCATATCATCTTATAGACGACTTCCACAATGATCATGTCAGGGTATAGGGCCTACCATCACTGCGCCATTGAAACGTTCTTTTTTAAGAACGCCGATGTGGCGCAGCGGTACAGGCTGCCGGTATTTCTGGCTAGGCGATTGGGTGCCGTAGATCGTGAGTTCGAGGCCTGGTCAGGGCACGAGTCAAAAAGTTGTCTTCCTTCGTCATTTGTGTTGCTAAGTTATAAAGTCTTGATTTATAGTTATATAAATATATTTAAATATAAGACTATACTTGTCCCTGTGGACTATGTATACATATAGGCCTATGTACCATAGATTTTAGTCAAGGCAGGAGAAATTTCGTTAACTAGAACTTTTAAATGTTTTATTTGATTAATTAAATAACTTCATTATATTTTAAAAGTCTATACCGTTTTAGAGTTATGAAGCTATAATTCAATCCTGCTTATAACAAGCATTTTTATGGCCCTTGGAAATTATGTTATCAGCCCAAAACGTAAAAAAAAACATGAGGTCACTGTTAAAGTGGCGTAATTATTTCTGAGAAAATAGTTCATCAATAGATAAAGTAGATTTCCACAGGGATCGTGTATAGTAAATTAGATTATAAGGATTAACATGGATACGATTTTTGATGTTATGGAGCTATTAAGATAACACAAAAAAACGGAGTGTACTCTCATCATCCGTTTTAGAGTTATACATCTATGATCGCGACAGCTGGTGCACGTGGACTGCACGTGAAAATTGTTTACACTTTCTTCAGGCTCAATTTTCGGTGGATTAAAACGTTATTACTCGGCTGTCTCCGATCAAAACAACAAATATCAGCTGACACAACATCGAGTGTTTATCGATGAAAAAGTGAAGCTTACAATCTTTGTCAAATTTTCACAAACAGTGGTAAGGACGAAATCTCAAGTTTAGTTGCTACTAGAGATTAATTGTAGGAGTTTTACGTACGCTCACTTTGGCTTGTAGTCTAGTCACCCTATGATTAATTCCAAACTAATTGCAACGGAAACAATTGATGCTGTAACAAACTTCCTTCACGCATAGTTAAGATATATGGTTTACTTGCTAGAAAGCACATTCGATGTTCCAAGCATGTTGTAAAGCAAGCCTATTTGCCACCATTGGACAATGTCCATACTTATTCGTGTGTAGTCTTCCATAGATGTTATCAATCCTAGTCGCCTACCGACTAACAACTATATGACTGTCCGTCACAGTGTTGATAATTGCTTTATGTAATCTTGAATAGTTATTTTCGCTAAAGAACATTTTGTAAAACTGATAGTGTTTTCGCGGTTGATAAATTCGGAAACAAGGGGGATAACTCAAACAATGGCCGGCCAACATTGCTACATTGTACGTGTAACACGTGTAGGAAACAGATTCCGAGATAACACACAATGTACCACCAGTAATACTAAGTTAACAAACACATTTTCCATTAGTATTATTAATAATTAAGCGTTTGAGTACAATAAATTACCCGGAAATGAAATCCCACTGTCGATGTTGACCATGAAACTGAAGATTGTGACCGTATGATGATGAATAACAAGGAACTAGTTTGGACTTTGGAAGGATTCGTATTTTACAGACATACGAAGCTTATCAATCGAGAACAGTCGTGGGCACTTCTCGTTAACGACAAAATGGACAAGACAGAAACAAAAATGTATCAGTATAACAATTTTTGTTTTTGGTATATAGACAATTAAACTGGCGCGAGACTTTCTTTTATTACATTTTTACCAGTGAAATAGCGAAAAGTATTCATATTATAAAAGTGATATTTTTTTCGGGTTGAGATTCCCCTGCCTCGCTCCCAAGGGGATGAAAGATTCTATTAATCTTATAGAGCAAGTCCCTGGTTCTTTGCCACATACGATCATGAAGTGGAATAGAGCAGGCCAATTTTTCCTCCAGCGTTAACATTTTAAAACTTACTCGCATATTGATAAGCACGGTTTATATTTCTATATTCAGGTGTTTGTTCAGCATCCGTCCATTATAATACAGAGATGATGTAATATGTCTTGTGCGGATTTCATGGTACAATGTGGACGAAAATAAAACCCGTCTCTATGGAATGTAGCTAACGGACAATGTGGGTAGTAGCGAATTATTACAAAAAATAAAAAAGCGAAAAAATAGACAGAATCAAAGGCAAATGAAAGAATTTGTAGACAGCTTCAAGTACCTCATACCAATATATCATCATCTTTTATCGTGTACGAAACTTCCACTTAAAATTCACAAACTGTATTTATATAACCATTCATCATACCGTTAACTTGCTGAACGGACAAGGCACACCACCACTCGCGCGCTAAGTAGACCTTGTTTTGTACATCTGTAAGCCTTCCAATGCTGGCTCTGCTAGGGTCAACCCGTTCGATATGTTGAGCCACGCGGGGGTGGCAATTAGATATCAGACTACCCGTAATATATGTGCTTGTGTTTTATTTTTTTTTTCACGTGGGTGGCAAAATGTCTTTGTAATTGCTTATCGGTAATGAAAAAATAAACGAATAAATAAAATAAAACGGTGTAAAAAAGGACAGGATGGTATTTGGACGTCAAATACGTGTTGAAAATATAACATTTATCACAATGAATTTTATCAATTTTTCAACAGAATGTTTAATATTGCATACTATTAATTATCATCGATCGACACCATTGTTCTTTTTAAGGTAGTGATGAAGAATCCCAAGCATACATATCGAGAATTAATTAGTCATAACATATACTTTAAACATCATGTCTCTACTACCTAAATGTTCTCCGGAGAAAAAGAACGCATTCTCCATTTATCAAACGTTTGGCTTCCACGCATTTTGCACAACCTAGTTCAAAATATTTATCTATCATACAATTATATTCTTATGATTTGAAACAAAATATTTATACTGTTTTTAAATGCATTCACATGGAACATTGTGTCGTTAGCCTAGGCAACTACGAACTGTAATAAAAACACCGTACAGCCAAAGTGCGATCGTAGTAGTGATACCGTAGTGGTACCGGGATATAGTGCCCTGTTGTGGTGATCTGTAGTGGTACCCGATATAGTGCCCTGTTGTGGTGGTCCGTAGTGGTACCGGATATAGTGCCCTGTTGTGGTTATCTGTAGTGGTACCCGATATAGTGCCCTGTTGTGGTGGTCCGTAGTGGTACCGGATATAGTGCCCTGTTGTGGTGATCCGTAGTGGTACCGGGATATAGTGTCCTGTTGTGGTGATCTGTAGTGGTACCGGGATATAGTGTCCTGTTGTGGTGATCTGTAGTGGTACCCGATATAGTGCCCTGTTGTGGTGGTCCGTAGTGGTACCGGATATAGTGCCCTGTTGTGGTGATCCGTAGTGGTACCGGGATATAGTGTCCTGTTGTGGTGATCTGTAGTGGTACCGGATATAGTGCCCTGTTGTGTGTGTCCGTAGTGGTACCGGATATAGTGCCCAGTTGTGGTGATCCGTAGTGGTATCGGGATATAGTCCCCTGTTGCGGGGATCTGTAGTGGTACCGGGATAAAGTGCCTTGTTGTGGTGATCTGTAGTGGTACCGAATATAGTGCCCTGTTGTGGTGATCCGTAGTGGTACCGGATATAGTGCCCTGTTGTGGTGATCCGTAGTGGTAACGGGATATAGTGCCCTGTTGTGGTGATCCGTAGTGGTACCGGATATAGTGCCCTGTTGTGGTGATCCGTAGTGGTAACGGGATATAGTGCCCTGTTGTGTGTGTCCGTAGTGGTACCGGATATAGTGTCCTGTTGTGGTGATCTGTAGTGGTACCGAATATAGTGCCCTGTTGTGGTGATCCGTAGTGGTACCGTATATAGTGCCCTGTTTTGGTGATCCGTAGTGGTAACGGATATAGTGCCCTGTTGTGGTGATCCGTAGTGGCACCGGATATAGTGCCCTGTTGTGGTGATCCGTAGTGGTACCGGATATAGTGCCCTGTTGTGGTGATATGTAGTGGTATCGGGATATAGTGCCCTGTTGTGGTGATCCGTAGTGGTACCGGATATAGTGCCCTGTTGTGTGTGTGTCCGTAGTCGTACCGGATATAGTGCCCTGTTGTGTGTGTCCGTAGTGGTACCGGATATAGTGCCCTGTTGTGGTGATCTGTAGTGGTACCCGATATAGTGCCCTGTTGTGGTGGTCCGTAGTGGTACCGGATATAGTGCCCTGTTGTGGTGATCCGTAGTGGTACCGGGATATAGTGTCCTGTTGTGGTGATCTGTAGTGGTACCGGGATATAGTGTCCTGTTGTGGTGATCTGTAGTGGTACCCGATATAGTGCCCTGTTGTGGTGGTCCGTAGTGGTACCGGATATAGTGCCCTGTTGTGGTGATCCGTAGTGGTACCGGGATATAGTGTCCTGTTGTGGTGATCTGTAGTGGTACCGGATATAGTGCCCTGTTGTGTGTGTCCGTAGTGGTACCGGATATAGTGCCCAGTTGTGGTGATCCGTAGTGGTATCGGGATATAGTCCCCTGTTGCGGGGATCTGTAGTGGTACCGGGATAAAGTGCCCTGTTGTGGTGATCCGTAGTGGTACCGGATATAGTGCCCTGTTTTGGTGATCCGTAGTGGTACCGGATATAGTGCCCTGTTGTGGTGATCCGTAGTGGTACCGGATATAGTGCCCTGTTTTGGTGATCCGTAGTGGTACCGGATAAAGTGCCCTGTTGTGGTGATCCGTAGTGGTATCGGATATAGTGCCTTGTTATGGTGATCCGTAGTGGTACCGGATATAGTGCCCTGTTGTGGTTATCTGTAGTGGTACCGAATATAGTGCCCTGTTTTGATGATCCGTAGTGGTACCGGATATAGTGCCCTGATCTGGTGATCGGTGGTGGTACCGGATATATTGCCTTGTTGTGGTGATCCGTAGTGGTACCGGATATAATGCCCTGTTTTGATGATCCGTAGTGGTACCGGATATAGTGCCCTGATCTGGTGATCGGTGGTGGTACCGAATATAGTGCCCTGTTGTGGTGATCTGAAGTGGTACCGAATATAGTGCCCTGTTTTGATGATCCGTAGTGGTACCGGATATAGTGCCCTGTTTTGGTGATCCGTAGTTGTACCGGTTATAGTGCCCTGTTGTGGTGATCTGTAGTGGTACCGAATATAGTGCCCTGTTTTGATGATCCGTAGTGGTTCCGGATATAGTGCCCTGTTTTGGTGATCCGTAGTTGTAACGGATATAGTGCCCTGTTTTGATGATCCGTAGTGGTACCGGATATAGTGCCCTGATCTGGTGATCGGTGGTGGTACCGGATATATTGCCTTGTTGTGGTGATCCGTAGTGGTACCGGGATATAGTGCCCTGTTGTGGTGATCCGTAGTGGTACCGGATATAGTGCCCTGTTGTGGTGATCCGTAGTGGTACCGGATATAGTGCCCTGTTGTAGTGATCCGTAGTGGTACCGGATATAGTGCCCTGTTGTGGTGATCAATAGTGGTACCGGATATAGTGTGTTGTGGTGATCCGTAGTGGTACCGGATATAGTGTCCTGTTGTGGTGATCCGTAGTGGTACCGGATATAGTGCCCTGTTGTGGTGATCCGTAGTACCGGGTGCTCTGTTGTAAAATCGAGCAGGTTGTTTAAGGTTTTAATGTTTAATTAGGAGCACAAATAAAATGATGATCGATGCTGATGGAGGGCATTATCGCAGATTAAATTTAATCCGCACAACGTGATCCAGATAACGGGTTTTATACAGCTCCCTGATCGATCAAGTGGAGAGACACGAGGACTCGATCTTTTTTTATTTGAACTTGTTTGAAGGGTCCTTCCTGGTTGATCGTTGATAGTGTAGTAATTTGATGGAGGGTATTTGTCATCTCTAATTCTCGCTCGACACGTGAAGTATGGCTATTTGATAAACGATTTTAGATGTATAGCGATTGTCCGATATGGAACTAATGTAGACTTATAAAATATTCAGTGATTGGAAATATATCATATCAGTATAAAATTTGGTCGGGAGAGATTTCTTGTTTGTGAAGATATGTACGTTTGGTATCAGTATATAACTTGGTTTGAGGAGATGTCTTTATTTTCTTGTATGTGAAGAAATATACGTTTGGTATCAATATAAAACTTGGTCGGGGGAGAGGTCTTGTATGTGAAGACATGTACGTTTGGTATCAGTATAAATTTGGTCGGGGGAGAGGTCTTGTATGTGAAGATATGTACGTTTGGTATCAGTATAAATTTGGTCGGGGGAGAGGTCTTGTATGTGAAGATATGTACGTTTGGTATCAATATAAAACTTGGTCGGAGAGAGGTCTTGTATGTGAAGATATGTACGTTTGGTATCAGTATAAATTTGGTCGGGGGGAGAGGTCTTGTTTGTGAAGATATGCACGTTTGGTATCAATATAAAACTTGGTCGGAGAGAGGTCTTGTATGTGAAGATATGTACGTTTGGTATCAGTATAAACTTGGTCGGGGGAGGTGTCTTGTATGTGAAGACATGTACGTTTTGTTCTAATATCAACGTGAATGTAGTTTCAGCGTTATATAAAACGTAACAACAACTTTTATCTTGATACCTTGAAACATACATACTTAAAGTTGACAGTGACCTTGACTATGACATTGAAATATACCCATATTTGACCTTTGTATAAAGTTTGGCCAAAATCCAGAGTTAAGTTACTATATTTTCTATTTGTAACAACCGTGACCTTGGCCGTGACCTTAGTCTTGACCTTGGCCTTGACCTGGCCTTGGCCTTGACTTTGGAGCCCTGAAACACAACTTCGAATATTACGCGAGAAACACGTTTTTTATGCTGAAAGTTGTGGGTAAATATTATCCGTTCAATAATAATGAGTTGTGGCGGGAAACAATCTCAATATCAATATCTCCTTAATTATGATAAAGAGAGTGCAACGTGGTCGGGTCTACCGGTCTGATAGACTTCAACTCCCTTCAGTAAATAAGGGTATTCAAAAGGTCCTGGTTAACGGACCACAACTCTTGGTACCAGAATTCAACTCCTGGTTAGCGGAGTTAATCTTCTGCCTCTGGTAGTCAAGGCTCTTACCGATTCATATATTATTGCACCACTCAGTGACAGTTACAACAAAGGCCAGAATAAACAGTTCAATAATGTATTTATTAACATACAGATAATTATATGCTGACTGTAAACACCACAGACCAACATGAATGATAGTAATAAATGGATACAATGAATTATCGTTCACTCAATGAATAGTCTCCCAAACTCACTTCTATAGATATGTCACATTACTCAGATTAAATATATTTCAGTATAAACTTGAATTCACTTATGTAACACATTCAATAATACCGCTTTACACTTGTAAAACCACTAAGTCACTACGATAGTAAACGTAAACAAATGTGCGTAAAATTGACCTAGGTAATGTAATGACGTAAATCAGGGGAATCCCTGTTAAATATAGTTCTACCTTATATGACAGACGATAGGAATTGTTCCCTAGGAAAAATAGAGAGTGAGTCACGCTCGAACCTGGTTAGCGGTTCTGAACCTTAAATAAACCTACCGATCTCTCTGGCTGCTGAGACGTGACCGATGTTTTGAGTCTGGAAGTCCCGAAATCGGGATCATGTCCCGCGAATAAATTCAGGTGTCGGGACAATTATTTGATTGGTTAATTATATAAATGACAACTTCCGGTCGCAGACATGCGCACAAGCAACGCACCGGAGAGCAGCATGTTGACAACAATCTACATCGAGATAAATTACAGAAAACTATGAACCGTGCCGATAAATGACGAATTATAAAGGTAACATATGTATGGATAGATAGAATAGGATCTAATAGATCAGGGAATAACGCAGATTCCCGCTGACAATTATTCTTCAAAGTAGAATGATGATAATTTCCCTCTCGTACAACACTCGGCATGTTCACCACAAGCAGACAACTTTCTTCAAACACTCTCTGATTCCATACGATATGTTAAACGCCAACAACGATCTTTCTCACACACATACCTAGCAATTGTGTGAACCGGGGAACGTTACAAGAGTAAAAACAAAGTTAACTAATTGCTTGATTCATTTATTCATCTTGAGAGTCGTTTCCCTGAAAACTGGACATTTGTTGTTCACGTGAATTTCAGAAGTTATGTGTCTGACAAGATAAGATGAACAGCTATAAGAGGAACGGGTTTTAACCAATAACTAGACTGTGTTCCCTTTATTTCAAGGAAATAATTATAAACATTTAATTAATGCTTTTTGTTACTTTTCTAAATGAAATTTGGAAATAATTTGTTTGATAAATTACATATCTTTGTTTTAATATAAAGTGCAATCAGTATTTCTGTGCAAATATTAGTTCCACCAACTGAATTATAAATGTAGATAATATTTCAATATTTCACACGCCATGGGTAGGATTGCGGGTTTATTTTGGTAGTATATGGTATTTCAGACTGCCGCGACAATATACAACGAATGGTGCATGCCGATTCTTTGGCCTTTAATGCGGTTTTTTTTCCATATGCACAAAGCATGCATGTACAATTATATGTAGCTTGAGCTGTTGAATATGTTTCATGAAATGAAACGTCAATGCTATTTTAAATAAAAACTTGAAACCGTAGATCTCGCGGTGAACTAGATAACTGACAAACTAGCGAGGGCTCCGCAATGTACCTGTCTCTAAACCTGAACTTAACCAAAGTCTTAAATTGATATTAAATTATTACTTACATGCTGCAAATATACAAATAACAACATTTAAACCTTTTACCATCTTTTAATTTAACGGCTGACCACCTAATTCAAATAGCGACCTTGACCATAGGAACTTTTTCAACCCCTATTGCACACCTATACAATTGTATATCACCGTGTGTGGTCATGTGATATATAATCAGAACGTCACTACGGATTTGGGCACATAACACCTTGTTTGATTTCATGTAATTTTGCTTCATTATATAATAACACAGTATTAACCAGATTACGAAATGTTAAAGTTGTCCTTTGATATTTTACCAAAAACCGATTCTGATCAACTTTGCTTTACAATGTCATAACAAAATGTTAACCAGTTAAGAGATGTTAATGCGACCTTGAACTTTGACTCAATGACCTTGAGCTTTAGTAAGTTGATACTTTGTCTGATTGTGACTAACTTGACTTCTTTTTGTATTGTGACCAACTGTGCCTCATAATGTCATAACAAAATGTTTACCAGTTAAGAGCAAATAAATGAATTGTTTAATGTTAAAATCCAAGATGGCTGATTAGCAGCCATTTTGAATCCGGTCGGCCCGAAAAATTAACAAGCAGACCTAGGATGCATGAAAAATCATCTTGTAAAATTTTGAAAACATACTCCATTTACTTGGATCAATATCGATACTGTGCCATAATGACACATTTCGTAAACGCAGCATTGCAGTTAATGTTTTCAAATCAATGTCATTTTCAATAACACTTTAAAAAAAAAGACACCATATTATATAATTGTATCATCAAAGCACGTGCTATGAGGTGACGGAAAGGGAATGCCAAATTGTATTTCTGGTTTTTGGACCGAAATTCTCAAGTAAGTGGGAAAATGCGTATTTTATAGAGCATTACTATAAAATTTGTCGTGACATATTTTTTTGTTTTGTTCTGTAGTGTTGGTTTTTTTATTCGTATTTCGTACTAAATATTCTGTTGTAAAATGTACAGGATATTATAGTATATTAGTGATTAATATATATATATATACTATGTGTACCTATAATTGTAGATTTTGAAGGTGTAAATTTCACTAATTGAAATGTGTACTGAGAGACCGATGTGAACACGTCATCCAACCATAATTCGGTAAAATAAATTCCGATATGCATTTTACACAAAGTAATGCGTGGCATTTATAGTCAGTGCAAGTCCCAAATATCTCTATTTCCTCCCCAAAGCGTCACAGTGTTATGTATTGGTTGACCATAATCGCTGATTATGAGTTAAAGATTGTCAATTTATGTTTACTGAATGATTAAAACAAAACGTCGGGGATTAAACATGGTCGTATATAATATCCAACACCAGATATCTTAACGATAGCATGCATTTTAGCTAGGCGTGTTCATGTACGTGCGAGAAGGGCAGAGTATACACCGCATAACACGTGGGCACGTGCATAGCTCCTTCGTCAGTGTCAGCTACAAACTATTGACACTCCATGAACTGGACACGGATAAGTCCTAGGTGGTATTGTGTAACTGATTTAGTGGCTAGAAAGTTGTAAGAAAAGCGCATTACCAAGTTCGTCAGCGGATTGTCTGTGAGTAAACGCCGTGAGCCTACCCACTCCAGAAACAGTCTTCACTTGCGCACGCGGTGACAAAATTCGTTGGTTACTTAAAGATATCTCATAATCCACAAACCACCATCAAACTGGCCATTACCAGCTAGTATATGTGTCCATTTTTGCCCATTTCGCAATCGAATGTTCACTTCTATTAAATCAAGGTTGATTTAAAGCTTCAAGCGATCAGAAAGGATAGCGCGCGCCATTTATCATCAAAGGAGACCATGTTTCAATTTGACCGAACACATTATGTCGTGTTTTGATTAAACATGGATAACATTTTATGCAATTTGTTTGAAATTGCTGAAACAATGAAATAAAACAAAGTCACAAGTTAACCGACTCCCCAAACGTGATAGACCAGGAAGGATTGGTATCAAAGTGAAGAAGATATCAAAGAACCAAAAATGCACGTCATTTAACAGCCTATTAGATTCCAACTGTTTGAAACGGAACTGGAAATCATTTCCGCACAAGAACTCTAAATAAACTAATAAATATTTGTATTTAAAAACGAGAAAAATTGCGTTTTACAGATGGTGATGTCAAAAGTAGTTGTTTCCTCACAAAATGTGTCACAGAGGATACAGCTTCGTAAACAATCGGAAAAATATATGATTCATTTTAACTTTTAAACACCTAAAACACTCTCTATTATCTAAACATAAAAACCATACAAAGACAGTATCCAAACAGAATGACCGCTGTGATTATCTGTTTCCGGGACTGGCTATTCGTCAAGGTATACACTCATCGATAGCTAATGGATGACTGCATGACATCCATTTGAGCATGCCAAGATTAGATTGTCCAACATAACTGAAGCCAGCTATCCGTAAATCATCAATTTATCACAAGCCCATGTCATATCGATCTCAAATCGTCCGCAATCTTAGTTGAAAAAAACCCCAACATGTCTTTAAATTTTGCAGCAATGTTATTTTTGAATTTGTATTGCGTAATTGGTTTGGGTTGGGAATCACAGTCTTTCATTCCCAGAAGACAAAATAGGCAAAATATTGAACCATTTTCCAAGTGTAACAACCAGCAGCTTATCAAGAGCTGACAGGTTATTCTCACATAGCAATTTATCATTACTTCACAAAACAATGATCTAACATCATTCTGTGTTAAACGAATCTTCGCGTTTCCAGATTTGATGCTCGCAATTGGTCATAATAACGGAAGTAGCCCAGAGAGGACCGAAACGCATCACGATCCGATAGCCATTCCTCACGTGCTAGCTATTGAGAGTAGCCAACGAAACAGGCGTCGTAATAGTCTTTTATGTAGATCATCGTTCCCGATTGCTTTTCCCAAAATTACCCATTAAATGTTTGAAATACTCTGACTACAGATAAGCATCTATAACTTTTGTTCATCGCTTATTTTCTCGTTGATTACTTTGTATTTATATTATGTTAAGTAGTATCATAACTTGTACGGAAATACTGCGTCATAGGTTACCGTCTTCATACATGTGGAATTTGTAGTGCGCTGGTAGACTTTTTACTCAAGGGATGGACGTTATTGGTGGGAATAATACTGAAATATGAAACAAAACAATCACAATTTAATACCGCAAAAGATGAAATCAGGTATCATATAAACCGATATTTATTTCGTATAAAACTTAATGATTGCATTTAATCTCCAATAGGAGGAACGAGATTGTCTATATCAATCGCTATTCTCAAAAACAAAAACAGTAAATGGATCCAGTTCTTCTGCTCATACTTCAGTTGGTGATCTACATAGGCGATAGGGGACAACATGTACTTTCGTTTCCTCGGGCTTGAACATCCGCCGCTGAAAAAAGTTCTTAAATGTAAAAGTAAGCTTAGTCTATTTATCAAAATGGCGAAATGAGTTACAAATATATCAACTTATATTAATCATTCTTGCTGACCTTTGGGGGCCGCGGTGGCCGAGTGGTTAAGGTGTCCCGACACTTTATCACTAGCCCTCCACCTCTCGGTTGCGAGTTCGAAACCTACGTGGGACAGCTGCCAGGTACTGACCGTAGGCCGGTGGTTTTCTCCGGGTACTCCGGCTTTCCTCCACCTCCAAAACCTGGCACGTCCTTAAATGACCCTGGCTGTTAATAGGACGTTAAAAAAACAAACCAAACCAAACCAACTTGTGGACCTGGGTGGAAGTGCGCGAGGAGTTATGCTGTGGGTGGAAATCGGAGTACTGAACAAAAACCCACGTGGTCGGGCAGGAGACCCCGTACCTTTTCACGTGTCTTCCATTAAAGCCCCGGCCGCCTAGGTAAAATACATGCATGTAACCACTACGCCACCCGACCACCCACCAATGTATCTTCTATTAGAATATTATACCGTTCGACTCAGTATACTGACACGTCTAATATACGCTTTCTTTCTCTTGCTACGAGAGATTTATTTTCCAAGAAAGAACAAGCACGATACAAACGCATGCTATAGGGAATTGTTCTTAATCATAATGTCGTTAAAATAAGACGAAGATGAAATATATCGAGGGTAAAATTTGATGTCACTACCCTTGTTCTTATTTCCATAACGTGACATTCTTAGATTTGATTAAGGTTTACAAAGCTGATGTCGTTAACTGTCGTTTGTCTACCAGAACTTGAAGTATTGTGTAAATCTGTCAATATTTCGCCTCGTTTTATGTGTTCTGTATGAGAAGTACTATTTTGATCGCACTGTGGTAATCTGTTTTATTCAGCCACGTATTGCGTGTGGGTATATATAATAAGACTTGGCTGTAAAACTGATAATTACGTATTGAGAATCGGATGTGTAAGCAGTAGGATACCAAGGATTACATTACATTTACTTTAGAATGAATAAACACGATACATATATCTATTTTAATCGTTGCCAGACAATTGAAAATGAAATCTACACGAAGCTGCCTCTCATCAATTTTGCCGTACTTTAAAGCAATTGATATGACATTTGTCTACAACGGATTGCTGAATAGCAACCGATACTACCACGCGCTAATCATGTTTCCTTAGAAAAATATACATCGAAAGAAACAAGACACCTAGACAAAATGTCTTTTGCAATTCTCTTTACAATTACCGTCATGAAAATAACATACCCTGGTAGACGGAACGACTTCGTATAATGAAAACAAAAGATCACATTGAACATATGAAACAACCTCTGAAAAAGTTAAAAACCGGTTTGCTGATACATGTATATTGCTCGACTGTTTTCGTCTGATACACCGACAATACATTACCATTTCAAAATTTTCTCACAATCTGAATCTGTTTTATTAGAAATTTCTTTTGCTGTGAATATTTTGATAACAATTAAAATCAAAATAGAATAGTTGTTTATGCATACATTTACATGTCTCTGTCTATACATGTTAGCAGTAGAGTCGTCGTTATGATAATGTTAAGTGTACTGCGCCCTCCGTAGATTTGTAACAGCTTCGTCAGGGTAGAAAAAAATTAACGTTTTCGTTCTACTTGATATTTAAAATGATATGGATCTAAAAAAAAAAACAATGTTCACCCTAAGAAGCTCCATTTTTATGAAGGTACAGACGACTTCACTACACATTTTGGTATCACTGGCACGGAGCATCGGCATAATGAATATAATGGGTTTGGCGACAGACATCTTTAAATGTTGGCAAACATAGAATTCAAATGACTTTATCGATACATTGCATCTTTTAATATGTTTTGCGTTTCTGCGAGAATAACAATCTTACACCATGTAACTGAATTACAGGTTGTGATATATAACATTTAAAAACGCACTTTATAAAGAGGAAGAAATTACTGTTCCGTTATTGTTTAACCAAATGAATGTATTGAAAAGAGAGGTCTATAAACGAAACATATTTATGAAATGAAACACGTTCAAATACGCTAAACCGGAAGTCGCTATTATACATGTGATGATGGCAACTTCCGGCAGTGCTGGTTCCATTTCTGTCCTTCGGGTTAGGATAATTGAGGATCAGAAAAGTAAACAGTACCATGATGTTTGTAATTACTATGTCTCGGCACGCGAAAAACATGAAGTAAATTGTAAAAACAGACGGAACAAAAACGATAAACTCCCAAGATAATAGTGACGGTCGTCATCGCCAGGGTAACCGATACACGTGTGGGAAAATCATCACAGGGATCGCTGCCAGAATTAATGATATCCACTTTTAAGTACAAATATATATATTTGAGAACCGTAAACCGACGGAGACTCATCTTGTGAAAATTGGTTTCCCGTTCTCCATTGTTATAACCAAGATGTATATTCGATTTTGTGTCTAGAGCTCTCGCCGTCAACGAGATTTGGTTGGTGAGAGTACGTAGACATGACAACATTCTGGTGTAGATGATTACATCTGCAGGTAGATCGTCAGATACGGTCGACAGACCGGCGGTTGGAATCATTGAAGACGCGGATTAGATCAGGGTTAACCATACGCTTAGTTTCTCTGTATATTTAATTGAGATTGTGATATACAGTGCGGATTTAATGAGTCGAGTAATTTGTACTTCCTGGCCCACTGTGTTACCTCACACACCAACACACACACCCTCACACACACCCTAGCTATAGCATGTAGCGGACAGTACATTGATATCCTCTAAATTCAGATGAAGGTGGAAGAGGCTTATAACAGAATTTTACAAAAACTGATACTTTTGCCGCGTAAGAATGCAAAATGCTAAATAAATTCATCTAGTTGGAGTGATTAAAAATAGGATATATTTATGAGAAATGATTGATTAGCGGAATAAGCAGATTTCTTGAATATTTTCTTTTTCGTACTTGTTATGTAATTTTCCCAAACTCAACAATGTTAGAAATCTCCGTTAACATTAGCAGGAGAAAAATGCACTGTAAAAGTGTGTTTTTTTTCTCTCTCAGAAATAATGGCTTTTGAAGTGATTTGTGTACATATTTTAATGTAATAACTATCATAGAGATAAACAGGTGCTACAACTATTACCGATTAAACGCTATGCTTATCACTCTTCTCTAATGGTCATAGATCAATGGTTCAAATCAAAATTGTCCACAGAGACTAAATATTAAAACTCGCACACACAGGAAATTTAACTAACAATACAATGACATATGTTAATCACGGCTGTATCGATGATGGAGTCTCCTCGGGGCCGTACAGGTAATGAGGCGATATCGATTTCTTGTTTGGTTAACGATATCACTGATTACACTGCCGAGTCGTCGTCATTTGTTGCGACTTTTGAGTGATGTCTTCTAATTAATGCCAAATTATGTGTCTGACGTGTTTCTTGTTTACCAAATCAACATATTGTCCTTGGGCCTTACAGACCAACACACAGTCCGAGAACCGTTCTTTTACAGATGATTGAGTCGGCGCTACGGATAACTCAAACAAGTGTCTACACAATCCTAATTTAACTCGGACAAGTGTCTACACAATCCTAATTTAACTCAAACAAGTCTCTACACAATCCTAATTTAACTCAGACAAGTGTCTACACAATCCTAATTTAACTCGGACAAGTGTCTACACAATCCTAATTTAACTCAAACAAGTGTCTACACAATCCTAATTTAACTCAAACAAGTCTCTACACAATCCTAATTTAACTCAGACAAGTGTCTACACAATCCTATTTAACTCAGACAAGTGTCTTTACAATCCTAATTTAACTCAGACAAGTGTCTACACAATCCTAATTTAACTCAGACAAGTGTCTACACAATCCTATTTAACTCAGACAAGTGTCTACACAATCCTAATTTAACTCAGACAAGTGTCTACACAATCCTAATTTAACTCAGACAAGTGTCTACACAATCCTAATTTAACTCAGACAAGTGTCTACACAATCCTATTTAACTCAGACAAGTGTCTACACAATCCTAATTTAACTCAGACAAGTGTCTACACAATCCTAATTTAACTCAGACAAGTGTCTACACAATCCTAATTTAACTCAAACAAGTGTCTACACAATCCTAATTTAACTCAGACAAGTGTCTACACAATCCTATTTAACTCAGACAAGTGTCTACACAATCCTAATTTAACTCAAACAAGTGTCTACACAATCCTAATTTAACTCAGACAAGTGTCTACACAATCCTAATTTAACTCGGCCAAGTCTCTACACAATCCTAATTTAACTCAAACAAGTGTCTACACAATCCTAATTTAACTCAGACAAGTGTCTACACAATCCTAATTTAACTCAGACAAGTGTCTTCACAATCCTAACTTAACTCGGACAAGTGTCTACACAATCCTAATTTAACTCGGCCAAGTGTCTACACAATCCTAATTTAACTCGGCCAAGTGTCTACACAATCCTAATTTAACTCAAACAAGTCTCTACACAATCCTAATTTAACTCGGCCAAGTGTCTACACGATCCTAATTTGACTCAGACAAGTGTCTTTACAATCCTAATTTAACTCAGACAAGTGTCTTTACCATCCTAATTTAACTCGGCCAAGTGTCTACACAATCCTAATTTAACTCAGACAAGTGTCTTTACCATCCTAATTTAACTCGGCCAAGTGTCTACACAATCCTAATTTAACTCAGACAAGTGTCTACACAATCCTAATTTAACTCGGACAAGTGTCTACACGATCCTAATTTAACTCGGACAAGTGTCTACACAATCCTAATTTAACTCGGCCAAGTGTCTACACAATCCTAATTTAACTCGGCCAAGTGTCTACACAATCCTAATTTAACTCGGCCAAGTGTCTACACAATCCTAATTTAACTCGGACAAGTGTCTACACAATCCTAATTTAACTCGGACAAGTCTCTACACAATCCTAATTTATCTCAGACAAGTGTCTACACAATCCTAATTTAACTCAGACAAGTGTCTACACAATCCTAATTTAACTCAGACAAGTGTCTACACAATCCTAATTTAACTCAAACAAGTGTCTACACAATCCTAATTTACCTCAGACAAGTGTCTACACAATCCTAATTTACCTCAGACAAGTGTCTACACAATCCTAATTTAACTCAAACAAGTGTCTACACAATCCTAATCTAACTCAGACAAGTGTCTACACAATCCTAATTTAACTCAGACAAGTGTCTACACAATCCTAATTTAACTCAAACAAGTGTCCACACAATCCTAATTTAAATCGTACAAGTGTCTTTACAATCATAATTTAACTCTGACAAGTGTCTACACAATCCTAATTTAACTCAAACAAGTGTCCACACAATCCTAATTTAAATCGTACAAGTGTCTTTACAATCATAATCTAACTCTGACAAGTGTCTACACAATCCTAATTTAACTCGGACAAGTGTCTACACAATCCTAATTTAACTCAGACAAGTCTCTACACAATCCTAATTTATCTCAGACAAGTGTCTACACAATCCTAATTTACCTCAGACAAGTGTCTACACAATCCTAATTTAACTCAGACAAGTGTCTACACAATCCTAATTTAACTCAGACAAGTGTCTACACAATCCTAATTTAACTCAGACAAGTGTCTACACAATCCTAATTTAACTCAGACAAGTGTCTACACAATCCTAATTTAACTCAAGGACAAGTGTTACACAATCCTAATTTAACTCAAACAAGGTCTACACGATCCTAATTTTAAACTCAAACAAGTGTCTACACAATCCTTATTTAACTCAAAACAAGTGTCTCTAAACATCCTAATTTAACTCAGACAAGTTGTCTAAACATCCTAATTTAAACCAAGACACGGTCGATACAATCCTAATTTAACTCAACAAGTGTCTACCAATCCTAATGTAACCCAGACAATGTCTACACAATCCTAATTTAACTCGGACAAGTGTCTACACATCCTAATTGACCCGACAAGTGTCTACACAATCCTAATTTAAACTCAGACAAGTGTCTACACAATTCCTAATTTAACTAGGACAAGTGTCTACACCATCATAATTTAACTCAGGAACAAGTGTCTACACAAAATCCTAAATTAACTCAGACAAGTGTCTTTACAATCTAATTTAACTCTAATTTAACTCAGACAAGTGTCTACACAATCCTAATTTAACTCGGACAAGTGTCTACACAATCCTAATTTAACTCATACAAGTGTCTTTACCATCCTAATTTAACTCAGACAAGTGTCTACACAATCCTAATTTACCTCAGACAAGTGTCTACACAATCCTAATTTAACTCAAACAAGTCTCTACACAATCCTAATTTAACTCGGACAAGTGTCTACACAATCCTAATTTAACTCGGCCAAGTGTCTACACAATCCTAATTTAACTCAGACAAGTGTCTACACAATCCTAATTTATCTCGGACAAGTGTCTCCACAATCCTAATTTAACTCAGACAAGTGTCTTTACAATCCTAATTTAACTCAGATAAGTGTCTTTACAATCCTAATGAAACTCGAACGAGTGATATGGTCAAGATTTGGTTCAGTCAAAAGTGTCAAAGGTCATCTTAATACCAAATCCAGTGATATTTACATGCTTATAAATCACTTCTTTGGTGCAACTTCACAGAAGAAACTTGATCGATTGTTAGTATATAGTAAAATCAGTTTTTTAAAGCAATGTTCCAGTTAATTGTATCTAGATACTAGATAGAGTGAGATTAGCAGACGACGCTTGTACGGCTCTCCTCAACCCCCGGGAAACTAAATTTCAATATGTAGAGTAAGAGACCTAAGTTTGTATGTATAATATATTTTTTTATTATGTGAATCATTCATATTATTCAATACTAGATTAAAAAACATAATGTTTCAATGCATTAATTGTAAAAGAGTCTTTTAATCATTTATGTATATGTAAGTACGATTGTATCATTACTAACCATGGGCCTTGCTGTTGACACCTGTAATTTGTGCAAATTACGCCCTCAGAGTTCGTTCTATAAATAATATTTTCTAGGCATCAACCAAGAATTGTTGCAGTCACTTTTAATTTTAGTAATAAATAGAAAGTTTTAGTTTTGTAACAAACTCTTGCTAAATATCACGTTTCATATCTTTTCCTCCTAGTAATTTTAGATATCATAGTCGCTATAAGCCCTTTTGTAAATTTCGACAAAACATGCGAAGAATGCATTTTTCATGGGAACACAATTAGCTAATGTATACCATATATATTGCACAAAATAGTCACGCCGTTATGCTCACAAGTGTCTGGCACGCCATAGGAACATTTGTTCAGATTTGACTGTATATCCGTATAAACATTAATTATTTTTGACCTTGAAATGCCAATGGCTGTTTTGAATAATTCCACACCAATACTACAAAAAAGGAGGCATTTACATCATTAAAATGTTTTTTATTGGACACTATATGGAACTCAATAGGGTTGTTTTAGAACATATTAATTTACCGCCGAGTTAGAGGTAAAAGATGCATATTTCAGTAAAAAAAAAATAACTATTTCTCTTGAAAGCATCCTTCCTGCTATGACCAGTGTCTCAATAGTATCAAATATGGTCATTTTTATTAATCAAAACACACCCCTTTATGCTATATATGTAATATTATTCACAATCGCCATTTTCATTTCAAGGTCAAAACAAAATTGGTGTCTATATCTGCCTCCAATAAAGTAAAATCCGGTTAAACAAATGCCTCTATCGCGTGCTATAGACACATGTGAATTGTGTGTTTATAATTATTCCATGTTACATCCTACACAAAGTCACTCTACGGAAGAAAATGTCAGCATCTACAGAAAATTATTGATGATTTTGACAAACTATATGACCAGGGAAATATTTTGGTATATTACATGACATATTTGTGAAATTTGTTGACATCTGTTCTTTTTTAAAGTTCAGCATTATTTTATATATAGATTATGAAGGTAGCAATGCTGCATGCCTTCTAGTTTCTTTCGGAGGAAGGATTTGTAGTAATCAGAGATGGAGAGCATGCGTTCCTGGCGTTAATAGAAAGATTTCACGACAAACATGGATTGGTACAGGTTACGGGGCGCTCTAGACATGCACTCAACGTCGAGTTTAGTCAACTTCATCATCCGTATCTACATACTTACAAACGAGTCATATAGCGGAAACGACTGCCATCTCTCAATGTCAAATTGTTCATTTTCCTAACAAAGTTCAAATGTTTATTAAAGTAAAATGCGTCTGATTCTTTTTTATGAAGGGAAAAATCTGGAACACCCAAAGATTGTTTGTTGTTCTTTTTGCGCTAGCTTCTGACTTTGGTCATTAAATCTAAATTTCTAACAACCATGAATGCCATCAAAACAGGGCAAGAAAAAAATAATAAATACGCCACGCGTTCATTAAACATTGTCGGGTGTAGCACGGCAATTGTGGTAATTTGAGTGCCGCTGTGACACATCACAGCAGGTCACGCCACTTCTCGCGAGATTTTCTCAAACAAAACGAACAGGAAGCATAATATTTTGTGCAAAAGCAAACGGCTTTGATACATGAAATGACCGCCTCCTTTGTGTTTGTAGCTGGGAGAGAATAGAAAGTAATGTATAATCAGTTCAGGTCAATATACAACCCAGAAGGTTAATACAACCAGTTTATGTCAATTCACAACCCAGAAGGTTAACACTACCAGTTTATGTCAATATAAAAACCCAGAAGGTCAATACAACCAGTTTATGTCAATATACAACCCAGAAGGTCAATACACCCAGTTTATGTCAATATATAACCCAGAAGGTCAATACAACCAGTTTATGTCAATATACAACCCAGAAGGTCAATACATCCAGTTTATGTCAATATACAACCCAGAATGTCAATACACCAAGTTTTTTGTCAATATACAACCCAGAAGGTCAATACATCCAGTTTATGTCAATATACAACCCAGAATGTCAATACACCAAGTTTTCTGTCAATATAAAAACCCAGAAGGTCAATACGCCCAGTTTATGTCAATATACAACCCAGAAGGTTGTCACATCCAGTTTGTTACATGTTTGATTTTTTATCAGATGCTGATTGGTTTAAATCTGATCACGTGTTATTCCAATAAACATTGACTTACACTATACGCCAACGATAAAAAAAAACCCATCGTATTTCAGGCTCGTGCGTGCGTTCTGTGACATCGCATAATTTCAGCCAATCAGATTCGTCAGACACATTCGGTCATGTTCCATGAGAGTGCAATATGATGTTTTATCGATGTATTAACGGTATTTATGGCGTTGTGGTGAATATTGTGGAATATGATACAGGTGACATTGGACCATACCTTTAGCGTTCTGTACTCTGGTTTATATCTCAGTGTAATAAAACAGTTATGGCCTGTTCTTATTAACGATATGATGATTTATGAAGCTCAGATAACTAACATCGACCGAGGCCGGAGATTTTGGTTATCTTCGTTCCATAAATAATCATATCGATAAAAACAAAGCGCCATGACTGTATATTTTTAGATTTGATCCGATATTCCTCGATTCTCATTGGCTTTAACATGGTCACGTGGAGGTGAGAATTTTGAGATAATGACCTGATATTTCTAATTTAAGAAACACCGAGTCACTATTGTGTTGATGATATCATAATCATTGTGACATCGCAATGCCCAAAATGTAAATTTCGTCATCAAGATAAATATAACGCAATTCAATCTCTTAGCAATCCATTTTCATATCAAATATAACAATTAAGGACCTTCGGTCAAAATCACCAACGGTTCATAATTGATCACTGTGTCAATATTCAGCCTAGAAGGTTAATAAACCAGTTGATGTACATATGTAATACAGTCGGTTAATACATTTCTTCACATCTGATTACCATAAACATATCAGTGAAATATGAATTAACTGGTATTACCATGTATAATTTACAGTATATACGACATAATTATGCTGTAATAGTGTCTTGTGTAAGTGGTGCAGAAATCGGTAAAGAATATGTATTTTACAAACTCTGATAAGTTTTATGAATATCTTACTAAAATCTAACTTGAAACATTAAGACTCGCTTTAAGTTGTTCGTGTGGAAGTCGCTAAGCCAGTCACGGGGGATCTCCGATGACGGTCTGTCTAAAGTAAAAAAAAAAAAAGTATCTCTGGAATCATTCAATGACAAACCCTGTTACGACATGTTTCCGCAATATTGCAGTATCGACACCGGAACTTCCGGAAGTGTACAATTTTACGAGCAAGTATACAGATACCGGACTCGGACCCAATTATTAAATTGATAACGCTGATGTTTTCGGCGGATGTTGGATCCAAAAAGCTATTTTGTCCAGTCTAGAACGATTTAACGATGATCGCCGTGTCTTCTATCGTAAGAAATTAAAATGACACGTGATCATGTTCGTATTGTTTGTATATTGATTGTGTTGCTATCATTGTGAGATTTCATATAAACCAAGTGTATTTTATTGAAGGAAGAATAAAACTGACAACGGGAAGACTTTGACTCCAAAGAGAGAACAATATAGAAGTGATAAAATATTTGACTGTCCGTGTAACCGAAATACCACCCTTATAACACTTTAGCACAAGCTATATGACAGCATAGAAACACCCTTTCCCAAAATTACATTGTAAATCGTAAAGGATATTTCGTAAAGTTTGGGATTTCAGTTGATGCTTTTATAAAATTTGCACAAAAAAAAAAAATAAATAAATAATATTTTTTCTCCAATTTCGGACAGAACATGCATGGTAGGCCTAATCAAAACGGAATATTCCAAGGTACATTGTAATACTGCACAAGCAGCTACATTCTGAAGTAACGAGTAACAAATAGTTATAGGAGACAGGCCATTGGAGTCTCGGTCAGTTCCAGGTCGTCAGACTCTAACAGTGCCCTTTCAATATTCTTCCACTCTCCCGAACCAAATTCAGTTAAATGTTCCGGTTCTGCCCGGCTGACGTAGAAAATTACGAAGTAGGAATCGGCCGCAGTTGGTTTCATGACGTCAATATAGATTGCAGACGACAAAATCTGTTTGGAAGAAGGTCGATTTCATTTTTAAGTTTTTTTTTTATCACTTTCTTCTTCAATATGTACACTCTTTTACATTTTTTCAGTGATGCTTCTTCATTTTTGAAGCGATGGTAAGTAGTTCTGTTTACATCTGTCTCCGGTATTCTTGCGCAAGCCTAATCACCACACGCAAACATCGATGTACATTGAGTTTGGTTAGCTTCATCTAAAGACAATACAGTACAAGTGTCAATACTTTAGGTTTATAGGAAGAACTGGCCTATAAAGTTTTGAATAAAATGGCCGAGTAGGTTTGACAAGCGATGGCATATGACTGTTTCTCGAAATGCATTGATTCCATGGTTAAGGATTGACCGTAAATGATTGGCCGATTCGATGGATGGCGGAAATAATGCCACACAACCGAATTCTTTGAATCTGCGGTATATCAGATTTTCTTGAAATCTATGAAAAGCAATGATGCCGTCATTTTCAACGAGATCTGATGTCTCGTTAATACCACTATCTTGCTATGACTTTTAGTATAACACAGGCAAGTTGTTGTTGGGGCATTTATTTATACCATTGATTAATATATCGATATTGATGATTCATTAATTAAAGATTCATTAATTAATATGATTAAATCAGATCATTTTTTAACATTGAAACTTGAATTATTATTATTTGTAACTTATATGATATTTATGAATGGTTTTCTTCGGCAAACATAGAAACGTCGAAGTTTAGGAGTCGCCGGGAAATATTCATTACTTATTCAGGTGTTGATTGATTTTAAAATACACTGTGCAGGAACAACACTTTCGGAATATATGCGAGTATTATGTGGCGCGGTTCCATCTGTTTCCTGACGTATTTTGAACTTTGTCAGTCATCACAGAAACACCGAGAAAATTTTAGATGACCAAAATACACCATCCCTGGCTTTCAATACATATGATAAATTATATACCGAAATATGGGCTCTTGTCGAAATATTCACGGAATTCTATGATTTCAATTAATCTTGTGTCCTATGGGCTATTTTCTCATGGAGTAAACTTTCAAACGACAATTATTCTGACGTAGTTCTTGTTGGAGCCATCACTCATCGACCCTGATCATTGTCACGGTAGCAATAACTGTTACAACTCACGCTGACAAACAGGGGCCGCCTATCATTAGCGTTTCCTCGTCATCGAGGGGTTTGTGACAACCTAATGATTTCTTGTTCTCAAAGACGGCATGACAATTCTTCTTACACCCAAATGTGATGAATACATCAAAGAAAATTAGAGTAAAGCACGAAACAGACTCGGATTGTCTGGGTGTCGTGTTGATGAGTGGGCGCGGCCATTATGAGAAGTAACACTAGAGCGGTCCGCCCTTTGATACAAGATACATCTCGGATTTCTTCTGCAAACACGGAGACATTCGAGTTCCGAATGACGAACCTTCGAGACAAAATTCATACTCATTCAAGTATGTCTATAACACTTAATTAAAAACGATGCCTACAGATCAATATTCAATCAATCGGGATTCCAATTGACATATACATGTGATGCATATTACGACATCTACATATACTACACAGTACTACATATGCTAAATACTTTACCGATAGTTAAAAATTACGTAGTTTTTTTTATTGACTAGGAGAAAGTGGCCATGAACCTTCAAGATTTTTTTTTTTTCAAATCATGAAATATTCCATATAAACTGTTCGGGTTGAAATTTTGTGTGGAATTGTTTTGTTAACAATACGAAATTTGGATTTCGCGTCAGCAACCTTAAACATATCTATTATATCAACATTTCCGAAAACTAGATTGGTTCTATTATTTCCCGCCATTATGACAATATTTGACATATTCACGGCGTTCTTTTACAAATAATTAGATTTCAGTATTTTAAAGGAGTTGAGTGTGTCCTCATTGTTTAAAGGTGTTGAATTCCACCGCCTTGCTCCAAAACAAATTTCACCTATTACTGTACATTTGTATTAGGAACATCACATTTCTGACAGTGACGTCATCTCTAGTTATCGCCCGGAGAATAACTGTTAATATCCATACAATCATTATGTTAGTATAACTTTAATAATAGGTACGATTTTATCTTTTATTTTAACCCCGAATTATAAAGACCACGGGATGATGAGGTTACGAAAAACATTGACATGTATATATATAGCCAAACACAGATCTGCTGTCTCCCTAGTACTTTCGCGGCTACATTCTGCCGCTCTTCAGGGGATTATGAATTTTATTCGGTACATCCTATGACGTCATAGTTTGATGACGTCATAATAGTAGGGTACATGTACCCTACGGAATAACTATGACTGGTTCGGCTTGGACTTCGGGAATCATGGTCATAGCCATATCTACGTTCGGCTCAATTTAAAATCTGATGTACGGTCCTTCTTGACTACATCTTCTGTAAGCGAATGACCTCAAATGTCCATGAAATTACCAGACTGGCTTTGCAGTAGACGAGATTGTCACGGTAATGTATGGATCCCTGCAAAACTAATAATTGTGGAAATGGTCATGTTTCTTCAAATCCAGTCGTCCTGGGATCAACAGTGTTGCAAATATAATTTGAAGCGTAAATGACCATGCTTCTTATCAATGTTGATGGTCAGCGAGAGGCGGAGTCGCTAATTGGCCGCAAAGGGCCATGCACATGGCTGACCTGTCATCGTCCACTGGGCCGTGTCCGTTGTGGCCGTGTTTGGCTATAACGACATGAAAATGTAGACATGTTGGATAAACATCACATTCAAAACAGATTTCACATGACACATTAGCCTAAAATGGTTCATATCATATAGATTAAAGAAAAAAAAATCATTTGAAATAGACCGTTACCCCGATAGCGTCAGGGCCAACGAAAGTCAGATAGTTATCATGATTTTTAGAAAATATTTCAAAGTAATTTTTGGGGCGCGTTGACCGCTGAAGGTCTTGTTTCCTTGATGATGAATGTTTGACCAGTGGTCAGTGATCACTCACAGTTTATCAGCAATGTGTGTCGGGCGAGGTCACGACTCGATCATAGCCAGACCGTTCGAACATGTCGCCCCACAAAATGATTGATTACCATGTCTCCCACTGCAGGACATGTTTCCTATTGAGATGTGCATCTCACCCTGTAACCAATTTAATCGCCAACGAAAGTAATTAAACACATTTTCACCCTAGCTTACACATTGACGAAGTATAACCACACAACGCTTCATATACAAATATTCTTGCATACGTTAAAAACAATTATTGTTTCCATTCATCAAAGTGATAATCTGTATCATTTCAGGGCTAATTTGTTTTAAACATGCTAACAGAGAGAAGCTTTAACGGACTTGATATTTTCTAACATTACAAAGCACCTCAGTCGCCATAACTTGTTATCTGCTAAAACAGAAGAGAATGGTTTCCATATGTGCGTACGTAGAAAGAGCCTGCAACTTCATTCAAAATGACTCTATCTATCATTCCGATGCTTGCAGCTTGTCATAACATGCAGCGAAAGTCATATGTATTTCTTAAATATTTATCATCATTTAAGGTTGTAAGCGCTTGTAGTTCTCCGTAAAAAGTGAATTGTTTGCACCTTTGTGTAAGGTTTGTGGCGCTGTGGATCTACACGATGCTTCATTTCATAAGTACATTGTTATCGGTAAAACAGAGAGTCTACATTAATATCGTGTGTTTATGTTCCGCTGGTGATCACGTCTGTACCCCGTAAATCAGAAGAAAGCAGGGAAATGTCGCAAAGCATGCAACTCAAAGGCCACTGTAGAAAAAAACGTTAGCACCGCTCAACCAAGTCACAGACATGCTTATCGGAGGGAAAGTTACTTAATAGGTCCGGCCTATCTTCACGCGGAGTTATAAACCTAGGATAAGTTATGTACATGTAGGACCGCATATTTGGGCACGGACATGGATGTCTAGTTTTAGTTCTGTTCTATATTGCTATTAGAACATTATTGTGTTTTATTTAAATAAATGATATTGTTGATGATTTGAATAATATTTTGTATTTATCGGTTTACGATAATCCTCTTATGCATTCATAATAGATCAGCTTGAGTTCTACTCTTGGAGGAATACGACTTAAATCCGAGGGAGTTAGAATAGTGATTACTTAAACAGGAGGGAGTTAGATTAGAGATTACTTAAATAGGAGGGAGTTAGATTAGAGATTACTTAAATAGGAGGGAGTTAGATTAGTGATTACTTAAACAGGAGGGAGTTAGATTAGTGATTACTTAAACAGGAGGGAGTTAGATTAGTGATTACTTAAACAGGAGGGAGTTAGATTAGAGATTACTTAAACAGGAGGGAGTTAGATTAGTGATTACTTAAACAGGAGGGAGTTAGATTAGTGATTACTTAAATAGGAGGGAGTTAGATTAGAGATTACTTAAACAGGAGGGAGTTAGATTAGTGATTACTTAAACAGGAGGGAGTTAGATTAGTGATTACTTAAACAGGAGGGAGTTAGATTAGTGATTACTTAAACAGGAGGGAGTTAGATTAGTGATTACTTAAACAGGAGGGAGTTAGATTAGTGATTACTTAAACAGGAGGGAGTTAGATTAGAGATTACTTAAACAGGAGGGAGTTAGATTAGTGATTACTTAAACAGGAGGGAGTTAGATTAGTGATTACTTAAACAGGAGGGAGTTAGATTAGTGATTACTTAAACAGGAGGGAGTTAGATTAGTGATTACTTAAATAGGAGGGAGTTAGATTAGAGATTACTTAAACAGGAGGGAGTTAGATTAGTGATTACTTAAACAGGAGGGAGTTAGATTAGTGATTACTTAAACAGGAGGGAGTTAGATTAGTGATTACTTAAACAGGAGGGAGTTAGATTAGTGATTACTTAAACAGGAGGGAGTTAGATTAGTGATTATTTAAATAGGAGGGAGTTAGATTAGTGATTACTTAAACAGGAGGGAGTTAGATTAGTGATTACTTAAACAGGAGGGAGTTAGATTAGTGATTATTTAAATAGGAGGGGGTTAGATTAGTGATTACTTAAACAGGAGGGAGTTAGATTAGTGATTACTTAAACAGGAGGGAGTTAGATTAGTGAATACTTAAACAGGAGGGAGTTAGATTAGTGATTACTTAAACAGGAGGGAGTTAGATTAGTGATTACTTAAACAGGAGGGAGTTAGATTAGTGATTACTTAAACAGGAGGGAGTTAGATTAGTGATTACTTAAACAGGAGGGAGTTAGATTAGTGATTACTTAAACAGGAGGGAGTTAGATTAGTGATTACTTAAACAGGAGGGAGTTAGATTAGTGATTACTTAAACAGGCGGGAGTTAGATTAGTGATTACTTAAACAGGAGGGAGTTAGATTAGTGATTACTTAAACAGGAGAGGGAGTTATTTTTTTCTACGTCAATGCACTGATTTAAGATATTGAAATAATTATAAACTCATATTTGCGAATGAGTTACGAAAAGATAGTACTAAATAAAAAGCGTGTTACGTGCTCATCTCTTAAAAGCGGTGACAATAGCTTTTTAAAACCGAACCATAGGTTTTAACGCTGAACGCTCAGTAACATTTTCACCTCAGACCAAACGACATGTACAAATGGGTTAGAGATGTCGAAGTATTTCGTGTTCCGCTTTGAGCAGTAGTTTTAAAATTGTACCTAATGCTTATAACAGCGTTTGTGATTAGTTAAAACGCATCACGTGACATGGATATAAAACATCGTATATCCCTCTCGCGAGGGATGTGTCCTAGGCTCGCTTATAACCGGAACACTGACGTTAAGCCCAATCAATCAATCAATCAATCTCGCGAGGGAAATAAAACTTCAAATATCACTGGGGCGCGTGCTCCTTCTGGTTGTTTTCAAATGGCAGACGAACAGAAACACAAACAAGTTTTCGAGCTGTCGAAGAAGCAGACATAGATAAAAAAAAAATGCAAAACAAGAATTTCTGAACACGAAAATGTCAACAAGTGAACCGGTCAATTGTTTCCGAGAGTTTCTAAAGTAATGCGGCACGTGTAATAATACCTGGACTTAGAATCGTATCACTCATGTGACTCGGACCACAGGGGTTTGTGATAAAAATGGTATTTATATATGTTGACGCTATTTTTGAATATCATATCATATTATTATTTTTCGGTATTATAAACCATTTATGGCCCTGGTTGCAGGGAAATATGAAGGTTGATCCTAGGGCTTACCCTCGGGAACTATGACACCCGAGGGTAAATTAACCTTCACATCCTGCGACCAAGGCCATAAATGCACGATACATTTCTTAATCTCTTCACATCAACAAGAACTTCACAGCAAATCATTAAGTTACGTCGCTTGAAAACCTTGCAACAGACAACATGGAAGGAAAAAGTCACAGAGTCCTAAAAGGTTATGGTACAAATGTACCTCCTAAACATGGGATTCAATACGGCGACATCTCCCTCGGAAAAATGTCCTCCACAAGTTAACAAGATGACGCCCAGACATGTTGTCATACACAGCCCCAGAGGTATGAGGGCCGTTATTGTCCATTTCCATTACGAGTATGGCCCATGTAAATGATATTCTGTGCTGATTTTTTGTGGAGATTAGTTAAGAGTTATCCGTGTGCAAGTGACTCTCTGGAATTGTGCATTTTAGAGACATTTTCTTATTGTCCTATATAGCCATAATCACGGTACTATTTATAGATATTGACTTGTTATATACTTGCTCATGCTCTATTGAACATTGAACAATTGAATTGTGGAATGCGCTGCGGTGTGTACTGTGTGTGGATTATTTTATACTAATATGGCCTCTGCACCCGCAACGGAAAAATCAGTACTAGAAATATTGCGTAGCATCAGTACATTGAGCTTAAGACTTGACAGTATAGAGAAACATGTGAAGAAAATAGATAATATAGAAAGTTGCCTGAACGCTTGACAGGCAGAGTGCGTGTTTTGGAAAAGGAAGTTCGTGAAACAAAAGGGGAAAAACCCAGTTGAATGTGAAAGAAGTGCTGAAACAATGAGTTATTTTTATGAGCAAATTAAGAAAACAACAGAACAAAACACCACAGAAATTAAGCGGTTACAAAAGCAACAGGAATTAGCAGAGTATAACGCGAAATGTGCAGAAAACAGATTGATGGACTCAGTGGAAACACAACAAAGACTGAGATCTTTAATGTAGGTCAATGAAACGTAATTTAATTTTCCATGGGATTCCTGAAACATACCGCGAGAGGATACGGAGACCCAGCTTAGAGACTTTTTTAACCGTTACCTGAACACTACTAAATTTGTAGATCTTACAAATGTACACAGGTTCGGCAAAAAGTATAATGGAAACCTTAGGCCTACTGTGGCAGCATTTCTTTTCCACAAAGACAAAGAAGGGCACCATATTCGGTATTAACGAGCGATTCCCCAAGGAGGTGGAAGATAGGCGAAGATCCCTGTATCCAATACTCAAGGACTTTAAAAGGACTGGTCGTAAAGCCAAGCTGGTTAGGGACAAGCTGTTTGTAGATGGAAAGCCATACCAACATCATAGCCATAACAAAATGCCGATTCAGATGAAAACATACAGTGATGTGGTCAGTACACCGGCAGCCGTAACTCCTGTGAACGACAAGAGAGGCATGAAAAGACATCGCACTCCATCCACACCTTAGGACCGAACCATCATGATACTACACCCGCTCCTGTGTCATCTAGACCACGTCATGAATTACCACCTAGTGTGAATGTGACCAATAACAGTCAATTCCAATGTAGTAACTGTAGTGACATTAATGTTGTAGGAAGCAGTGCTAACTGCCAATTCCATGTTTTTACTGAGACCGGACCTATGTCGAAGTGGTTGAGCGTCCCTCCTAGTACTCCTGGCCATGTCGGTGTGACCATGCTAGTTGACGAACTGAGTAGCGCTGGGGTTAGTCATGTGAAGTCCGTATCGGAACACCTGGCAGATGCCAGAGAGGTATTAGATACGGATTCTAAGATGCCGCCCTCTTATACTACACGCAGCGAATCTGAGCTGGATTCTGATGTAGATCAGACTTCAGTGAAGTGCGTTGACTTATAGGGGTCAGCGGAGGACATTTCGTCTCTTTAATTATGTTCTTGGAACGTCCAGAGAAACTTGAACATAAAGCTTGATAATGAGGGCTTTCATAATATATTAAAGGCGTATGATATCGTGTGCCTAACTGAGTGTTGATTGAACGATGTTGAAAACTTTACTGTAAGAGAGTTTGAATGTTTCCCGCCTTTTCAGCGAGCTAAATGTAAAGGTGGCGGTATTGTTTGTTTATTCAAATCTTGGCTTAAGGATTATATCAATTTAGAGGTGGTTGTAGCTGATAGCATTGTGTGGATAAGGATACATGGTAACCTATTTTTTGACGGAAAAGATTTATTTATTGCATTAATTTACTTACCGCCTGAAAGGTCTACTTTCTCTACTGTTTACGAAGAGGATATGTTTGACCTCCTTGAAAGTGGTATTGGGAGATTCAGTTCTATGGGTCATGTCTTTGTAATAAGATAACTTTTTACAATGCTTTGGGTACAAGTGTGATCAACTACACACTCTGTAACAGTGAATCTATGGATCTGGTCGATAGTTTTGAGGTTGGTCCTTTTAATGAATACTCTGACCACGCGCCATTATCGCAAACATTGAAAGTGAAAACTAAGGGTTGCTTGTGTCGAAACGATAGTAAAACCTCTTCGATAAAGTTTGTATCTTGGTCTGGTGTTGACATGGACAAATCAACGAAATGTGACAATAGATGCATGCTCATTAACTCATTCAGTGAGCTTGTGAATACGCCTGAGAGTATTGGCCTTTGTCTGGACACCTTTACAGAAAATATTCATTCTATATTTAACCGTTTTTTTGTATTCAGAGAAGAACTGTTATGAACTGCAATTGCTTTTGTCATGAGTCTCATCTTAAAAAATCCAAAGAGCCAGGAAAACCTTGGTTCGACCCTGAATGTAAGCGATTATATAACAAATATAAAAGTGCCCTGTATCATTTTAATAGATGTAAGTCTAATAAGCAAAGAGCCATTTTGGCCCGTTCAGAATAGAGCTATAAATGTTATGAGGCTTAAATGAAACGTAAGTACCTCCAAATGGAGGGGGACATGATGGTCGCCTTAAATCGTAATGATCCTAAGGCTTTCTATCAACAATTTTTCGAAACGGAAGTCTGGTAGTACTGGTGATCTGTCACTTGACGATTTTTTTTAACATTTCATGAATTTATCTGATAATCCGTCTGAATCAGAGAGTGATGATGTACATATTGATAACAATGAGTGTGTCTATCCTGAGCTCGATGTCGTATTTAATCTCAAGGAATTATTAACTGTTATCACTAGTCTCCCTAAAGGTAAGGCTGCTGGTATTGATTTGTTGTTCAACGAGTATTTTACCGAATACAGCGATCTATTCGCACCAGTTTTACTAAAACTTTTTAATGCTATCCTTAATGTAGGATATTTTCCCAAAGTCTGGACGCAGGGTATTATTGTACCTGTATATAAAAAGGTGATAAAAATAACGTCAGTAACTATAGAGGTATCACAATTATTAGTCAATTAGCTAAGCTTTTTACTTCTCTTCTGAATAATCATTTATTGGTGTGGAGTGAAAGTGAAAATGTCATTTCTGACGCACAGTTTGGGGTTCGGCCTAAATGTGGGACCAGAGACGCAATTTTTGTTTTCAATACCTTAATTACCAAGACTTTACAAAATAATAAAAGACTGTATTGCGTGTTTGTTGATTACAGGGAAGGCATTTGATAGTATATCCCATAAAATGTTGTGGCTCAAATTAAGGTTCCCGACACTTTAACACTAGCCCTCCACCGAGTTCGAAACCTACGTGGGGCAGTTGCCAGGTACTGACCGTAGGCCGGTGGTTTTTCTCCGGGTAACTCCGGCTTTCCTCCACCTCCAAACCTGGCACGTTCTTAAATGACCCTGGCTATTAATAGGACGTTAACCCAAAAACAAACCAAATGTGGCTCAAATTATGGAAAGCAGGGGTCAGAGGGCGTTTGTTAGATATTATTAGATCGATATACGATAACGTTAAATCTTGTGTTAAGCTAAATGGTAAGTTGTCGGCATTGTTTGACTTACATGTCGGATTATTACAAGGGGAATCGTTGTCCCCGATTTTATTTTCTTTATTCATTAATGATATAGAATCAGAGTTAATTAATTCTAATTGTCAAAGTTATCAGGTTGCAGCTGATTAATCTGTTCATTTTAATGTACGCTGACGATACCGTCCTGTTTTCAGAAGACATACATGACCTTCAAAACATGCTAGACTTTCTGCATTCGTATTCTTCACGATGGGATTTAGAGGTAAACCTGGAAAAAAACTAAAATTGTTGTGTTCAGGAATAGTAAATGGATTTATCATATTAAACGCTGGACATACAATGGTATGCCAATTGAGTTGGTAGATCAATTTTGTTACCTTGGTCTGATTTTTAATTATAATGGTAAATTTACTGTTGCTTTGAATAACTTTGCTATGCAAGGCAGAAAAGCTTACTTCTTGTTAAACAGGAAAATGAAAAGATTCATGTTAAATTGTGAAACTAAATTGTCATAATTTGATACCTATATCTCATGTTTACTGAACTATGGATGTGAAGTTTGGGGATTTTGTCCGGCACCACAGTTAAAGATAGTACACTTACTGTTCTTAAGAAATGTACGTGGTATATAAAAAACAAGACCGCCAATTCTTCATGGTCTACTCTGAGCTTGGACGTTTCCTTTTAGAAATTAGTCGCAAGATTTCTGTTTTAAAATATTGGATTAAACTTCTGAATACGGATAATTGTGTTTTAAAAACATGTTATAATGAACTTGTCTAGCTTAACGTAGCAAAGCCAAGATGTAAAATGAATCTCATGTATCATGTAAAGCATGAGCTTAGTAGTTTCGGATTCTATGACGTCTGGTTGTCCATGTGTGTTCCTAATGAAAAACATTTTTTGCTGTTATACACACAACGGGTGCATGATATTTTATCCAAGATTTGAGAAACAATTTCGAAAATTCTTCTAAATGTATTTTATATCAGCATATTGTAGATCGATTTGAATTGCAGTTGTATCTCACGAAGTCTTTTAAATTTAGAAATGTACTTACTTAGTTTAGGATACAAGCACACGATTTAAGTGTTGAAACTGGTAGATACCAAGGTATTCCTAGAGCCCAAAGACTGTGTGTATTATGTAATAGAAGGGAAGTTGAAGATGAAACTCATTTTATATTATTATGTCCAGTTTATTCAGAGTTGAGAAGTGTGTACATCAAGCCGTATTTTTATCGCCGCCCTTCTGTATTCAAGTTAACTGAATTATATGCAAATAAAAATGTTAAAAATTTCAGTAAATACCTAATGCATGCTTCGTCCAAAAGAATATCCACCCAATAACTGAATTGCGTTAAACAGTATTTGTCTAGTTTCGTTATTTTGCTTGCTTTAGAGAGTGTGTTATAATACATGTGTGTAATGGTATGAATTATAATTATATCGGTTGTGTTCTCCGCCATCTTGTTCAAATGAATTGTAATGTACGTTTATGTATTATGTAATTCCTATATGTTGTGCTACATTCGGAAATAAACTAAATTAAACTAACTAACATTGCAATTATCATATTTCTTTAACTTGGTGCATTTATTAAAAGGTGGAAAATGTCTTCAGTGCGACCTCGACAAACTGGACAAATGTCAGTATCGTTCAAATTATGACGGTAAAGTTTACCACGAGTAAAAATGGCATTGTGAGCAACTTTGTAATATTATTCCACACAAGCACATGGATGGTATGATGTATTGACAATTCGAAATACCAGATTGATTTCTAAATTTGGAAACTTATCGCACCAGTAGCGAAAGCACGCGGCACGAGAGATATGTAGATTTCAAAAGTGCTCGTTTCATAACATGATTTGGTTGTTTATTTAAGAAATAATTAATGATGATTCGTGTATTATTGCAGGATATACAACGAGGACGAGGATATTTTGCAATTAAATTAATAACGAAGGCCGCAGGCCTGAGTTATTTATTAAAATTGCAAAATATCCGAGTCCGAGTTGTATATCCTGCAACAATACACGAGTCAAAGTTGATTATTTCTATTCTACCATGTACTGTTTAGTTCTGAGATCGACCTCTTTCTAATAGAAAAACAGCAAAGAAACCCCGGGAAAACCTTGTAATTTATTTCTTGAGTATTGCATTATTTGTTGATGAAATATACAGGCAACACAACTCGCGTCGTGATAAAAATATATTGAAAGACTAACCCATTAGCCCACTCGGCTATAGTAACCTTTTATGAAATGGGTGAATATTAGATATTTAAAATTGTAACAGCCGTGACTCACGACCGTGTATTATTGGCACGAGCGTGGGTTATTGGAAAATAATACATGGTTTTAAACCAATCAAAACTGGCGTTACATAGCAAACATGGTAGAATAATTGGTGAACATAGATTACTGTGTTGCCCGACAGACGTCACCCACGATTGTGGTAACCATTGCTTGATAGACGAATATGTGGCCGAAATTTTCATCTTTTCCTATATCACGATTAAATTCGTGGATAATTTCAGTAATAACTTATTTAAGCAGGAAACCTTTAACACATTCGTAAATAGAAGGTTAAGATGTATTAAACCCGCATCTATAAAAAAAATTCTTATAATGATTTTTCATTAACAGCAACCTTAGGATTACAATATAGATGTTGAACATCATAATTAAAATCTTTAAAAATCACCCTGCCACCGAGAATTAGATCCTAATGGTAAATATATATACAAATGTACTCTGGCTACCAAACTGTCCTACTACAGTACCTTATGTATATTCCAATATACACAGTGTCAGAAAATTTTGATATTCATCCATTTCAGATTGTTTAAAGCATACTGTAGCAAACCAATCGTTAAAAACATCATTTACTTGCGTGTGAAAGGAAGTTTGCCATAAAAGATATCACAGTATATTGTCTAGTGATAAAATTAACGGCGGGAGGGGTAAAGATACTACCATTTGTACTTTCTCTCAGAATGCGATAACTGATAAACTGCCGTCTGAATATTGTTCGGTAACAAGCCCCGCCCATCTCTCGCGTCGCTTGGCAAATGACGTCGAGTTCGCCAACATGTCGCGTCCTTGGCAACTGCTGGCATTTCCGGTAAGAAGCTCCTCTGACCTCTCCCCAGATTGGCTCGGCGGAAACACCCAAAAGCAGGCGTGTTTTAGTTCAGTAGGGATGTTTTAGTTCAGCAGGGATGTTTTAGTTCCCAGACATAGGCCTTTAAACACAGCTAAGCGAAGTTGACACAATTTTTTTTTTTGAATTAGAGAAAATAAAGTATTACTTAGACAACACGAAATATGACTAGTGATTAGTTAAACAAAAAGGAGCAAGATTAGTAACTACATAAGCAATGCTGGACTACCAATTCTAAGATATATTTGTTAATGTAGATGAAAGTGTTGCGTTACTACACTCTATCAACCTACATTCGCACCCGAGCAATCATACCAGAAGGCCAATTGGGGCTTAATGGACATTTGGTTACACTGTGGTACGTATTCGCACCTGTGTTTGAAAATAAAAATGTACTTTTAAAGGACATAAAAAAAACATACCACTATATACCAAAGAAAATCGATTTTCCCAGGTGTACATATTTTCTACACACAATTTTTACATGTACATCACTGCAAACTTTTCATGTTCAATATTTCATTAAAAATCGTCCCAGAGTATTTTAAACGTTTACATATTAATTTTGTTTCAAAAGTTCAAAGTAAAGTACGGGTATATATTAAATTATAATTCGTTCTCAGGTAAGTATGTAGGAGGAGGTAACTCTTGCCTTGTCTCCTCAGGTAGACTAAGTACAGTTCACCCCTCCCCAGTATAATTACTAATCCCTCCCTAAGCCAATAACTCTATACTAATCTCGGCAATTATCGCCGTCGGACACTCCTCCTACCACCCGGGTAAGCGGTGACGAACTGCCCTCAACACCCGTATAGATTATTCCTATTCTTTTTACATTTAATTTCATTTTAACGCATCAAAAAAGAGCCAAGCCGTGCAACATCATTACAATAGCCTACATCATTACAATAGCCAACATCATTAAAATAGCCTAAATCATTTTAAGCATCAAACTGCCTTCCGTTTTAAATGTAAGTTTTTCTTATATTCAACATGTAACAGTGTTACCGTATTTCGCACAGTCAATGGGACCTGTTATTGTGACGTCACGACTACAGGCAAACATACCCGGCATAAATACAGTTTGTGGAAACATTTTAATCGATACATTCCATCGTGGGGATATACACCGTCTATACAAAATATTTACATAAATTGTTCCGGATTTCACAGCTTTAATCGGAAGCAGGAGTTTTTGTGACAAACCGACATCATGTATTGTCGTCGTCACGAACATTGTTCTACACAGCACCAATGGAATAATGTGAGAATTACGATCTGATAACTTCATATTGTGTATGGTAAGGATAGAGTGACCAATGGACATTGCTCGCTTTTAATTGTGGTTAACTAATTAAGGAAAAAAAGACATTAAGCTCGCTGACACAATAATCATTTTACATCAGGCGCGCTGATTCAATAATAATTTTACATTAGGCGCGCTGATACCATAATAATTTTACATAAGGCGCGCTGACACAATAATCATTTTACATTATGCGCGCTGACACAATACTCATTTTACATAAGGCGCGCTGATACCATATTTATTTTACATAAGGCGCGCTGACACAATAATCATTTTACATAAGGCGCGCTGACACAATAATCATTTTACATAAGGCGCGCTGATACCATATTTATTTTACATAAGGCGGGCTGATTCAATAATCATTTTACATTAGGCGCGCTGATACCATAATCATTTTACATAAGGCGCGCTGATACCATATTTATTTTACATAAGGCGGGCTGATTCAATAATCATTTTACATAAGGCGGGCTGATTCAATAATCATTTTACATAAGGCGCGCTGACACAATAATCATTTTACATCAGGCGCGCTGATACCATAATCATTTTACATCAGGCGCGCTGACACAATAATCATTTTACATCAGGCGCGCTGACACAATAATCATTTTACATCAGGCGCGCTGACACAATAATCATTTTACATCAGGCGCGCTGATACCATATTTATTTTACATAAGGCGGGCTGATTCAATAATAATTTTACATCAGGCGTACTGATACCATAATCTTTACATTAGGCGCGCTGACACAATAATCATTTTACATTAGGCGTACTGACACAATACTCATTTTACATTAGGCGCGCTGACACAATCATCTTTTTACACACGTGTTCTGAGCATTTTGAGCATTGAATAAAATAATGTTTAAACTAATAATGATAATTGATCATTTTAATTAAATGCTGAGGAAAAGAGTAAGTACAAATAGTCTTCTTCGGGAACATAAAGCAGTATACCCGATTTCGGATAACGTAGATAAAATATACATTAGTACGGTAATAGAACGTCATTGTTCCAATACCACTGTGTCATGACTAAAGCTTTGTACATAATTCGCGCTCATCTTGCCATAAGGAAGTACCATTTCTCTACATACATGACAAGGAGGCGTTACGGTCGCTCAATGACAGACGAGAAAATCCCGGATTATGGAACCATTTTATACATAGGCGATGGTGCGTGGCCCCACGACGCTCACGTGACTGATGTGGCCGTTACCCCCGGGACCACGACAGCATGCTCGTGTTAGTAGATACAGGAAAATTAATGGTACTTGGCATTCGATCCGGACATCCTTTACAGATTTTGTCGTACTGTTGTTCAAGCCTCAATAAACGGCAAACTGCCCATTTGTCGCTGAATCTGTGTATAAACACGTTTGAGTCATGTACAACTTTTTTTATAACAATAAAAAAGTATAACATTTTACTCTTCACGTTTTATCGAGTATTTTATCCTCTTTATAGCAGACATGTGATTGTGTGAGGAGCTTTGTCTGTTTAATAACTTCTGTTGAACAGAAATGATTATATCTTGTATTAACGCTCCTTACTTAATTAAGAACTTTTCTTTAATTATTTACTAAATGAAAAAGAAGGATGAAACATACTGAACAATGTATAAAGTATACACAGTTATAATGTTATTGTGATGAATATTATAACATGTGTACATCCCATAATACTTATATATATAGTATACTGAGCTAATATACTGCTATGATGAATATTATAACATGTGTACATCCCATAATACTAACTATGACATCTTATCAACTGACGAATATAAAGAGTATAATTTATGATTAATAAAAATGTCATTTTTATTTCATAATTTGATTCAATCCCATGACGGTGTTGCTTCAGGTTATGACGTCAGAATGCGCGTAGTACCAATGTACAAATATTTATCTCCCTATTTCTAACATGACAAAGTATCCGCTATATTCCATTACAGAATGTTGGCAGTAATTCTTGTCAAACAAGATGCGTGTTGATAGCTCAATGCATCAGCGGTTATCCGTTGGTCACTCGAGAGTTGGTGACCCTGGTCAAGGGGAAACTGACATTCCCACTTGTCACCATTAGAGGATGACGAAGTCGTGCTCATTGTCATCAGCTGTAAATAGTGACACTCTTTAGATCTTTAGTTTAGCGTTACGGCTGATTGAAACAGATGAAAACGAACATCTAGCCAAAGCAAACGATAAGTTTCACGCGATGGTGTGAGAGTCATACGGAAATAGGTACGATTTGATATGGTTGGTCGGGCAAAAAAGTACGAAACAGTGGATAATTCTCCAGGCCGGATGGTAGCTCTGTGATTTTACCAGTAATTGAAAGTTTCGTGGGTCTTGAACTGAAAATTATTCGAAGGACATAAGCCGGGTTCAAATACACACATGGTATTAATGTAGAACAATTTAACTGGCAAAAAGTAAAATGAGAAAAAATCTCTTTATCACAGCCTGATTTCAATCTCCCATGTCCAACCTCAAAAGTAAACTATTCTAGCAAAGTTGATAGTGTTTCTGTTAGGGAAACATTTCTAGCAAAGTTGTTGTTTTTTCAGTGAGGGAGACATTATTCTAACAAAGTTGATAGTGTTTCTGTGAGGGAGACATTTCTAACAAAGTTGATGGTTTTTCTGTGAGGGAGACATTTCTAACAAAGTTGATAGTATTTCTGCGAGGGAGACATTATTCTACCAAAGTTGATAGTGTTTCTGCGAGGGAGACATTATTCTAACAAAGTTGATAGTGTTTCTGCGAGGGAGACATTATTCTAACAAAGTTGATAGCGTTTCTGTGAGGGAGACATTATTCTAACAAAGTTGATAGCGTTTCTGTGAGGGAGACATTTCTACCAAAGTTGATAGTGTTTCTGTGAGGGAGACATTTCTAACAAAGTTGATAGTGTTTCTGTGAGGGAGACATTTCTACCAAAGTTGATAGTGTTTCTGTGAGGGAGACATTTCTAACAAAGTTGATAGTGTTTCTGTGAGGGAGACATTATTCTAACAAAGTTGATAGTGTTTCTGTGAGGGAGACATTATTCTAACAAAGTTGATAGCGTTTCTGTGAGGGAGACATTTCTAACAAAGTTGATAGTGTTTCTGTGAGGGAGACATTTCTAACAAAGTTGATAGTGTTTCTGTGAGGGAGACATTTCTACCAAAGTTGATAGTGTTTCTGTGAGGGAGACATTTCTAACAAAGTTGATAGTGTTTCTGTGAGGGAGACATTTCTAACAAAGTTGATAGTGTTTCTGTGAGGGAGACATTATTCTAACAAAGTTGATAGCGTTTCTGTGAGGGAGACATTTCTACCAAAGTTGATAGTGTTTCTGTGAGGGAGACATTTCTAACAACGTTGATAGTGTTTCTGTGAGGGAGACATTTCTAACAAAGTTGATAGTGTTTCTGTGAGGGAGACATTTCTACCAAAGTTGATAGTGTTTCTACTGCCAGAGCGATGTCCTATTGTAATAGTGCTGATTGACAAGTTGTTAGCCTCATATTGAAGGATTAGAATTTTGCTCGACATATTGTATTATTTTTCAAAATAATCCCCTTCAATATCTATACACTTTTAGTGGTGTTTAAGGGCCTGAATGCCACTTTCATAGAACTCTTTTTCTTGGCTGTTCAAAAAGGCATCCACTGCATGTATGACGTCATTATCGGACTGAAAGTGGGGGCCAGAAATAGCTGTTTTCAGTTTTGGAAATAGATGAAAGTCTGATGGAGCGAGATCAGGTGAATAAGGCGATGCTCAATTAATTTAAAGCCACAATCGTGAATGGCAGGCAATGACAGACTTGTGAACAGGAGCATTGTCCTGATGGAATAACAAACTTTTTAGCTTTCCGCGGCACTTAAGTTTAATTGTTTGTCCCTTTTGAAGATAATCTATCAGCAGAATACCATCTGCATCCCAGAAAACTGAGGCCATAACCTTCCCAGCTGATGGAACAGTCTTTGCCTTCTTTGGCGGGGGAGAGCCAGGGTGCTTCCATTGTTTCGATTGTTGTTGGGCCTCTGGGGTAAAATGATGGACCCATGTTTCATCCATGGTGACAAATCTCAGAAGAAAATTGGCAAGATCTTCCTCAGAAAGGCTAAGATTAGCACGCGATAATGTGCGCCTGGTGTGCTTCTGATCAACGGGCAGAAGTCTTGGTACCCATCGGGCTGAAGATCCTCGGTCAAGGAATGTACTTCTATTGGGACTATCAGGGGCGAGCTTACTTCTATTGGGACTATCAGGGACGAGCTTACTTCTATTGGGACTATCAGGGGCGAGCTTACTTCTATTAGGACTATCAGGGACGAGCTTACTTCTATTGGGACTATCAGGGACGCGCTTGCCTCTTGCCACACTGTGTCAGCCTGTTCCCATACCTCCATTTGACAGACCAGACTCGGCCATTATCAAATTATTTCCATTACGACCTTTGAATAAATTGATAACTGTCACTCTACAAACAGCGCTTCATGATGGCGCTATTTTGTCAACTGACATAACACAATGTGGCCAGACAATCGTTGTTACCACACACAAAGATTGTTATTAGAGTCAATTTATATACTCTAACAACACATAATGAGCAACATGATGATTTCCTTGAGAAAATAGGTTTTATTAAACATGGAGTTAACGAATGGAATTGTATACTTAATTTCTAATTGGTCGTCGTCACACCACTGTAATACAGGGATAAATGTAGTCTAACACACCCAACCACAGACAGTCTCACAAACATTACAATCTCACACACAATACAATCTCACACACATTACAATCTCACATACATTACTATCTCACAAACATTACAATCTCACACACATTACAATATCACAAACATTACAATCTCACATACATTACAATCCCACACACATTACAATCTCACACACAATACAGTCTCACACACATTACAATCTCACACACATTACAATCTCACACACATTACAATATCACAAACATTACAATCTCACATACATTACAATCCCACACACATTACAATCTCACACACAATACAGTCTCACACACATTACAATCTCACACACATTACAATCTCACACACATTACAATCTCACAAATATTACAATCTCACATACAATACAATCTCACACACATTACAATCTCACATACATTACAATCCCACACACATTACAATCTCACACACATTACAATCTCACACACATTACAATCTCACACACATTACAATCTCACACACATTACAATCTCACAAACATTACAATCTCACATACAATACAATCTCACACACATTACAATCTCACACACATTACAATCTCACACACATTACAATCTCACAAATATTACAATCCCACACACATTACAATCTCACACACAATACAGTCTCACACACATTACAATCTCACACACATTACAATCTCACACACATTACAATCTCACACACATTACAATCTCACACACATTACAATCTCACACACATTACAATCTCACACACATTACAATCTCACACACATTACAATCTCACACACAATACAGTCTCACACACATTACAGTCTCACACACATTACAATCCCTCACACATTACAGTCTCACACACATTACAGTCTCACACACATTACAATCTCACACACATTACAATCCCTCACACATTACAATCCCACACACAATACAGTCTCACAAACATTACAATCTCACACACATTACAATCTCACACACATTACAATTTCACACACAATACAATCTCATACACATTTCAATCACACACACATTTTACAATCACATACACACCCTCCCTCACTCAGTCTCAGACACATTACAGACTCAAAATCAGGCACCCTTAATCTCGCTATCATTTCCCGTAACAGTAAAAACATTATCATCATAAAACATGTACTCCCAAGTTATTTAACCTGAAATCTAATCACTGTGTCAATCGATAGTCCGGTTAAAAAAACACCAACACAAAAATGCGACTGGTTTTTAATATCATAAAATACTGAAACATTACCACTATATATCAAATACATGTTTACTGACGTCAAATATCAAATACCTTGTCCAGTCATCAAATACTGTCGCGTTGTCCTCTCTTTGAACCACCGTATTGATTTCCCTGTAAGTTTCCACAGCAATGATATATCCTAAATATCTGATTTAGTATTTGCCATACGTATTTTGTGACAAACAAGTCAGAGAATCAGCGTGATTTCGATAATTGTATCCTACCCTTACGAACTTATCATTAGGGTCGTCTTCCGCGGGCAGTATTAGCCGCCTGGACAAATAATATTAGATCCCTGTAATTGCCGTGACCAGAAATCAGCCCGGTCTCTCCGTTGATAACTGGTAAAACCGCAGGTGTGGAACTTCCTGGACGGAGGTTAATTAGTGCACGTTTTTTTTTTACTAGTCTTTACCTGTCGTATACATTTTCTATGGTCAAACCGTTATGTGATTTGATTCTGGCATTCCATCATAATTTATTTTCCACATAACCAATCTATATATATATATACGGAATCGTACTTGGTAATATTCAACATGGTAGATGCTTTCTGCTTTTATAATCCGTGAAAATATTACTGCTCAACACATTCTCATCGTAAATGGGCAAAAGGAAAACCAATCAAACTGGAAAGGTAACGAAATGGTATGATTTAAAGAAAGCATACCATTTTCATGTCGCTATAATTTTGATAACCAGAGCAATCTAAGAATCCACTAAAACAGAAAACTAGACCAAAAGCATCATCGATGTTAACGCCTCCCTCCCTCTCCAAACGTGCTAGTCTTCGTTAGCTTTAACAGAGAGCCCACGTGACTGGCATGTCATGTCACGCCATACGGTCATGTTATAAAGCTATTATTACGTCATAAAACATTACGTCATATGATTGCTTTAGTGGTGAAAAAATACCGACAGAACATTGACTATAGTCAGTGAGAAAAAACCTAGCAATAGGCGGAGTCGTGTAGGCGGTAAACCAGTAGCTCTCTTGCGTAAAAATTTACAGACAGTCCCAAAAACAAAGGGTCACCTCTCACACCGACAGAATATTGACTATAACAAATAAAAAAAAACTTACAATAGGCGGAGTCATGTAGGCGATAAGCCATTGACAGAACACTGACTACAGTTGGCGAGCTATGTGATAAATAGAATCTCATACTCCTGCCAATGTTACGTGGAATTTACTCAACTCATGATATTATATGTCAGAAGCCTTCAAATTATTTGACTCGTTCATTGAATTGACGCTTGATCATGTTAATTTTTATGAACACAAATGATAAGCTTTGAATATAGGGTATCAATCAAGTTAATTCACATATGACGAACATTTTTTTCCTTAACGTCTTATTAACAAATGACGAACACCTCAATCACATATACTTATTGTATTAATGATTTGATTAATCAATAAAGCAGTAAATCAATAATCCACGAAATTATTTAAGAAGTAGAAGGATAAATGATAAGTGTAAGAGTATTTTGAGAGTGAAAATAGCTGAGCGATCGGGGAGCAATTTTGTCACGTAGTGTATAGCGAACATCAGCCAATCTGTGTATGGATCAGTGTTAAACAAGTTACAGCAGTGTGAGGTGATATTCTGATATAAAAATCACCATAACGTATATAACACGAGGGGAAATGTATCGACGTCATAAAAACGACGCCATGTAATGATATTAGCACCTCGCTATTTAAGCGTCCAACTGATAGAGATCAGACACTAATTGGTTTACAGCCTTGTTGGAGAGGAAGACCATGCCAAAGAGAAAGTGGATTTTCAATCAGACCGATATCAAGCTATGTACGTGCAGCATATTTCAACCTTGTCGGTGTTTGATAACATAGTCTTCGGTATTTGAATACTTGAGCCTCCATCTCCATCCTTCCCCCTCCTCGTCATTTCCTACCGTCCCCTCCTCGCCATCTCAACCCGTCCCCTTCCCCTCCGCCCCATCTCTACCCGTCCCCTCCTCCCCATCTACACCCTTCCCCTCCTCCCCATCTCTACCCGTCCCCTCCTCCCCATCTACACCCTTCCCCTCCTCCCCATCTACACCCGTCCCCTCCTCATCATCTCCACCACTCCCCTCCTCCCCATCTCCACTCGTCCCGTCCCCTCCTCCCCATCCCCACCCGTCCCCTCCTCCCCATCCCCTCCCGTCCCCTCCTCACCATCTCCACCCGTCCCCTCCTCCCCATCTCCACCCGTCCCCTCCTCACAATCCCCACCCGTCCCCTCCTCCCCATCTCCACCTGTCCCCTCCTCCCCATCCCCTCCCGTCCCCTCCTCACCATCTCCACCCGTCCCCTCCTCCCCATCTCCACCCGTCCCCTCCTCCCCATCTCCACCCGTCCCCTCCTCCCCATCCCCACCCGTCCCCTCCTCCCCATCTCCACCTGTCCCCTCCTCATCATCTCCACCCGTCCCCTCCTCCCCATCTCCACCCGTCCCCTCTTCACCATCTCCACCCGTCCCCTCCTCCCCATCTCCACCCGTCCCCTCCTCCCCATCTCCACCCGTCCCCTCTTCACCATCCACCCGTCCCCTCTTCACCATCTCCACCCGTCCCCTCTTCACCATCTCCACCCGTCCCCTCCTCACCATCTCCACCCGTCCCCTCCTCACCATCTCCACCCGTCCCCTCCTCCCCATCTCCACCCGTCCCCTCCTCCCCATCTCCACCCGTCCCCTCCTCCCCATCCCCACCCGTCCCCTCCTCCCCATCTCCACCCGTCCCCTCCTCCCCATCCCCACCCGTCCCCTCCTCACCATCCCCACCCGCCCCCTCCTCACAATCCCCACCCGCCCCCTCCTCACCATCCCCATCCGCCCCTCCTCACAATCCCCACCCGCCCCCTCCTCACAATCCCCACCCGTCCCCTCCTCCCCATCTCCACCCGTCCCCTCCTCACAATCCCCACCCGTCCCCTCCTCATCATCTCCACCCGTCCCCTCCTCACAATCCCCACCTGTCCCCTCCTCCCCTCCTCATCATTTCCACCCGTCCCCTCCTCCCCTCCTCATCATCTCCACCCGTCCCCTCCTCCCCTCCTCATCATCTTCACCCGTCCCCTCCTCCCCTCCTCACCATCTCCACCCGTCCCCTCCTCCCCATCTCCACCCGTCCCCTCCTCACAATCCCCACCCGTCCCCTCCTCCCCATCTCCACCCGTCCCCTCCTCCCCATCCCCACCCGTCCCCTCCTCACCATCCCCACCCGCCCCCTCCTCACAATCCCCACCCGCCCCCTCCTCACCATCCCCACCCGTCCCCTCCTCACCTTCCCCACCCGCCCCCTCCTCACAATCCCCACCCGTCCCCTCCTCCCCATCTCCACCCGTCCCCTCCTCCCCATCTCCACCCGTCCCCTCCTCACAATCCCCACCCGTCCCCTCCTCCCCATCTCCACCCGTCCCCTCCTCCCCATCTCCACCCGTCCCCTCCTCACCATCTCCCCCTGTCCCCGTCCCCTCCTCACCATCTCCCCCCGTCCCCGTCCCCTCCTCCCCTCCTCATCATCTCCGCCCGTCCCCTCCCCCCATCTCCACCCGTCCCCTCCCCCCCCCCATCTCCACCCGTCCCCTCCTCCCCATCTCCACCCGCTCTCTCCTCCCCATCTCCACCCGCCCCCTCCTCGCCATCTCCTCCCGTCCCGTCCCCTCCTCGCCATCTCCACCCGTCCCCTCCCCTCCTCACCATCTCCACCCCTCCCCTTCCCCTACTCGACATCTCCTCCCGTCCCCTCCTCCCCATCTCCTCCCGTCCAGCTTATATATCTTAAGAATATAGGATCTCTGAGAGCGATATCGGCCTATAGGACTCTACCAATCCAGAGTAACTGTTTATTGAGGTAAACATGTTAGGAGTATAGGATCTCGTCCTATAGGTCTCTACCAACCCAGAGTAACTGAGTTGATTGAGGTTAACATTTTAGGATTAATAACAAAATGTTTTCCTAGGTTACATTAAATCAGAAATAAAACAACAGCAACAGTGTGTGACAAATTATCGCTAAACAAACCTAACATAGTTGACAGCAAGAAAGACGAAAATCTCGTAAATCACTTGTCAAGCCAAATAGAAAATCTAACATTTTCATTTAATTCTCATCAGTCTTAATTAAATGAATTGTCTAACAGTTATGTAGATTATTGACGGGAGATTTTTCCTCTTTACTAATTGGTTGAGAAAATGAACGATTGTATTGGTTACTTCACCAAAAAAAAAATCAAAATAATCATTATATTGTACTCAGCCTGGTGCGGGTACACAATCGCCATCTTAACCTTTTAACCTTTAATTTGCTCAACGTCACGATTATTTACAATTATACCATCAACCCTCGGGAAATGGAGGCGAAATCTAAATAGCTGCCCTCACCATTATTTTCTTGAACTCTTAATCAAAAGTACAAATTTAAAAATCCGGAATTCGTTCGCGGACGTGTAATGTTCATGCATTCTCTACAACGCGTACCAGGGGAGTAGAATGGAGCGATTTAATTGGTTACAACGCACGAGTCTGGTGGGACGTGTTACGATTTAAATGTGTAGCAAATGGGGGCAAGGGAAAAGGCGGAAGAGTATTTCTCAGTATGGTGAGAGACACTAATACTGTGTACTCTGTTAACCCCAGGACATTTACTTATAAAATTATTTACAAAAGTGTTTATTTCATAATAATGATTGTGTTATCGGCAGACTGACCAGTTTGACGTCAACATGTCAGACATCGGCAGACTGACCAGTTTGACGTCAGCATGTTTATGCTCGGGACCAATTGGGTCCATCAATTGAAGTCAGTGAAGCTATGTATAGAATCTCAAATGATACTAGTGCGATTTTATTCTAGAAACTCTTTCTCACTGGAAATTCGCGCAAACTATGCTAGAGAGACATCGAATGTCATATCCTGGATATACCAATACTTATAGTATCCCAATTCGAGCTAAAAACTTCGGAAGCTTATACAGCGTTTATAAGTTATACACTTTGTTTTAGAGAATCGCCCCTCGTATACCGACATAACGGGATGTCACGTGATCGTTCGAATCAAGAGAAGGCGTGTTTTTTAGCAGGCACGAATTAATTAAAAAAAATCATTTTGTTATTCATACAGCGAGTTACTTAACAGATGGTATTATCGCACAGCTTCAAACTATGGTAATCCAAGGAAAATTGTAATTATTTTCATGAGAAACAAAACTACAGCGAAATTACACGGGAAGCTATTTTCAATGATCTGCAGGTGAACCCTGTATGACACTATTTGACAATATTAACATGCTGCTAGATTGAGTAGTAAGAGATAGCTTTTTTTTATATAAATCCAGAATTTTAACATCCAGAGATAATGACTTCACCCTACAACATTCCGTAACCTAGCATTAACGTTTACTTATAGCACCTTAACCAAACGGAAACAAATGTATCTGTCATTGTCCAGTGCTAACTTCACTAACTGAACTATCTATTCTGTGCAAAAACTGACCATTGTTACCAAGGTAAAACAATCAAGTACTACCAAGTAATATTAAGACCAAATTATTCTCAAATGGAATAAACATTTTTTTTGTTCGAATAAATTGTGGTGACTAACTTCAGAAAGTTGCAGAATACGACCGACAATCGTCTTCAGAGGAATTATCTCCCTTTAGACCACGTTACGGTGTGAGTAGGTACGGGCCACAGATCCAGTCTTCAGATGGATTATCTCCCCTTTAGACCATGTTATGGTGTGAGTAGGTATGGGCCACAGATCCAGTCTTCAGATGGATTATCTCCCCTTTAGACCATGTTATGATGTGAGTAGGTACGGGCCACAGATCCAGTCTTCAGATGGATTATCTCCCCTTTAGACCATGTTATGGTGTGAGTAGGTATGGGCCACAGATCCAGTCTTCAGATGAATTATCTCCCTTTAGACCACGTTATGGTGTGAGTAGGTATGGGCCACAGATCCAGTCTTCAGATGGATTATCTCCCTTGTAGACCACGTTATGGTGTGAGTAGGTACGGGCCACAGATCCAGTCTTCAGATGGATTATCTCCCTTTAGACCACGTTACGGTGTGAGTAGGTACGGGCCACAGATCCAGTCTTCAGATGGATTATCTCCCTTGTAGACCACGTTATGGTGTGAGTAGGTATGGGCCACAGATCCAGTCTTCAGATGAATTATCTCCCTTTAGACCACGGTATGGTGCGAGTAGGTATGGACCACAGATCCAGTCTTCAGATGAATTATCTCCCTTTAGACCACGTTACGGTGTGAGTAGGTATGGGCCACAGATCCAGTCTTCAGATGAATTATCTCCCTTTAGACCACGGTATGGTGCGAGTAGGTATGGACCACAGATCCAGTCTTCAGATGAATTATCCTCCTTTAGACCACGTTACGGTGTGAGTAGGTATGGACCACAGATCCAGTCTTCAGAAATTTTCTATCGGTATATGATAAAGATCGCTTGACGTTGCAAACAATTTTTAGGCATGTTGTCATGAAGAGTAAACTACAATTTAACTGAGACCAAACGACATTCTCTGGAATATAATATAACTGACATCAAACGACATCAAACGACATTATCTGGAATGCAATAGAACTGACACCAAGCGATATTTCCACGAATACGACAAAATGAGGACAAAACGCCAGAAAACGAAAGGAATACGATATTTCGGTGCCAATACGACATTTCCTGGAATAATATTTGAATTTACTGATTCTGCTGACAAATAATACAGAATCTGCTGCGATGTCCTAATTAGAGCGAGAACTGGTTTCAGGTGTTGTCTCAATCAATCTGTAAACGGCCCCTTACGACATAACTAAAAAATCAGACATTCCCACTGATCATTAGAAATACATGTAAGTAACAACAGTTAAAGAAGCTAATCTTTATATAACAAAGCTCAGACATTCATGTTTAGTTAATTAGGCAGATTCTCATTTCTTTGAAAAGCCGGCTTGATCTTGATTATACCTTGATAAATGTTGTCACGCAGTGTCGCACGTACGTGCTTCACCCGAAATGGAATCTTCTAAAGAAGTGCCATTTATTGTGTTTGTGATTGATCCAGATGACGACATGTCAATGATCTATGTGGGACAGGATTGCAATAAGCCATATTACAATTGTAATGATCCTACCATATAGTACGCTCATCCAAAGATGGCGACAGGCTAGTACGGTTCGGATACATTCACACTAAAATAACATCAATATGGCGTATTTACAGCGCACTGCAATCGTAATGTAACAATGACGTTTTTTTCGGCATAGCCGTATAATATTCTTTTGGCCCCGGATATGACGCGACAGGTGGCGTTACTGGTCAAGATGAAGTATGTGATTGGTCAATGTAGCCGTAAATGCAAAATGCAGATTTGCATTTAAATACGAAACAAAGTTAAGATTGAATGCAAGCTGAATAAGTGGATGTATCTTTTCAAATGACACATAAATAAAATTATATTCCTGATTCAAATGCAGTCTTATCACAAAAAAATGATCCAAACTGATATAATTTTGTTATCAGTGCTGAAATGCAATAGTTCGTTAATTAATTTCACCAGTAGTTTTACATTATAACCACTAGCATTAAAACTATGTCGTTTATTTTTTTAAAGATATTTCTTGTTTTTTTTAAATTATTATTCTTATTCTTATTTTTTTTATTTATTTATTTATTTATTTTTATTTTGTCTTTTTTATTTTTGCATGGTTGTCATCATGACATTGTATCTAAAACACGATAAAGATCATTACCATATTGTTTGTGTATTACGTCATATCTCGGATACATATTACGTCACAAGTCATATGCATGTAGGATAGATTGAGTAACCATGGAAACATGGCTGTCGAATGTGAAAAAAAAGGTATATGGAGGTCACGTGCCAGGTCACGTGGGTTTTCTCCCACAGTAAGACCCATTCGGGATAACCAGAGTGATAATTGTAAGTTGATATGACTCGTTTTTATAAAAATGAATAAATTCTACATCAACAAAATTTACAAAAATTGAAAGACCTGCAGAGACAAAGCAATTATAACATACACCTTGCTTTATGTACGTGCAGGTCGCAAACAAAAAATCTGTAATGTGTTAAAATTGCGGAAATGTACATATTTAAGCAAAAAAAAAAACGACCTTATATCGCAGTATACTTATAACTTATGTATACAATGAATAGGGTTTCAAGCATCAATACAATGAATATATTAACGCCAATGGGTTACATCCATATCAACAGAAGGTCAACGGGACTTCGTGCAATATGGATGCAACGGGTCTTCGTACAATATGGATGCAACGGGACTTCGTACAATATGGATGCAACGGGACTTCGTACAATATGGATGCAACGGGACTTCGTACAATATGGATGCAACGGGTCTTCGTACAATATGGATGCAACGGGACTTCGTACAATATGGATGCAACGGGACTTCGTACAATATGGATGCAACTGACTGGTGTTTATAATAGCATTCAGAGTGAAATAAAATCTCATTCCGATCAACATTTGATTCTCCGTCGCTGACGAACATAACACATTATACGTACTGCAATCCAAATAAAGAATAACAGGAATATAAAAATATGACGTCACACTCAATTTGAGGGAACAAGAACATATACAAAACTTAAGGCTACCTACATAACAAAGGAAAAAAGCTATGGATAACACCAGGAGTTCCGAACGTGAACGTGTCTTCAGCTTCATCGGCGACACTCACAATGTTATTCTAGGTGGGTGTAGTCCAAGTCACGTTTACAACGAGAGAATGTGTGTAGTGACAACGGATCAACAAGGATTCACAACAAATTGATAGGAAGAAAGATTCCAGCCCCAACTCTTGGTAGATGAGGTTCTTTAAACCCGCGAGGAAGGCCTCGAATATTACAATCAGGGATATAGCACCTCTAGATCTCTGGTTGATATTTCCTTGCGTCATACAATCAGCGAAGTGGATAATCTATTGGCCCATGCAACAGCTAAAATCATGTGATATATTTGCATACGACCTCTGAGATCATATGACGACAGTAACCCAGCAGCTGAAGTCACGTGACACGGCGTACACAACAGCTTAAGTTAAGGTCATGTGACACAATGTGTGCACAGCAGTTCGTGTCGGAGGCCCCATATTTGATTCTATCTCGCCATCCGGTTAATCACGGATCCAATGAGAAGACACTTCCGGTCCCAGAATTCAGTGCGCTTAGGTTTCAGATAAACAAAGAAGCAAACATGTTATCGATTTTCTAACTGCAGTTATCTGCTTTTTGTTTCAAGCATCGAATGTAAATAATTATGACAAAATTAGTAAACGATAGCCAATGAACATTTTGAAGGCAGTGTAATCCCTACTTATCCAAATATCACGCAGTAATCTTGCTTGCAAAATTTCAACTGAGCACTGATCTGAATGACGACTTCTCGTTCAAAGAGCGTAGGGGCTAAATCCAACACAATCTCTACCGAATAGGAGTTGACCACTAGTCCATTGGTGAAGTTAACCAATGACGGCGGATGACACGCATATCTCGAATAAAGAGGCTAAACGGTTCTATTCAAAACCAGGTAGTGCTTGATTAAAAAAAAAATCGAATAAAAAGTGACCAGCGGAGAGGTGACGTAACACGCTGAATCGCTCTATGGCTAGTAAGGAGTTACTTCATCTAGTCAAATAATTCTAAGAATAGGAGACATTTTAGGGGGTAGATAAAAGAGATCTACCACGTACATTACAACACGAGCACAGTCGGACAATACACCATCGCCTTTCGTGCTTCCACAGATTCTGCTGTGACGTTGATGGAATTCAACAGAAAAAGAAACAACAGTGTAAAAGTGAGGACTAATTAGCCTCGCTGTGAATTTCCCCTTATCTGACACAAAGTGTTCCGCCTGAGGAGAGTCTGACATTCTGCAACAGTTTTCTCCCATTATCAAACTGGTAGGCTGTCACCAGATGTCACCTCTGGTGTCGACTACTTCCGGAATAGTTAACGACCTTACTACTCGCAGATTAAATTTTGACGTGAGTCCTTTCGAGATTACATGTAATTTTTATTTTAAGTTGACATAATTGGATCTAGAAAGTTCATTCTATTTCCATTTGAAGACAACACATGAGAGATAAACTCGGCTGGCGTTTGTATATGAACCTGCGATTGCTGCGAGATCCCACGGAGATTTTAACAGATTGATTGTTTTCAATCAGAACTAGCTAAATAATGCATTCTATTGCAATTGTTGATACTTTTCCTAAAATATAGTCTCGCCAATCCAAAAGTGAGGGTGGAGCAACATAAGCTCTTCACCGCATCAGTACCTTTAAAACTGAACTCATTCAATTATCTTAAAGTATTCTCCCAGCCAGTGAACCTGATAGAGAAATAAACTATTTTGTATAGACATGTACATAAGGGTGAATCATGGAAAACAGAAAACGTCAAATCAATGAGAATGTTTAGAGATTTTTTGTCCTCAAGATCAGTCTGAATTATTGTATACGTTGATATCTTTCCTGCGATTCCGAGCTTCTCCGAGTACGGACTGGTCGATGACAACTGACGTATATATACGTACCGATCGACACGACTTAATCATTGGGTCTACCTTACACAAAGATAATATCAGATATGGACGTGTTCCGGAAGTCCAGCTCTGTTTAAGGCCTGGATTTCCGGAAGTCACCCGGTGTGTTTAGAGCTCAGACACCAAGACATTATATCTGAAATCTAATGACGTCTTTGCGGAAAACTCGCGGACAATGTCGGATGACGGGCAGTGCGCAGACAACCAATTAGCGATGACCTATATAGAGTTCCAGTCAGACATTTGAGCCTGGAAAGGTCAAGTCTCTGTGATATAAGGTAACCGATAACTAGCCTATGAGGGATTACGTAGATTAGACGGAGTTGTTATGAGAGATTTTCGAGTTTTAGCCCTTGTATAATGTCTCATTCAATAGATTTTTATTGATTCTCTTAATGGACAAGTCAAATGTACTACGTGACAAATCATGTCCGATTTTATCGATATTTGATGATTTATGTAATGGAATTATCGAGAATAAGGATTCGTCGCCGTAAAAGATTATAAGTTTGTTTTTAAATTTCACCTCCCAAATTAGGAATCCTTGTTTCTTTTCCAAGATAATATTTCAGTAACATTCAGTAAATCACTGATTCAACAGGTTAAACCAGTGTTGCTTTTTTTTTTTTTTTTCACTTTTTATTCATCGATCATGCACACACGTGTTCACTATAGGTTTTATAAAAATTACATAATCTCAATTAAAATGTAATTTGTTTCGTGCATTGAAGAAGATATATCCTTATCTCGGAAAGTAATTAACTTATCTATCGCTGAATCACTTAATGTCGAGTGACGTAACCAGTCCGTCCGCTACTAGAGAAGACCCTTCTCCATTTCTTATAATCTTACCGTTTCCTGTTCCGGTCAGATCGAGTTCTCGGTTTTGGCCACGCCCCATATGCACGTGCATTTTGCTGCACGATGTTCTGACAAAGCCATGCAGGTGATTGCCAAAGTTTTGTATCAAATCCATTACGGCTCGTGTGCAGAACTGGCTAAAATGTTTAATCTTGATTAGACAATAGGAAAATATTGGCTCCAACATGGGAATGCCATTAACTGCTCACTGCACACACGGAATGTGATATGGAATGCGGCAATTTTAATCCTAGCTATCTATATACAGCGGCAGAAAAGAAAAACAACAGTTTTCGGGTTCTCATTGTATGTAAACTTGATGCATTTTTGTGCTTTAGAAAGAATGTAACAAAAACTATAGCTATATGTTGGTATACGGTGGAACGTTACTTAAATCTACACGTCTGTAAAACATATTTCAATTTCTGATATAAAGTGTAGTTATGATTCAACGAATAGAACTCATTCATGGTTTGAAAACACAAGTTGATCCACAGATAGACTTAACATGCCTTTCAAGAATTCATTTAATTAAACCAGAATGTGTTGCCTCTAGTAAAACATGAATACAGGAAAGCCTACATTATGTTCCCAAAAATCCTAATTCTATCCCCTATTTCAATTACAAAAAAAGGCGTGTTACTATTTGAGATTTATTTTACACCAACCTTATTACATCCCGTATATTTTTTATGACGGGCTGGAGAGATTTCACAGCTTAATGATAGTATTCCAGGAATCAACTGGTGATGTAAAAACCGTCTCCGACCGCATCCGGTGACATTTTAGTACGCCTTTCGATGCATTAGCAATCTGTGTGTTGATGAGACTTGGGATAGAAGTAATGAGACTTGAACTATCCTGTAATACCCAATCTCGCGATGTGGCGTTTTCCTTATTTTAGCGCCTCCCTTGTTGACACTGCGCGCGGATTCATCGACAACAGTCACGTCACCGCTGTCGCCGAAAGTAATGGCGACCTGTATCACAGAACCAAATAGAATTTCTGGTGAGGGTAAGGACCTGCGTGATGTCCTCCAATTGTCACCGAAACGTCAGGTGGGGACATGTATCGAGTTAAAGAAGTAAGGAGAATATATAAAGCCTCCATCTTACCCAAACATCCCAAATATTGATATTAGCAGTTATCATCTTATTGATAAATGAAGTTCTGATTTTCTCACTCTGATTGATTAAAATGAAATTTCTATCTGATTGCGTTACTACCGGGACGGATACTAATCGGTGCCTACTGTAATCGCTTACTTCCATCTCCAACGGCGGGAGATTCAGACAGTCATATTTATTTCATAAGGTATATAATTTAAACCCAGAATTCATTTGGTGTATGTTGATTTCCGCTATGGAAACTGATTGTGAACCACTCGCTTGTATTCACATACGTATTATATAACCCGAATTTACTGGCTAAACTAAAGAAAGACAATAACGTGAAATGAAAAATAGACGCAGATGAGTTACAGGCAAATCTCGCCTTCCTGTAAACACCAATAATCATATTCGGCCCTCGTCCATTCCAAACAACAGACATCATACTCGGCCCTCGTCCATTCCAAACAACAGCCATCACACTCGGCCCTCGTCCATTCCAAACAACAGCATTTAAAACAGCCATCATAATCGGCCCTCGTCCATTCCAAACAACAGCCATCATACTCGGCCCTCGTCCATTCCAAACAACAGCAATCATATTCGGCCCTCGTCCATTCCAAACAACAGCAATCATACTCGGCCCTCGTCCATTCCAAACAACAGTCATCATACTCGGCCCTCGTCCATTCCAAACAACAGCCATCATACTCGGCCCTCGTCCATTCCAAACAACAGCCATCATACTCGGCCCTCGTCCATTCCAAACAACAGTCATTATATTCGGCCCTCGTCCATTCCAAACAATAGTCATCATACTCGGCCCTCGTCCATTCCAAACAATAGTCATCATACTCGGCCCTCGTCAATTCCAAACAACAGCCATCATACTCGGCCCTCGTACATTCCAAACAATATCAATCATACTCGGCCCTCGTCCATTCCAAACAATATCAATCATACTCGGCCCTCGTCCATTCCAAACAATATCAATCATACTCGGCCCTCGTTCATTCCAAACAATAGTCATTATACACACCAAACACTGGTCTCCTTCTCTCTAAATCGTCGCGTGCTGGTCTTGATTTCAAGACGTTTGGCCCTGGAACGAAACAGTTGTATGATGTCCCTATCATCACTGATGTGTCCCAGAAGGACGATACAGCTGTATGATGTCCCTAGTATCACTGACGATACCTATGAAGACGAAATAGCTGTATGGTGTCCCTAGCATCACTTACTAGTCCTAGAGGGACGGCACAACTGTATGATGTCCCTAGCATCACTGACGAGTCCCAGAAGGACGAATCAGCTGTATGATACAGTTTTATATTCATTATTCGGCATTTAATTAGTACTGAATTGATATTGAAGGTTTTGTTGATTTAAGTGCCTTGTATAAACCTGGTTGACAACTGATAGACCAGTACCGATCAATCATTATTCCGATATTTCTATAATGTTTATTATAGACATAATCCCAATGGGGACAACCTTCGTCATCGTCAGAGACGATTGTCTTAGAATTATCCTTCGTCGTCGTCAGAGACTGCTATCTTAGAATGACCTCCATCGTCATCGTCAGAGACGATTTTCTTAGAATTATCCTTCGTCATCGTCAGAGACGGTTGTCTTAGAATTACCCTTCATCATCGTCAGAGACGGTTGTCTTTGAATGACCTTCGTCATCGTCAGAGACGGTTGTCTTTGAATGACCCTCGTCATCGTCAGAGACGGTTGTCTTTGAATAACCTTACGCCACGCTAACATATCAACGACAGAGATATTGATCACATTGTATACAATAAAACTATATCAAATGTTCTTTTGCTTATTTAAAACCCATTACTGATATAAGATATCCTATTGTAATTTTACCTATCGGTAGTGAAGGTAAGCGAGCCGGCGTCTCGTTGACACATGTTGTAAACATTGGGGATAACGGTCACATACTATGTACCAACACACGACTCAAACAGCTAGTATGGCTACTTCAGATATGACCTGAACTGCCAGGTGACAAGCAGAAAGAGCCCATTAAAATGAAGTCGAAGAATGAAAAAAAACCATCAGATTCCCGAGTACTATATCCAATTGATGGAAGGACATCTGAAAAATCTCGCCATTTATACATAAAATAGTTTGCGTGTTGCAGATGCCTTTTCCATCCTACGAGATCACCGTTTCCTAAGCGATTTCGTACATCAAGTGACGTTTTCACGTCCGGGAAGTATTAAAGACACTTTTACAATTTAGCGTCCGTATATGCCAAAACAATGTAGGTTTCTCCATATCTGCGTGTATGTACATGTTATTATACTATATGTTTAGCACTATTATGATTACAAATGTGAATTGGTGACTTAACAAACTGGAAATAACAATAATTAAAAAAAAAAAAACTTAATCTAAATGGATTCAGACCTGTCCTGATCAGCTCTAACACCTGTTTAATAAATATACAGTCTGAAGTACAAACTTCGTATTTGACGACGGTATAAAATTTGTGGAATCATTTAGAGTTGGGTTATAGATGTCCGCAAACTGGAGATAGAACTTGGATCGATCCGATTGGTTGGTGGGTCAATGGAAAAAGAAATGATAAATTTAAGCGCGGCCAATAGGGCCTTGAAAATGACTCCTGAAAGATATATAGTCAGTAGAGTAGGCATTCAAAAGGAAAGAGTACATTCCATTCTGATCGAGGATCTTGCAATGAGAAAGCATTCGGCCCAATGGGTACCAAGACTTTTGACAGTTGATCAGAAGCACACTGGGCGCACATTATCGCGTACTAATTTCAAGCCTTTTTGAGGAAGATTCTGCCAACCTTCTTCGGAGATTTGTCGCTATAGATGAAACATGGGTCCACCATTTTATCCCAGAGGCCAAGCAACAATCGAAACAATGCAAGCACCCTGGCTCTCCCCGCCAAAGAAGGCAAAGACTGTTCCATCAGCTGGGAAGGTTATGGCCTCGGTTTTCTGGGATGCCGATGGTATTCTGTTGAGAGATTATCTTCAAAAGAGACAAACAATCAATGGCACCTACTATGCTTTACTTCTTAGGCAGTTATGGGAAAATATTAAACTTAAGCGCCGCGGAAAACACACTAAATGTGTGTTATACATCAGGACAATGCTCATGTTCACAAGTCTGCCATTGCCATGGTTGCCAATCACGATTGTGGCTTTAAATTGATTGAGCACCGCCTTATTCACCTGACCTCGCTCCATTAGACTTTCATCTTTTCCAAAACTGAAAGCAGCTATATCAGGCACCCACTTTCAGTCCGATAATGACGTCACAAATGCAGTGGATGACTTTCTGAACAGCCCAGAAAAAGAGTTCTATAAAAGCGGCATTGAGGCCCTTAAACACTGCTGACAAAAGTGTATAGATACTGAAGGGGATTATGATGAAAAATATGTCCGGCAAAATTCAAATTCTTCAAAATGAAGCTCACAACTTTTCAAAAGCTTTACCATTGCATCAGCCCTTACCTCGGTCCCAATAAGATGTTAAACCCATGTACCAGATTTCTGAGTTTTAGAGTAGTAAGCATTCGGTTATCAAAGGAATTGAATCATTTAGATAGGGCTTCAACTGGGAATACCTCTATATTTTGAGTATATTTTTTTCATTGCGAAAAGTGCTATTAGGCATTTTGATAAATCTTTAACAGATGGTAGGAATTCACCTGAGCCAATGATAATGTCGTCCAGATATTTAAATTCACTAGTGCAACTTATGTCGCTATTGCCGATATCATAAATATTATTTATTGAATAAGAGGGTTTGAAGATCAAGTTTATCAGGGTTAACTGATAAGTTCAATTCTATGCAGTATGAATGTTTGTTTGATGAGGACTGGAGCCCTCTACAGTTTTTGACAATATCAACAAGTCATCGACAAACATCGTACAGCCGGCCTATGTGTCTAATACCACTAAATGATCGTTCTTAATCTAGCCAGAGAAGTTATTGATGTATAAATTAAAGAGCGGTGGACTTAAACTATCTCCCTGCTTAACCCCTCTCAATAAAACAAAGTAGCCAGACGTAAAGGGAGAGAATTTTAGAGAGGAGAACGTTTGATTTTCTTGTGCATGTCTTAAGGACATTAAATAACTTTCCCGTCATCCATACCTGGCAAGCTTATATACATCTTTTTAAACAGACCTTTCCTCCTTAAAGAATAAAATGCTTTATTTAAATCAACAAAGCAAGCAACTACTTTACCCTTTTTACCACACACACACACACACATATATACATATTTATCCTGCAACTGCCACCACATTGTCGGAATACACCCACCATATATATTTTTGCTATATACGGCAGTGAAGGACCGGAGAACAGCTGTATTTTGGAAACTTAGCACGTGCGTCAATTCGATTGACCTACTTCAAAATGAAGCAACGTGTAAAAGGCGAACATATTTCTGTCATTTTTGACACCGTGTCACTTCAAAATGATTATTTTGATGATTTCTTATGACTGTTGCAGGATATATAGAATACATGGTCAGTGTCTTAAAATATAAGCTGTACATTTTTGGCTCGCCTAGGATCGCCACTTTTGTCTTTCTTTACCCTCGCCAAAATACAGCTTATATTTTAAGACACTGACCATGTATTCTCTTTATATATGGTGATGGTGATCAGGGATTACACAATAGTTAGACTGGTGGACGTTTTATGGTTTTTCCAAAATCCAAACCAGGGGAAATAGAAAAGGTTTATTCCAACTAGATGGGAAAGAAAAATTTACAGGGAATAGAATGTATACAAAAGAATTCGGTACACACAGTTATTTGGTAAACATTTGATATTATTTCATAACTTTCCTTAGGTATTAATGAAATCACTACGGAGTATGTAGATGGGATATATGGAGTCAGGCTGAAGCATCAATTTGATATCGACCAATGTTTTTGTTGAAGACGATGTCTGTCTGTCGATTCGTCCCATGTTTTACTAGTGACAGTATGCTGATTGTTTGATGACGATGTCTGTCTGTCAATTCGTCCCATGTTTTACTAGTGTCAGTATGCTGATTGCCATTTTTGTGTATTTGTAGCTTTTTGCGGTGATCTATGGTTATAAAGGATCAACATTCATCATCAATTTCCCAAACGTTGCCGTGGAAATGTTACACCAGCATATGAAATGCATTAAAAAGTATTCAGTTAATCGACGTTGAAGCTGGATTTAACAATAATCATGCTTGTCAACAAAATGTACATCCTGGCTCAATAATATGATAATCTGTTTGGGGTGATGCGCCTGCTCAATGATTGTTTGGTGGTCAGACTTTCCACGTGTGCTACAAATACTAGGTTTGAACGAAATCGCACACATATCCCGCATTCTTACCATGGCTGTGTCACTTCCCCGCTATGGGAACATGTACGGTTGTGATCTTGTAGTTGGGACATAAATTAAAAGAACTCGCTGAACAATCTCCACAAGAGTATTTACAATTCCTTGCCTCTCGCCTCTGATACCGATGTCTGTTTTTCTCAATTTCGAGTTTCGCATTGCACTTCGTGCGAACAAAATTTCTTCCATTCTTGCGTTTTTAACATTGTCTATCAAAATAGTTTTTAGAGAAACAAACAAAGCTACATTGTATGCCGCCATTTATGTTTATTTAGAGACATGTATAACTGTATGTAAATCATCTGGAAGCAAACAAAATTATTTTTGAGTTGTTTATAAAACGTGTTACCAATATTACTTTCAGAACTATATGGATAATTTCACTAATGTTCACAATAAGACATTGTATAGAAGTATGAATGGTACCTATAATAGCTTTAAAGTAAAAGAACACTGGATTCAGTTTTAGTTTATTTCTGACCATAACCCATATCCTCGAAACATTGCAACGATTTGTTTATTCAAACAAAAGTTGAAAATACATAAAAGCATTATTAAGTCTCCGACAACACAATAGATTAGATGTCTAAATCATAAGCTTTAAGCAGATATTTTCCTCTAAACGAATGTTTTTCCTTGTTCACTTCCGGTGACGTATTTAACCCTTTAGCACACACGTGTTACAAAAAAGCAACACAAATTCAAACCCAAATAGATTAAACGTGGTAAAAATAAAAAAATAAACAAAAACAAAAAAAAACTTTTTTCGTGGAAACTCCTGAAAAGGTATAATAATAATAGGACCAGGTGGTCCGAAAGAGAACGCGTTTTGTGTTCTTCGACGACACTCCTCTTACAAATTTAAGTCAAATTCGGGTTAAGTCACCATCTCAAATGAGAGTTAGGGTGGTGACGACGGAACCACTAGGCACATCATCAAGCATCAAACAAGTCTGACTTCATGTCGTATACGATAATACAATATATCCCAATGAGATCGTGATATCGCTCATAAAACTATCCCCTCGTCTTCATCAACCTGCATCCGTCGAAACATTATGTTGTTAGTTTCTCCGTCCGTAATCGACAACTGTCACGTATGTCGTCATAATGGGAGCAAACCTTTTATTATCGAGTCAACTCAGACATTTAAACATCGCGGGTCGGGATGTAGGGATGTTGCTATCTAGAAATGGAAAATTAACACTTTGGAAAAAGAAATCATTACTCTTATCTTACAACTTAGTTGCATACTGTCCCTGTTGGTTACGTAAAGGTCGAGGAGAGCGACCAATGTTGAAGAGTCTGCAATGTCCCTGATTTCAGCTTTTACATGGCATATCTGATCGACATGGTAAATCAAGTTTATGTTATTTAAAGACAACGTATCGTCCATATACTTATAGGTGAAATTGAAGGTCTTTGCAAGGTCTGCTACCCGTAACATATGTATGATTAGTTCTTAAATATAATCAGCTTCGTATATAAACCACGACCAGTCGGCAAACAGAGGAACAGATATTTTTCTCATGGGTATGTCATAAGCTCTGTTGAAGATCAGGACCCGGATTCATTAAGCAATTTACCTACTCAAGTAAGAGATATATGCTCAACCCTCTTCCTTTAAACTCGTTTTAATCATGATATAGCAGGTTGAAATAGAAAATAATATCTCTCTTTAAGTCTTGCTGAAATACTTTCAAATCATGTAAATTACATCTACCACCAAAAGTATTTTAGTCTGAGCACAAAATGTGTATTTGTGCGTGAGTACGATTTGGAACACTGTCCCTCCATGGTAATCAAACTCAACAAAGATGCTGTCGATCAGAAATTGATTCAATCATTCTAACGATTTCATCTTCGGAATATTTTCTCAGAATACAGGAATAATAAATCACGTGACGATATAGCACCGCCCTATCGTCATCATAATAGATCTATATTGTTTGAACGAAATTTTAAAATGTCCGACTCCGGTAATGCGGGAATATTGCAACTCGGGTTTTAGAGTCTCGCGTTAAACTGATAATGTATGACTCGAATCTCAACACAATTTGAGATGAAGATAGGTAATGATGTATATTCTCTTCGTCGCTCGTGTCCTATCATTCATGCTAATGTAAGGGTTGAAGTGAGTTGTATAACACCCTCGCGATCACAAGACTCGTTAATAAGGTGTCGCTCCACTAATCCACCATACACACCGCTCACTATCGCGCGATGTGACGATTCAGGATAAAAATACTAAATACTGTTCAATACATGGGTAAGATAATTTGTATGTATTATCCTCACACGCGATGCTGTCGTTAAGGTGTGTGTATTGATAATTTGTTACTGTTGGTGTTTTTTTTAGCTGTCAACACAAAGATAATTACCTCAACATGCCCTGTCGCCCTCCACTCCCTTGACAGCTTAAATATCTGCAATTTGCAAAGCCTGTTTTGTGTACTTCAAAACAACGTCCACGTCCGTATATTTTTAAGGAGATCCTGAAATTTAACCATTTCCACGTATGGTTTTGTTATTGACTTTTCCAACCGTTATTGTCCACAATGGAAACTTATCTGATCGAATATACCAGCTCGTAACAGCCCCATGCTTGGTGATTTGTGTCATATAATGTGTTATTGTACTCTGTTAGGCATGACAAAGAGACATGTGGTACACAGACTAATATACTACAGATACTGGGGGTATACAAACTTACACGTCATAGATACTGGGGGTATACAGACGTACACGTCATAGATACTGGGGGTATACAGACGTACACGTCACAGATACTGGGGGTATACAGACGTACACGTCACAGATACTGGGGGTATACAGACGTACACGTCATAGATACTGGGGGTATACAGACGTACACGTCACAGATACTGGGGGTATACAGACTTACAAGTCACAGATACTCGGGGTATACAGACGTACACGTCACAGATACTGGGTGTATACAGACGTACACGTCACAGATACTGGGGGTATACAGACGTACACGTCATAGATACTGGGGGTATACAGACGTACACGTCACAGATACTGGGGGTATACAGACGTACACGTCATAGATACTGGGGGTATACAGACGTACACGTCACAGATACTGGGGGTATACAGACTTACACGTCACAGATACTGGGGGTATACAGACGTACACGTCACAGATACTGGGGGTATACAGACGTACACGTCATAGATACTGGGGGTATACAGACGTACACGTCATAGATACTGGGGGTATACAGACGTACACGTCACAGATACTGGGGATATATAGACTTACACGTCACAGATACTGGGGGTATACAAACTTACACGTCATAGATACTGGGGGTATACAGACGTACACGTCATAGATACTGGGGGTATACAGACGTACACGTCATAGATACTGGGGGTATACAGACTTACACGTCATAGATACTTGGGGTATACAGACGTACACGTCACAGATACTGGGGGTATACAGACGTACACGTCACAGATACTGGGGATATACAGACGTACACGTCATAGATACTGGGGGTATACAGACGTACACGTCATATATACTGGGGGTATACAGACGTACACGTCACAGATACTGGGGGTATACAGACGTACACGTCACAGATACTGGGGGTATACCGACGTACACGTCACAGATACTGGGGGTATACCGACGTACACGTCATAGATACTGGGGGTATACAGACGTACACGTCATAGATACTGGGGGTATACAGACGTACACGTCATAGATACTGGGGGTATACAGACGTACACGTCACAGATACTGGGGGTATACAGACTTACACGTCACAGATACTGGGAGTATACAGACGTACACGTCACAGATACTGGGGGTATACAGACGTACACGTCATAGATACTGGGGGTATACAGACGTACACGTCATAGATACTGGGGGTATACAGACGTACACGTCATAGATACTGGGGGTATACAGACTGACACGTCATAGATACTGGGGGTATACTGACGTACACGTCATAGATACTGGGGGTATACAGACGTACACGTCATAGATACTGGGGGTATACAGACTGACACGTCATAGATACTGGGGGTATACAGACGTACACGTCATAGATACTGGGGGTATACAGACGCACACGTCACAGATACTGGGGGTATACAGACGTACACGTCACAGATACTGGGGGTATACAGACGTACACGTCACAGATACTGGGGGTATACAGACGTACACGTCACAGATACTGGGGGTATACAGACGTACACGTCATAGATACTGGGGGTATACAGACGTACACGTCACAGATACTGGGGGTATACAGACGTACACGTCATAGATACTGGGGGTATACAGACGTACACGTCACAGATACTGGGGGTAATCAGACGTACACGTCACACATTCTTAACATAGGTCTCACGTCTGACAACTTGTTCTTGCAAATCAAATGTAAGCATACAATTTGACATTTGTTGATATGGCTTTAAAGTGACCCAGTAGATCAATAAGGAATTGGAAATGGGGGGACAAATCAAGTCCTGAAACACTTTCAATGATGGAAGAAGTAAAATACACTGTTTGCAGAAATCAGCTCTTGGCAGCCATAGGATTACCAACACACACATTACACTGTATGAAGGAAAAACGCGTGTGATGAAATCACGTCATCATCGCCATGCTCTCTATCCAACGCAGCGATGTTACCAAGAGAAAGAATTTAAAAGCACGGATTATCTTACTTTTCATTTTGCACTAAACATTTTATACAGCATCAATGGAATCCAGCGCGTTATCGAGATTCAACTTAATGAGTTGTGTTAAAAACGCACAACAATCTCCTATCCCGGGGTGACTTGTATCGTAGAACACTTAACTTCTTCGCTTCTTTGATGACTTCTTCAACCTTTTTTCAAACAACGACTCAGAAATTATTGTAACGGCATTATAATCAATTATAAAACATTATCAATTAGGTCTCGGCTAAATCTTTCGGAAATTCCCTAAAGCTATTCGGAATGTTTTTTTAAATCTTTCACGCAGATAAATTTGCTGTGAACACGCTTCAAAGTCCATTTACTTGACATGAATTTCGAATATCCCGAAAGCCCATTAATTGTATCTTAATAAGATTGTTCCATACCTGAAATTGACTTCCGGTAGAACAGGAAGTAACGGTAAAGGCGAAGGTCATTAACGGAAATGGTTAACTTAATGGTTCATTTTCCAGGAATGTGTAGTAGTTTTTGGCGATTCTCTCTGAAAGCCGCCGACTTGTATCAAACATACCGTATATATAATAATAGGAAAGTAACAAGTATTTACCTTTCAAACTTGAAATACATGATTATTGCTGACGTGACAATCAATACAAAAATATCAAAAACAATATTTTCATGCACATGCTGAAAGCTGAAATACTTAATATTTCTGTTAAGTTGTTAATTTCGTTCTTCACAAAGTTATAAATTATAAAACAGTAATTTCCTATCCTACTCTCACTCCTTCCTATCTTCGTCCCATTTATACCAGATCGCCCTCCCATTCCACTGGTAATAGCAAGCTGACGTCATCTACTGTTATAGGGGTATATCGCGAACTATAAGATGTGTCACACCAGAATTTTTATGATCTCTAATGATAATTCATGATATATCAACTCTGTCTCTGTCTCTGTCTCTCTGTCTCTGTCTCTGTCTCTGTCTCTGTCTCTGTCTGTCTCTCTGTCTCTGTCTCTGTCTCTCTGTCTCTGTCTCTGTCTCTCTCTGTCTCTCTCTGTCTCTCTCTGTCTCTCTCTCTCTCTCTCTCTCTCTCTCTCTCTCTCTCTCTCTCTCTCTCTCTCTCTCTCTCTCTCTCTCTCTCTCTCTCTCTCTCTCTCTCTCTCTCTCTCTCTCTCTCTCTCTCTCTCTCTCTCCTTACGCACGCTATACAGACATATAAATCATATCGCAAACCTCAAACCATTTGTAGGACATCACCGTCCTTATGTTCATCGAAACGGAACTTCCCGTACTCCGACGAGATTTCCGATATCTGGCCGTCAATGGTAAATACAACATGAGGCAAGTGACACTAGCGGTGATAAGATGTCTGCGAATATTGTTTATTATTTTCTGACAAACAAAAACAACCCAGAACCAGTGGAAATGGGTAGAACGCTGATAACCCGTTACTATCAAAGAGTTGATCCAGAGTTACCCAATATAATCAAACAGTGCTCACATCGCCAACTCTGACCGCTTATCGTAAACAACCGTCCCATATTGAAAAGTGCAAGATCAGCTTATTTTTCAGAACTTATTTTTCATCGAAGAAATAATAATTCGTGAATGTTTCTCTACTTATCGTAGATAAAAAATAACACTGCTATATACAAAAAATAAACTTTACATAAATACATGTCGCTCAAACGGTCACGATATTTACCCTTTTCACCGAGGTCCCGTGTTAATGACGAGTAAAATACATTTAGAAGAAGAAATGACGAGAGAGAGAGAAGGAAAAAACCCAGATCACACGAAAATTGGTTATAAAGTTCATTCTAATTATTAGTTTACCAGCCCTCGAAATGCAACGCACGTGCACGCGTTTGTATACAAGCCGTTAAGAACACCAAATGCGGTAGGTCGTCGGTATCATTTTGTAATTAGAAAAGTGCACGCGCAAAAATATCAATGGATAAATAAAACCTATGTAACAAACAACATCTGACGGGAGTACTGAATGAGAATGTACCAAGGTGTAGGGAATGATAAAAACAAACGTAAAAAGAGAGTTGAGCCGCTTACATCAGAAAGAAAATACAGCGCTTGTTTTTACTAGTGTTGGATAAACAGACACGGGGCTGTATCTAACAGTACATAATCACCCCCTCATCCGGAACTCCTCGGGTTTTTTCCCCAAAAAAACACCTCGGGTAGAACCAACCCGAGGATGATCCGAATGTCACCTTCCTCCGTCATCATGATGTCGTTATGTGGTAGAGTAATCCACAGACCACGCCTGCTATCACATTGAAATCCGAAACAATAGTCTCAACTTTTTGATAGATTAGATAATTCCAGTAGAAGTTCCAAATATATTTTGAACAACTTCCCCAGTCCGAGTTACAATGTATAGATGACCAGAAAGCCACACTAAAACGTTTGTATGCAATTTTGGTATCTTTGACATGTTGAGTTGGACATTTTTCTTTATTCTGATTCCGCTTTGATTTCAATTAAAATGTAAATCACCAAATCCAATGTTCCATCTGTTAAGGTTATATTGGATTGACAACTTTGTATTACTGGACCGTCATTGCTTTCCTATGGCAATTCATAGCTGTTCATTATTACGTTTGTTCCGGATCCATTAAAGGACATTCGATTCAGCATTATCTTCCGGTGACCTCTGTCAACAATTCTACACCAACGACAGCAGAATTGAAAATCGAAATGTCACTAACAAAACCTACAAAACACCACGAATACAGCTCCGTGTGTGTCAGGTTCTCGTACAATTCCCGTCTGTAGGTGGCGCTCTTTTAACTTCAACAAACGCTCGGAGAGCGTCGTAAATACTGTCTTAGAAGTCACATGCGATGTATATGCGAGGGCGACAATTCGTGATTGTTTGCAGTGTCTTCAAACACGCACGCTACAACATCCGTTATGTAAATCTACACTTCTTCGTCAGAATTAAAGAATTGTCATAAATACAAGTATTTCTCACTCAAAAAGAGGCCTAGATGTCGTGTTTCCCTTTATCTCACTAACGTATGCATTATACATCAAGAGGTATCTACCCTTAAAGGCATTTACAAGCGCGTACATGAACACGATTAAAAAAACCCGACCTCTAAGCCTCGTCGTCTGATCAATGAGGCCTAGATAGACATCATTATCAGATCTGCGTTTGACTGGGATAGTCGAAGTATACATGGAATGGGTTTGTCAATCTAAATGCCGTGTGTACTACAGGCTTACCTGCACTTTTGGCGATAGATGACATCAAGTCACGTGATTTATACGACTTTAACATGATCCGTCGTTTTTTCGATATTTATCCCACTTTGCTGAGGTTTCTAATTTTCGGTTAGGCTAGTGTTCATATCATCTTATCAAAGGTTCTGTATTGAAATGACGAGGTTCTGTTCTATCAAAATTAAACATTTTGGTAACATTTAGTTGTTTATTTCGAATTTTGGCAGACACAATTGAGTATTGTCTACAGTATTTCACTTCCGTCATCTGGTGTTCACGTTTATATAGTGTAATTCCGTAAGCAGTGACAAGCTCTGTGACTGACATTGTTACCGGAACATGGTACATTCCATCTCAAAATTTCAGAAATATATGAATGCATAGAAGCTTCAAATGGCACGGCGTTCTGTTCCTGCTCATGAGAGCATTACTTCATTTGAATGAAGTTTGACACAGTTTAATGTCGTCCATAAATAGTTTGTAGGTATTCTGCTAAGAAATCAAGTATCTCTCATCAGTCCACCATCAATAGAAAGCCTTTTGGCTTATTTAGATGTATAAACAATATTTACAATTTAACCGTTAGAAATTTGTATTAAGAAAAGGATGGGTCCAAGGACGCTACCTTGTGAGACACCGCTGGTTACTTGTTGTGTTGTTGAACAAGATCTGTCTCTGACCAGTTTTGTTTTTGACTTACCAGGAATTCCCGGTTCCATCCTAGTAGTTTCCTTTTATGCCACACAATTTCAACTTGTGAAGTAGTAGCCTATGTGACACCTTACCAAACTCCTTACTAAAATCCTAATATATAAAATCAATGTTATACGCTTCGTCTAAGGATTTGGTCCAATTTTCCATGACTTCTAATATTTTGGCGGTACATGATTTTCTCGATGTGACTCCGATGAGAATAAACATGTTTTGAGATAATCTAACGTATTACACGACCCAAAATACAATGCACGACAAACAAACACAATACACGGTACACAACACAATACACGATACACAACACAATACACGGTACACAACACAATATACGATACACAACACAATACACGATACACAACACAATATACGATACCCAACACAATATACGGTACACAACACAATACACGGTACACAACACAATACACGATACACAGCACAATACACGGTACACAACACAATATACGATACACAACACAATATACGGTACACAACACAATACACGATACACAACACAATACACGGTACACAACACAATACACGATACACAACACAATACACGGTGCACAACACAATACACGGTACACAACACAATATACGGTACACAACACAATATACGGTACACAACACAATATACGGTACACAACACAATACACGATACACAACACATTACACAAACACAATACACGGTACACAACACAATATACGATACACAACACAATACACGATACACAACACAATATACGGTACACAACACAATACACGATCCACAACACAATACACGGTACACAACACAATATACGGTACACAACACAATATACGGTACACACACAATACACGTACACAACACAATACACGGTACACAACACAATACACGGTACACAACACAATATACGACACACAACACAATATACGACACACAACACAATACACGGTACACAACACAATACACGACACACAACCCAACACACGACACACAACACAATACACGACACACAACACAATACACGGTACACAACACAATAGACGACACACAACACAATACACGGTACACAACACAATATTCGATACACAACACAATACACGACACACAACACAATACACGGTACACAATACACGGTACACAACACAATACACGACACACAACACAATATACGGTACACAACACAATATACGGTACACAACACAATATACGGTACACAACACAATACACGATACACACACATTACGTACACACAACACAATACACGACACACAACACAATACACAAACACAATACACGGTACACAACACAATACACGGTACACAACACAATACACGGTACACAACACAATATACGGTACACAACACAATACACAACACAATACACGGTACACAACACAATATACGTACACACACAAACGAACACAATACACGTACACACACAACACAATACACGACACACAACACAATACACGACACACAACACAATACACGACACACAACACAATACACGGTACACAACACAATACACGGTACACAACACAATACACGGTACACAACACAATATACGATACACAACACAATACACGATACACACACACAACACAATACACACAACACAATACCGGTACACAACACAATAACGGTACAACACAATAACTACACACACAGTACACGATACACAACACAATATACGATACACAACACAATACACGATACACAACACAATATACGGTACACAACACAATACACGATCCACAACACAATACACGGTACACAACACAATATACGGTACACAACACAATATACGGTACACAACACAATACACGGTACACAACACAATACACGGTACACAACACAATACACGGTACACAACACAATACACGGTACACAACACAATATACGACACACAACACAATATACGACACACAACACAATATACGACACACAACACAATACACGGTACACAACACAATACACGACACACAACCCAACACACGACACACAACACAATACACGACACACAACACAATACACGGTACACAACACAATAGACGACACACAACACAATACACGGTACACAACATACACAACACAATACACGACACACAACACAATACACGGTACACAATACACGGTACACAACACAACACAATACACGACACACAACACAATATACGGTACACAACACAATACACGGTACACAACACAATATACGGTACACAACACAGTACACGGTACACAACACAATATACGGTACACAACACAATACACGGTACACAACACAATATACGGTACACAACACAAAACACGGTACACAACACAATATACGGTACACACACAATACACGGTACACACACAAACACACACACAAACGATACACAACACAAATACACGGTAACAACCAATACAGACACAACACATAACGTACACCACATACACGTACACAACACAATATACGGTACACAACACAATATACGATACACAACACAATATACGTTACACAAACACAATACACGGTACACAACACAATAAACGGTACACAACACAATACACGATACACAACACAATATACGGTACACAACACAATACACGATCCACAACACAATACACGGTACACAACACAATATACGATACACAACACAATATACGGTACACAACACAATACACGGTACACAACACAATACACGACACACAACACAATACACGGTACACAACACAATATACGGTACACAACACAGTACACGGTACACAACACAATATACGACACACAACACAATATACGGTACACAACACAATACACGGTACACAAACACAATACACGATACACAACACAATACACGGTACACAACACAATATACGGTACACAAACACAATATACGGTACACAACACAATAAACGGTACACAACACAATACACGATACACAACACAATATACGGTACACAAACACAATACACGGTACACACACAATATACGGTACACAAACACAAAATACGATACACAACACAATACACGGTACACAAACACAATAAACGGTGCACAACACAATACACGATACACAACACAATATACGGTACACAACACAATATACGGTACACAACACAATACACGGTACACAACACAATACACGATACACAACACAATAAACGGTACACAACACAATACACGGTACACAACACAATACACGGTACACAACACAATACACGGTACACAACACAATAAACGGTACACAACACAATACACGGTACACAAACACAATACACGATACACAACACAATATACGGTACACAAACAACAATAAACGGTACACACAAATCGTACAATACACGAATACACAAACACATAACGTCACAACCAATAACGGTACACAAACACAAAAACGGTACACAACACAATAAAAGGTACACAAAACACACACACAATATCGGTACACAACACAATACAAGGTACACAAACAAACAACACATCACACAATAACGGTACAACACAATAACGTAACAACACAATAACGTACCACACAATACGTACACAACAATAACGGTACACACAAAACGTAACAACACAATATACGAAACACAACACACATACGGTACACAACACAATACAGTACACAAACACAATACACAACACAGTAACGTACACACACATAACGTACACACACAAAAACACAACAACAATATACGGTACACAAACACAATACGGTACACAACACAATACACGGTACACAACACAAAAACACAACACAAACTGTAACATAACACAAAACACAACACAAACTGTAACATAACACAAAACACAACACAAACTGTAACATAACACAAAAACACAACACAAACTGTAACATAACACAAAAACACAACACAAACTGTAACATAACACAAAACACAAAACAAACTGTAATATAACACAAAACACAACACAAACTGTAACATAACACAAAAACACAAAACAATACACAACACAACACAAAATGCAACGTAATACACGATAAAAATCACAACACAATGTATCAATTCATATCACAACACACAACACAACACAACACACAACACAACACACAACACACAACATACAACACAACACAACACACAACACACACACAACACACAACACAACACACAACACAACATACATCTTCATAGTACACAAACACAACCTAACAAAATACAAGAAAATGAATGGAATGCGTATCGGCCTGAACCGTCTTTCTGATGAACATTTCATTCCCAATATGTTCATGAGCCACGTCATCTTTCTGACACCGGCATTATTGAAAGATGTTGCTTTTTCTCGTGACAAGTCTCAATGTTGAGTACATGTACATGTACCTGTAAATATGATGGGTCGAAGTGATTCCCAAAGACCCCCGCCCTTCCATTTAATTAAAACCTGAAGTTGTTAATACGAGTGCATATTATTAGCACTAATTGCTTATTGTGACACCTGTCTATTCTGGGATTATTAAACCATTATCCGTGTATTTGCTGAAAAGACTTAAATATTGACAGTAAAATTGATGTATATATCACTCTGGAATATAATAAAAGTACATGCACAATTACAATTGTTCTCATTAATCGATTCCTTGGGTGACAGGCTCTTTGGTGCAAACTCTGCTTTACTTATTAAACGTACATTGTAGTTATGCACCCATATCCGAACAAATATCCAGCTGTACTCCAAAAGAAGCACTCTTCCTAACAGTTACATACAATAGCCCGCCGGAACATCCTTGAAAACACCAGGCAAGTAGAATGGAAAGTGTTACAATATCTAGTTTATAGTGAAGTATATTTGTTTAACGGGGAAAATATACCGCGTCCGACCGTATTACATCATGCATTTGATTGTTTTCTTTGTTCCATTGGGAAACAAGTGTCCGCACAACTCCGAGTCCGGAATTGTACCGGTAAACACACCAAGGAGTGCGGATCCTGCCGGATCTATGTCCTGGAGAGAGTCGCGGAGACACTTTCGCGTTTGGGTAGATAGCCATTCAAGTTATTTTGTTCGCAATTAGCGATTGTCGAAGATCTTGACAATGTTTACCTAACACTACACCTGATAATTACGTTTTTGTTGAAAAATTATCGGAAAATAAAACACTTCAGTTCTATTGTCGTCTGCTCAACTGGTTATCGAGTCTCGCGCGCGCGGGAGCGTTACGTCGGCCCAATGACGTGATTGTAATCGTCACCTAGGGGGAGAAAAAAAAGTATTGTAACATCACAAGTTCTCAGTCGTAATTGACCAATCCATACTCCCAATCGCTTGTTGGCGGCTAGGGCTGAATCTGATAAGCTGTCTCGCTTTGAAGCCTTCGTCTGGAAATCGCAACTATCGTCTGGTCTGTATAACAGCGTATTGATGCTGTATTGCAAAACGAAAATAGAAAAGGTCATTGAATTCTGGTACAATTATGGGCATACATGGAGGAAAAACACTGATTAGGCACGGAGCGTCAGTGTAGCATTGTAAATAATATACTACAGTAACGCTCGCAGATTTTACTCTGAAAGAGAAAGTTTTGAATCTCGATGTTTCGTACCTTTACATCCTAAAGACAAAGATTTTACTCTTGATGTTTTTTTTTATTCAACTCCTTAGTAATTGTAAGAGATTTTACACAAGTCCCTACTGACTTTCACAGATTTTACAAGTCCTTATTGACTGTGACAGACTTAATACAAGTCCTTAGTGACGGTAACAGACTTTATACAAGTCCTTAGTGACGGTGACAGATTTTACAAGTCCTTAGTGACGGTCACAGACTTTATACAAGTCCTTAGTGACGATCACAGACTTTATACAAGTCCTTAGTGACGGTGACAGACTTTATACAAGTCCTTAGTGACGGTGACAGACTTTATACAAGTCCTTAGTGACGGTGACAGATTTTACAAGTCCTTAGTGACGGTCACATACTTTATACAAGTCCTTAGTGACGGTCACAGACTTTATACAAGTCCTTAGTGACGGTGACAGACTTTAAACAAGTCCTTAGTGACGGTGACAGACTTTATACAAGTCCTTAGTGACGGTGACAGACTTTATACAAGTCCTTAGTGACGGTGACAGATTTGATACAAGTCCTTAGTGACGGTGACAGACTTTATACTAGTCCTTAGTGACGGTGACAGACTTTATACTAGTCCTTAGTGACTGTGACAGACTTTATACAAGTCCTTAGTGACTGTGACAGACGTTATACAAGTCCTTAGTGACGGTGACAGACTTTATACAAGTCCTTAGTGACGGTGACAGACTTTATACAAGTCCTTAGTGACGGTGACTGACTTTATACTAGTCCTTAGTGACGGTGACAGACTTTATACTAGTCCTTAGTGACGGTGACAGGTTTTATACAAGTCCTTAGTGACGGTCACAGACTTTATACAAGTCCTTAGTGACGGTCACATGCTTTATACAAGTCCTTAGTGACGGTGACAGACTTTATACAAGTCCTTAGTGACGGTCACAGACTTTATACAAGTCCTTAGTGACTGTGACAGACTTTATACAAGTCCTTAGTGACTGTGACAGACGTTATACAAGTCCTTAGTGACGGTGACAGACTTTATACAAGTCCTTAGTGACGGTGACAGACTTTATACAAGTCCTTAGTGACGGTGACTGACTTTATACTAGTCCTTAGTGACGGTGACAGACTTTATACTAGTCCTTAGTGACGGTCACAGGTTTTATACAAGTCCTTAGTGACGGTGAAAGACTTTATACAAGTCCTTAGTGACGGTCACATGCTTTATACAAGTCCTTAGTGACGGTCACATACTTTATACAAGTCCTTAGTGACGGTCACAGACTTTATACAAGTCCTTAGTGACGGTGACAGATTTTACAAGTCCTTAGTGACGGTGACAGACTTTATACAAGTCCTTAGTGACGGTGACAGACTTTATACAAGTCCTTAGTGACGGTGACAGACTTTATACAAGTCCTTAGAGAATGTGACAGACTTTATACAAGTCCTTTGTGACGGTGACAGACTTTATACAAGTCCTTAGTGACGGTGACAGACTTTATACAAGTCCTTAGTGACGGTGACAGACTTTATACTAGTCCTTAGTGACGGTGACTGACTTTATACTAGTCCTTAGTGACGGTCACAGGTTTTATGCAAGTCCTTAGTGACGGTCACAGACTTTATACAAGTCCTTAGTGACGGTGACAGACTTTATACAAGTCCTTAGTGACGGTCACAGACTTTATACAAGTCCTTAGTGACGGTGACAGATTTTACAAGTCCTTAGTGACGGTCACAGACTTTATACAAGTCCTTAGTGACGGTGACAGATTTTACAAGTCCTTAGTGACGGTCACAGACTTTATACAATCCTTAGTGACGGTCACAGACTTTATACAAGTCCTTAGTGACGGTGACAGACTTTATACAAGTCCTTAGTGACGGTGACAGACTTTATACTAGTCCTTAGTGACGGTGACAGACTTTATACTAGTCCTTAGTGACGGTGACAGGTTTTATGCAAGTCCTTAGTGACGGTGACAGACTTTATACAAGTCCTTAGTGACGGTGACAGACTTTATACAAGGCCTTAGTGACGGTCACAGACTTTATACAAGTCCTTAGTGACGGTCACAGACTTTATACAAGGCCTTAGTGACGGTCACAGACTTTATACAAGTCCTTAGTGACGGTCACAGACTTTATACAAGTCCTTAGTGACGGTCACAGATTTTACAAGTCCTTATGTTTCGTTTAATTCATTGATATTTAGACATTTCTTATTCGTTTAATGTTTGGTCGATGTTAGCGATTTGTATCGAGAACAACGACCAGTAATCGTTTTATCTCCATTAAAGATATTGATTTATTCAAAACATCAACGTATTTACGGTTGATAATGATAGGCATACATACAGCTTTGTAAGCATCTTTATATCAACAGCGCATGCGTTAATCGTTACTGTCATTACGCACGCAGCCCGTCATGATTACAGTCGTTTAGAACTTTAAGTTTGACGGAAACCATGACTTAAGAAATACAGCTCGATGAGAAAGCACGTGTATAAGAAATATACTCAAGTGGTTCACTTGCAGACAGATAAAGTCTTATGATTCCAACTGCTCTGCATGTTTCTGCGGCCTCCCACTGAGTTGTCAACCGCGCAGTCGCAGTGGCGTCAACGAGACAGCACCGTCCAATCACGAGAAAGATTAGATATCTCTTTAGAGTATTACACAGTTGCGTCTCTGTGATAACAATGGTTAAAAACTCGCGGCAGTTTTGGCGGAGATGTGAAGCTTGTACCACAGATAGAGCAACAGTTCAAAGGAAGCTAGCCTTCCCTGTAACACATTCTGATAGGCAGCCGATGACGAGCGCGGGGACGATGATATCTGATGACAATGATTCCGTCTCCATGTTATCTCTTCAGTTATTGGGCGCTTGTGTTCCCGCCGCCCGCCGTCATAGTAGCTGCTGCTGCTGATACTTATGGCGGGGTGTCTAGCATTCTCTGGATACAGACTTATGGCCGATATTGTTCTGTTTTACTGTGTTAGATTTATTGGTTGTTGGTGATAACACTTGTACTAACTATGATGAGGGCAAGAATGATGATTCTGTTCTGTCCTATCAATGTATAACGTAATAATCAGTATGACCTGGGTAGGATGCTCACAATGATATCCTAGCTGTGGCGTAAAGTTAACATGACGAACCTCTCAGGGCACATCCCACCATGTCATATAAGTTAGCATGCAATGTTTGACAGTAAATGCAGTCGTGTTACGAAAAAGAAAATATTTGGTCGTAATCAAATCTCAATTGGGGTTTGTCTGTCAAGAATAGCAGTCAAAAACATGAAAAGTAAAGCAGTTTTACAAGAAGCTTGCAGGCATATTTTGCTACCAATGTAATGTTTGAAACTCTGTACGAATGGTATTGTCGTTACTATGGTAACATATTGTTGTCACGCCGACGAAAGATTTGACGTGCCGAATGTCAATGAACTTTTGCTTCCAATTAAGTATGACTAGTTTTGTGATTGCTTTATGACTATATAATGTATGATGTGGCCAACACAACTAGCATCTGCGTACATCAACGTAAACAATACGAAAGTGTTGTTGTTGAAAGGAAAATAATCATTACGTCATCCGAATGATGAGTGTGTCGGTGAAACCCGTTTGTCAAAGCTGAACGAGGACGCATTCGTTTAATTTCAGAAATATATTGTAAGATTCGTCTCCTAACAGTATTGGCCAACAGTCGACGAGAAGATACATGTCCTGACTCAAGTAATCTAGAAAATTTGGCTCATCTTAATATTTTGGGGGTCTAATTTTAGTTAAGTGTTCCGATCCATAATCTCGTGATCTGCTATACCGGACTCGAATATGATTTTATAAAATATATACATATATACACGTATATAACATATATACAAGCAGTTCATTTTTTGTACATAATGTCATATTTAACAAAGTTTAATAGTTCTGTAATTATTCATCTTTTCCTGATCCAGCCAATGTTTATCAAGTCTGTTTTAACCTATTAACAGCTGATACCTCATTTCTGGAAGATTGTTCCAAAATCTTTCTATCCGTTGACAAAAAATTGCCTATTTGAATATTAATTGTTCGTGATATTAATCTACACTGCAGAATGTATTGGGTATTACAGTTTATGGAAACCAAAAAATATTCAAAGACTCTATTCAGGTTTAAAATGATAACCGTTAAAATTCACCTGTGATAAAACACATGGTCTCTCGTATTTTATTTGCATTCTAGTCGCAAACATTCTCATTTATCAGCCAACATCATCATGTTAAACTACTCTTGAATCCCATGTGTGTGTGTGTGACACAATGAAAATACGTGGATGATATATCATAAAGTGCTTTTCATGAGTTTCCTTTTAGAATACAATTTAACGTTCAATAGCTTAGCTATGTTCATTGGCCTAGCTATGAACATTAATAATACAACTTCAGGTTCATTGGCCTAGCTTTCAATAGCCTGGCTGTGAACATTAATGATACATCTTCACGTTCAATAGCCTGGATGTGAACTTTGATAATACAACTTCACGTTCAATAGCCTAGCTGTGAACTTTGATAATACAACTTCACGTTCAATAGCCTAGCTGTGAACTTTGATAATACAACTTCACGTTCAATAGCCTGGCTGTGAACATTGATGATACAACTTCACGTTCAATAGCCTGGCTGTGAACATTGATAATACAACTTCACATTCATTGGCCTAGCTATGAACATTGATAATACAACTTCAGGTTCATTGGCCTAGCTTTCAATAGCCTGGCTGTGAACATTAATGATTCAACTTCACGTTCAATAGCCTAGCTGTGAACATAAATGATACAACTTCACGTTCAATAGCCTGGCTGTGAACATTGATAATACAACTTCACGTTCAATAGCCTGGCTGTGAACATTAATGATTCAACTTCACGTTCAATAGCCTGGCTGTGAACATAAATGATACAACTTCACGTTCAATAGCCTGGCTGTGAACATTGATAATACAACTTCACATTCATTGGCCTAGCTATGAACATTGATAATACAACTTCAGGTTCATTGGCCTAGCTTTCAATGGCCTGGCTGTGAACATTGATAATACAACTTCACATTCATTGGCCTAGCTATGAACATTGATAATACAACTTCACGTTCAATAGCCAGGCTGTGAACATTGATAATACAACTTCACGTTCATTGGCCTGGCCTTGAACATAAATGATACAACTTCACGTTCAATAGCCTGGCTGTGAACATTGATAATATAACTTCACGTTCAATAGCCTGGCTGTGAACATTAATGATACAACTTCATGTTCAATAGCCTGGCTGTGAACATTGATAATACAACTTCACGTTCAATAGCCTGGCTGTGAACATTGATAATATAACTTCACGTTCAATAGCCTGGCTGTGAACATTAGGAATAAAACTAATATAATCTAACGTTAATAACCTGGCTGAGAAGTTATAGAAGAGAACTTTACGTTCACAATAAAAAGTTTGTTCAATCTATCAAAATTTCAGTATTTTCTTGGTAAGCCAATTAGTCTGAATAGTGTTTTACGAACACATAACGGTCGTCGACAAGGAGCAAATATAGAATTCCTAGACAACATTTGGCGTGCTGTTATACCCCCTTACCTGTGTATGAGTTTGATAGCGACGTTAAGTACACGTCACCTCGACGTTAAAATGTTTATTGACACACACTGTCACACACGTAAAGTACACGTCACCTCGACGTTAAAATGTGTATTGACACACACCGTCACACATCTGCTCCTACCTAGGGACCTAGGGACTAGACCGAGCGCCTGATCACTTCGATATCCATAACTGTATATTGAATGTTTTATTATTTGTTTTGTTTATTTTTAATCGATAGTTCATATAAATCCCAGAAGTGGGACGTAGGGACGTAGGGACCTACGGACTAGACCAAACGCCTGATCGTTACCGTATCTATACATGTAGTTGTGTATTGCTCTCCCCCCTTTTTAAATTTTTAATCAATAGTTCATATAAATTCCAGGATTGGTAGGACGTTTGATATGGTTACAAATGGTACACAAGATACAAACACTGAAAGATCCTTTAAAAGTATCCTCGCAATAAATAGCATTGAACTCCTAACAGCAGTAATCACCCTTCCTCCCGTCACCCATTTACTGATTAACGCCAAGCAGAAGTGTCGATTTGAAGGCTTTGATTTGACCTTCCGCAGACGACCGTTCAGCACTACAGCCAGAGACCCATTAAATTGAATTCCAAACTGGTGCTGCCGATGTTATTGATGGTGTAGTGTCCCAAATGAGAAGGATAACCATCTTTTTAGGGCTCCCACATTAGGTGCCTCTGGTGAATCTGCCAAGGCTTCCTGCGGACATTCGCTATAAATGTCGAGTTTTGTCTTCCAGTAATACGAGGTCGGTGTTACTATCCAGCAATGGTGTTTTCAGCATTTTGCTTTAAACATATCAGACGTAACCCACCCTCCCTACTTCTCGGGAACTTTACTAGTAGTTACAGGGTGTATTAGAAAGAGGTTTTTAAGGAACAGGGTGTATTAGGTACAGGGTATATTAGGTACAGGGTGTATTAGGTACAGGGTGTATTAGGTACAGGGTGTATTAGGTACAGGGTATATTAGGTACAGGGTGTATTAGGTACAGTGTGTATTAGGTACAGGGTGTATTAGGTACAGGGTGTATTAGGTACAGGGTGTATTAGGTACAGGGTGTGTTAGGTACAGGGTATATTAGGTACAGGGTGTATTAGGTACAGGGTGTATTAGGTACAAGGTGTATTAGGTACAGGGTGTATTAGGTACAGGGTGTATTAGGTACAGGGTGTATTAGGTACAGGGTACATTAGGTACAGGGTGTATTAGGTACAGGGTGTGTTAGGTACAGGGTGTATTAGGTACAGGTTGTATTAGGTACATGGTGTATTAGGTACAGGGTATATTAGGTACAGTGTGTATTAGGTACAGTGTGTATTAGGTACAGGGTGTATTAGGTACAGGGTGTGTTAGGTACAGGGTGTGTTAAGGACAGGGTGTATTAGGTATAGGGTGTATTATGTACAGGGTGTATTAGGTACAGAGTGTATTAGGTACAGGGTGTATTAGGTACAGAGTGTATTAGGTACAGGGTGTATTAGGTACAGTGTGTATTAGGTACAGTGTGTATTAGGTACATGGTATATTAGGTACAGGATGTATTAGGTACAGGGTGTATTATGTACAGGGTGTATTAGGTACAGGATGTATTATGTACAGGGTGTATTATGTACAGGGTGTATTAGGTACAGGATGTATTATGTACAGGGTGTATTAGGTACAGGGTGTATTAGGTACAGTGTGTATTAGGTACAGTGTGTATTAGGTACAGTGTGTATTAGGTACAGGGTATATTAGGTACAGGGTGTATTAGGTACAGGGTGTATTAGGTACAGGGTGTATTAGGTACAGTGTGTATTAGGTACAGTGTGTATTAGGTACAGGGTATATTAGGTACATGGTGTATTAGGTACAGGGTGTATTAGGTACAGGGTATATTAGGTACAGTGTGTATTAGGTACAGGGTGTATTAGGTACAGTGTGTATTAGGTACAGGGTATATTAGGTACAGTGTGTATTAGGTACAGGGTATATTAGGTACAGGGTGTATTAGGTACAGGGTATATTAGGTACAAGGTTTTATAAGTTACAGAGTGTATTAGGTACAGTGTGTATTAGGTACAGGGTGTATTAGGTACAGGGTGTATTAGGTACAGGGTATATTAAGTACAGGGTACATTAGGTACAGGGTATATTAGGTACAGGATGTATTATGTACAGTGTGTATTAGGTACAGGGTATATTAGGTACAGGGTGTATTAGGTACAGTGTGTGTTAGGTACAGGGTATATTAGGTACAGGGTGTATTAGGTACAGGGTGTGTTAGGTACAGGTTGTATTAGGTACAGTGTGTATTAGATACAGGGTGTATTAGGTACAGGGTGTATTAGATACAGGGTGTATTAGGTACAGGTTGTATTAGGTACAGGGTATATTAGGTACAGGGTTATATTAGGTACAGGGTGTATTAGGTACAGGGTATATTAGGTACAGTGGTGTTTAGGTACAGGGTTATTAGGTACAGGGTGTATAGGTACAGGGTGTATTAGGTACAGGTGTATTAGGTACAGGTGTATTAGATACAGTGGTGTATTAGGTACAGTGTGTATTAGGATACAGGGTGTATTAGGTACAGGTGTTATTAGGTACAGGGTATATTAGGTACAGGGTGTATTAGGTACAGGTGTATTAGGTACAGGGTATATTAGGTACAGGGTGTATTAGGTACAGGGTGTATTAGGTACAGGGTATATTAGGTACAGGGTGTATTAGGTACAGGGTGTATTAGGTACAGGGTGTATTAGGTACAGGGTGTATTAGGTACAGTGTGTATTAGGTACAGTGTGTATTAGGTACAGGTTGTATTAGGTACAGGGTATATTAGGTACAGGGTGTATTAGGTACAGGTATTAGGTACAGGGTGTATTAGGTACAGGGTTATTAGGTACAGGGTGTATTAGGTACAGGGTATATTAGGTACAGGGTGTATTAGGTACAGTGTGTATTAGGTACAGGGTGTATTAGGTACAGGGTGTATTAGGTACAGGTTGTATTAGGTACAGGGTGTATTAGGTACAGGGTGTATTAGGTACAGGGTGTATTAGGTACAGGGTGTATTAGGTACAGGTTATTAGGTACAGGGTGTATTAGGTACAGGGTGTATTAGGTACAGTGTGTAATAGGTACAGGGTGTATTAGGTACAGGGTGTATTAGGTACAGGTGTATTAGGTACAGGTTGTATTAGGTACAGGTTGTATTAGGTACAGGGTGTATTAGGTACAAGGTTATTAGGTACAGGGTGTATTAGGTACAGTGTGTATTAGGTACAGGGTGTATTAGGTACAGTGTGTATTAGGTACAGGTTGTATTAGGTACAGGGTGTATTAGGTACAGGGTTTAGGTACAGGTGTGTAGTACAGGGTGTATTATTCAGTGTGTAGGTACATTTGTATTAGTACAGGGTGTTTGACATGGTTATAGGTACAAGTGTGTATTAGATACAGGGTGTATTAGGTTACAGGTGTATTAGTACAGGGTTATTAGGTACATAGGTGTATTAGGTACAGGGTGTATTAGGTACAGGTGTATTAGGTACAGGGTGTGATTAGGTACAGGGTATTAGGTACAGGGGTATTAGGTTACAGTGGTGTATTAGGTACAGGGTGTATTAGGTACAGTGTGTATTAGGTACAGGGTTATTAGGTACAGGGTGTATTAGGTACAGGGTGTATTAGATACAGGTTGTATTAGGTACAGTGTGTATTAGGTACAGGGTATATTAGGTACAGGGTGTATTAGGTACAGGTTGTATTAGGTACAGGTTGTATTAGGTACATGGTATATTAGGTACAGGGTGTATTAGGTACAGAGTGTATTAGGTAAAGGGTATATTAGGTACATGGTGTGTTAGGTACAGGGTGTATTAGGTACAGGGTACATTAGGTAAAGGGTGTATTAGGTACAGGGTGTATTAGGTACAGGGTGTATTAGGTACAGGCTGTATTAGGTACAGGGTGTATTAGGTACAGGGTATATTAGGTACAGGGTGTGTTAGGTACAGGTTGTATTAGGTACATGGTATATTAGGTACAGGGTTAATAGATAGAGGGAGTCTGTTTATGGCTCGTGATGTCTGTTGAGGACATACTATGAATGTCAGTATATAAAGGCGTCTGTTGAGGACATACTATAAATGTCAGTATATAAAGGTGTCTGTTGAGGACATACTATAAATGTCAGTATATAAAGGCGTCTGTTGAGGATATACTATAAATGTCAGTATATAAAGGCGTCTGTTGAGGACATACTATGAATGTCAGTATATAAAGGCGTCTGTTGAGGACATACTATAAATGTCAGTATATAAAGGTGTCTGTTGAGGACATACTATAAATGTCAGTATATAAAGGCGTCTGTTGAGGATATACTATAAATGTCAGTATATAAAGGCGTCTGTTGAGGACATACTATGAATGTCAGTATATAAAGGCGTCTGTTGAGGACATACTATAAATGTCAGTATATAAAGGTGTCTGTTGAGGACATACTATAAATGTCAGTATATAAAGGTGTCGGTTGAGGACATACTATGAATGCCGGTATATAAAGGTGTCTGTTGAGGACATACTATGAATGCCGGTATATAAAGGTGTCTGTTGAGGACATACTATGAATGCCGGTATATAAAGGTGTCTGTTGAGGACATACTATGAATGCCGGTATATAAAGGTGTCGGTTGAGGACATACTATGAATGCCGGTATATAAAGGTGTCTGTTGAGGACATACTATGAATGCCGGTATTTAAAGGTGTCTGTTGAGGACATACTATGAATGCCGGTATATAAAGGTGTCTGTTGAGGACATACTATGAATGTCGGTATATAAAGGTGTATGTTGAGGACATACTATGAATGCCGGTATATAAAGGTGTCTGTTGAGGACATACTATAAATGTCGGTATATAAAGGTGTCTGTTGATGACATACTATGAATGCCGGTATATAAAGGTGTCTGTTGATGACATACTATGAATGTCGGTATATAAAGGTGTCTGTTGAGGACATACTATGAATGCCGGTATATAAAGGTGTCGGTTGAGGACATACTATGAATGCCGGTATATAAAGGTGTATGTTGAGGACATACTATGAATGTCGGTATATAAAGGTGTATGTTGAGGACATACTATGAATGCCGGTATATAAAGGTGTCGGTTGAGGACATACTATGAATGCCGGTATATAAAGGTGTCTGTTGAGGACATACTATAAATGTCAGTATATAAAGGTGTCTGTTGAGGACATACTATAAATGTCAGTATATAAAGATGTCTGTTGAGGACATACTATGAATGCCGGTATATAAAGGTGTATGTTGAGGACATACTATGAATGCCGGTATATAAAGATGTCTGTTGAGGACATACTATAAATGCCGGTATATAAAGGTGTATGTTGAGGACATACTATGAATGTCGGTATATAAAGGTGTCTGTTGAGGACATACTATGAATGTCGGTATATAAAGGTGTATGTTGAGGACATACTATAAATGTCGGTATATAAAGGTGTATGTTGAGGACATACTATGAATGTCGGTATATAAAGGTGTCTGTTGAGGACATACTATGAATGCCGGTATATAAAGGTGTCTGTTGAGGACATACTATAAATGTCAGTATATAAAGGTGTCTGTTGAGGACATACTATGAATGCCGGTATATAAAGGTGTCTGTTGAGGATATACTATGAATGCCGGTATTTAAAGGTGTCTGTTGAGGACATACTATGAATGCCGGTATATAAAGGCGTCTGTTGAGGATATACTATGAATGCCGGTATATAAAGGTGTCTGTTGAGGATATATTATGAATGCCGGTATTTAAAGGTGTCTGTTGAGGACATACTATGAATGCCGGTATATAAAGGTGTCTGTTGAGGATATACTATGAATGCCGGTATATAAAGGTGTCTGTTGAGGACATACTATGAATGCCGGTATATAAAGGTGTCTGTTGAGGACATACTATGAATGCCGGTATATAAAGGTGTTTTTTAAAGGCACGTGATGAGGACACACTACTTACACATATGCGACCGATTTTCCTGAACCTCGTCAGATGTATTGGAAGTGATGTCAACATTGGATAAAGGTACTGCGGGTTCACCATAGAACATTTATCACTGTACCGTTTCGGTATCAAAATTTTAAACCACGCCTGATTTACATCTAATATTGTCCGTAATTATCGTTCTTGTTTTCCTTCAATAGCTATTACGGTATACGTAACAGTCAGACGTCACGCCAAATTGAACGGTTAGATCTGCCTCCTCCAGAGGACGTCATGCGTACCAGCCAAATGGTTATACGTCTCTGTACTTGTTTACGCAATGTATTAGGGATTCGTAGATAACGTTTAACTCTGTCATAGAAACGAGAAGTTTGAGTATGTGTGGTGATCACAGTACAGATCAAAAAGACGGCTGGGTCAAGTGGGTGACTTCCCATACAGTCTAATGCTTATGAATCTGGCCGACAGTGGTATCCCAATATAAAGCAGCTAAAAGATTTCGGGCGTTGTGATGAAAAATTCGTCACTATTTTTATCAATTAAATTGAAAATCATGTAATATAATGAGAGAAACTCGTGTGATAAATAAGACGGTATTTGACGAGTTTGATATATGATATTACAGGCCAGAAGTTTGTGTTAACTTAATTATGGACGTATTAGTCCCTGACTAAACAAAAAGAACTTTCCTAAAAACATTTTACACAAGGGCATTTTCTGTCCCCATCGGCTGTCAACCTTTAGATGTTATCTGGTAAGGTGAAACGAAGGGAAGTAACTCTGATAGAACAGAATGACCCAGATGCCGGTGCTCGTTTTTATAGTTTTATTATTTTCATAATTTTATAATATAGGCACTTTCATTTACACAAGATTAGGACTATGACAAGAAACTTAATCGGGGTCCCAAACATATATCATATCCACAACTGAAAGGGATGATACAATTTCATTAAAAATCAAACACACAAAACCAGAGACATATAGTCTATATATGTCTCTGACATAAACAAAAACAAAAACAAACAAACAAACAAACAAAAACAAAAAACGTGGGAATGTCAACTTCAAACTCTTCAGAGCTTATGTTACATTTAAAACATGCTCGGTTTCAAAATAAAGATTATTTATCTTATCTGTGTTGATTTTTTATGAATATACAAAAGATGTATGCTTACATGCCAAAAGCCTTAATCTGATTAAAATGAAACTATCAAGTCCACCTAGGATTCTTCAGTGATTTTAGGTGCAGGGACGTACATGTATATATATATATGTACGTCCCTGCTAGCGAATAAAATGTTGAAATCCATTTGGAACAAATTAAAATGGCCTGAACAAATCTAAAATATTAACACAGTAAAACATCCAAGTTATAAAAGAAATCTTACTTTTCCCCTATGAACGTAAAAATGAGTTATGAAAACAATGAACTGATTTATTCCATAGAACTTTTAATCACTTTTTGAAAAAGTGGCAATCACGTGCTGATGTTTACATGATTCATATCTCGCGCCAATTACGAACAAAGGAAAGAATCTGATTGGTTGCCATTAAATGACATCTCATGTAAACAAACCGCAGCAGTCGAGCACATGGCTCATGGCGAGCGAAGCGAACAGGAGCGTCTTACAAGCTTAGCACGGACTGACAAGTAAAAATTAGATCACAGTACAATCATTTAGGACTATTCATTGAAATGAAACGATGTCAAGGATACATATTGAGGAAACATCGTGAAAACAGCATTTTTGTTGAGCCGGTCTTCGCACAATGGGTATCCGCCATCGGTCATAAATAAGTTACTTGATTGGTCTAAAGATTTCTCGGATGTTTATATTAATGTGCATATTTAAATATACACCTAACTATTATAAGGTTGTATTTATTTCTTTTAAAAACTATTTTGTACAAATATCTTTGGAAGCATTGGTCGTGCAGTGATTTTATTACTTGGATTTAACTCCTTGAGCTGAGAACTATTTCCCACGCGGAGTGAGAAAAGTCGTGTGCCGGTGTGCGATGCGGTTACTTTGATAGCACTGTAAGCTCATTGACAGTTTACAAGTTCGAGTTGAGGTGTGAAAATGATGCACTTGTAGTGATGTTTCCGTTTTTTATGTGGACTTAATCAATCGCCATGGATGGTAAAACAAAGGAGACATTATCAGTTTTAACCTTTTTATGTTATGGTAAGTTGCACATTTAATTTTTTCTTTGTAAATTTGTTTGAAACAGGATTGACATTTGAGGAGAAAGCATGGGTTTCAGTCATGTCACTTTGAAGTCTAATATCGGATAGCACGTCTGCCCCTTTAATATGAAGTACACACGGTGGTTTTACTACAGTTAAAACGTCACAAATAGGTACTAGTTATCGTGAATCGTGTGAAATAAAACAAATGTTGATCACATTTATTTCTACAATTATTCATAGATCTACCTGAGACAAAGTATAGATCTAAGCTTATGTTGGCCTCTAGTCGCTCTCGGAGGTTGTAAGTTGAAGGGAATTTTAATTTAAAATTATCATTAAAGCAGTTTTACATTTAACCGTCTTTTACCAATGTCTATTTAACTAAATCATAAATGTAATTTTAATTGCTTGATAATTGCAGACAAACTAATGTAGAGTAAACAAGAATTTCAAGCCGTAATTAAACAGACCTCATTAACATCTGTACAGTAGCCATATAGGCCTAGATATATATCAAGACTATGGTAAATTCTCCGGGGGAATATTATTTCATAAATAAAGTCTTTGAAGTTTGTTTGCGTAATTTTTGTTGAATTGATGAAGTTGTGTTATGTTATATCTCAAGTAATTCATAGAGTTGTAACTGAAGTATTAATTGCTTTCTATGTAAATTACCTTTAATTGTACGGGGTAAATTGATACTATGCGATTTAATTCAAATGTCTGACCTGCTGTTTGTTGAAGAGATTTAACTTGGAAAAATGACAATTCCGAATAGATTTGTAATAAAAGGTTACAAAGTGGGTGGTTGTGGCTAATCCTCATAACACTAAAGCTGATAATGTGAGGTAAGAAAATTGATACGGGATATGTGAATTTTATGAGTTTTAAATCTTTATCATAGGTTGAGCTAAAGTCATTCACTTTATAGCTTCTAATTCTTTTTGTCATTTTCTGTATGTTATGGAGAAACAGGAAAAACATGTTCTGTATAGAGCTGTTTAAAATTGATTAAAAAAATCTATTGTGTTTCACTTTTTTGAGACAAATGCATACCTCAATGGTCTTGTATTGGACACAGACACATTTATATCATGTTGGACTTGGCGTTAATGTAAAATAAACAAAACAATTATATTATAGAGCAGGAACTTTCAGTTTTTTGTTTACAATGTATTGAATTTTCCTTAGGTTGTTGGGCCATTGATGTTAATTTTGCATGTTTGTCTGAAGTACAAGTGTTATAAATTATTTTCTGTAACAAAACTTGAGAAGACCTTCCCAAGGTTTACACATAAAGTATTGGAACTGCAGCTAAATCAAAATACTTGTCAGAGATTTGAAATCGAATGTAATCTTGTATGTGAAACAACATAGCCAGTTTCGAAAATGAGTTTTGTAAGAATGAGATCTGCAGCACATCAGCTGCAGTGAAACCAAAATAGTCTCTATATATATATAGTCCTTAATAACAGTATTTTTCTGGTCATGCAGGAACCTCAATTCCAGATCTAGAGTTTAAATTTGTTGGATACTGGTAATGGACAGGGAGGGGGTATACAAATTAAGTCATACATGGGTAGATGTAATTAACAAGTTAGTGTAAACGTTGATAATGCTATTTCTTTTGGCCAGCTTAGCTGTTGGGAGTCCAGGAAAACCAGTATGGTGTTATCTAGGCAGTATATTGAATTTCACTTTTAAGCTGCTGGGGATAATTAGGAGATGGGCTTGTGTATAGTCATGATTTACAACCTGAAGACTTAATACACTGAGACTTATAATTTATTGTTCATATTGAAATAAATAAGTCTGGTACAGTTATGATTTCAAGTGAAAAGATGGAAACAATATAAAAATTCTAGGTTTCTTATGAAATTTGTTGCAGATTATTTAAGTGCAGCAAAAATATTGTCACAATTGAAAAACATCTAGCTCAAAATTATATAAAAAATGAAATTTCGAAGTTTATAACGGGGGAACTGGTAAACACACTTGTTGAAAATTTAATCCACGGCACATCTAATGCAACATACAGATTAATAATTTGCATCAAATTCATATACTGGCTCAAATTAATCAGAGACAAATCTTAGTGAGCTTAGTATAACTATTGCACATGCATATTATATATATAAGTTATTAGTAAAAGAAACTACTGGACATATATATGAATTAAACAGAGTTGGTTTATATAGGTATAGCCACCAGATATTTGTATAGACATGATGTATACAGTTCTACAAGAAGTATTCCATACCTCAGTAATTTACTATATAACGTGTGTTTAGGTATTATGGGAGTATGTTTACCTCCCCCGACAGTACCCCATCAACCATTCTATGATTGTACATCCTTGTAGCAATGTATCTCCATGATATTTATATTCATACCAGATGTTAAATTTTGGGAGAAAAAAGCACATCTTGTAATCAGGGCCATGTGTATTATGGCAGAACGAATACATTCATTGTTTTACCATTTTGAATAATTTGAAATGTGTGCATGTAATATTTTGAAGATTTTTTTTATATAAATACCACATGCTATATAAAATGTAAAGTGTACATGTAAAATTTAATTGATAACATCAGCTCAATCAAGTACCTAAACCTAATAGATTCTGTAATTGGCTCTATAACTATAATTAATTAAAAGTATAATTCTTCTGGGTGCAAAATGTTCAAACTGCATAAAAAATTGTTTTGTGGAAAATGTGACCAATGACCTTTTTGAGACCTCCAATATATTATCTAATTTATATCGATCAGAAATATTTTCATGAAAAATTAGAAATCCAGCGATGGTTTGTGATGAATGAAGATTAAAACTGGTTTGATTTTAATAACTAGCTTATAGCTATATATGTTCCCTCCTTCTCAAAAGTGTCAAGTCTGTTTGTTTATAGGTGATAAGCAGGAAGTAATTATCACTGTACTTTATAGGCATATATCCTAATCTGAGTTAAATCTGACACAGAAAGTACTATATATTTTCACCTATAAGTAATAAGCCTAATATATATATGGGCAGTGTACATTTAGTGCATACCTGGAGGTCAATACAGATGGACATTTGACCATACAAATAGACTTTGTCACTCTACATGACTGATGCTTGTACTGATAATCACACCGCCAGGACAACAGTGGTAAACCAAGGCTGTCCTGCTGGCCCTGAAAGTGGCCCTACAGTGTCCTGGGCAGGTGTCACCACAAATGTTTGACAATGCCCTAATGAGATGTCCAGGTGCTAACTGGTTTCTTGGCTGTGAAGGCTGACTTTCATGTGTAACTGTGGACATGTGTGGGGTGTTGTGGGGTGTCAGGGCACACTTCACATGTCACAGATTAGAGTGGTTAGAGTAGAAAGACTCAAAAGCACTAGTGTCCTATCAGTACTTAGCTTTACTTACATAAACACACTCTATTATTGTAAAAACATTTACAAAACTCAATATCCGTGTATATTATATAATAGTAGTATTACTATTGCTTTATCATGCTAACATAGAAAAAGTAAGCTGATTATCAAGGATTTGGCATGTAAACAAACAGAGGGGTGACTTGATAGACTAAATAATTAACTTGGTACATTCTATAGTAACTCAGGGAGACTGTTGGGAACAGAATTTATAATATAATAAGTGGATGTTGGCAATTTTACAGTAGCATTTACTTTCTGGGTTGATACAGATGTTCTTATCTGTAAAATAAAGACAAGACACTACTGTACAATTATATAATTCGGATGAGGTCAGTAAATCTGATAAAGATAATGAAATATTAATCTGATCCAAAAATTATTTGGAAAGATGACAACTTTGGTACATATGTACTGACACACCTCACTGAGAGGTATGTACATTATCCGTCTTGTGGAAGTCTTAGATCAGGCATCAACTATATATATATAATCATACACTTATGACGATTGCATCAAATGGCAGAAACCAATTGGAATCCCGTTTTGACCGGATGCTCTCTGGAGCAGGATTATATAAGGGATCAAAATAAAGTTTTCTCCATGTTATTTTGCAAAGGTTTTATTATTTTGTAAAAAATGTAAAATTGTAAATTATGGCTGCCAGTTATCAAAGATATCAAAAGTTGGATTGGATTAGCAGCGTAGAGTAAGAATCAGACTGCTGTTAATTATATAATTACTGATTACAGTGTACTAACTGGTATTAAAAGGTCTGGGGAACAATGCTGTGAATATAGAAAAACTGTTTGATTTATGTAGACTAAATCATTTTGTCATATTGATACGTGAGATTAGAGAAAAAGTTGAAAGTTTTAGTAGGACATGACTATATTGCAAACTTGCACCTCTACCAAAATCATGTCAATAGGTCTAAGATCTAGAGAAACATCGAAATTAATTAACTTTGCAGCCCAAAACATACACCCTTAATAAATGGACATAATAAATTCAGCTATGTATATTATATACATACAATGAGACTAATTACAGACAATGAAATTGCCCAATGAACTTCTTCTCAGGGCTTGGTGGCTGTCAGAGAACATGCTGTACTTCTACTTTTCCACCATCATGTTTTAGAGTGAATGTCCAGCAGACAACAGTGTGTGTTCACACAGAGGAAATTGCATGTCTTGCAGTGTGCATCCTTAGTCTGAGACGATTAAATCAGTTTTAATGAAGCATGTGCGAGATTTATTGTGTTCAGTCGCCCTGCACAATGCACTGCAATCACTTCCGAGGCGTGTTTTAAATTGCTGACTTCACATGTTGCTGCTGCGGAAGTCGAGGTTTATCTCAATTGTCATGGAACCTGGTCAGACTTCTGGGAAAACAGACATCAAAAAATTGTCTGGTCCATCGAGAAAGATTTCCTATTTAATACATGTGTAGGTCGTATGTATTGAACATATTTGATTTTGGTCCAACACAGCTGGTGTTCTATTTGATGGTATAATTATATAGTGATGATGGATGTCATACTGGAGTTACCCAGTACACACAATGTATAGATAAAGCATACATAAATACTCATGATCACTTTAATTTACAAATATGCAGTTTGTTTTTAGATTAATTTAAATTTAGGATTTTATCAGTTTTAGTATGCTGAAGTCGTTAATGACATTATTGGGTAATCTGTTATAATGTAACATAAAATTGTATATATTTGCTGAAACATCATTACAGAAACTTTTACTACGGCATTAAGGAAACCTGTTCACAGCTGTGACATTGTGCTATAATACAGCTGTAGAACATAGCATTTACAAACCTCTGATTAATCATGGCGTCCGTTCCTCTCTCACAAAATGAACCATAACTTTGAAGTGGTTACAAAACTTCAGCATTTGTCAAAAGTTATTACACATAAAATGTTGTGGTACTAGAAACTACTCTTTGAGAAATGGATTATTTTGACAGATTCCAGTCTGAAGCTTTAGCCTCTTTTTCTATACTCTCACCTAATTGTTGTACATGTAGGAGCCTTTTTCATCAGTTTTTGAAAAGAAAAAGCCAAAGTGCATTGTTGTGTATGAGGAGGGCTGCCTGGAAATTGCAGGAAGGGGGTTGATGATATGTATATACCTGCTGGAGGTAAATGAGATGGTAATGGTGAGCAGTTTGCTGATGAAAGCATGGAGATGTTCCCTCCAATGTGTTCCTCTCTGATGTGAAGGGAGGTTTAAGTGGGGAGGGGGACACTTACAGTTAATTGTACAATTTTGTGTAGTTGTACACAGACACAGCGATCAGTGTTACAAGGACTGCCAGCTGACTGTCATCTTGACACTTTGCACAATATTCAGGATTTTTTCTAATTCACTAACAGAACTGTCAACATTCATTGAATGAAGAACAGTTTTAGACCTTTTAGTCCTAGCAGTAAAAACAGTGCTTCGCTGTAAAAATTGAATGCCTGCATCAGTCTAAAAATTATAGGCAGGTCCTATATATGTTACTGGTAAAAGAACTTGGTTTTAAAATCAATTACATGTATGTAGATTTTTTTTTATTTGAGAGTATAGCTATAGCCTAAACAGCTATATGCAATGCCTGATTGAAGAAAATGTATTTGAGAATTTCCAACTGCTGCACAGAACTTGATTGTTTTGTTACGCCTTGTTTTTGATATTTTTGACATTTCTGGTGATGATCAGTGTTGATAAAATGTGGTACCAGCTACCATTTTCTACTCCTGATAATTACAATTGCTGACAAAAACAAGTTATTCCTGAGAGTTGTTTCTGCTTCAGAGATAAAAGACCGACTGTACAGGATATCATTCTCTTTCCTGTCCTGAAAGTAAAAATTACTGGTTCATGATAATTCATGGAACCAAAGCTCTCTCTGGTAACAAAATGCACATCAAGAAAATCTGTTATTCGTCATCCTCTTTTATGTAAACAAGTTGTTCGTGTTTGTTGGCGGCTTCATTTTTCTGGTAAAAGAATAAAAGGAGTTGTAAAGCATATGTGCGATTATTATCCTTGATGGGTTTACATGCAAGCATAATAAAATTGGTTAGGGAGAAATTGATTTAAGTAAAAATACAATTACCAGTTTTGAAATTGAACTTTTATGGGTTTGCATTGATATCAGGATAGCAACTCTATTTCCTTTGTGTGGATTTCAAGATGAATATTTAAATGACAAATCTGCATATCAGTACTAGATATCAATGCCATATCCCATCAACTGATACCTCAGAATATTTTCTATCACGGGTGAATGAATACACAAATTCAGTTTTGCAAGGTGTGAGATATAAATGTACAAACATTCATACTTTTGTTGGTGCTATCAATAAATGATTAAAGCTGTGTACTATTTGTATATAACTAAACTATAAATAATGTACTGATGTGAACCTCATGATATAGAGATTCAAATTTTAAAACAGATTCAAAATTTATAGTCAAAGTCAATTTATTTCAATTTTTCTGCAATGTAAACATCCTCTGTGTGTTGCCTGTTGGAATCAGAATGGCCATGTGTTGCTTGGGATGTTTACTGAACTACAGCCTGAGACAAGATAAAGCTTCCATGATAAAGCCACACTGGGCTCTTAGTAGCAACTCCCCAAGGTTTCAGAGAATTCAGTAAAGGGTGATAACTTACAATTGGTTAGAGTTGAAGGTCTTGTATATCATGCATGACTCCCAAGGGGTTGTCAGGAAGAGAAAATGCCAAATTACTCCACAAGGATGAAACATGTACATTGGCCCTGGTACAAATCCCAAGGGATTAATTATACCCATAAAGTGGAATAATTCCCATGGGAGTCTCTCAAGTGATATGATTTGTTCCTCAAAGGTCTGGAAGGAATTATCACATGACTGCTATAATCTGGTCCAGTTTGGGAGTGGCCCAGACTCTCTGGTATCGGATCAGAGTTTATAACTACTAGGTTTTATCTTTTCAATTGTTTATTATTTTTATATTCATGATTGACATGACCTATAAATGACTCCAGTGAAGATGCTGATAAGACTTGAGACTTAGGCTACCTGTTATTGTGACTTTGTTATGTGAGTACCTGGTATGTAGTTGGTAATACTGTAATGACTTGGACTATAGCTATAGTGTTAGTTGTCTCTATATTTCTTGGTCCTTTACATGTTCTATGTGGTTTTCAGTCTATTTAATTGATCATGTCATGCATATACTTTTAGACCTTGCTGAGCTTTCAGATTTTTTTTATTCCTGCCCGGAGAGAGATGGAAGAGACCATTAGCAGATAATTCCTCTTTATGTAAGAAAGCCTTGTCATCAAAGCATATCAGTATTATAAGAAAGTGACTTTGAATTAAAAATAAAAGTAAAATAAATTATACGTATATAAAAGAATAAAAAATAATATTTTCACATATTTCGGCTGTTATCCATCATTTGAAACCCCAAAAATGTACGCTTAAAGCTAAAATTGGATGAAGACTGCTCTATACAGTTTTACTAGTAGATTCCTACTATATCATGTATACTTGTGTCATCAGACTGTTTCTACACCGATCTTGGTCGCATCAATATTTCATGCAGTCACTTCACTCTCTTAGGTTAATTTCATTGTGTGAGATGTAAAAACATTTATATTGTGCTGGACACCAAGACACATGGGACCTGAACTAGACTGTATGTCTATTTTTTCATTGTCACACACGTAAGACTTTAATGCTCTACCATAATGACATAATTTCTACATGGCTGGTGTTGACAGAGGTGCTTTTTTCTACAGAAATGTTGTTTATTTGTAGATGTAATAGAATTATGACATCGCATTGCTATATCAGAGACGTTCTCCTTCAGAATGTATTGAGGACTTTTTAAGAGCTTAAAAGAAGAAAAGATGTGAATAAAGAAAAAAGTATAAATGATGTGAGCCACATCAAATCTAGATGTGGAATCTTTTATAAAATGTTATATATATGCATGTGTTTTCACTGAAATTGAATTTTCGTACTTGAGAAAGACTTCCTGAAGTGATGGCTACACTAGGACACATTGGTAACACAATTAAGCTATATACTGTTGTTAATCATTTGTATATTTATCACCTGGTGTAAATTTGATATAAACTGACATAATATTACATTCAGGTGAACCTACTCTATCAATTCATGAAAGGTTCATCTACTGCAAAATGGTGAATAACAAACCCTGAACAATTGGGAACACAGACACACATCGAGTGTCTCGGGTGACACTATCCCCGAGTTTCATCCCCAAGTGTATTAATTATTTTTAAACATATCGGATTGTACCTTCCATAGTTATTTTAAGAGATACAAGCTAACCTATCAAGGTTTGTGAATCTGTTTCCAATTTGTCAAAATCATTGGTGGCTTTTCATATGTAAATCCAGACTTTGTAAATTCAAGCGTTCTTGTATGGCTTTACAGCTATTTAATCTAGATTGATAGAAACAAACAAAGTATTTGGTGTTTCAGGTAATATTACATTATCTCATGCAAAAAACTGTTGAATTCATATAAATTCTCACACAGGTATGATATAATGGAATCTTACATACAGTTACAGAACTCCGGTTTCAAATGTAAGATAGATGAACTGTTGGGGAGCTGGTCAGACATGCACAGAATTTAAATTCAGTTACCTAACTCTAAATTCAAAAGGCATGAGTCTGACGGATATTGATACAAAGACAAAGTACAGGTGTAAAGAAGCAAAGCATTTCTGTATGCTAGTTTAAACTACAGTATGGCCCAGTGGAATGGTGTGGAGATTTTCAGGGTCAGTTGTGACTATAGCCTATAAACAAGATTGGACAACCTGTAGTCAATCATTATCCTGTTCACAGATTGGTTTATACCCTAACAATACAGGAGTCGGCCATGCCGCATTGAACCTGGAGATAAGTTCTGCTTTGTAAATAACAAAATTAATTACATTAGCTGTGGCCATTTAAAACTTTGTAAGTGTTTATTTAGCCAGTCAGGTAGGTGGCTGATATTCAAACACCAGGAGTAGAGTTCAAGAATATGTTGTTGTCAATTTTATTGACACAGCAGAGAATTTTAAGCATTGATATGTAATAGTTTTCTTATAGCTAGGCTAATTTGCTTCCTCTGATAGAGCCCTGTACAGAATACATGAATACCTTACTGTTGACATTATGTTTTTTACAAGAAGTTTGTACTGACTTGGCCCTTATAGAATTGACTGTTTTCGTTGAGAAGCATGTCGGGGTGGAACCCTGGACAACAGAAGGTATAAAGGGCCTGCATGCTCGACCATTGACAGAAGCTCTTGTGAATTAGCAACCTCAAATACGCACTGTACTTGTTACATAATGCTGGAGTCATACCACTCAAGGAATCACAGATATTAAAATTTACACTATTTGATGCTGTCAAAGCTGGCCCATTATTGCTGCTAATTATTTGAGAAATTTCATTGAAATTAAATTGCTCTCTGGAAATGAAATTTGAATATGGGGTAAAAAGCATTCAAGCTGTTATCTGGTGGGAGGGACTGTCTTTCTGGTAACTGATAATTTGTGATTGTGTATTATTGGGGCAGCAAGTCTGACAGCATTCAAAGGTACACAACATGCTGTTTAACAGAAATCATTAAAGTTGCTGGTTAATTTACTAGAGGGCCTATATGATATTGTTAGAGCAAGCTTAGTCATATTTACCATTATGGAACTGTTATTATGATATAATTTAGTTGATGACTATACATGTTTGTATTGTGTAAAGGGAGGTATATATATATAGCTGTCTAGATAATCGTGGTATGTGAACATTTCTTTAAACCAAAATGCAATGTTCCTTGTGAAATGTTTCATTTGCATATTTGAAGGTTGCCTAGCTAGCTGGTTTACTTTTTCCTTTTTGTAAAAATATGATATGTCTTTATATATATCATCATATATATATAACGACATGTCAATTTCACTATGATAAGTTTTACTACAGGAAAGGTGTCAGAATCATGTCATCTTTGGCACTATGCTGAAAATTTAACATATACATGTAAACTTGAGGATTAAACAAGATATAATTGGTCGATTGATGTATATAGCTCAAAGACCAGTGCAGTTTGAATTGTTTGTTTTAAGAGTAAACTTTGGTTTTTAGTCTTTACATCTAGCTCTCCTATATACTCAATATCCCAATTATTATCTTCTTCAAGCCTTATCATTTGATTTTAGAATTAAAAAGAAAAATGATGTCCCAGGCTGTTGTTTTGTTATAAAATACACTGTATAAGTCTGTCATGTGAAGGGGAAATATAAAATACACTGTATAAGTCTGTCATGTGAAGGGGACATATTCCTGTGATTACTCGAGCTCGCCATCACAATACCAACCATCTTTAATTTTATTGGATCATTTCATAAGACTCATTCTTTTCCTAATATGCAACTAAAAGATCAATTAATTCTAATTAATTAGATCAATTAATTTTGATTAATTGAATCAATTTCTACTTCTTTGATGAACAATTTTTAACAAGGTTTTATCAGCTACATATCTTATTTTGGACTTGATGTTTTATTCAATATTTTGTCCTGGGGGTATAATTGCATGTTATGATATAGCGCTAGACTGAGTTAATGTCAGAACAGTACACTAAGAGGCAGTGTTGCAGCATAGACATTAAATGCTTGTTCTATACTCATCACAGTCATGTTAGTATAGTCTTGTGTTATGGATCAGGCGGGGACCAATATAATGGTAGACAGTTGGGAGTACAGTGTTGAGGATCGCCCCTTTACTCCCAGTAACAGGGCAGGCTGTACAGTTTGTTATTGGTCAGCCACAACTTATGTTTATAGATATCGCTCATCCTGCCAGTAATTAGCAATCACCTGTTCCTCCACAGCTCAGGCTCAGTACCTTTTCCTGTACTCTAGCAGGACTCTCTAACACCTCATTCATAACATATTTGTACTGTTCCTATCAGAATTACTGAATTTTTTGTACTTCTCAAGATTTACTACCAACAGTTTTGTACAAATCTGGGATAAATTTCATTAAGGATTTTACTGGAAATTATCGGTGATTCAGAAACCGGAGAGTTTTAATGGTGTTGTAAAAGTTTTGTTTTTGTAGCCTATTAATGGAGGATTCATTGACTGTTATATCAATCGGAGCTCCTTGTAATGGTGTTCCTGGTATATTTTGTGTCTTTATTGACCTACAAGAATGAATTAGTCCAATACCACAAACAACAACTCGATGCAGAATTAATAAAACTTTTTTTCCAATCTTGGTTTACCTTTATGGCCAGATAATACCGATGGTATTCCCATTTGATTAAGTTGATTAACTGGTTTTATTACCCTGCTTTACGACAAAGAACGCCAACAGCACATTCAGATTAGAGTGAAATTCAAACTGAAGTTTTATGCAACTGTTAATGACATCATTATAATTAGCAACAGTTGGAAAATTGGAGATTTCATTACGGCTGTAAAACTCGACTTTATCTGCGAGGGAAAAAAGAAGACGAGTAAAAGTGGATATTTCATTAGAATGGAGCAAATAAGAGTGGTTTTACCTGCTGAATAAGAAATGAGCAGAGAGGTAACATGGTGTAACAGGTGTACCATGATGTAACACTCACAGGGGTACTATATATGATGTAACAGAGAATTAAAAGACCTGATGAAATCAAAAGATAAAATCCTCATAGATGACCTTTTCTGGTATTGTTTTTCTCTACTTGTTCAGTAGCAAACATATAAAAGTGGGTCTCATCCAAATTCTTCCTAGAAATAACCGACTGATCAAGTGTCAGCGCAGTATATGTAATTACATTTTGAACTCTGTGATTCATGGAACTTCATGAGAAAGTAAGCTGAATCAAAAACATACTCTGGACATTTCAACAGCTAGCATACCCAGTATGATTGATTGCAATTTCATGTAATTCATATATACCTGTTTAAATTTAGGAATTCATCAGATTGATATAAAAGTGGGGCACATCAGTGCTCGGGTCGGTATTTGGTAAGGTTAGGTTGGTAAGTTTTTATAGAATAAAACAATATTCCATAGACTGGCTGCATTGGTTTTTAATCTATAGGAAACGGATCTACTGCCTTTGTTATTGACAAGTTAACCAGTTTGATGAAGAATGCATGAGGTGGAAATGAAGGGAAAGGAAGTAAAATTTTAGTTAACAATAAATTCCAATGCACCAACAGTCTGGTTTGGCATATTCCTGGAAGAGTACACCTTCATTTCATCTTGATATACCTAAATTGTCTATAATGAACTTTCCTAACCATTGATGAATGCTTGTTGAATGCTTTTGATAGGGGTGGCAGGATACTGTCAAAACGTGCTAGGAATGGTTGCATACACAAAGTCCTTGGATATCATGCATATTTGTCACAAACAGATAGTGCCTTTGTAACGAAAACATCCAGTCTGGGAGCTCTACTCTCTTTATCTCACTTTTTGAAATGTGATGGCTCATTTTTTCTTCACAAGTATAAAAAGTATGTGACTTATGAGGGGGAAGTAAAAGCATGCATGCATAAATTACCAAAGTATGTAGGATCAGATTAGATATAGAAGATGTTCCATTTTTTCTAGATTGAATGCATTGCCTGTGATACAGGGGTAGCACCATATGAGTACCAGACTTCTAAACACATCAATCTACACTTATTTGCACATAAAGGTAAAAAGTAAAATTTGGATCCAACACAATAGGATTTTACCTATTGTAGTTATCATTTGTAAATAGTGGACGGGTTTATTATGCCCATCATTTCTCCAGCCCTTTCAAACCATTTCTCCATTTTGCATTGCAAATGATGATGATATTGTCACAGATTGACATTGCATTTATCAAAAGACACCCTCTATCTAATCGGCGAGTCATACTAAACACTTTTCATAATGGTATTCAGGCTATCATGACCTGAGTTCATGAATAATTCATGATTATTTGAGCTGTTACAAGTAGAGGTCAAACCCCCTCCTCTGTGAAGCCATCGTGTCTATCTTTGTGAGGATCTGAGAGTAGAGAAACACTTTCCACCTGTGTTATTAGCATGTCACCATAGAAACCAACATCCATAAACTTTTTTAAGGAGCTTCTTCTATAGGATACATACAAAATAAGTTTCTGTCGGATAACCATTCAAAATATACCCAGTAAAACTGATCGATTATTGCAATCTTGTTTTTGAACGATTTACTAGTCACTTTGACATTTCAATATCATTGTAACAGGATGAGAAAATGTGAAAATATACGGTATCTAGATTGGAACCAGATTTCCAAGGTCGTACAGTATGAGCTGATCCATCAGTGACCAGAAGTACTATATGTTGGACCTACTGTTTCATCATCTGACAAAACCAGCACAATCTGTCTCTCTCTACCAATATAAGTGTAAAAGTAATAGATATGGTACAAATTTTAAGATAAAAATGTAAAAGTACCAGTAATAAACATGGTACCAAGAAAAAAAAGTGTAAAAGTAGTACAAGGTACAAAGATAAAAAATGTAAAAGTACCAGTAACAAACATGTTACCAAGAAAAAAAAGTGTAAAAGTAGTACAAGGTACCGAGATAAAAATGTAAAAGTACCAGTAACAAACATGTTACCAAGAAAAAAAAGTGTAAAAGTAGTACAAGGTACCGAGATAAAAATGTAAAAGTACCAGTAATAAACATGGCACCAAGAAAAAAAGTGTAAAAGTAGTACAAGGTACCGAGATAAAAATGTAAAAGTACCAGTAATAAACATGGTACCAAGAAAAAAAGTGTAAAAGTAGTACATGGTACTGAGATGAAAATATAAAAGTAGTATACATCAGGTACCGAGGTAAAAGTGTAAAAGTAGTACATGGCACCAATATAAAAGGTGACATGATCAACAAGACTGGAACCCAAACAGGAGCCCAAACAGGAGCCTAATGCGTACTTTTATAGAGGATTTTCATGAAATCAATATAATATATTGCTTCTAGTGCTTGATAAAATACATTTAGGTTATGGAAAATGAGGAGCATGAAGTTCACTTGAGTAGGGATTAATTTTTGAATTTTTGTTGTTGAAAATTCCAGTGTAGTATGTCATATTTTATTGTAAAAGAAGAAAAACTTCAGCAATGTGAATTCCCGTAACTAGTAGAGTCACGAAGACGTGAAATTCATTCACAAATGTTAATGGCTATGTTAATTTGTTCTCGTTTTACCTCTACTTGCCACTTGGATACCCATGATGGCATTTAGCCATGCTAGATTACAATTTCTGTTGTATCATTATTTGTAGTGATTGCTATGATCTAGTATTTACCTGTAGGAACATAATACTGTAGGGAAACTACAGTATAAAACATCTTATCTGTACCATTTATTGTATTTTATTTATCTGATATATAATGTACTCATCATTTTTTTTATCAACCAAATTTTTCTAATTGTTTTTTCCTGTCCTAATTCTCATGTACATGTACAATCTTTTCTTTGTTTCTCTTAATTATCTTAAGTTAATTGTATGGATGAATTCTTTTTCCAAACAAATCTGTCTCCTAAATTGGATCTTAATATTGCCTTATGGAGATGACATGTATAGAAGGTATCACTATCCAGCTTGTAGTATAACTACACAGCGGTAATGCCTGATACGTGTTGTTATAATAATGTCAGCAAGCCTGAATATCATGTTTTTCCTGTGACAATAAACATGTCAGTTCAATTTTCCATATGATGATCATGAGCATCTGCTGTTTTACTGTTCCTCATGATCACAGTACTGATCTCGATGTCCAAGCCGACAGGACCAACAAGACCAGACAGTTTTATAGGCCACCTTACAAGAACATATATGAGTGAAGATATTCTCCCATCATGCTTCCTTTTATTGGTCTTGCGGTTAATAATGAAACTGATAGTCTAGACATCAGAGATAACTCTGTTATTCGAACATTAGCTAAAATCTTTAGCATTTAGAACATCAGAGAAACTCTTTTGTAATTAGGACATTAGAGAAACACCTTTGTATTTAGGACATTAGAGAAACACCTTTGTAATTAGGACATTAGAGAAAACTCTTTGTATTAGGACATTAGAGAAACACCTTTGTATTTAGGACATTAGAAAAACTCTTTTGTAATTAGGACATTAGAGAAATACCTTTGTAATTAGGACATTAGAGAAACACCTTTGTAATTAGGACATTAGAGAAAACTCTTTTGTATTTAAGACATTAGAAAAACTCTTTTGTAATTAGGACATTAGAGAAACTCTTTTGTAATTAGGACATTAGAGGAACTCTTTTGTAATTATAAGGGTATTAGAGAAATTCTTTTGTTTTTAGGACATTGAGCTCTTGTAATTAGGATATTACAGAAACTCCATTTTAATCATGATATTAGAGGAACACCAATGTAATTACAGGTAGGCCATTAGAGAAAGTCTTTTGTTACATAAGAAAAACGCTTTTGTAATTATAGGACAGAGAAATATCTGTAGTTGTTGGGGCATGCCTCTAGTTAGATAATTATATAATCATAAGGAGAAAGAGAGATGATCATGCAATGAATAGGATGAAGATGGAAGGGAATACAGAAAAGGATAGGATGTATATAATGTGATGGAGGACAAAGTAGGGGCCACACTCATGTCCTTGACAAGCATATGTATTATATAACCTTGGGAGGTGGGACCTGACCTGGCTACAGGCTACTGTTAACTGTTTTTTTTCTTTATAATTCATTTTTTATTTTGAAATCATGGTGTATAATACATATACATGTATAATCACATACACATAACACACAGCGACAGTATTACATTAATGTTCATATTTTTACAATTGTATTCTCATTCACTCATAGAGTACATATATATATATTCCTACATACACACATATATCCTCACATACAACATTTTAAAACTTATTCATTGTATCAATATTCATATTCATTTATTGTTTCATTTACACCCATACACCCATGCATACATACTAGTATATCCACTCTCACACTGAAACATAACATATTTAAGAGAAGGGAAGAAGGGGAGGAGGAGGAAAGAAAGAAAGAAAAATAGTGATAGAAACAAGGAGAATAGTTGCAGTTAATTTGAATACATGTACATAGAGTAAATTATTTATTTCTGTAGAGAGATATAAATTAAAAGAGTACTGTTAACTGTTATAACACTGGATTTGTAAGTGTAATGGATGGTGTTGTGGAGTAAGTGTAATAGATAGTGTTTTGGAGTAAGTGTAATAGATGGTGTTGTGGAGTAAGTGTAATAGATGGTGTTGTGGAGTAAGTGTAATGGATGGTGTTTTGGAGTAAGTGTAATAGATGGTGTTGTGGAGTAAGTGTAATGGATAGGTGTTTTGGAGTAAGTGTAATAGATGGTGTTGTGGAGTAAGTGTCCTGGCTGGTTGTTTTCGCGTCCAGTGTCATGGCGGTTTGTGGCGTCCGTGTCCATCGCTGGTGTTGTGGGGTCCCTGTACTCCTGGTGTTGTGGGTCACGTGTCCTAGCCTGCGTGTTTGTGGCGTCCTGTCCTCTCTGTGTTGTGGAGTCCTTGGTCCTGATGTTGGTTGTGGCTCCACTGGTCCTAGCTGGTGTTGTGCTCCGTGTACTAGATGGTGTTGTAGGCGTCCATGTCCCTCGCTGGTGTTGTGGCAGTCCTGTCCTCGCTGGTGTTGTGGCGTCCGTGTCCTCGCTCGTGTTGTGGCGTCCGTGTCACTCGCTCGTGTTGTGGCGTCCCTGTCCTCTCTGGTGTTTTGGCGTCCTTGGTCCTGGCTGTGTTGTGGCGTCCGTGTCTGGCTGGGGTGTTGTGGCGTCCATATTCCTCGCTGTGTGTTGTGGCGTCTGTGGTCATCCTTGTGTTTGTTGTCGTCCGTGTCCTCTCTGGTGTTTGTGGCGTCCGTGTCCTCGCTGGTGTTGTGGCGTCCGTTGTCCTCGCTGGTGGTTGTGCGTCCTGTCCTCGCTGGTGTTTTGGCGTCCGTGTCCTCGCTGGTGTTTTGGCGTCCGTGTCCTCGCTGGTGTTTGTGGCGTCAGTGTCCTCGGTGGTGTTTTGGCGTCCGTGTCACTCGCTGGTGTTGTGGGGCTCCGTGTCGTGTGCCGCTGTGTGTGGCTATCCCGGTCCTCGCTGGGTGTTGGAGTCACGTGTCCTCGCTGGCCCTGGTGGTGTGGCGTCAGTGGTCCTCAGCTGGTGTTTTGGCGTCCGGTCCTCGCTGGTGTTGTGGCGTCCGTGTTCTCGCTGGTGTTGTGGCGTCCGTGTACATCGCTGGTGTTGTTGGCGTCCGTGTACTCGCTGGTGTTGTGGCGTCCCTGTCCCTCGCTGGTGTCTGTGGCGTACCTGTCCTCGCTGGTGTTTTGGCCCCGTGTCCTCGCTGGTGTTGTGGCGTCCGTGTTCTCGCTGGTGTTGTGGCGTCCGTGTTCTCGCTGGTTTTGTGCTGTCCGTGTCCTCGCTGGTGGTTGTGGCGTCCTGTCCTCGCTTGTGTTGTGGCGTCCCTGTCCTCGCTCGTGTTGTGGCGTCCTGTCCTCGCTTGTGTTGTGGCGTCCGTGTCCTGGCTTGTGTTGTGGCGTCCGTGTCCTCGCTCGTGTTGTGGCGTCCGTGTCCTCGCTGGTGTTTTGGCCGTCCGTGTTCTCAGCTGGTGTTGTGGCGTCCGTGTCCTCGCTGGTGTTTTGGCGTCCGTGTCCTCTCTGGTTGTTGTCGCGTCCGTGTCCCTCGCTGGTGTTGTGGCGTCCGTGTCCTGATGGTGTTTGTGGGTCGTGTCTCGATGGTGTTTTTGGGCGTGTCCTGATGTGTGTTTGGGGGTCACGTGTCTACGCTGGTGTTGTGTCGTGTACATATGGTGTTCCTCTGACTTGGTGTTGTGGGTCATGTCATGTTGTGTTTGGCTCCCTGTCTCGACTGTTTGGTGTTTGGTATGTTTGGTTGTTGCGTAGTGTCTGGTGGTGTTTGTGGCGTCGTGTCCTCGTTGTGTTTGTGGCGTCCGTGTCCTCGCTGGTGTTTGGCGTACGTGTTTCGCTGGTGTTTGTGCGTCCGTGTCATCGCTGGTGTTTGTGGCTGTCGTGTCTACTGTGGTGTGATTGTGGCTGTCAATGTTGTGTAGTGGTGTTGTGGAGTCAGTGTACTCGCTGTGTGTTGGGCAGTCGATGTCTGCTGGTGTTGTGGTGCCGTGTCCTCGCTGTAGTTTTGGGTCCGTGTCATCGCTGGTGTTGTGGCGTCCGTGTATCGCTGTGTTGTGGCGTCCGTGTATAGTGGTGTTGTGGTCAGTGTATGATGGTGTTGTGGGTAAGTTCGTTATGGTGTTGTGGAGTCGTGTACTCTGGTGTTTTGGCGTACGTGGTTACTAGCTGTGTTGTTGGCAGTCCGTGTCCTCGATGTGTTGTGGCGTACGTGTTCATATGGTGTTGTGGCGTCCATGTCTCGCTGTGTTGTGGCGTCATGTCAATGCTGTGTTGTGGGTTAATGTCAATAGTGGTTGTGGCTCCTGTCTAGTGGTTGGTTTATTGGTTGTGGTCGTACGTGTCCTCGCTGGTGTTTGGCGTCCATGTCTCTCGTGGTGTTTGTGGCGTCTGTCCTACGCTGGTGTTGTGGCGTCATGTCTCCTGGTGTTTGTAGTGTACTGTGGTGTTTTGGCGTACGTGTCACTAGTGTGTTGTGGCGTCCGTGTCATCGATGGTGTTGTTTGGAGTACGTGTAATCGCTGGTGTTGTGGAGTCATGTCTCGTGGTGTTTTGGAGTGTGTATGATGTGTTTTGGTACGTCCTGTCTGGTGTTTTGGACGTCACGTGTCCTCGTGGTGTTTGGCCGTGTCCTCGATGGTGGTTTGTGCGTACCGTGTCTTGGTGTTTGTGAGTAAGTTTCACGTGTGTTTTTGTCGTCCGTGTTCCTCGCTGGTGTTGTGGCGTCCCTGTCTCGTGGTGTTTGTGCGTACGTGTCCTGGCTGGTGTTGTGTGCGTCCGTGTCCTCGTGGTTTGTGGGTTCTGTATCGATGTGTTTTGTCGTCTGTACTGGTGGTGTGTTGGAGTCCGTGTATGCTGGTGTTTGTGGCGTCCGTGTTAGCTGGTGTTGTGGCGTTTCCCTGCTGATGTGTTTGGCGTCCGTGTCTGCTTTGTGTTGTGGTTGTCTGGGTGTTGTGGCGTGTGTCTGCTGGTGTTGTGGGTAGTGTCCTGGTTGTGTTGTTGTGGTCGTGTATCGCTGGTGTTTTGGCGGTTCGCTGTGTTGTGGCGTCTGTAGCTGGTGTTTTTTCCTTCCGTGCCTGGCGGGTTTTTGTTGCGTTAAGTGTCATCGCTGGTGTATGTGGGAGTCCCTACTCATCGCTGGTTTTGTGGCGTATGATATCTATGGGTGTTGTGGCGTCCTGTCCTCGCTGGTGTTGTGGCCGTCCGTGTCCTCGCTAGGTGTTTGTCGTCCGTGTCATCAGCTCGTGTTGTTGCGTCAGATTGCATCGCTAGTGGTTGTGGCGTCGTTTCATCGATGGTGTTGTGGAGTAAGTGTAATAGATGGTGTTGTGGAGTAAGTGTAATAGATGGTGTTGTGGAGTAAGTGTAATAGATGGTGTTGTGGACATGTGTATTACATTTCCATGGTTCATTTAAATACACATTGCTGCAAAAATGTACAAAAGAGTGAGCTTATGATTTTGTAATTGAAAATGCATTCCTTCCTATAGTAATTGTAAATTGAGTAAGAATATTAGAAATTGGTAAATTTTGTGTTATTCTTGAAGACAACACAACATTCTGCGGAGTCTTTCTTTCGTATATAAAATTTTACAGTAAATGTGCAGAAATTCAGATAGTTTTTAACGTGCGTATGACACTTTAAACTCTGTTTTCAAAATTTACATCCCACGGTATGCATATAATATATTCAGCACATTACTTTCATTTTATGTAAATCTTAATCTTTCATTCAATTTATAGATATACTTACAGATAAATTTAATTGCCAAATTGATCGAAAGGACTTCATCATCTTCCTGATATTTACCATACATCATCTTGTAATGATAACACAATGAAATGGAGTCTAATACATTATATTAGTAAGCGTCTCGCAGCACTCCAGATAATGCATTTATCTTGCACATTGTCATAAAAATGTTTTAAATAGTACCATACTACTGCAAAGTTTGTTTGCACGGAATGGGGGCTTTATAGCCATGCCAAGCTCACAACAAGCCAAACAGATGGTGTACAACTGATTTAATTATAGACAGGTCTGATGAATATATGTATTTTAATAGTTTTCATATCTCCATGTACAGTTTGTAGGTATGTTGTAGACAATGAACTGCATGTATCTTAACACACATCCTGTTGTTGCTACCATAACAAATTCACTAATTTTGTCAGGGATTACATTAACATGCACACTGCACTTACATGTCATCTGCATCTGTTCAATTGTCTAAGGGCCATAGCAACCATCCCATAATAATAGCACACTAGAAAATTAAACAGGAAAGAATGAATTATGAGATTAATGTTTCATGTTTTGCTGTGACTTTTTCTAAGGGAACTGATCCATCATATGTTGGTAATGTTATGTCTGTTTATCCCAATGCCTGATTACAACAAACCATAACAGTCCATTATTTTGATTAGATGGATCAAATGTCCTTGTTATTTAGATATCTCTGAACTCCTGAAGGCACACTCCTCGAGAATTTGTGACTTCTGTACAAACTGCCAAGGCAGGAAGGTGTTTTGGGTATGCTGCAATCCATTAATCCATTCTTAAGCAATCTACCAGATTTTTTTCTGTTTCCAGATTAAGTCTGTATATCTATGATATATATATATGTATAATATTGTTTGGGCAGGGGTTTAATTGTCTTGCCACAAATTAATCTTAAACAAGGTGAATTTTGTTCTCCCCTGCATGATTACATTTTGAACACCTGGTCGACAGACAAAGAAATGATCGTTGGACCATGAACTAGTGGCCATCTTTCTGGTAGGTATTTGTATATGGAGAAGCTCACTTATCTAAGTTATCTCCAAAGGAATATTCAGACGATATGAGCAATGGGTAAAATTTCCCCTTGAGATAACCCCACAACTTTTCTCCATGTCAAACTTTTTATAAGCCATTTATAAGCTATGTATTCCTTATACATTTGCACTCTCTTTACACTTTACAATTCATTGACCTACTGTCAAGGTCACTGGGGTCAAATCTGCTGAAATCTCCAACAAAGTCTTAATAAGCAAGGTCGATACACAGTGCTGGTTTATATATTGTTATGTGCCATTATGTAGCAATGCTAGGATGAGCGAAGGCTATATTGTAGTAAGGTTGTTCAAATGAATGTCCTTGACCTTGTAGTAAGGTTGTTCAATTAAATGTCCTTGGCCTACGTTCAAAGTCACTGCATCATAGCTGGTGTTGCAGTATAGCGTATACATAGAATGTTTTTTTAGGCTCAGTATATAAAGATGGAGGATTTCAATTTATGCTTGACTAAAGCTCTTTTGTTAGAGCCTCTTGTCTCCACTGATCGGGAGCAGACACTCAAGGCCTGGTCCTCATAGACTTGTGTCAACAGATAAAACATGGATTTTAATCCTTCTGACAGTCCTCACCTGTCTATATTATCATATTGATATTCTGGCAGTTTTTGTCACACACTATGAAATCAATACACTATGGGTTTTTCTTTGCAACTTTTTTGACAGTTTTCAAGGCCAACCATTTGTTACAAAATTGCTGCATGTATGAAGGCCAATATATGATAGCGATATGCAACAACATTGATTTTTGATACAAGATTGGTGTAATTACACCACATTCATGGTAGATTTTGCACGGAGATTTCATCAAGCATTATCTGTACATGTCTAAGTGTTGTATAGTGAGGTGCAATTAAAAGTTATGACGCAAATAAGTTTGATGTCTGATCAATATTAGATGTTTGTTCATTAATTGTCAGGCCTAGGTCTTTCTTGATCCAAAGCTGTCACCATCTTATTACACAAAAAAGGTTTTGGGGAATTATCAGATGCTGTTTATCAATAAGATGTTAGTGAACTACTAGGGTTATATTCATCATTCATAATTAAAGATAATCATACAGGTTTTTAAATGCAAACCAATTTTAATAAATCTCTTTATATAAGATGCTTGTACAGTCGAATCTGTCCGAACGACCATCTCTATTTAGCGACCCTCTGTTCTAAGCGACCATTTCAATTCCTCCCGAGCGTTTTCGCTATATATTTTAACTCTATTAAGCGACCCTCTCTTTACGCGACCAGCGACCACAATTTTTCGTTCCCGTGATGAAAATAACTCTCCAATAAGCGACCAGAAGTCTCCAAAATGCCTTACATAACCATTTTCGCCTTAATCACACCCAAGTATTTTTACTTTTCGTGCTAAAGGACGGGAGATGAGGCGAAGTGACCGTCTGGAATTCTGACGATTTTCAGGCGTTTTATATACGATATATCAATTTGCATACGAAATATAACAATGAAGGAATGCATAAACAGTTAACTTACTGTTAAATCGTGATTTGTTATCTTTTTTGAGACATTAAAACAGATATTTGCCAGTGAAAAAGTCGCCGTTTTTAAAGTAGGAAATGCAGGAACGTAAATAATAATCGGAGCGGAAATCCGGACCAAGATTTCAGGAATTAAAAAAAATATATAAATAATTTGAAGGTAATCTAATTAACCAATGAAATATATTTCTCATGTTAAATCGATTTATTTTGCTATGCTGAAAGAATTTCAAAAAATACATATAGTGATGAAAAAATTAGCACAGTAATAATTATTAAAAAAAAAAATACACAAAAAAATAAAAAATAAAATTGTTTTGTTTTATTCAAAGTGGTGGTTCATTTTTCATATATATTATGAATCATTATTGCCAATTTATAAAGCGAATAAAAAGCTTATGAACATTTATTAAATTTAAGATACCATCTCTATTAAGAGACCACTCTCCATTAAGAGACCGTTTTTAACTTCCCTTGAGTGGTCGCTTAATACAGATTCGACTGTATTTAAGTTTTCACTTCAGAATCCGTAGTCTTTAAAAGGAAGAATTCATAATATCAATAAAATTGTTTCACTTTTATAAAATGTTTGGCTGCTAACAGCCTCCTCAAGACATGCCTGAGAATGGCTATAGGTTGCTGAATATTTTGCAAAGAAGGACAATTTTTTGGATAGCATTAAAACTTCACATGTTCATATTGAATTTGCGTCTATAAATCTGAACTGGGCTTGCTGAGGTTGCTGGAAAGAGCCTTCTAGAGTTTAGTGGTCCTGTGTTCAAATCCTGGTTTCGTATTGTTGTATCATATTTACCCTTTCATGTGTGTTGCACCTGAATATTTTGTTGTAGACATGTACTTCGTTAGATAGTTATTAGTTTGAATAACTTGCTATATAAAATACTCACTACTTGTTCAAGCTCCAGACTGCTTGTTTGTTTATATTTATTTTTACTACTTATGAAGGTCCTTACAATTTTATTTCTGCATTTTCAGTGTGTTTGTGTGCAAGTCAAGACTCGTACTACTTTAGCCGGAAACCAGAGAGTCAGTCAGTATCCGAAAATAGTGAGGCCATCCTCTATTGTGATGTTTCCAACAGGAAGTTCATAGAATTCAGCTGGCTTTTAGGAGAACAGCCCATACAAGATACAAGTCGGAGATTTCAGGAGGGAAGCAACTTAAGAATACTTCGTGTCACACGAAATGAGGACGAGGGACCATTCAATTGCGTTGCTACAAACAGGTCAACTGGATTTGCTCTGCAGAGTACTGATGCAATGCTCAACATTCAATGTAAGTACTGTGTAAAACCATTTAGTAGATATGGTGCATGCATGTTGTCAAATATGTCATTGATACAGCCAGGCTATGAAGTGAAATGTCTTATAAACTAAGGTAAATTAAATGTCATGTGAACAAGTCCAATTAATAAACTAAGCCAAACCTGCAGGTTACTATATAAATCCTATAATTTGGCTCAAGTTTCCAGACTTGTGGTTGTATCAAGGTCGTCTACTTATTCAGCTTGTTCCAAATTTTGCCCATGTAGCTATAAATATAAATTCAGGACAGGCCATGGCCTTTGAGACTCTTTCACCAGTTTGTGAATTGTTTTTTTTGTTTTGTTTGGAAACAATGCTTTAACAACACTTCAGACAAAAAAATCAATATTGAAATAGCCACACAGCAAGGCCACCTTGAAGAAACTCTTTGTTCTGACAAATAAGGAATAAACATTATCTGAAAATCTAGGATTAATATAAGGAGATTCAGTTAAAATCTCAGAAAATTTGCTGGCATCCTTCTAAAGCATGTTCCAAGATTTAATCTCAGTCTTGAGTACATATACATGTATTTGAATTTTTACAAAAAAAGTTAATTGCTGCTTTTAAACTGATCATGGCTATGCTCCATCTGTCGAGATATCTTCGCCAGCTTTTTTTACCTCCAATGATAAAAGAGCTCTGTATCTGCACGATAAATACATATTTAGACTCCTGTAATAGGGCAATATGTGAGGATTCGTTGGTGGCCAATTATATATGGGAAAAGTTATGGATATATAATCATGGCTCAGTTTCATTATGTAATGATGGACACGAGAAAGGCTTCAAGTTATATTGTGACCTGTGTAAATGTTTGTAAATTGTATCCTAATTGGTTGTGTCAGATAATTAGTTGAACAAGTGCAAACTTCCTGAAACAAAAAACATTTCTTCTACTGAAATAAAAGCTAATAAACAAAAACTTAAGGAGAAGTGTTTCAGATTTGAAGGTTTTTTTTTAAGATAATACACATTTTACTTGGTAGTTAGGGTGATAATCCTGCACTTGAAGGATAGTTAATTAGCAGGTGATCAGTCTTAGTGATCAGCTGCCAGCTGTGAGCTAATGTTTACAGGTTAAGGCAGTCTCTGAATCAGCACATCCTCCCTAGCCTGTTACAGGAGGTCCTGCCAACACACCTTGTCACCCCCAAAATACCACAATATGTACGCCTTGTCTTTGGTGCAGGTACATCAACATCCAGACGTAGGGGTAGAAAGTTAGTAAACTTAGATTGATGGCTGTCATCTTGGGGATGAATGGGAATATATATACCTCCGAATGCTTATTGAAACATCTATAGGGAAACCTGCAATGTTTGTGTAATGAAAACAGTAACGCACCTTGCACCAAGTGTCAGGGGTAACAGATTTGCCTTTTGTTGTTTATGTAATTGTTAACTCCCAGAAATTCTTACATCGTGTTTTCTTATTGAAATAAAGGTAGTGTAGTTAATTGTACCAGATACAATGGTATCTGTAGCCTGATAAGGATGCTGCAGGATAAGAACGATGCTGGCTATATAGCAGCAGTTAGCTACTGTGTTAGGCTTTTTACTCTAAAAGTTATAGCATATATCCAGCGATGGGTAGTGGCATATTGGGAAGTAATTCTGTGAAGTAATATCATATTTCAAATGGTGGTTGACTGGGTTATTTGATTATGAAGGAAAGTTAATTTTCATTGATAGATTTATCCCTTAACTCTCAACTGTCAATAAGGTGTTTCTGATGTCATACTTCAGGATCATGATCAGCTGTCATTGAGGTGCTTCATTGTTTCCTAGTACTTCCCCATTGGTTTGGCTCAAACTTGACTTACATTCAACTGCCTTGCTACTTAAGGGATTCAAGGTCACTTGAGTGCTTGGCAGTTTTAGCCATCTGTTCTGTTAGCAGTAAATGACTTTCAGTGACTTGTCGGGATTGTGCAGCAAATACACATTTCCTTGAGGTAAACACAGGCATTTTCTTGTACAAAACAGACGGTTGCACCCGATACTGGAGGGGCAATTAATACCCTCAAGAGTCCATCGTCATGGATACGAAAATGAGCAGAATTGACCCAGTTGACACTGGGCACGTTACATAAGTGGGGATTTTTAGTGTATTCACACATTGTACCATTCACTGTAATGCAAAATTTTCCGCTATTATGATGCAGATTCTTAGGCCTGTGGCATTTCTAATGAAACCAGACATTCTACTGAAGTCTTGCATGAGATTTTTTTTACCCTTCCTTTCTCTCAAATGCAAAAGCATGCATCTGTGCTTTATCATCTGCAGAGACACGTGTGGAAGAAACCGAAGAATTTTTAAAGAGACTTTCTGCTAGTATATATACATTCACTTTAGGAAGGAGCTCCTTTCATTTTCTATCATCGGAACAGATGCTGATCAAATGTTCACAGGATTTATAACTTCCAGACGTACCTCCCATGAAAATTACAGGAGTAAAACAGTGATAGGTCTGATCAGGGTGTCCTGGGTGTCTGTAAGGATGGCAAAACACTACATTAGGTCAATGAGCTGATGTGAAAAAGGTGAAAACCACAAAGAACGAAGCTATCCAAGTATTCACAATGTACTGTTATATAGCTTCACTTTCATCAAACATGTATACCAAGCAGAACCGCTTCACATATAGCTTCTTGTCCCATAAAAACTTTCAGAAACTGTGACTGGGGTGACATTTTGTGCTGCTCTAAAACACTATCAGTACATGACAAGAAAGTGAGCATGGCAATGAAGTCTGTTTATTATTGCAGTTTCAAAGAAGACTTTTTTTATATAGAAGCATCCAAAGGATGCTGTTTATATTTTCCACTGGTGACTGAGAGTTGTTTTACTTCATGGATTTAAAATCTCAAAGAAAAAAACTGTTAATACACATAAAATATATTATGAGAATATCATGCTACTTTAGATTGAACTTAACATCATGATCAGGATAAGATATTAAAAGACGTGTTGGCTATAACCAACTTCTTTCCAGTGTGATGTGATTCATTTAAAGTTTGTTTTTCTTTATCCTCTATTAGTTGTGACTTTCATTTGTGTGCCATTGCTGGTTTTTGGGATTCTGGTTACTTCAAATGTAGATTAGGGAGTTAAGAATGGAAAAACTGAATTCTTTTAAAGATGGCTCCAGATGTAAGAAAGTTGTGCGTACTTTAAGACTTGAAGTTTTAGGTTAAATCTAGTGAGAGGACAATAAAAAGTGAAAGGCTTGTGCCTTAAGCCAAATGGTATAACATCGAGCTTAATCAGGTATATACAGATTAAAGTCGTAACACATTCAAAGAAAATACAATAAAAGTTTTAGGGTCTGTCCTGGCTCCAAGCTAAAATTAGCTAGACTCTGATATTTTTTTTCTTAAAAATTAGTGAAAACAAATTAGTGAAAATGTCAAAAGTGTCATAAAGTGAACAGATTTTGCCTGTATAATTGAAAAAATGTGAAATCTTGCTGTTTCTTTGATTTATTATAAATTTGGTTTGTTTATACTTTAGTCCCAGAAAGTAAATGCTTAGTCCCATTCTCATTATTACCCTACAGCAATCAATGCCTTATGATATATCCACTTTAAAATTTTAGAGTTGTATATCTTAAAAGATCAGCGTTCTAAATAATCATCTTTCATGTTAAACTCAGAGCACTTAGTTATAGTTTCTGACAATAACTCCTGATCACATAACTAATTTACTCATCAAAGGAGGCCAACACTTCTGAAACATTCGAGAAAATATGGAAGCATGTCAATATATATACATTAGGTTTAGATAATGATAAGTATGAAGAGAAAGTTAACACGGAGAAGATATAATTCTGTAACACTTGTATCCATGCCAACAATGTATATATACATCCCCAATGTACACAGATTACCTCTCTGGTGGACAATTTTATTGTAAGTCGTGTGGTAACTAAGCCATCTTGATATAATTCAACAGAGATTATGGCTGAGTAGGCTGCTATCTCCAAGGATATCTGTCCTTCGTGTTGTGTTTATTTAATGGAATATACACCAAATATGGAAGATAAACTGTGTTTATTTATGGAATGTCTCTTAGACTTGTGTCCCTGTTAAATCACCTTGGTGATAAATAATACTTTAGTTATAACTTGCCCTTGAGTGAATGTTGTCATGGACGTATCTCGCTCTGATGTCCACTTCCTTCATTAGTATTCATTCAATACTAATGGCTGCTGGTCAGTTGATTCCAACTCTATTATCCACTCATTGTGTTCTTTGAAATTAAATTCTGCACATGAGTGATTCCAGTAGCAGACAAAGCTGTGGTCATCTTGACCAGAGTGATATTGATATTGACAACTGTGGTGTTATTTGTGGCCCTAGGGTATCCAGACCTGTGAACAGTAAGCCAATTTTGATGGAAGAGATTTAAACCAAAGGAATTACAAAATAAGGGTACACTGACTAGATATTGTAACCTTTAGAGCAGATTTCGCCATTGATGAGCCCAGTATTTATAAGTTTGACCTCTTTGATGTTGTTTAGGTCTTTCTAAAACCACTTACAGCGGTACTAGACAGCTAGTTCTCACTATCTGTGTCAGTGCATGACCAGACTCTCAGGGAAATGTAAGCTTGCCATGAAGTATTGCCTGAGGTCGGGACCAGATAGCCATCTTTGTGTTAGAGCTAGAAGATGGTGCACTTAATTAGGGCCCAGAGGTGTTTTGTTGGAGAGATGTGTAGATGTAGTTTATTACGTATCTGGTGATCTTGTGTATGGGCATATGTTTATCTGTTAGTGCTGAACAGAATCTGCATTCTGTTTGTTTTCTGTCCCCCTCCAGGTAATCATGTTTTTACATGTTCATTAAGAGAGATGTTAATTGGAATGATAAGGATAAATGTGTACACCCAGCCCACTGAACATCACTGTCACAACCCTACGCTTCTCCTCAACTGGACCCCAATCTCACAACCCTACGCTTCTCCTCAACTGGACCCCAATCTCACAACCCTACGCTTCTCCTCAACCGGACCCCAATCTCACAACCCTACGCTTCTCCTCAACTGGACCCCAATCTCACAACCCTACGCTTCTCCTCAACTGGACCCCAATCTCACAACCCTACGCTTCTCCTCAACCGGACCCCAATCTCACAACCCTACGCTTCTCCTCAACTGGACCCCAATCTCACAACCCTACGCTTCTCCTCAACTGCTTCTCCTCAACCGGACCCCAATCTCACAACCCTACGCTTCTCCTCAACTGGACCCCAATCTCACACCCCTACGCTTCTCAAGCTTCTCCTCAACAGGACCCCAATCTCACAACCCCCCTCCCCTTCTCCACCTCAACAGGATCCCAATCTCACAACTCTACACCCCCCCCCCCCCCCCCCCCCACACAAACCACCCAACTGGACCCCATTTTCCACCCCCCCCTCCTCACCCAACTGGAAGATCCCACTGCCAAAACCAGAATCATTGTGATATTCCTAAGTCCCAACCTGACCCAACCCAACCAACTCAACCCCCTCCCAAATCACCAACCCAACCCCCTCCCAAATCACCAACCCAACCCCCTCCCAAATCACCAACCCAACCCCCTCCCAAATCATAATCATGAACAACTGTACATGTCATAAATGCTAAGTCACATTAATCCTGTACATGATATCTCATTAACTCCTGGACATACTTTGGTGGTCATCAATCAAGGTTAAGTCTTCTTAGAATACAAAATATAAAAAAGGTGTGAATATATCTCCTGAGCAGATTTCATTGTCAGGATGGGTGGCCATGGGAGGTATGTGTGTGAATGCCTTTGCTCATTTGCTTTTTATAATGAACAGAAGTTGTTTTGGAGTGAAATTTCTGGAGATATCATATTCTGCTTACATGCAGGTATCATCAACGGTCATTTCATTTGTCAATTCAAAATAACACCTGTTTCATTTAAATTACTCTCTCATATATTTCAGAAATGTACAGCTAAGATTTCATACTATATTTAACGTATATTACAGAAGTTTCTATTTCAAAGTTTTAAACTATAAATGTCTCTCTCTAAACCATCACATCTTGGCTTGTATTTAACACTGTAGAATGCCTCTGAAATTGAAGATTTGATTAAGGATCTCTGTTAGGAGTAGTAATTTTAGGGTGTTTCTGGAGAGGTATATTCCTAACTTACATGGTTAGTCCTTGTTGTTGTAATTGTACATGTGAGCACAGGAAAATCAATTTCACAGCAATGCTATTTTTCACCTAAGTGAGACATTTTAATTTCTATTAAAGTGATATTGTGTTGAGTATAGCTATACATATATAGTTGGTCCATTGTGTTTGACACAAGTGTTGGACATAGAGGGGTTGGGTAGACAGGGGTTGAACAGACAGGGGTTGGACAGACGAGTTTGACTGACAGGGGTTGGACAGACAGGGGTTTAGTAGACAGGGGTTGGACAGACAGTGGTTGGAGAGACAGGGGTTGGACAGACGGGTTGGATAGACAGGGTTTGGACAGACAGGGTTTGGACAGACAGGTGTTGGACAGACGAGTTTGACTGACAGGGGTTGGACAGACGGGTTGGACAGACAGTGGTTGGACAGACAGGGGTTTGGTAGACAGGGGTTGGACAGACGGGTTGGATAGACAGGGTTTGGACAGACAGGTGTTGGACAGACGAGTTTGACTGACAGGGGTTGGACAGACAGGGGTTGGACAGACAGTGGTTGGGTAGACAGGGGTTGGACAGACAGGGGTTGGGTAGACAGGGGTTGGACAGACAGGGGTTGGACAGACAGGGGTTGGACAGACAGGTGTTGGACAGACGAGTTTGACTGACAGGGGTTGGACAGACGGGTTGGACAGACAGTGGTTGGACAGACAGGGGTTTGGTAGACAGGGGTTGGACAGACAGTGGTTGGACAGACAGGGGTTGGACAGACGAGTTTGACTGACAGGGGTTGGACAGACAGGGGTTGGACAGTCAGTGGTTGGGTAGACAGGGGTTGGACAGACAGGGGTTGGGTAGACAGGGGTTGGACAGACAGGGGTTGGACAGACGGGTTGGACAGATGTGGGGTTGGACAGACAGGGGTTAGCAGGCATGGGGTTGGACAGACAGGGGTTGGACAGACAGGGGTTGGACAGACAGGGGTTGGACAGACAGGGGTTAGACAGACAGGGGTTGGACAGACAGGGGTTGGACAGACAGGGGTTGGTCAGACAGGGGTTGGACAGACAGGGGTTGGACAGATGGGGTTGGACAGACAGGGGTTGGACAGACAGGGGTTGGGTATATGGGGTGTAGGGGAAGCTTGAATTTTCATTGCCTGTGTTAACCATTGTTAAGGTTGCAGTTGTTCTGACATATTCAGAAACTGTCTCCACATTCTGAGGGAGTTTCCAAACTGTTCAATCTGCACACATTGTGAACAAAGTTGATTTAATTAAAAGTCATGTAACCATATTGTGTTCATTGTTCTGTATACTATGTTACATTGAACACCTGTCTAATCTGACCTTTGAGTCAGTATATTCATACTTCTGTGTGATGAGAATCGAAGTGTATGACATACATAGGATGGCACATACTTCTGTCTGATGAGAAATGACGGCATACATAGGATGGTACATACTTCTGTCTGATGAGAAGTATATGGCATACATAGGATGGTACATACTTCTGTCTGATGAGAAATGACGACATACATAGGATGGTACATACTTCTGTCTGATGAGAAGTGTATGATATACATAGGATGGTACATACTTCTGTCTGATGAGAAATGACGGCATACATAGGACGGTACATACTTCTGTGTGATGAGAAGTGTATGACATACATAGGATGGTACATACTTCTGTCTGATGAGAAATGACGACATACATAGGATGGTACATACTTCTGTCTGATGAGAAGTGTATGGCATACATAGGATGGTACATACTTCTGTCTGATGAGAAGTGTATGACATACATAGGATGGTACATACTTCTGTGTGATGAGAAGTGTATGAGATACATAGGATGGTACATACTTCTGTCTGATGAGAAATGACGACATACATAGGATGGTACATACTTCTGTCTGATGAGAAATGTATAACATACATAGGATGGTACATACTTCTGTCTGATGAGAAATGTATGGCATACACAGGATGGTACATACTTCTGAGTGATGAGAAGTGTATACATACATAGGATGGTACATACTTCTGTCTGATGAGAAATGTATGGCATACATAGGATGGTACATACTTCTGTGTGATGAGAAGTGACGGTATACATAGGATGGTACATACTTCTGTCTGATGAGAAGTGTATGACATACATAGGATGGTACATACTTCTGTCTGATGAGAAATGACGGCATACATAGGATGGTACATACTTCTGTGTGATGAGAAGTGACGGTATACATAGGATGGTACATACTTCTGTCTGATGAGAAGTGTATGACATACATAGGACGGTACATACTTCTGTCTGATGAGAAATGACGACATACATAGGATGGTACATACTTCTGTCTGATGAGAAGTGTATGATATACATAGGATGGTACATACTTCTGTCTGATGAGAAATGACAGCATACATAGGATGGTACATACTTCTGTCTGATGAGAAGTGTATGGCATACATAGGATGGTACATACTTCTGTCTGATGAGAAGTGACGACATACATAGGATGGTACATACTTCTGTCTGATGAGAAGTGTATGACATACATAGGATGGTACATACTTCTGTCTGATGAGAAGTGTATGACATACATAGGATGGTACATACTTCTGTCTGATGAGAAGTGTATGACATACATAGGATGGTACATACTTCTGTCTGATGAGAAATGACGACATATATAGGATGGTACATACTTCTGTCTGATGAGAAGTGTATAACATACATAGGATGGTACATACTTCTGTCTGATGAGAAGTGTATAACATACATAGAATAGTACATACTTCTGTCTGATGAGAAGTGTATGGTATACATAGGATGGTACATACTTCTGTGTGATGAGAAGTGTATGACATACATAGGATAGTACATACTTCTGTCTGATGAGAAGTGTATGGTATACATAGGATGGTACATACTTCTGTCTGATGAGAAGTGTATAACATACATAGGATAGTACATACTTCTGTCTGATGAGAAGTGTATGACATACATAGGATAGTACATACTTCTGTCTGATGAGAAGTGTATGGTATGCATAGGATGGTACATACTTCTGTCTGATGAGAAGTGTATAACATACATAGGATAGTACATACTTCTGTCTGATGAGAAGTGTATGGTATACATAGGATGGTACATACTTCTGTGTGATGAGAAGTGTATGCCATACATTGGATAGTTGATGCGTCTGTTCTGCAGCCTGTTAAATGAATCTGGTAAGGCCAATGTAATCCCTTCATCAGACAGTCACTTAATCTGGTCGAAATGTGTGCCAAACTTTGGGGATTTAATTAAAAACTGTATCTTCATACTGCATTAGAGTCTTATCATTGAGATATGAAGATGCATATTCTGCTGGTTTTTAAGCTTTGAATCTTATTGGAATGTTAATACATTATCTTTTGGAAAGAATTTAAAAACAGATATATATATATATATATATATAAATATTATAAAAGTTGTTTTAGAATTTTGAATATTTTTCTTGACCTTGATGAATTTTCTGACCTTAAGATAGAGTTGATTTAAGATTGTGGTAGTAGGCTATCGCCAGCACACATGTGTAATGTTGTAGCCCCCATATATCAGTGTAGGGGAACCATCTCCTCTCCTCCTCCCATATCTTAGCCTCGGATAAAGCTCTGTAAATTCTGACAACATTATCCAACAAAATCATCAAAATAGAAGGAATTTTTGAAAATTACAGTATATTGATAACTTTAGATTATAAAGAATGTAACATCTTTTGTTAAATTGTTAAAAGTTTTTTATTTTTGAAAAGTGTTATTGAGAGGTCTGTGTTAGGAGTATTTACGGTATTTGAATGCCAGACTGGGTGGCCTTACTAGTGGCTATTTGTGGCCGTCTGGCTAATCAGGCCACCATTCCACCTCCCTGTAGCAGTGGTGATAAATGGGGCCTCCCCTAATGAATCCTCAGTCCTGTAAATGTGCCCTTATCCCTAGAAAGAAAGGGTCTATAATCAGCCTGAAGTTTGATACTGTGAACTGGCCTGGGAAGTTGTCAAAGTTTGAATGATTTCATCCTGATTTAGTACAGGCACATGATTCCTCTGTACTGGTACCTGTGTCTATTTCAGGCAGCTGAGGTGAAGAAGCTCTTTTGTGATCTCCAAGTCTTCTGTATTATTCTGATCAGATTGTTTTATACCAATATTTTTTTCTCCATATGAAAATAAATGTAGTGACTGCCAGTGTCAGTGACTATTAAGTCAGTGACAATTTCCGGCATTTTATAGTCTCCACATATAGATTTGTTTGGTATGCAATCTCTGATGTCGTTTTTAGTGCTGGAGCTGAAAAAACTCTGGATGTAGTTATAATTAGAATGATATGAATATCATGTAGGAAATTATGTACATGTTTGCCACGTTTTCATTAACAGTTTCAGTGAAAATTACAATATGATGTTGTGATCATGCGGAAATAATTCAGGAACTAATTAATCTCCATCTACTGCACAGTTTTTATTAATGTGTCATAAAATTCATTTCAAGCAAATCATGGATGGAAGATTCTTGAATCTTATGACAATGTTCAACATTTAAATTGTTCACTTGGCTATACAATCAAGGTGATAGCATTATGTTTATATCTTTAGCAGATTTTATTGTATTTTTTAAACAACATTTTTCTCAGTTTGAATTTGTTTTTATCATAATACAGAACCAATAACAGTATATTGCTTATTTTGTTTCGGATTCACTAAAATATGAAATAAGTATATAATGTTTATAGGTTTTTAGTCATGTTGGACTGTTACTGTTTTATTGTTTTGTTGACATGTGAATTGAAAGTAAATAAAGATCCTGAAGTTTTATAATGATATATATACATGTAAATTGAAAGTAGATATGCACTTTTATTACATACTTCAGCGTGCATGTCATCAATACCAGATTTTATTACCCACAACTATACGACATATTTTATTGGTGTATTGTTGATATTCTATATTTATTACTATTCTAAAGCAAAGGATTTTTTTGTTTCATATTTGTACTTGGGAAGCTACCGGAGCAGAACACATGTCATTAAATGCCTTTCTATTCTGCATAAAGCAACTATTTAACAGATAAGCTCTAGTGGACTATTTCACGGCCAACTGGCATTTGTGATTTATTCTGGACTTCACTAAGTACAAAATAATTGAAACACATGCCACAAATGCAGGCATAGTGTTTCCTTGACAGCCACTTGGCGATTAGAGTGTTGGGCTCAAAGATGATGCTAATCTGTCTAGGTATTATTACACTTCCTACCCATTGACCCCACAGAGGTTTATTTGGTGTACAACATGTCAGATAGAACACAGACTTTGACCACTGGTCAGCATGACTATTCACCGCTACAGGTTTAAAGTCTTGTTTTTTTTTCTCATTCATGCATCAAAATATGGACAATGATATGTTTCGTTAAGTTTCATTGGTGTCTGTGTCCAGTGTATGTGGCATGACGACCAATAAGTGGAAAGTTCAATCATAATTCCATGGCTTCTTTAGTGTAATCTGTACCCTTATCTTAGTTCAAATCAATTCCGGATGTAAGTTTGAAAGACAAAGTACCACCCCATCTGTTTGATGTTTGTGAAGTTTTGAAAAAGATATCAGGATTGCTTATTAGTCATTCCGCAGTGATACTGGACATTCCCGGCCAACCAGTGTCATGTCCGAGGTACACAAGCTGTTAGGATGTCTATGTTGTCATGTTATATCTGTCTCCAGGTATATACAGGTGGCAAATCATTACTTACTGTAGAACATTTCTACAGGTGTCTCCAAATACAAATTGGTCCCACCTACTTCCTAGATATCTTAGCTGTCTGATTGACTGACCTCTACCTGTGAGTACCTGTATGCCCCCTTACCTGGTTGTATCTCTGATTGACTTCTCCTACCTGGCAAACCTCTAACGTACCTGTGCAACTCAAATACTCCTTGTTGTAAGTTCACCAGTAAAATGATCTGCTCACACATGGAGGGCTGTTGCATGTTTGGGTCTGAGAGGAGAGGGTCAGCTATCTCTATGATGATAAACAACTATGGAATAACAGCTCTCTCAATACCTGTCATAGGTATTGTTTACACAGCTCGTCAAATCTCATTGTCCCACACCGTAGACTGTGTATTATGATATCTTAACTTTATCAAGGAGACTCCTTATAGGGGAAGAGCGAGGTGCTGTGTTTGTTAAGTGCCCCAAAGTGAGACCTATTTGTCTTGTTGTTTTTGGTACTAGTATTTCATTCATTCACATTCAAAACTTGATGTCAGTCTATAAAAGATATTGGATTTGTCTTGACCCCATCACACCTATATATCTCTAAATGAAGAAATAAAGACAAACTGCTGTCAGCATTGACTATGTAGATTTGAAATAAATGTTTCAGAATTAACCCTGCTGTGTACTGTGTTTTCTGCCTTGAGGACATTGAAGAAACCAAGACTGAGACATCTGCTACCTACTAACTCTTACTTTTCATTGGCTAACTTATCGACTCTTACTTAGTGGGGACTTCTATTGCTCTTATTAATTCTTTCCCTTTTCAGTGGCTTTTATTGACTGCTATTTTGGGCCATTAATAAGCCACATTCCCAATTGAAATTATTTCATATTTAAGCCTATTTCTCCAAATATGCAAATAGGCCCCATCCCAAACCAGTGAGAAAAAAGCTCTGAACCTATATTGACTCTTACTTTTCAGCGGTGACTCCTTTTGGTCCTATTGACTCTTGTTTTTCAGTTGTGATTTTTATTGCTCCTATCGACTCTTACTTTTTATAGAAATATCTTGTGGAGTACGTAATATAAGAATGCCGTAGAAACATCATTAACAGTAGATATGTCTCTCTTGATTTTTTTCTTCTTTGCCGCTTCAGGGAGTGTTCTTTTTAGACATGTGACATATTCTAAGTCATGTCGTGGACATTTTTCTATCATCTTATTTTTTGTGTTGAGGTATATAATATGTAAAAGTATTTAAATTGTGAGATTCTCTGTATTGCTCTAGATTAAAGAATTCTAGCTCAAAACAGTGTGGAGAAACAGTAATTTGCTTCTCAGTGACAATGTTTCAGGCAAATTTCTATTTGATAGCAAAAGATTGTAACTAAAATCCAATTTTGAGTGATGGAAGCCGTGAGCTATGAAATTTGAGATTCAAAGATAATCAGGGTCTAGATGGCATGCTTTAATGAAGCACAAACCAAAGGTTTGTGAAATCTACCTTTCAGGCAGGTGGGATGTGAAATTGATAGGAGAAAATGTCATTTTAGAAAGAGAAAATCTAATATGGTCATGCCTTCCTGTCATGTGTGATACGAACCTGTTTTGTCCAAGTTGCTCCATTTATACTCTCTTGAAAAAGTGACGTCTCCAAAATTTGACCCAGGACAGGCACATGTCATTCTATTATACAGATGTGTTCCTGTGTCTGTATATCTCGGAGGGTATTTAGTAGATTTCATCAAGTGAAACAGATTTTGTTGGCATACTCTATTGGCAGTAGTGAGGTTTTGTTGGGATGTACTTGGCTGGCACCAGCCGGGTGTTCTGGGTGTTTCATATACCCCACACAGTCTATTGTCCACAAGCTTTTTATGCATGATGTTCCTTACAAAAGGTGTTCACATGATGATCTGTGGATGCACAGTCTCACCACCACTGGACATGAACTCAAATTTGGCATTCATTACACTCTTTCACCCCTAAACTTCAATATAGAATATTCCAAATCAATCAATGGTAGAATTGATATTGACAGTGAAGGTGGGGGTAGTGGTGAAAAGATGACCTTGGTACACAGTGCAAATACATGAGGCTTTCCTTTGGCCGTCTTTGTAATTTTTAATAGGAAATCTTTAATAATTTCAGATTGACTACAATACACCCATTACAGCAGTAAGGGAGTTTGCACTGAAGGCTGTTAAAGAGAATATGATGGTGAATTGATTTGGTTAAAAAGCTTCCTGCAGTAGTTTGAAAATATTTGGGTTTTTGTGAAAGGTCATTGAAGGAATTATTGTGAAAACATGATTTGCTAAATGTATTGTTGTGTGATCTGTCGGTAAGGAGCTACTACAGATCCAATAGGCTGAGACTTTAGCTATTTCTTTTGAGGATTGAAACTTTAAAGACCTGCCCTCCCCAAGCTTTGTAAAGATGTCAGCCTGTGTCTGTACTGCCAGACAGTCCCTTAATACAGCAGTTGTGTAACTCCATTCCATGACAAGCTTAGCCCCATAGGGAGTCCAAATCATCTTGTTAGCATACATTACAGGAATTTCAACTCTCTGTAGCCTTTTGTTTACTGGAAATATCATATTCAGTTTAAAATGATATCTTAAAAAAAAAAAAAAAAAACCTCTAAATTTTGACTGAGTGTGCAGGTACTGCTGGATGGAATGTGCTAATTTTGGTAATTGTCATTAGGATGGGACACCAGACACCACACACTGCAGCCATTTACTGATATAGTCATTATTAGCAAATCTTATGCCTCACCCATATCCCTCAGTCATTGGCAATCAAACAAGATTTTCCGTCGCCAAGCATGGATGTGCATGGCTTTTTAAAAATTTGACCTACTGGATTGAAAAAAGTACAAAATTCAGTAAACTCCATTCCTCACGTTGAAGGATGAGTATTATTATAAGATTCAGTAAACTGCATTCCTCATGTTGAAGGATGAGTATTAGTTAGATGAGTTAGTTGTGTGTGTGTGTTTGCATCATGTATTAGGGATTAAGATTCTTTTTTCAAGGGAACTTCCTTTCAAATTTTTTAAAGATGAAAGGAGATTTTGAATTGATTAAGCTCACAGCCATGGATTGGGGAATACAAAATCCTGCTCCAGTATGATTGCCAGGGGTCAGGTCACCTCTGAGCCGGCTTCTGATGGCAATAATGGAAAAATAAATTGTCTCAGCGCAATTCATGTTCATTTCGAAGGATTTGGGCGCAACTCTTTTGTGTATCATTTCCAGTTATTTCCCAATATTAAAGAAATCTCACTGTGTCACTGTACTGTCAGTATGGGAAAGTACAACCAAGATCTGCTCCTGCTGGATTACAAATGTAAAAAAAAAAAAGTCAATGATTAACATCTGAATATGAAATAGAGCTCTGTAATAGGAACAACCACTGCAAAAGTTATATATGGATGATAAAAATGATCATTGTACATATTCTGCAAGAAAAACCATCAACCAAAAACCGATATTTCACACAAGCTAGGGGCCGTGCCACAGTGGCCGAGTGGTTAAGGTGTCCTGACACTTTATCACTAGTCCTCCACCTCTGGGTTGCAAGTTCGAAACCCACATGGGGCAGTTGCCTGGTACATTATATATACTGACCGTATATTTCTCTGGGTACTCTGGTTTTCCTCCACCTCCTAAACCTGGCACATCCTTAAATGACCCTTGGTGTTAATTATATATATAATAGGATATTATACAAAGAAATCTTACAAGCTAGTAGATAGATTGATGCCTATAACATGGTTTATATATATCAGTCAATTAATGATGAAAATTAAAAAGCTTGTCACATGAAATTTGAATAAAATAAAAGTTTTAGCAAGTGTAAATTATTTTATGGCCATGAATATGCATACATATGGAAATATTGAATAGGACAAGAAATTAGAGTTAATGATATATGGTACTGGTGTCAATCACTGCAGGGATGGATTCTTGTATCAAACAAGGTCAAAAGGTCACAGTGTGTTTGGGGGTGATCTCTGATAGCTTATCAGTTGTGACGATGATTCCATCATGAGCAAATACTGCACATGTGATCTTGTCAGAAACAGATTCGTGACCTGCAACTGTTTTTTAAGGTTGGCATCATACTGTCTTGTAAAACAGAATCCGCCAATCACAGTCTGTTGGAGCAGAATTTTGACACTAATGGTGCTGCATTTAGACCTTTTTGAGGAATCTGTGTATTAAAAGTCAATTTTTCGTTACTCTAAAGTTTTAGATGTCATTGTTTTTTCTCTGCTTAAAAGATATTTTGTAGCATGTGTATACATGTGTATCTGGATAGAGTTGACCATTATCTAAAGAACTGACAGAAACATTTAGAGTAACAGGCTAGGCAAACTAACTTAAGATGGCTACAGGTGTGTATAAAGATTTCTTTAAAAGTAAAAGTGCATTAAAAAAACCAGCCTCCTGATAAAGTCAATTTACAGCATGATGAAGTCTACCAAAGCAAAGTGCATATTAAGAGAGAGATACTGTAATTGAATATTTACTGCTTTTTCACCCTAGTGTTTCCTGTAAACAGCTCGTAGATAGGCTTCACCAAGTTACTGTTATCCCTCCTTTGGTCCCTGTTTCACAAACATTGGTAACTTTGAGAATAGATTTACATAATGATGCTGTTTGATTTCCTCAAAATTGACTTGAAACAAAATAAATGTTACAGAAAAAAGATATGTATATCTGACAGGATTTTCGAAGGAATCTTACTTTAGGAATAGTTGTGATGACAATAGGAACCCGACAATCAAATAATTAACGATAAGAAGACTGAAATACAATACTTCTAATCAAAACTTATATGTAGTTGAATATATCAAAAGATAGCAGAATCAAGATTTCTTTGTCTAGCAGAGGAATATTGGCATCATTTGTCATAGCAGGGACACTGGCATCATTTGTCATAGCATGGACACTGGCATCACTTGTCATATCAGGGACACTGTCATCATTTGTCATAGCAGGGACACTGGCATCACTTGTCATAGTAGTGACACTGGCATCACTTGTCATATCAGGGACACTGGCATCACTTGTCATAGCAGGGACACTGGCATCACTTGTCATATCAGGGACACTGGCATCACTTGTCATATCATGGACACTGGCATCATTTGTCATATCATGGACACTGGCATCACTTGTCATATCAGGGACACTGGCATCACTTGTCATATCAGGGACACTGGCATCACTTGTCATAGCAGGGACACTAGCATCACTTGTCATATCAGGGACACTGGTATCACTTGTCATATCAGGGACACTGGCATCACTTGTCATATCAGGGACACTGGCATCATTTGTCATATCAGGGACACTGTCATCATTTGTCATAACATGGACACTGGCATCATTTGTCATATCAGGGACACTGGCATCACTTGTCATATCATGGACACTGGCATTATTTGTCATAGCAGGGACACTGGCATCACTTGTCATAGCAGGGACACTGGCATCACTTGTCATAGCATGGACACTGTCATCATTTGTCATATCAGGGACACTGTCATCATTTGTCATAACATGGACACTGGCATCATTTGTCATATCATGGACACTGGCATCACTTGTCATATCAGCTAGAACACTTGTTAAGCAGCTTGTTAGAATGAATGCTGTTCAGAGCTGCTGAAAGGTCATGTGTAAAGCCGATTATCTTTGCAGAGAAACTAAAAAAAACAATAGAAAACTGTGATGAAAAGCTTTTTTTACATTAAATTTTAAGGTTTTGTAACATATTTTTTTCCCCATTTTGTAGAAAGAAGGCAAGACAGCTAATGTCTTGATTTAGGTTGGTGTTGGTATTACAATATCTATTTGATAATCCAGGTAATACCATATTAGGCTCAGTTAAAATCTGGATAATTTTCTCCAGGCTACCTATGAAACTACAAAATGTTGGAAGCTTTTATTTCTATATTATTCAATCTTCTTTAAAATTCAAAACAGATTATACAGGGTTTTCAACGCTCTGACAAAGCACATGTCAGAGCCATTTTGATGTGTTGCAAATGCTGCAGATTTGGACCTTGCATTAAATGTAAATACTTCATAATCAATATTTCACTGCAGTAGTGATTGAATAGTTAACAGATCTTGGTAATGGATGGTGTGTGATTTCTGGTCTAAAATGTTATCCTTCTTCAAGGTCGTAGGTCATGATCAGTTGATTTATAATGGATGGTGTGTGATCTCTGGTCTAAAATGTGATCCTTCTTCAAGGTCATAGGTCATGATCAGTTGATTTATAATGGAAAATTTGTGATCTCTGATCTAAAATGTGATCCTTCTTCAAGGTCGTAGGTCATGATCAGTTGATTTATAATGGATGGTGTGTGATTTCTGGTCTAAAATGTGATCCTTCTTCAAGGTCGTAGGTCAAATGATTTATAATGGATGCATGGTTTGTGATCTCTAGTCTAAAATTTGATCCTTCTTCAAGGTCGTAGGTCAGTTGATTTATAATGGATGGTGTGTGATCTCTGGTCTAAAATGTGATCCTTCTTCAAGGTCGTAGGTCATGATCAGTTGATTTATAATGGAAAATTTGTGATCTCTGGTCTAAAATGTGATCCTTCTTCAAGGTCGTAGGTCATGATCAGTTGATTTATAATGGATGGTGTGTGATCTCTGGTCTAAAATGTGATCCTTTTTTCAAGGTTAAAGGTCAGGTTGGAAGGTCTATAAAATATAAAGGGCTATAGAATGTAATATTGTGCCTAATGGTTTTTTTTTTATATTTATTAAAACTCATGTAATTTATACACAGAACTGGAAGAGTTTTCTTAAGATTTAAAGATGGTATTATGTTTAGGATGCATGAGAGTTGGTGAAAACATGCAGCACATGGAATGTCTTTGTTTTTAAGGTCAAGGTCATGTAATTCATCAACTGACATGTGGTGTAAATGTGTACACATATATGAGGTTGAAGTTATTTGTTGGTGTTGTGTGTGACCTCCTTCAGTAAGACAAGACATAATACTAGGTGGAACTGCCACAGTGATTGTCATTGACAGCTTGGAGATTGTTGTCTGTCCTTGACATGCAGATTGAAGTAAAAACACATGTTGTGTTAAAACTTGTCAGTGATGTAATAAAGTCATTTCAGCCTTGTCTCAACATAGTTTAGAGGAGACGAAATCGTCAAAAAATAAAACAAAAACAAAAAAAACCACTAGACCTGGAAAAAGTGTTACATAAGAAATGATAATAAAATAAATATCTCATCACTATATTACACAAGAACAAAATCAGAAATTTATCAAAAAGACAGCAGCGGGTAGGACATCATGAATCAGACAAACGAGTGACGGGTGAGTTCATCATCAGGTACTGTTGTAAAAGAGGCAAGAAAAATGTACAGCAATCAAAACTCTTACTGTGCATCAAACATATATATTCTATTTGGTAATACAGAAAAAAATGAACTGAAAATCTTTTGCTAATCGGCCAATTAGGTGAACAAAGACTAATTTTTTTTCAGAACATTGATATCTTCTTGTAAAAGACACACTTTCATTAGATTATGACCAAAGGAAAATTGGGCTATGGTATTATGAGATAGAAGAAATGATAATTGGTTTAGTAATGGAAGGTTGAGCTGTACAGTACTGATGTTTGTCAACGATGACTTGTGTCAAGAAGGTTGAGATGTACGATGTTTGTCACTGATGATTTCTAAGCTAATCTTTTATTTTGAATGTTAAATTTCTGATCTGCTTGTTTAAAATGGTTTTCATGCCAAGATGTAGAAAAATTACTACATTGGATGTCATTTTCAGAGAATATTCATAGGTATTCCATCAAATGATGAGAAAGATATTTTCATAGGAAATAGAAATAGATATTGGACCAAAATCGTAATTTAATAAAAACATTTCTGCCACTAATGACATACTGCATTGTCTGATACGGGGTCGCTTTGAGGGGTTTGGCAGACCTGATATTTGATAGGTCCTAGGAATGCTATCCAACATGCAAATAATATTCCACAATGGAACTTGTAATCTAATAGAAATAGATAGTTAAACTGTTACTGAAACCAGTTTCCACAGCTATCAGACCCCATATTCCTAAAACATGATGCATTATTTGTCATTAAATCATTTCATAATTTGATTTCAAAATTCATTTATTGAATCTAGTATGTCTGCTTCTTTGAATTTAATGATTGCAATAACTTTTAAGCATGGCATCATTTCCTTCATCCTGTATCTCTAACTTCAGGCCTTGCCTCAAGTCTGATTCTTATCACATTTCGATACGCATGTAATGGTAGTGTATAGACTTATCATTGATTTTCTGAGAAAATATGACTTAATATAGTGATACGGAGATTTACAAAATACACATTTGATACAATCAGCTATGAATATAAGTCATAATTTCAAATGAAGAAATTCTAACTTATGGAAATGTTTATGTTATTCCATATACTTTGATAATCAAATGTACAAATTTCAGCTGCCATACACAAATAACACTTAAATCTACTCATATTTGTCAGACGTTTGATGACTACGCAAATGAATTAAACTTTTAGTCAAGCGGCAAGTGGCAAGCTGTACTTAATTTCCTACTATTAAATACTTCATATGACAGATTTGGCAAGATTTTCAAAAAATGATTGCCAAGGTAATGGAATCTTCCCTAATTTTAAGTGTCTGCTTTCTACACTTTCATTTAAGTCGAAATTTGAAGAGCAGAGTTAATTAAGGTTCAATCGGGTATTTATATTGTCTGAGCAGAAATTTAAAGGCTGTGTTCAATCACACTGCATAAGATACAGAAGGCGTTATAGAAAATACAGCATGTTGAAAGTATCAGTTGACAGTAAAATCTACACATTTTAGTCCAAGACTTATTTATGACTTCCAGGTTTGGCACATTGTGATCATTGATCAATGTAATTGAAGTAGCTGAGAAAAATTCTTAAAAAACTTTATTGGAGTCACTTTTAGTGGAAAAAGAGTTTCAAGCAGAAAAGAGTTTGAAAGCCTTTTTATATCTCTCGCCATGAGTGGGGAATGTGGATTTGTATCGACAGGGTTGCAAATTTGCTGATTTACGCATAATGTTGACAAAAAGCTTTCAGGATTTGGACAGTAAGTGGCCAATCACCGTGATTTGGTGACAATCTAAAGTGTAACAAATATCCTATAGCCTTTCCCAGGCAGGCAGGATGGAATCTTTCTTTTTTTCTGATCTTGATTGTTCAAAAATAGGAAGGAAAGTTTATAGTGTCGCTTATATCCACAATAAAGTAATTATTGTCGCTTTCGACAGTAAATAGGTAATTGTAGGTATATTTACTGGTATAGGTCTTTAACCCCAAAATTGGATATGCAGGATCACGTGGACCAACACAGTAAGTGAAACAACTCCATAGAGCTCCCTGTCACATAGGGAAGTCAACCTGAAAGGTACAGCTAGGTTTGCTGACAGTCTGGCCAATTTGGGACTTCTAGGTAATCTGTCCCGCAACTTTTATTAGATACATAAATACCACTGCATTGTCACATCAAATACTTTTAAAGCTTTTCCGAGTCTTTGAAGTTTAACTCGGTCTTGTTTTCCTTAATAACCTTGCACACTTTTTTGTTCCTGATCATATAGGGCCTAAAATCTCCATGATATCTTCTGTTGGTAATGACTTAATAATATTTTGATATTGTTGTGAAAAGTGATCTAGCGGTAAATGTTCGGTCACATGGATGGGAGGATAGGATATACAAATGTGTTCTAGATGTGCATCTGCCAATGAACTAACATGCGAATATTCAGAGGGGAACATATAGCCCATAAATTTTACAGACACTCTGTTCTCCTGAAAAGTCTTGTATCACTTTAAGTGAGATGTTGCATGGCAGTTCCATTTTAAAAAGTTTGTCGATAGTAAATAATGTGAGTTTTATCACTGGTGGTTGTAACACTGGTGGGGTCTGCTGGTGAAAATAACAGTTAATTTGTAGGAGTACAAATGAATCATATCGGACACATTTGTTGTGTTATCTGTGAGGGGAGGCAGGGGATTGGTTGTGGAGTAGTGAGCTCATTCTCTTAGCATTCCTTCATCTGCTTCCTGTAATTCACCAATAATTTTGTTTCAAATCCTGAACCAATCATGCATCGCTGTACTCTTCATATCAATTAAATCAAAATCCCCAGACAATGTTTATATCTAAAACAAATGAAGTTATAAGCAGTATCTGATTTGAATACATTTTTTCCCTAATATTCCAAGGCCTTTTTCATTTTTTCGATTTCTTTTTTGCTAAAGAACATTTTGTAAATATATTGATTATCTGCTCTATAAGATTTATTTTTTAACCTAGTAAAAAATGTATATCTTTGAATGATATAGTTCTGGGTGATTTTGTATTGAATGTGGACTGTTGACATCATTGTCGTTGTACGTGGACTGTTGACATCATCGTCGTTGTACGTGGACTGTTGACATCATCGTCGTTGTACGTGGACTGTTGACATCATCGTCGTTGTACATGGACTGTTGACATCATTGTCGTTGTACGTGGACTGTTGACATCATCGTCGTTGTACGTGGACTGTTGACATCATCGTCGTTGTACGTGGACTGTTGACATCATTGTCGTTGTACGTGGACTGTTGACATCATTGTCGTTGTACGTGGACTGTTGACATCATTGTCGTTGTACGTGGACTGTTGACATCATCGTGGTATGTTGACTGTTGACATCATTGTCGTTGTACATGGACTGTTGACATCATTGTCGTTGTACGTGGACTGTTGACATCATTGTCATTGTACGGGGACTGTTGACATCATCGTGGTATGTTGACTGTTGACATCATAGTTGTGGGTGAAATGCTAACGTCATTGTCATTGGTGGACTGTTTGCTGACATCATAATGATTGTATGTGGACTGTTTACATCATCATTGTTTGTGGACTGTTGACATCATCATTGTTTGTGGACTGTTGACATCATCATTGTTTGTGGACTACATCATCATTGTTTGTGGACTACATCATCATTGTTTGTGGACTACATCATCATTGTTTGTTGCCATGTTAAGAAAGGATGTAGGTAGAGTAACGTTGAGAAGGTGCTGTAAGATCTCCTTGTCACTTTAGTTCATCTGTAATTATTACAGTCACTCCCATAAACTTCTCCCCAAAAGGTTGTAAAAATAAAGGCACAAAATATGTCACAGTGTAACTTATTTTTTGTTGGTGGGAGGGGGATTTTATAGGAATTATTTATGTTGGTGTTGGTGGGGGTGGGGGTGGGGTATTATAGGCGTTATTTTGTGTTGATGGGGGTGGGGGGTGGGGTATTATAGGCGTTATTTTGTGTTGGTGGGAGGGGGATTTTATGGACATTGATAAGTAGATAATCTGGTGTTTCCGATACAATAACTTGGGATCCTTGGCTATATCTACACATTTCCTGTTCCTTTGGAGACTGCATTGGTGTGTGATGCTATGAAGACAGAGCAAACCTTGTTTTCTGAAATCAATAACTCCAATGTGCTGAAAGCCTGAGTTACTAAAGAGAGGGCTTTCTACATACACAGACAATAGCCATAGTGTAAAATGGATATTTTTGGTACTGGAATTGTGATTGTGGCTTCTTTTCCTGGCTTACTTATGTCACTGCACTTCAGTTTGAAGGTTAAACACAGATCCTGTTGTAACTATTCTCTTCTTTTGAAGCATTTTACTGTTTATCTTACACCTTACTTTGCCATACTTTACCTTTATTAACTTTACCTGCAACCTTATAATTATCACTTACCTTACTCTTTATGTTATCCTTTATCTTACCTTTTATACCTTGTATTACATTACACCTTATTTTACCTTACATTACACCTTACATTACACCTTATTTTACACCTTAATTTACCTTACATTACACCTTACTTTACCTTACTTTACACCTTATTTTACCTTACATTACACCTTACTTTACACCTTACTTTACACATTACTTTACACCTTTCTTTACACCTTACTTTACACCTTATTTTACCTTACATTACACCTTACTTTACACCTTACTTTACACCTTACATTACACCTTACATTACACCTTATTTTACCTTACATTACACCTTACTTTACACCTTATTTTACCTTACTTTACACCTTACATTACACCTTACTTTACACCTTACTTTACACCTTATTTTACCTTACTTTACACATTACTTTACCTTACTTTACACCTTACTTTACACCTTATTTTACCTTACATTACACCTTACTTTACCTTACTTTACACATTACTTTACCTTACTTTACACCTTACTTTACACCTTACTTTACACCTTATTTTACCTTACATTACACCTTACTTTACACCTTACATTACACCTTACTTTACCTTACTTTACCTTATTTTACACCTTATTTTACACCTTACTTTACACCTTACTTTACCTTACTTTACACCTTATTTTACACCTTACTTTACCTTACTTTACACCTTACTTTACCTTACTTTACACCTTACTTTACCTTACTTTACACCTTACTTTACCTTACTTTACACCTTACTTTACCTTACTTTACCTTACATTACACCTTACATTACACCTTACTTTACACCTTACTTTACCTTACTTTACACCTTATTTTACACCTTACTTTACCTTACTTTACACCTTACTTTACCTTACTTTACCTTACATTACACCTTACATTACACCTTACTTTACACCTTACTTTACCTTACTTTACCTTACATTACACCTTACATTACACCTTACTTTACACCTTACTTTACCTTACTTTACACCTTATTTTACACCTTACTTTACCTTACTTTACTCCTTACTTTACCTTACTTTACACCTTACTTTACCTTACTTTACACCTTACTTTACCTTACTTTACACCTTACTTTACCTTACTTTACACCTTACTTTACCTTACTTTACACCTTACTTTACACCTTACTTTTACACCTTACTTTACCTTACTTTACACCTTACTTTATACCTTACTTTACACCTTACTTTACACCTTACTTTACCTTACTTTACACCTTACTTTACCTTACTTTACACCTTACTTTATACCTTACTTTACACCTTACATTACACCTTACTTTACCTTACTTTACACCTTACATTACACCTTACATTACACCTTACATTACACCTTACTTTATACCTTACTTTACCTTACATTACACCTTACTTTACCCACCTTACATTACACCTTACTTTACACCTTACATTACACCTTACTTTATACCTTACATTACACCTTACTTTATACCTTACTTTACACCTTACTTTACACCTTACATTACACCTTACATTACACCTTACTTTACACCTTACTTTACACCTTACTTTACCTTACTTTACACCTTACATTACACCTTACATTACACCTTACTTTACCTTACTTTTACACCTTACTTTACCTTACTTTACCTTACTTTACCTTACATTACACCTTACATTACACCTTACTTTACACCTTACTTTACCTTACTTTACACCTTACTTTACACCTTACTTTACCTTACTTTACCTTACTTTTACACCTTACATTACACCTTACTTTACACCTTACTTTACCTTACTTTACACCTTACTTTACCTTACTTTACACCTTACATTACACCTTACATTACACCTTACTTTACCTTACTTTACACCTTACATTACACCTTATTTTACCTTACTTTACACCTTACTTTACACCTTATTTTACCTTACTTTATACCTTATTTTACACCTTACTTTACCTTACTTTACACCTTACATTACACCTTACATTACACCTTACTTTACACCTTACTTTACATTACACCTTACTTTACACCTTTCTTTACCTTACTTTACACCTTACTTTACACCTTATTTTACACCTTACTTTACACCTTACTTTACACCTTACTTTACATTACACCTTACTTTACACCTTACTTTACACCTTACATTACACCTTACATTACACCTTACTTTACCTTACTTTACACCTTATTTTACACCTTACTTTACCTTACTTTACACCTTACTTTACACCTTATTTACACCTTACTTTACACCTAACTTTACACCTAACTTTACACCTTACTTAACACCTTACTTTACACCTTATTTTACACATTATTTTACCTTACTTTACACCTTACTTTACACCTTACTTTACACCTTATTTACACCTTACTTTACCTTACTTTACACCTTACTTTACCTTACTTTACACCTTACTTTACACCTTACTTTACACCTTACTTTACCTTACTTTACCTTACTTTACACCTTACTTTACACCTTACTTTACACCTTTCTTAACATTACACCTTACTTTACCTTACTTTACACCTTACTTTACCTTACTTTACACCTTACTTTACACCTTACTTTACACCTTACTTTACCTTACTTTACCTTACTTTACACCTTACTTTACCTTACTTTACACATTACTTTACCTTACTTTACACCTTACTTTACACCTTACTTTACACATTACTTTACACCTTACATTACACCTTACATTACACCTTACTTTACACCTTACTTTACACCTTACTTTACACCTTATTTTACACCTTACTTTACCTTACTTTACACCTTACTTTACACCTTACTTTACCTTACTTTATACCTTATTTTACACCTTACTTTACCTTACTTTACACCTTACTTTACATTACACCTTACTTTACACCTTACTTTACACCTTATTTTACCTTACTTTACACCTTACTTTACACCTTACTTTACACCTTACTTTACCTTACTTTACACCTTACTTTACACCTTACTTTACACCTTACTTTACCTTACTTTACTTTACACCTTACTTTACACCTTACTTTACACCTTATTTTACCTTATTTTACCTTACTTTACATTACACCTTACTTTACACCTTACTTTACACCTTACTTTACACCTTACTTTACACCTTACTTTACCTTACTTTACTTTACACCTTACTTTACACCTTACTTTACCTTACTTTACACCTTACTTTACCTTACTATTAACTTTACTTTACCTTACTTTACCTTATTATTTACCTTATCATTTACCTTACCTTTTTGGAGCCCTTGAATTTGTAGGAGTTTCCACAACGAAAGCGTTTCAGCTAGGAGCTTTGGTTATTTCTGAGTAAGGATTATCCACATGGTAATTATCTCTCATCAAATCTTAATAAATTCTTCGGTTTAATTGTGATGTAAAAGTGTTTGTTGTGTTTTTGTAGTGGTTGCCTTGGTTACTCACGGTACATCTGTGACTTACCTGCACTGTGTTGGGCTGTTTTCCCGTCTTGACATATATTAAATGGTTATTTTCAAGACAACTGGGATTGACATGTTTTTCTGCAGCTAAAATGACTTGATTAAGTGTTATCCTAGTTTCTGGGCTATTTCACCTTGTTTTGAAAAAAAAAAAAATGTATATATTTGTGTTCCCTAGAAAACATTGTTGGCCATATCCTGGTGTATAGGAAGTGGTGAATGAGAGGGAAATGGCTGTCACAGAGAAATGTCAACCAATGTGGTCGGATATTGGATGTGATACAGCGGGGCAGTCATGTCAGGCCTACAGTAAATGGTTGTTATGGTCTGTAATTGGTTTGGACACATTGGAACAATTAGACTTGTATAAGATATCATTGGATATAAATCAGAAGGACAGCCTTTCTGCTGTTTTGTCAGGGGAAATGGAGGATAGGCATAATTTTTTTGGCCTATATAATAAAAATGTTACCACCTCATCTAGACCGACAGTCAGAGGACATTGTACAGAAAACACTTATCTCCATCAAGACAATTGCTAATGAAATATTCATTGTGTGTGTAAATGCTTCTTGATAACCTTCATTCTGTTGCTATGGAGATCCACTGATATATCTAATTTCATCTGCTATTTGATGATAATTATTTTCATATATACTTGTTAAATACTTGAGAACCCATGGATATACTGTAAGATCATGGATAATGCATTGAATCTCCATATGGCCCTATATTATAGGCAGTTATTGTGCAATATTCGCCAGGGAATGAACATTGATTGACACATTGTTAAAACTGATAATAGTTTTGTGGTTGTAATGTTTGAAATTGCCAGTTTTATTGCTATTGTCATACAAAGTAGTGATTATGAATCTTGTTTTATAATCACCGAACACCATACAATGTTTATTTCTAATTAATGATAATGTTAAAAGTACATTTTTCTGTTCCATTAAAAGGAGACACTTTTTAGTATTACGTCATCAACGTGATTGCACCATGGTCTGTTATAAAGAAAAACCCATTCCTGAAAGTGTTAGTTATTTCAATATTCAAGTTTGTGTTTCTTTCTCTGTGAAAACTGACTTCATGATAAGTATATATGGCACTGCCATCTGTACCAGCATATGATGATCTGTATTTCGTCCCTTGGCTCTGAAGGCTGTAAGCGTTTTGGCATCCATGTTTAAATGTCAAATACTACATCTCAGTGGTGCCATTGATCAGGAGTTTAGTGCTTGCAGCTTCATTCTATTGTCTAAAACACAAAATGGTTTATTAGCATAAAAAACTGACTTGGAGATTGTGTTTTTGCTGTGATTTCCCACATTAACTGGAAAGATGAATAGGGTGTTACTGTATATAGACCAATATTATCAACAACATCTAAATCTCATTTCATCTACATTCAATGCCTAGTAAGTCTGTATTGAAATGATATTTATTTTGTGAACACTTGATCTCATTTTTTCAATACACTGTATTGTTAACAGTTGGAGATAAATGAACCCTTGATGTGGCAAGAAGGAGACAAATTGTTTAAACCCCCAAATGTCCCCCTAGACCCCCCCTAGGAACACAACATCTACAAGCTCTCAGGATCATTACAATATAAATTAGACAGGTTGAAAGTACTGTACTGATAAGAAATGCATTTTTTATTTTAGAGGTGCAGGTATTATCTCGATCACGGTCCTCAGCAGCACTGAGGTTATGTGCATCCTCGCATTAATTTTCTTATTTAGATTTCTGAATATCATGTTTTGAAATGCTGTTCTTGGGTCTGTGCCAAATGATGATATGTTTGAATATAAGAATACATGGAGTTGAACATTGCCTCAAGAAGTTATGCATTTCTGGACATATCTTTCCTTTCATAATCGTGTTAGCAGCAGAGAAATCACCATGGAAATATCGCCACGGTAACAAGTGTTAGATGGTTAGGAGTGTTTTATTTCTGCAGGAGGAAGCTGGACAACATTCCTACAGCAAACTTGAGCTACAAACAGCATTTGTCAATGTCACCTAGATATGCCTTGCTTGTGGATTGCCTTAGCGAAGAGAGCAGTTTGACCCAAGACAAATGCTTTCTAGCCTTCCATGTAACTGAGCCTCTTTTCTTTCAGCTAATCTCGCAGACTTAGTGGAGATGATAGAATGCCAGAGCTACAGGACCGTTCTGCCTTCATTGATATGATTTATCCTGGCAGGAAATCCTATGCATTGTGACCATAACAAGGTCAAGGACAACCAAAAATATAGATGTCCTAAATAGCAGTTTTACAATAAGCAGACATAAAGGTCCATGATAATTGCCAGCATCCTTATGTAAGGAGCAATGAGTTAATTTTCCTTTCTTATGCACAAAGACTCTTATGATAGGTTTGATTGCAACATTAACTTGACAATTGATTTGCTACGTGTATGAACGCTGTGATAACTAGGTAGGTTGAAAAACATTTTGTTGTGTACAGCCTTTGGTGTGATCCCCGAAGACTTAAGTATGTCATGTTGTTTCTGTGTCTTGTTTGACTCGCCTAAGCACGATGTTTGTGTTTTATCCAATGTCGGTATCCAGTTATCAAACACGGAACAAAGATGTGAATTATAACACCATTGGGGTCTACAATAATATTGGAGGCGTGGAGAATTCCTGTGTAGCTACGATATACAGGGCTCATCTTAATGTTTTGAGGAGAAAACACTCTTTTGGTTTAGCTATCAAGTGTACTTCCACATCAAACTAATTTGGCTATTTACCTTGTAGTAATATTTCTGAGTGGTCCTCTTAATATCATAGTTGATATCTCATTGTTCATCTTATTGCAATCAAATGGAATTTATTTAATATCAGCTGTCTGGAGCAAGTTATGGCCTTTTTACTGCACATGCACAAATATATTTTTGATGTATGGAAACAGACCCACCCACCTGTATACCTGTAAGATTTTACCTAGATTTGTGGAAGGGTTCTATCAACAGCGACCAGCTATCCTGTTTAGTCTGATCCAACGCAGGCTAGGTTCACATGGAGTCACTGTACATAGCCCAGATCATGGCAGTGATATCAACCTTATTTGTATAACAGTTCATGAGCAGAGAATCACACGCCAGGTTACGCAGCAACAGTGCAGGGCAAAAAGTGATCATTTAAAATCTCCCCTTTGAAGTTTCCATATTTCTGATAAAAGCGAGATAGCTTTATCTCCTATGTATTGTTGTATTATTTGTGTGCTATATCTCAAGGCTCGGTCCTCAAGTATGGTCAGCTCAATCAAATATCATATGACATTTTTTTATGAGATGTTGTAAAAGTCTTTTTATCTTTTAAAATTGCATGTATATATAACATTAATAAATCTAAAAAATTTGCAATAATTTTGAGCAGTTCTTTATCCAGACATAAACTGGAAACCTGAAAAACCTACAAGAATTTGCATTATATCAGATAATCATTAAGTTAACATATCAAGAAATGAAAAAATTCTTGAGGATATGGAAGTAAGGGGAAACAGAATATGAGCAATGAAGAAACCCATAAATGTCACAGTGGCCACTGATAGGTTGTGTTATGTAACTGCCAACATGGTCACTTCATTTAGAATGTTACTGGATTTTCTTTTCCAAGAAACACTTCTTTAATTATCTAGGGAAGTGTCACTTTCAGTTGGGAAATTCCACTGAATTTGAAACCGTTTATAAACTCTTCTCAAATGTCTGTTTTTGCTCTACAGACAAAAACCTATTAGAAGTGTGTGGCATTTCAAATGACACTTTATGTGAAGAGTTGTTTAATGTGAGTTTACTTTAATCACTTTTGTGTGTAGAATTGTTGCCAATGAGTCCTGAGGTATCTGAGTCTGATGACTTCTCTAAGGAGACAAACTTGTTGCAATAAACACTCTAACAGTTAGAGTTCAACTGCATAAAACAGTTATCAGCCGGAATGTGTTAGCCATATACATTTGTGTTTTTTTCATAAACATTTAACAGAATATAAACTTTAATGGTTGATGAAATAAAAGACCAATAACAAGCGCCACAGGGATGAATTATCAGAGAAAACACAGGGCAGAAAGCATGATGAATGATATAAGTTTTTATGTATTAAAAATAGCTGAAAAAAAAATCAATCATTACAGATATATGCATGTTACAGTAGACTGGACTTTATCTGAGGGATAGCAAGGAGCTGTACTGAAGTCAATATTACGGCAAAAATCATACATAATAATTTTGTCTGTCTCATCCTGCAAATTTATCTATGAAATGAATAAAATATGTCAAAATCATTTATCTTTGACACCACAAGGCTGAAAAAAATGTCAGTCTCAAGGTTGTTTTTTAGTATTTCCTTTCCCCACATGTGTGGAAGCTGTCTGAGAAACATATCTAGGACGAGTATCTATCACACTTCTTACTTGACAAATACCCTATGTCTCTGTCAGAGCTGTTGAGGCCATTTTGGTTTCTATGCCACTGGTCTGAAAGATACTACTATATGGACAGGCAGAGAGTATACATTCTGGAATCTTTCAGTAGTAGTGAAAAATGGTTGGTACGCTTGCCTTTGACAGGCTGGTTGGTTTTTGCAGGTTTTAATGAGGAAGAGTGGGAATGAACCTTGTACACTCGCGTCATACATTAGCGAGGATTTGTGTGAACTCCTCAGTTACATCTCTCCTTGTGTGTTGGTATGTCCCACTCCTGATGGTTCCTACACTTGTAAATAAACTCCATCCCTCATTGATTTTGACAAGACTTTGTGTCAGAAATTTGTCTTTTCCTTCAACCATGAAACTACATCATGTCTACTGTCTCAGCACATGCAGTTATGGCTAACCAACATTCACAGGGCCTCCAGCACCAAGTGTTCTCAGAGGCTCTGAGCAGCTATAGCAGCAAGCTACTGTTTGCAAACAATATCCTCCTCCACATTAGACCGCCATAAGCTATGGAGTATGCATAACGAAAATCATAATAGGACTTGTGCTGTTTCTCTTTGTTTGTGGAAATATCTCATAACTTACATTTTTTCTTGTGGTATTTATGGACAACGATATGTAATAAACTGTAAACGTTTCCTATGATTGGCCCTCGGTTATATACGATATGTAATAAACTGTAAAGTTTCCTATGATTGGCCCTCGGTTATATTATCTGGTGTGTTCTTCATCTCCCCATGGCTTTAACACTCAGCTTTTCAAATCACATAAAGCTTCAACAATTAAGGTCGGTATAGGGGAATATGTTTCTGCCACACAAAAGGACAATCATGGCGTATATTTGGCCAATTCTGTTACACCAATATAAAGCAGATTAGCTGTGCCCCCGGTTTACAGACAGTTATCATGCCAGTTCACTTTGTTAGAATGTCAAACCCGTGAGTATTCATTCCCAAGAGATGCAGTCTACACAGCCATGGTATAAATTTGTAGCTGTTGGGACATAATCAAACAATTACGTTAAAGGTAGCTTGTAAAATATTGAATTATTTGATCTGTTAAATTGTATGCTTAGTCTGGGGAAGTTTTACAGTGAATTATATATATAGACACTGGTGGCAGAAAAATGGCAATTGTTTCATGGATTATAAAATATCAAATTATACAAGCAATTGAAATTCTTTATTTGTTTGCTCTGACACACCTGAATTTGACACCAGTACCAGAAAAAAAAGTAATTGTTTCAAAAGTTGTATTATACATTATACATATAACAAATATTTGACATGAAAAGACCTAGCATAGATTTCTAAAAACATTTGATTGAAAAATGACGATTCATTAAATAGTTTTTACGTATATAGTAGTGTTGATAAATGCCAACAGAATTCAAGTTGATTAGGCAACATCACTTAACAGTCTTCCTGAATGGTTCATTAAAATTTACACAATGTATTGAAAAACTATTATTCAAGTTGAAAAAAAAAAATCCACTCATGCTTTTAGCTTGGTTTGGCTGTGATCAGACTTCGATAGATTTATTTTGACACTATTGTCCATCTGGAATGATGAACTAACTTGTACCGTGACTGGCAGATTTTCCTTACCAAAAGTGCTTGCATGGGATTGTTTTTTTATTGGTCCAAAGGTCAAACGTCACTGTTACTATTAATAGAAAATCTGTATTTGTACAATAACTCTCATAATCACCCAACATCCATTTCTGTGGAATTCTTGCATATTTAGTTTAGTATTCAATTTTTGTCCAGAGATATACATTTTTTTTACTATTTTCTTTGAAATTTGGTAAGGTTTATATTCATGGTATGTAACGTTGTGTTTCCTGAGTTGGAGACAAACTCCAGATTATTTGCATCCCTCAAACTGTTAGAAAATTAAACAATGGCTTTGATGTAAAAGGTGAGTATGTAGCATGCCCCACCAAATCACCTAAGCTGTAATTCTTGTTGAATTTTAAAATGAAGCGTATGGTTTGAGTCTTAGTGTTGTGGGGATGGTAACCTGGGTGACACTGTTAATTACGGATGCTACACTTTACTTAACTTTAGACTGTTCTATAGGTGGTACAGACCTCTGTCCATACCTCTTATATATTTTTTGAAGTCTGGAACAAATCTAATATTTGACTGTTGTACCAAAGTTTTCTAGCCTTTTGTATTACGATTTCTGTGCATATTTATCAAGCAGTTGCATTTCATAGTTTACTAATTTCATATGAAATTCAGACTTCTCCCACATGCTTTGAATAATGCAAGTTTTGTTGTTACAAGCTAAGCACCCTAGCCATGATTTAGTATACCTGTAGGTTTTATGATGTGAGAGGAGAGGCAGAGGTATCTAGTGAGAGATATAGGAGAGATTCTGCCAATCCATCACCACAGCACAGCCATGTGAGGTAAAACTCCAGCTATCTATGGTATCCCTACGTTTGCATGGAACCCAAAATGCAAAGATTTGTGTATAATGATGAAATATAAGTTCACACTGCTGTTCTTCTTTCTCGCCATAGAATACAAACCCGTGCTGCCTATACAGCTAATTACCTGTCTGAGTGTGAAGTAAAATCATCCTTTTTTCAGTATTCGATTACATGATTTTCAGACAAAGTAATAAATTAAACATAAAAATGGATGATTCAGGGTTGAGGTTGCTGTGTTTAAGTGATGGCTAAAAAAAGAAATAATGAAGAAAAAAACATTCTGAAAATGGATTCATACAGAATTTGTTTATCATAGTTAAGTGTAGGTCTTTAAATTCTCATTTGTCATTTGCCTTCTTGGGAATAAATTCTGTTAGAATTGGTCCATGGGAAATACTTAATTTGAAATTGTGACAGGAGTACTTGCTAAATTGTTGATGTAATTCAATAAATTAATTTATTCTCATCATATTAGATGGCCAATTGTTTGCCACATAAAATGTCCTGCTGCACATGAAGTGCTGAACAGCTTGATAATGGCATAAAAATGGCTGTTTAGGTTTGCATGTTTACAGATAGAGTCATAGATTAATATGTGATGGCCAGGTGAAGCAACATTAAGCAGCCAGCTCATACCGCTCATATCACACGGAAATGGTTTTACTTAATTTGTTTGTTAAAATATTGCATAGATTACATTATTTTTATTAATTAAATGATACAAAGTTACACATTGTGATCCCTGTTTATTTTCTTTGTCCCATTGCCAGAGTACATTTAATCAGTAGTCATGGTGACAGAAATTACAAAAAGCAGATGGTGGAGTGCGGTAATGGTGGAGAGCTCATAAAATCCCTGATTATCTCCCTTCTCTGGAGGGTAATTGTCTTGCCTTTGAAGAAGTTGCAAAGCAAGACTATTGGTGTTATTTTTCCAGCGGTGACGGGCGATGGCAATGGTTTCAGTGTCGTCCACATTTCAGTTTAAAGATTTTCATTGCTCAAAAAGTATAAGTCCAATTTTACCATGCTTGAACCAGCCTTCACTTAAATAAAGTTTTCTGGAAATTACGGATGCTGGGAAATTGATATAAAAATCTTAAATGCTTTCTCCAATTGATATGCAAATCAGTTTCTGGCCATATTGGAATGATTTTTATGATCAATCAGATGTATATTTTCACTTTTCAGAGAATAAATCTTTTTTGGTAAGAGTGACATTTAGTCGAATTTTTTCGAATTTCGAATTGACATGATAGTATGCCTAGCATATGCAAATAATAACTGAAGGGATCTGATGGGCTATCTAAAAATATGGTATCCTGAAAAAGGAACGAACCAACCAAGGAAGGCCTAAAAAGGCACTAGGCCATGGTAAGGCAAAGTTAACAACATAACCGTATTGTCTCGCCAGAAGTGAGAGAGGAATTTACAAGATTCTGTATGTGACCTTGTACGTGTGTATTAGGGGAGGTAGGCAGGATTAGTTCAAATCCTTTGTTTTGAAATACAAAGATGGATGCAGGCATAGAATATATATTTATCATTACATTTATGGTGATGCATAACTGAAATGAAATTTGCATTTTATTTCTAAAATTTCTGTGGAACGCTGGAAATAGAATTCAAATTATTTATTGTGTGCAACAGACAACTTTGATCAATGTCAACCTTTTTGTGTCAATCCTAACAGCTCTTGGTGCCTATCTTAAACATTAATGGTGGATATCGTTGTCAGGTCTAGATAACTACGTACAGAGCTCAGGTGTAAAGTGTCAACAGTTCTATTAACTGTATCCACTGTGTGTAAACTCAGTCTTAGTGGCCAGACAAAATATTTACTCTTTAATTTAAAAGACACTACTACATGCCAGAAGAGGATAGCAGCCATGCAATGTTGCCATGGAGAAAACCATACAAGTAATATTAGGTTTCATTTTCACTAAACTACCTGTAGCTATTTATTTAACGACATCCACAAAATATGCAATGGTAACGCCTGCTTTTCTTTTTACTAAGATTAAAATATATTTACACCTTTAACGAGGATGAAATTTACCTGCCCTATAAACTTGTTAATGATATTTTTCCTCCAATAAATCTCTGACTGACAATGAGACATTGGGGAGAGTATCGGAGAAATCACAGCGATCCTGACTAGGTAAGGAGCAGTGTTTCATGTACTTTTACAGGACATCATGTAAACAGCCTTTCAGTGCATGTTATCGCAACATGTGATCACACCGTTGTCCACGTTGGTTTATCAAAACCGACTTAATTACGATCTTCTTCTATAGTTTTGTATCCATAGTGATTTGATGATGTTGGAGTGTGAAGTTTTCTCTCTTTGGCTTTATGCGTTTTCTATCTTTATTGTATAATGGTGTAAACAATAAAATTAGGAAAGAATAACATAAAAAAGACAACGATAGCTGCAAATGGCTATGTTGGCTCGTAAATATTTCCAAGAGTAGCAGTTAAAACTGTAAGCGTACATGCAAAGTATTTTTCTATTGTCATTTCTATTGGTGTTTAACTGATCCAGATAGCCAATTGAATTTCATTTGAAGACTTTTTTTTAGTTTTGAAGAGATTAATTGTTGATTAAAGAACATGTCATACATTTAAAGAGTCTCTGCCTTGACATGTTTAATATCTTATATTTTTGTTCCTTAATTAAGATATGCATGTCCTCTGAGGATGTTTAAGATGATAATTATGTTTCAGTTTTAATCTGTGTATATGGAACAGGTTTTCATATCATGGATATTGAATATCCTATAATTGGAATCAGATTAATTGAGAAAGACAGATCAGCCTTGGAATTGAAAAGGTTTTTTTTATTAGAATGGTCTGAATTAATTTTCTTTTAGGTGGAAATTCCAATTCTATCAGATGTATCAATTGGTCTGGTTTGTCAGGATGACATGGAGAGTGAAAGATCGCTTTGATGAACACTATGTCTACTCAGTAATGCAGGCTGGTCAATTTAACAGAGAAGGAATGTCGATGAATAAATTTGAATTTGCCTACAATATAAATTTGTCTACACATAGGTGGTAATCTCGTGTATCAGTTACATTGCTGTCTATGAAAAGGAAGACTAAACAGGGGTAGACTAGAACTGTGACATAAATCGCTGGAGCAAAATATGATATTGCTACCTGACAGCGTGTGCCGGACACCTGGTTAGCAAGGCTTTGATCTTTTTGTGACGGACAGAAATCTCCTGTGTCAGTCTTTGATATTGGTGACAATACTCGCCAGGGACTCGACTCCTCACTTTCCATTTGTGGATAATGCCAAAACCTCAAGACCAGCAGGGGATTGGCATCTATGGCCTTTTTTCATCCACACACATGACGTGTAGTGATATGATCTGAATATCTATTAATGCTATATGGATTGGGGATTAGCTGTAATCTCCGGGAAACCTTTCACAAATATTTAAACATTGAAGTTTCGCATTCAGAATGTTTATTAGAATTCATATAAGGATGTCTTTGTGAGGGATATCGTTGAGATGAATTCGAATGCAGACATTAGACAATTTCATACAACTACCCCTTGTAGGTGAATTAGGTCTCTCTCAAAGATAATTGATCCTTTATAATGTAAAAGACAACACCAAGGTCATTGATAAAGGTGAAGGTATGCAACCTAGGTCACTGGTACAAGGTCATTGATAAAGGTCAAAGTATGCAATCTGGGTCACTGGTACAAGGTCATTGATAAAGGCAAGGTACGCAACCTAGGTCACTGGTACAAGGTCATTGATAAAGGTCAAAGTATGCAATCTGGGTCACTGGTACAAGGTCATTGATAAAGGTCAAGGTATGCAACCTGGGTCACTTGTACAAGGTCATTGATAAAGGTCAAAGTATGCATCCTGAGTCACTTGTACAAGGTCATTGATAAAGGTCAAGGTATGCAATCTGGGTCACTGGTACAAGGTCATTGATAAAGGTCAAGGTATGCAACCTGGGTCACTTGTACAAGGTCATTGATAAAGGTCAAAGTATGCATTCTGGGTCACTTGTACAAGGTCATTGATAAAGGTCAAGGTATGCAACCTGGGTCACTTGTACAAGGTCATTGATAAAGGTCAAGGTATGCAATCTGGGTCTCGGGTACAAGGTCATTGATAAAGGTCAACAGTATACAAACAAGGCCACTTGCTGAAGATCATTTGTGTAATGTTTAATCAAATTTATTTATTAAACTAAAGCAAGATTCATTATTCTAACTCTGTTTCTGTAGAATTCAGAGGTAGTATTGAATTATCAATGGCAAATCAGCCCTGATTGAAGAGCTGGACGTGACTTTGTCATGTATTATTTGTTTTTAAAGGATTGACATGCTCAGACCTCTCCTTTTCTGTGACATTTGATATGGAGACCTAATACATTGACAGGTTATATAGTAACTGGTTATGATGACAGGTTATATAGTAACTGGTTATGATGACAGGTTATATAGTAACTGGTTATGATGACACGTTATATAGTAACTGGTTATGATGACACGTTATATAGTAACTGGTTATGATGACAGGTTATATAGTAACTGGTTATGATGACAGGTTATATAGTAACTGGTTATGGTGACAGGTTATATAGTAACTGGTTATGATGACAGGTTATATAGTAACTGGTTATGGTGACACGTTATATAGTAACTGGTTATGGTGACACGTTATATAGTAACTGGTTATGATGACAGGTTATATAGTAACTGGTTATGATGACAGGTTATATAGTAACTGGTTATGATGACAGGTTATATAGTAACTGGTTATGGTGACACGTTATATAGTAACTGGTTATGATGACAGGTTATATAGTTAATGGTTATGATGACACGTTATATAGTAACTGGTTATGGTGACAGGTTATATAGTAACTGGTTATGGTGACACGTTATATAGTAACTGGTTATGATGACAGGTTATATAGTAACTGGTTATGGTGACAGGTTATATAGTAACTGGTTATGATGACAGGTTATATCGTAACTGGTTATGATGACAGGTTATATAGTAACTGGTTATGATGACAGGTTATATAGTAACTGGTTATGGTGACAGGTTATATGGTAACTGGTTATGATGACACGTTATATAGTAACTGGTTATGATGACAGGTTATATAGTAACTGGTTATGATGACACGTTATATAGTAACTGATAAAGTGGCTCACAGTTACATAATACTGGAGTTTTTCGTCATTAATTATCCTAGACCCACCTATATATTCCCCAATTCATATTTTCTTGATGTTTTGATAAAAAAAAATGCCAAGAAATTTAGCTAAACTGTGAATAATCATAGATGTATGTAAAGATAACTATGCTCACAAGACCAAAACAAAGACTTTCGGAATAACCAACAGAAAGCAGTTTGGACTTCTTCTTTGATCTCAAAAATGGTTTTAAAATATTTTTCATCATAGGCAACATGAGACTTAATTAAAACAATAATTTATTATTGTTTTAATTAAGTCTCATGTTGCCTATGAGTTTAGCATTGAAGTCCTAGGAACACTTGTAATGAAATTGGTGGTAGATCTTATAATTATCTCAAGGTGAAGATTGGTCAATGGATGCTCAGCATCATAGGAATTTGAAAAAAAAAGGAAATAGAATATAAAAATATTGGTGAGATCATAAGTGTTAAGGTATAAGTGTTTCTGATGTAGTATAATCAGGAAGTCTTGAGTATCAGATGTCCTCTCCTGCATCTTATAGAAAATATGCCATCTGCAATCGCAAGATCCTGTCATTTATGGAGTCGCATGCTGACTGCAGCAGACTGACATTAATAGGCGTGAATGGTGATCGCAGACGGTGCACATTTCTCATTCATAACAAGACATTTTACATTTTATGCACAATTTATTAATGTCTTGAGAAGTTTTTAATTTATGGTCAATAAAAAGATAATTAAGAAAATTGTCTGGTATTAGAGAAATGTCATCATTATCGGCAACCAGGGTTTAGTGACTAGGACGCAACTTTGTCACAGGTTTATCATGTTTTTGTGTTAATTTCAAATATGGATCCTATGTTCATGGTGTGTCTATGATTTCATGTCTGACATCTTTTGACATTTCATTTGTTTTTTGAGGATTGTGTGCAGAAATAAGTATGGCTAGCTAAACCTTAGGGATAGATGTTGGGGGAGCTGCCATGGAAAAAGAGGCATAAGCCTGTGATTATGTGGACATAAAACTGTGTATTTATGGCCAAATAATGATTATTCCTCTTGCTTTGGGGGTTTCATTAGCCTGCTATGCTATGGTTAAATAATGATTGTTTTAGAGTTACAATTTCTCCAAAAAACAATATGACTCCAAGCTGAAAGATGGCCATGTGAAACTTTCAACAAAGGGCAATATAGGTTTAGAGGAAAATACTTGTCGCAGAAGAAGGGGGTACTTTCAAGGATATGTCCGTTGGAGTTTTACAAGGAATTGTCCGTTGGAGTTTTACAATGATTTGTCTGTTAGAACAGGGTACATTAGTTTTATAAGGATTTGTGATACTGTCTCAAGGACCAACACCTTACAGGTCTGAAATCTACGTTATTCTAATGATCAGAAAAAATACATTCATATGGAACATGGCTTTCCATCCTTAAAGACCATAAATGGTCTTTTGAACATTGGTAGTCTCTTAGTACAAGTTCACTTCACAAGGAAACTCTTCACATGCCATTCAAGTTAATACAGATTATATTGTTAATGTGTGGTGCTTTAAACAGCTCACTTGACATAGAGTTGTAACAACATTTCCTCATTTCCAGACAGGTAGGAACATTGATTAAAGGTACAGGCCTGATTAGCTTGTCTCTCATGTCTCTCTCGGCAGGATTGGCATCTTTTCATTTCTTTTTTCTAAACAACTAAATTTATATATGTAGGCATGCTTGCTCTGCTATCGAACTCAAAACGAAAAAAAAGAAATTTGAACATAAAAAGGATAGCCCTGCAGATAATTGGTTGTATTTTCAATATGAAACATGAATTTTGTTCCAGAATTGGCTGGCAGAAACTCAGACTCGTGAAACTATTGCTGAAGTTTATACTGGCCCCTCCCGGTTTTTACTTGTTCTCCTTGGTTATGAGATCTCTGTTGTCTTATTGGAACAGATCTGTCTTGGGTGAAATATTCGCCATAAATATCTCTAACTAGACAGGAAGCTGTAATGACAGAAAACTTATTGGGGGAAAAATTGATACAGGATCAAATAATGGATAATTCTAGTCGTGGTTCTGGAGGGCTGTTTTAAGCTGTATAGGGGTGTTTGATAGGGTGGATTAGTAAACTTGAGGGGGTGTTTGATAGGGTGGATTGGTAAACTTGAGGTGGTGTTTGATAGGGTGGATTGGTAAACTTGAGGTGGTGTTTGATCAGGTGGATTGGTAAACTTGAGGGGGTGTTTGATAGGGTGGATTGGTAAACTTGAGGGGGTGTTTGATAGGGTGGATTGGTAGACTTGAGGGGGTGTTTGGTAAACTTGAGGTGGTGTTTGATAGGGTGGATTGGTAAACTTGGGGGGGTGTTTGGAAATTATGTCATTTAAGCGAATTAGTGATGTGATTTATCAAATTTTTTCTACTTTACTTACTGATCATTGCTCAGAATCCTCTGAATTGTGAACTGATACGTGATTGTCTGTAGCCATGCTGTGTAATGTGTATGAGTTCTTTTTACAGGAAATTTACACAGAATCTATTCTTACTGTGGGGTTTTCAGGAAATCTTTATCAATAAAACATGTATCATTTATCAGAGGTATTAATTAGACCAGACTAAAAGACCATATACGCTATAACATAAGATTTCTGCCAATAGATCGTGATGTGAAAAAACACTTTAAAAAATTAACAAACAGCTTCAATCTGAGATTAAAAAGTCAGTCTGGAGCCATGTGTTAGTGATGTTGTTGTGGCTGAAATCCATCTCCTCCTATCAGGTTACCGTTATCAATATATCTAATTGAATTTGCAAAAATAAAGATAGTTCACCGAATCACTGTCAGCAGGAAGAGGTGGATTTTTGAATGACTATCAAAATGGCTGAATGCACTTTTCTCAGTCTTTGATGTTGCATGAATAAAATTTTGAATCCTCTGACGTATTTTATTTCTCTTATCGTCCTAAGTGTGAAATCCGCTGATATTTTTCCTGAGTGGATGTATTAAGAAGAAAGCATTCCGCGTGTACTATCTAGAGATCTAGTCTCCAGGAATTGTGCTGAGCTAACACCTGTCTACAATCTTTACTGGCACATACAACACTCCTGTTTCATTTCTATGTTTTCAATTGAAAAGAGGGTCATACTTGTATTGTTAACCAGACTTTAATACGGTCAATTTGATATTTTTTATTGAAAAAGAAATATTCCTTATATGGATTGTATTTATTAGAACCACATGTCTCTAATTTAACAGTCCACCCTGTTCAATTTGGGAACCTATATAATGTGACTTTCTTGATAATGTAAAAACCTTCAGCATGTGAAAATGTTTATAATGTAGAAACCTTTATAACATAGAAACCTTTGTAATGTAGAAACCTTTATAACATAGAAACCTTTGTAATGTAGAAACCTTTATAACATAGAAACCTTTATAATGTAGAAACCTTTATAACATAGAAACCTTTGTAATGTAGAAACCTTTATAACATAGAAACCTTTGTAATGTAGAAACCTTTATAACATAGAAACCTTTGTAATGTAGAAACCTTTATAACATAGAAACCTTTGTAATGTAGAAACCTTATAATAGAACTTGTAGAAACCTTTATAACATAGAAACCTTTGTAATGTAGAAACCTTTGTAATGTAGAAACCTTTATAATGTAGAAACCTTTATAACATAGAAACCTTTGTAATGTAGAAACCTTTATAACATAGAAACCTTTATAATGTAGAAACCTTTATAACATAGAAACCTTTATAACATAGAAACCTTTGTAATGTAGAAACCTTTATAATGTAGAAACCTTTATAACATAGAAACCTTTGTAATGTAGAAACCTTTATAATGTAGAAACCTTTATAACATAGAAACCTTTGTAATGTAGAAACCTTTATAACAAAGAAACCTTTGTAATGTAGAAACCTTTATAACATAGAAACCTTTGTAATGTAGAAACCTTTATAACATAGAAACCTTTGTAATGTAGAAACCTTTATAACAAAGAAACCTTTGTAATGTAGAAACCTTTATAACATAGAAACCTTTGTAATGTAGAAACCTTTATAACATAGAAACCTTTGTAATGTAGAAACCTTTATAACAAAGAAACCTTTGTAATGTAGAAACCTTTATAACATAGAAACCTTTGTAATGTAGAAACCTTTATAACATAGAAACCTTTGTAATGTAGAAACCTTTATAACATAGAAACCTTTGTAATGTAGAAACCTTTATAACATAGAAACCTTTGTAATGTAGAAACCTTTATAACATAGAAACCTTTGTAATGTAGAAACCTTTATAACATAGAAACCTTTGTAATGTAGAAACCTTTATAACATAGAAACCTTTGTAATGTAGAAACCTTTATAACATAGAAACCTTTGTAATGTAGAAACCTTTATTACAAAGAAACCTTTGTAATGTAGAAACCTTTATAACATAGAAACCTTTGTAATGTAGAATCCTTTTTAACACAGAAACCTTTGTAATGTAGAAACATTTATAACATAGAAACCTTTGTAATGTAGAAACCTTTATAACATAGAAACCTTTGTAATGTAGAAACCTTTATAACATAGAAACCTTTGTAATGTAGAAACATTTATAACAAAGAAACCTTTGTAATGTAGAAACCTTTATAACATAGAAACCTTTGTAATGTAGAAACCTTTATAACAAAGAAACCTTTGTAATGTAGAAACCTTTATAACATAGAAACCTTTGTAATGTAGAAACCTTTATAACATAGAAACCTTTGTAATGTAGAAACCTTTATAACAAAGGAAACCTTTGTAATGTAGAAACCTTTATAACATAGAAACCTTTGTAATGTAGAAACCTTTATAACATAGAAACCTTTATAACATAGAAACCTTTGTAATGTAGAATCCTATACAAACTGAAAAAAAAACTTTGATGTGTAAACTTTACAATGTAGAACATTTTTAATGAGGAACCTTTATAATGTGTTAACCATTATTTTAAGGAACATTTAAATGTGGAACCTTTATAATGTGTTAACCTTTATTTTAAGGAACATTTAAAATGAGGAACCTTTATAATACAAGTAGAACCTTTGTGATGCTGAAACCTTTATTATGTGTTAGCCTTTATAATGTAGAACCTTTATAAACTGGACTTGATTTCTGTTGCATTCATTAATAAGTAAACTTCCTCCTGAACTGACGGTTCTATCTGGACAGCTTAACCATCATCAGAATGTAACAAGGCTTGTCATACACAACCCAGCTGCTTTTAAATATATTCTTTTTAATACACTACATTTATTTAAAGGCAAAAAAAAAAAAATGAAAATTCATTCAGCTTTTCGGCGCTTCAAATTCAAATAGCGTATGATAACAATCATTGGGAAAGGGAGATACATGTAGATAAATGTATTATATAGAAAAATAGTTTTAGCGGATGTTTTAACGAACACCTTTAATATCAGATCTAGATGTATATCCAGAGCTGTATCAGAATGCTGCATCATTTTAGTGGGTGTTATTCTGTCCGTACATGCATATGATACTAAATGGTGTTTTCATTTAAATTTGAACACCTTTATGAGGGGGCTTAAGTAAACATTCTTGGTCTAATGTGTTGTATAAAACGTGCAGCCGAGTGGTATAAACACAGAAGACATTATATCCTGACAGGCCGGTTATCACTTACGCTTTAATATTTCCGGCATTATGTTTTCACAGGATGCATTTCTAAATTGCAGAGAACATTGATCAAAAATCAGATAAACTTGTTGAATAACATGACTGTCTAGAGAATCATGATCACATTGTATTAAATCCTCTAAGCAAACGCTGTAACTGTTAAAAGTCGATCTATTGTCAAAAGCTTGCGGATTCAGAAATGACTACGCATATACAATGAAATGTATATGGAAACTTCAGATGTAATTAGGCAAAATTTGTATAATTACTACTATCTTGATCATGTTTACATCACGGATGAGCGCACATCTCATAGACCCCTCGGTCCATTGTCGCAGTCAATCGCATCTTGTAACGTGATACAACATTGACTCTTTTATGAATAACATTGAGAAATTTCTGGGGACCAATGAAGCATTCATGACTGCAAAATTTGTAATGGAAAATGGGAGGTTGTGAAATGTGTCACTGTAATATGTAAGGGAGAATGTATAGAGGGGTGTCCGTACCATCCAGGCCAAACATACTGCCTGATAGCCATCCACATGATGTATTTATTTGTCACTGCGAGATGGACTCCACAGAGGTGTAGGAATACATTGGGAAGTGATAAAGAACTATATTGATCACCACCCAGGGATCGGAGATTTCCGTGATAATGTGATGGAAATCCATACCCAATATGCACTTATCTTTATTTTGGTGTATTAATTATAATCGGATCCATCATGCTTATACCCTTAGTGTTTACTATCAATCCCCAATGATATCAGCTTTTTTGTAAATATGTTTTCAATTTCAACACAGTATCTTTGCATCAGTATCACAAAATTCTCACAATATCACCATAAAAGAGGGAATATTCACAACCTATGCCTATCAGAAAATCTTTTAACCGATTAGAGAGATTGCTTCATTTTCTCTTGATACATGGAAATACTACTTCTACAAAAGAAAGTTCTAGCACAAAGAGAATAAATTGTTCTTTTAAAAATCCATTTTGTCATGGCTGAATCAAGTTCTTCTAAATGTGTGTTAAAATGGCACCATTCTCTTAAGACTAAACCTCATTTACTGAAGTTTAAGTTTGGTATCTGTATGATGAATGCTCTGTTGAGTGTTCAGTGACTGGCTATACTTATACCTATATTTAGATTACACCTATCAAGTTGAAATGGTTAAAAAGCTGACATAAAAAATTTCCATTAGTGTAAGGACTTAAGTACTGGCCATAATTCATTAAATTTTCCTGGTTGTATATAAGCATTAAGCTAGGGGAATCTGGAAATAATGTTTGTATATATATATAGGTAATGATAAATTTATGTGAATCCTGCATCTCGGTCCTGTTGCAGCTTGGATTTAAAACATTAGTGTTTGTGACTCTCTCCAATTAATACTTTCATCTGTTATAGGGTTAACATAGAATGGAGGGTGGGGGCACAAACAGAATGGAAGGGGAGGGGGGCACAGACAGAATGGAAAGGAGAAGGGACACAAGCAGAATGAGAAGGGGAGGGGGGTGGGGCACAGACAGAATGGAAGGGGGAGGGGTCACAAACAGAAGAAAACAAACTTGAACATAGTCAGGAAGGATATATCACTGTGATCTTGAGTGAAAAGGGATGGACTAAATTCTGTCTTGATTTCATTGGTTCTGGTTATTCTAACTGGATGGGCCACATACATTTTAGAGACCATGGGGTGGTCTTCCTCAGCTCAAAGTCCCACAGCTACACCATTTACCTGATTAAAGCTGTATTTCATGTGGTTTGGAAAACATGCAGGTTGGGTGTATGGTTGTCGTGACCACCGTTCTGCATGTTACCTACGACTTTTAGGACTGCAAAGTTGCATGTTTGTACCTAACTGTCAGATAGTGTTTATAATTCCTCACAAAATTCCGGCATTAACTGCAGACCTCGGGAACACATGCAATAGCAGAGAGCTTTTGTCAGAAATGGAGCTGAGCTCTCCTGCAGTGAAAAATTTCTAAAGTGGTAAATGTCATTGCATTTTGATGTGGGAAATTCATATAAATTCATTGCAATTTATATAACTCAACATTTATTAAAAGGACCATTGAAAGTACAGTGTTGTTATAAGCTTCATAGGAAATTTATGTTAAAATGATATCATTGTATGGACCCATTTATATATTTGTAATATGTGTGGTGATTTATAACATCACAATTAATCATGGACAAACATTTTTTAGTGCAATGATTGAGAAGTACTAATAATGATTAACTTGATGTCAACTGTCCAAAGACAAATCTTTGATGTGTCTCAACTTAAGGAAAAAGAGAAACTGCTTCAAGTATGTGAGACTGTAGTAATAGTACAGTTAAGACATAACTTTTAATACTTTTGTGTTGGAACTAAATTACCTACAAATGTCTACATAAGAGTCAGTTACAAGACAGACCACAGTAATGTTGTGGAGATAGTTTGACAAAGTATGCCTGTCCTGGATTGTAAGATAGCATGAGGGCAGATCAGTAACACTAGCAAGATATAGTGTTTTGAAGAATTCCCATTACCCTAGATTACCAAGTCATTAAAACATTTGTGTGAATATGGGGTGTCTAGGTCATCAAAAGGTTTGTGAAGATCTTGGGTGACTTTGTTGTTGCTATGGTACCAGTGTTTTGTAATGTAGGCCAGTGATGGAGACAAGGATAAAAAGATGACATATTAAATTAATCAACATTGATTAGAAGGATACCACTGCAGTTAAAGTTTACATATTTTGTAAAATTAATTATTTTATCAAGTGATTGTTTCAATGATTTCCAACTCTCTTTTTTATGAATTTAAAGGTCAAACAACAGTTGTTTGATTGAAAACCACACCTATTTCATGTCTGGTTTTTAAATGATATTTATAGTGCAGTGCATATCTCTGTATGTGTCGGCTCTGAATTTGTACAAGCTTACGTATTGATTTGCTACATTCTTTGCTGAGAACTATCATCGCTTCGCTATATACTGAAGTAAGGTTTTGGGCAATTTTTTGGGACATAAATATCTTAGTGATCCAAGCCTTACCATGGGTTCTGTAACCTGCATCTTCAGAATTAGTGATCCAAGCCTTACCATGGGTTCTGTAACCTGCATCTTCAGAATTAGTGATCCAAGCCTTACCATGGGTTCTGTAACCTGCATCTTCAGAATTGGACCATCAGACTTTCTCAGCTACTCAATCAGTCAATTATTGTGTTTTGTCTGTATCTGAATGTGTTATTATTTAAAAACAAAATATCCTGGTGAATTGGTTAAAAATGGCATCTCATGAGTTTTATAACACTGATATAAGAATATAAGACACAATTGTCTGTAGTTTTAGAGGAACTACTTTTTTTAAAAACGTGAAAAGGGAAGTACTGTAAATATTGTAGAGAGAAGTTTTATAAATGGTGTGGAGGGAAGTTTATAAATGGTGTGGAGGGAAGTCTATAAATGGTGTGGAGGGAAGTTTATAAATGGTGTGGAGGGAAGTTTATAAATGGTGTGGAGGGAAGTTTATAAATGGTGTGGAGGGAAGTTTATAAATGGTGTGGAGGGAAGTTTATAAATAGTGTGGAGGGAAGTTTATAAATGGTGTGGAGGGAAGTTTATAAATGGTGTGGAGGGAAGTTTATAAATGGTGTGGAGGGAAGTTTATAAATGGTGTGGAGGGAAGTTTATAAATGGTGTGGAGGGAAGTTTATAAATGGTGTGGAGGGAGTTTATAAATTGGTGGTGGAGGGAAGTTATAATGGGAAGTCTAATGGTGTGGAGGGAACGTTTATAAATGGTGTGGAGGGAAGTTTATAAATGGTTTTGTCGGAGGAAGTTTTATAATGGTTTGTGGGAAGTAATGGTGGGAAGTTTATAAATAGGAGTGTGGAGGAAGTTTATAAATGTTGTGGAGGGAAGTTTATAACTGGTGTGTGGAGGGAAGTTTATAAATAGGTGTGGAGGAAGTCTATAAATGGTGTGGAGGGAAAGTCTATAAATGGTGTGGAGGGAAGTTATAAATTAGTGTGGAGCGGAAGTTTTATAAATGGTGTGGAGGGAAGTTTATAAATGTGTGGAGGGAAGTTTATAAATGGTGTGGAGGGAAGTCTATAAATGGTGTGGAGGGAAGCTTATAAATGGTGTGGAGGGGAAGTTTATAAATGGTGTGGAGGGAAAGTTTATAACTGGTGTGGAGGGAAGTTATAAATGGTGTGGAGGGAAGTTTATAAATGGTGTGGAGGGAAGTTTATAAATGGTGTGGAGGGAAGTTTATAAATGGTGTGGAGGGAAGTTATAAATGGTGTGGAGGGAAGTTTATAAATGGTGTGGAGGGAAGTCTATAAATGGTGTGGAGGGAAGTTTATAAATGGTGTGGAGGGAAGTTTATAAATGGTGTGGAGGGAAGTTTATAAATGGTGTGGAGGGAAGTCTATAAATGGTGTGGAGGGAAGTTTATAAATGGTGTGGAGGGAAGTTTATAAATGGTGTGGAGGGAAGTTTATAAATGGTGTGGAGGGAAGTCTATAAATGGTGTGGAGGGAAGTTTATAAATGGTGTGGAGGGAAGTTTATAAATGGTGTGGAGGGAAGTTTATAATGGGTGGAGGGAAGTTTATAAATGGTGTGGAGGGAAGTTATAAATGGTGTGGAGGGAAGTTTATCAATGGTGTGGAGGGAAGTTTATAAATGGTGTGGAGGGAGTCTATAAATGGTGTGGAGGGAAGTCTATAAATGGTGTGGAGGGAAGTTATAAATGGTGTGGAGGGAAGTTTATAAATGGTGTGGAGGGAAGTTTATAAATGGTGTGGAGGGAAGTTTATAAATGGTGTGGAGGGAAGTTTATAAATGGTGTGGAGGCCTAGGGAAGTCTATAAATGGTGTGGAGGGAAGTTTATAAATGGTGTGGAGGGAAGTTATAAATAGTGTGGAGGGAAGTTAATAAATGGTGTGGAGGGAAGTTTATAAATGGTGTGGAGGGAAGTTTATAAATGGTGTGGAGGGAAGTTTTGGGAAGTTTATAAATGGTGTGGAGGGAAGTTTATAAATGGTGTGGAGGGAAGTTTATAAATGGTGTGGAGGGAAGTTTATAAATGGTGTGGAGGGAAGTTTATAAATGGTGTGGAGGGAAATCTGTGGAAAAGCACAGAATGGACTCCTGGCTGAGCATGGAGCTGGTGGAAATCTGGAAAACATGCAATAGCACAGGCACGTGCATCTCTATAAATATTGTTGGTTTGGGACTTACCATAGTAAATATTTCTGGAAAATTTGCTAAAATTTCTTAAACCTATAGTACCATTGTAAAAACACAAAAATGAGCCCTTTTTATGATGTTTGTTAGCTTCAGTTTTAATTGTTTTTTTTTCTGTTTTATACAGGACTTGGTACAGTTCCCCTAGTTGTCATTCTTTAAAACCTTCATGGTTTTTTATTGATTTTCACTGAAAGATGTTTGCTTTTGAAATACAGTAGGTTTTAAGTTGATAGATAATGACCTTGATGATAAATTAGATGGATAGGTTATCTTGTGTATTTGACTTTGACAAATCTACTGATCATGATAGTTGAAATAAAAACATATCTTTTATGTTCAATTAGAAAAAAAAAATGTACAGACTGGTAAATCTTGGCTTGGAAGATGAATGAGGCTCTCAACAGGTATTGGTGCTGATACTGTTTATAACTTATCTCTCAAAACTTGGTCATGTGTAAATATCCCAAACCTACCAAATTTGTTCTAAAAACCCCAGATTGACTAAGTTACTGGGGAAAGTGGTAGTGATGATGTAAAACACGGAAGTGATGATCAGTTCTGTGGAGATATTGTATATGGTGATCATGATTACATTGATGTTACCAAGCTGTAAGAGCTGGTACAGATCAAATCACCCCTAACATGTAACAGATACTCTAATGTTAATAAAAGATTATATTTTACAGCTCTGAAATCAATGACAAATGTCCTTCATGTGTTGAAAAATTGTCAATGATTATAGGACAAATGAAAAGAGCTTGTGTTACAGTTTTAGGAGGTAGAGCTCAGACCACATGGATGGTTTCAGACAGTATAAACTGTAGTGACTTTGGTAATGTCATCTTACCTATTGGGGTATGGATAAATCTTATCTGTACTGTCTATAAGAATGGAGTTGGTAAGAGTGAGGATGGAGTTAGTAACACTGGGGATGGAGTTGGTAAGAGTGGGGATGGAGTTGGTAAGAGTGGGGATGGAGTTGGTAAGAGTGGGGATGGAGTTGGTAAGAGTGTGGATGGAGTTGGTAAGAGTGGGGATGGAGTTGGTAAGAGTGGGGATGGAGTTGGTAAGAGTGTGGATGGAGTTGGTAAGAGTGTGGATGGAGTTGGTAAGAGTGGGGATGGAGTTGGTAAGAGTGGGGATGGAGTTGGTAAGAGTGTGGATGGAGTTGGTAAGAGTGTGGATGGAGTTGGTAAGAGTGGGGATGGAGTTGGTAAGAGTGGGGATGGAGTTGGTAACAGTGGGGATGGAGTTGGCGAGTGTCAGTGGGGATGGAGTTGGTAACACTGGGGATGGAGTTGGTAACACTGGGGATGGAGTTGGTAACAGTGGGGATGGAGTTGGTAACAGTGGGGATGGAGTTGGTAACAGTGGGGATGGAGTTGGTAACACTGGGGATGGAGTTGGTAACAGTGGGGATGGAGTTGGTAAGAGTGGGGATGGAGTTGGTAACAGTGGGGATGGAGTTGGTAACAGTGGGGATGGAGTTGGTAACAGTGGGGATGGAGTTGGTAACAGTGGGGATGGAGTTGGAATTGGTACTGTGGAGATGGAGTTGGTAACAGTGGGGATGGAGTTGGTAACAGTGGGGATGGAGTTGGTAACAGTGGGGATGGAGTTGGTAACAGTGGGGATGGAGTTGGAATTGGTACTGTGGAGATGGATTGCAAAAATAGGGAAAGGGAGGGTAAACATTTCACTACCTATACCTACACACCCATAAAATTAGAGATAGATGTGTACTGTACTAGAAAAGTGAAGCTATTTTGTCTATAGTTGTAATCAAGACTGACATTTCCAACCATTTGGGGACAGTCAGTGTTATATCCCTGGTCATCAGTGTCTTATCACCTATCAATCTGGTCAGATAGATCAAGGTGTCAACAGCTAGCTGCTAAAGGCCATTTTATGTCTTGTTTATGGCAGTTTTAAACCCATTACAAACATCTTAAACTGGCCAGGTAATGGATGTTTCATACATTTCAAATTATTGTAGGCTAATATTGGATAGGAGAAAATGTGTTTATTTAGATACTAGATAGGTAGTGGAAGTATCGGATAATTACTTTGATGTTCAGAAAGTGACTACAAGCCGTCCTGAACTGTTCTATAGGGTGTGTTGGTTTGACCAGCTGACCTATTCCTTATGTCAACCAGACATCCGAGATTCTAATGTACAGGCCTTGAGTCATTCTTTGCTGGTTTCCAAGGGTTTATCAACAAGATAAAGCACCACCATGTGTCACTTCACTACTCAGAGTAAATCAGATGTTTTTCTTGTAATTTAAGAATTTCCTGTGACAAACCACAATCTTTATAAACTTTTGAATGAAAAACCAAATGATTGAAACTGTTTGGCCATTTTGAAGTCTGAAGTGCCATTCTTCTCTGGAGGTGTCATTTGGAAATGTTTTGATTTAATTTTTTCCTCTGGGAGTTGTTAGAATTATATCTTTAGACATGGTAATTTGATCATTCTTGTTATTGACTTAGTGTGTGATGAAGGCCTTGATAGCTACCAATGCCCCAATAGTAAACATCAACCAACAACTAAGACAAGGCTGGTAGAGGTCACTTTCAGGTATTTTATCATCCAGAACAAAATATCTTTGTTTTTAAATTTCATAAGTAAGTGACAGGAGCAGACAGTGATACTCTAGGTAAGGATGCGTGTATCTGATACAACACTGTCGTGCCATAAAGTTTGTCTCTGTTGATATAAAATTGATCTGTTTTATTATTAGCTTTGATTTTGTTCCACAAGAAGACTTTGGAATGGGGATATAATGCTTACATGTAGCTAAAATAGAATATTTAAAAGATTTTAAAATACATAGAAACAACCAGAATTGAGTTTCAAATACAAAGAAATAATCAGGTTGAAATATATTGATAAAACTTGGGCCTGCTGCCCATATGTAGGTAACACTAGATATATTCTTTCTTCTGTTAAGATATTAGAGGTAAATTGTCATTGTACGTTTGTATAAACACATGTTCTGTGATCAGACATGAGTTTCCTTGTCTGTCAGACTGAGCACCAGTGTCCTTGTGTTTGGGTACGTGTGATTGATGAGTTGGGTATATACCCTGCTGGAACAGTCATCAATCATGCCCCGCCCCTGTCCAGAGGTCAGATGTCCAAGGTAGTCAGATCCCCGCCATCTCTACCCTACCCTATTGTCCAGCAGTGGTAAATTGATAACCAACTTTAATCAGGCCAGATTGACTGACCATATCATTAGGCTGTGATCAAACATGTTCTTTAACTGACTGACCTCACACAATTGGGTGGCAGTAAGCTGGATGGAAATGCCCTTGTGAGTGGTTGCCAAACCTCGTCTCTAACGGGAGGTTATTTGAACATTATTAATGTGTGTTTTGTGCTAATCTCGACCAATGATTGAGATTGTTTTTTGTTCAGAAAGCCTTAACCCTGTCATTATCTCTAACATCTAAAATATTGCTGTTCCTGTATATTGAAATGTCACAGTTTATGTATGCAAAGCACAAGGTCATACATCTGAAAATTTAAATAAGTTTTGTATTAAATATCTTCAAATAGTCATCAGCTTGTTCTCTGGGAAACTGCCTCTACATGGGTGGGATTGTTTAACCCGTTATCTCCTAATCTACTTCTCCATGGAAAAAAAACACAAATAGGAATTAAAGTGCAATTGAAATTAATTTGGAAAACTGAGTTGCATCTACACATCTTAATCAGATGTACCTGTGCGCTGATTTCAATTTATCACCCAAATGAATTATTTATCCTGAAAAAGTCGTCCTCATGGTGGTATAATGTTTCTTGATACTACCTAGCTATCAGTGGGATGTTGTATATCAATATTGATCACCATTAAATCTTCTTAGCAACAAAATTAAGGAGATATTTCAGTCTTAGTCCCGACCATCTTCTATGATGCCAAGCAAACCTTAACAAACTTCTGACAGGGATAAGATTTTAAATAGAAACATTTCCTGATGTTTTTTAAGCAGAGATTTCCAATGCTACTATGTTGTCCGTGTAAAGGAGAAAAGGAGGCATTACACATCAATAACATGGTCCCAACATGATTGGCATGAAATTGGCTTTCATGAGCTCCAAGCTATTGGACAAGTTGCATGAAGGCTGAAAGCAGGCTTAATCCCCAAATTAGGTGCTATAAAGTCAATTTCAACAAATATGACCTTTGGAATGAGCTGTAGAGCTAGATAAGGGTGATGCTGGTTGCTCCAGCTGTCCCTGGGATTAGGAGAAAATCGGATATTATAGGAGGTATTTGAAGATATTAGTTTGGAGATTGGTATGGAGTGGCTTGCCTTATGATGGTCAATGGTAAATGGTTGTCATTAGTGGACAGGTTCCTGACAGGCTGTACTACACATGATTAATCACATACTGATCAAGGTTATTTGCATATCAGATCAGGTACCAATCCTTTCTTCTAAATTAGGGTGACAAATTTTCAAGAACAAGGAGATTTGCAAATGTATGAAATCTGTCTTAATTTCTTTTTGATTCTTTTCTTTCAAAAAATGTAAAATTAGCATGAATATTAAATACAAAATTTGAATTAAACTTGTGTTGGTATTTATTAGCTTTCATTGTAGTGTGTATATTTGAGAAAATGATAAAGGGAAAAATTGTATGGATCAAGGAAATTTGTTTAGTTCTTACCATGTGTATTTTTAATGTAGATAATTTGTTACCTTGAGTAATTTTACTGTAGATGACGTGTTACCATGGGTAATTTTACTGTAGATGACGTGTTACCATGGGTAATTTTACTATAGATGACGTGTTACCTTGGGTAATTTTACTGTAGATGACGTGTTACCATGGGTAATTTTACTATAGATGACGTGTTACCTTGAGTAATTTTACTGTAGATGACATGTTACCTGGGGTAATTTTACTGTAGATAATGTGTTTCCATGGGTAATTTTACTATAGATAATGTGTTACCATGGGTAATTTTACTGTAGATAATGTTACCATGGGTAATTTTACTGTAGATGACGTGTTACCATGGGTAATTTTACTGTAGATGACGTGTTACCATGGGTAATTTTACTGTAGATGACGTGTTACCTTGGGTAGTTTTACTGTAGATAATGTGTTACCATGGGTAATTTTTCTGTAGATAATTTGTTACCATGGGTAGTTTTACTATAGAAAATTTCTTACCAAGCATGGATAATTTGAAGTTGGTAGTTTGACAGTTGATATGGAGCAGAAGGCAGACGTACCATTCTATCTGATGCTGTGATGTTCTAGAGCAGATTAGGGAGCCTCAAACCTTCATCTGTACTTCTATGTCCCAGAAAGGTTTGATAGTCCGATAAAACAAGGCTCAGCAGGAATGCCAAGGATTGACAAATTACTTACAATGATTCTAAGCAGTTTTTCTTTCGTTTGTATTTTTTCTTGGCTTCAAGGGGAAGTAGAAAAGAAAAAACAGCAGCATCGCTGTAGAAAGTGATTACATGTTAATAGAGAACCAGCGTGATTCAACAATTGTACCAGACAGATTTTTGTAATTTTCCATTATCTTAATCGTAATGTCTCAAAACCTGGTGATAAGATTGATGGTGGAGAAAGGAGACCACTCTTGAAAATGGTTTATCACTGATGCCTAAAGAATTCCAGAGGGATTTTCTGGTTCAGATAAGGTAAAAAGCTAGAGGATTTGCCTTTTGCCATGCTAATTTGGGGTACTAGAGTTTTCAAGGCAGAGGGATAAGGTTGATACAAGGAAGATATGACACATTTCTGTTTGTAGGATGAGGCCTTGTCACTGAATCAAACTTTGATGGAGGCAGAAAACCCTGGGGCTATATCTCCGAGTGGCACTGTATGTAAATGAGAACATAGGTCCAAGTGACTAAATTGTGTGGGACATCCTGGTGTCTGTATTAGGTCACAAACCACATTGTTGGTTTAGAAAAGTAGACCAGTTCATATATTCCTAGAGCAAAAGCTGTAATGAAAATTAATGTTCACCTGGAAAAAAGGTAGAAATTGATTTTATAGTTAGACCACATCATGATGCTTGGTTGCGGTTGCCTTTGGCTGGAGAATGTCATACTGTCATGGCTACAGAGGCTGGAAGCAAAGCGTAGAAGTGTAGGATTGGTTTAGTTCTTGTGGCCCCCGTTCAGGTATACAGCAATATAGAACACTTATGGAAACCAGCTGAAATAGATGAGAAGGAAATACGTTGGCAGGAAATTAGATAAACTAGTTCTCCTTGGGAATTTTACTAGATGTAGAATGACAGAAAAAAAATCTGCAATTATTTCTGAAATATTGTTATTGTTATATTATTCAATTACCCTCAGGTCAGAAAAGCCTGTAGACTGCATCAGGAAAATGTCCTGTATCAACTTTCATTGGAGACAGTGAATGACGTTAATGGTTAGGCAGTAGCTGTTGAATGGCCTTATAAATCAGTAATGGAATCGCAGCTATAGACACTAAAAAATAACGGCAAATATGTTTCATTGTTTGGTTGAAGGGGAAATGTTATGATTGGCCCGGCACTTGATGTAAAGGAGGGACCTACCAATATATCGCGTGAAACTTCAGCAGTGGTGCTGTACAACACGGTATTGTTGTCGTATGTGATGTAAGGTTTTCGGCTCGAGGCAATTAACTCAATAATTATCAGAAATTGTGCAATTATCAAAAAAATGGAATTTCATTTTGGTGTCCGATATCAAAGGGTAGAACTGTTGTGTTTCATCCTAGTTTCCTCTCTCCATTAAAGCTATCTTGATTCTAAAGTGACGGTATTCATCTCTCAATGGGTGGACTGGTGTAGGGAATACTGGTAATTGGCCAATATCGTATGAATAGATGACAAATTTAATATAAAAAATATTCCATTCAATTTTCCATTTTCACTGACTGTAATTACCCTCACTTTATCCAATAAAAATAGTCAAATTACCGTTGCATTTAATTAGGAAGCAATCTAACTAACAATTCCAGATCCTTGTTCAATTTGTTTTTATACTTAATTCATGAAATTAGACATGATATTGCGTATAAATGTTTCTATTTGAAATTGGTTTATTTTCAGTATGAAAAAATACACAGCTTTTGAAGAAAATAATTCAACTGACAGTTTAGATTTAATTTGTAAAGGATAATTGATAAACTCCCAGAGATCAAAAATATCCAGCTCACAAACCTGTTGTGTTTATGAACATCATCAAATCCTATTGTAACTCGGGTATCCAAGACTGATGACGGAATTGATTTCAGGCTTTGTCCTCTCGTATAAGATATTTTTCTTGGGGTAAAGATGTTGGGTGATTTGTGAGACAAGATGCCTCTCTCCAAAAAACTGCCTCTGGCTGCTGTTACTATCTCATTGATCGCTAATGTAGTGTTAGGGCAACTAGCTGATGATAGCTTTTGAATCTTTGGCCACTAGAGAGTTCTTATCTATATATCACCAGAGATGACTAACTCTCATATTAGAGATATTTACTAACTAAATAATCATCAGTGTTCACACAGACCTGTATCAATAACTCCTTGAGTGATGGCTGATCTTCCTTGGGAGAGAAATAAAGTGTCACATGGCCATCATGACAGTCAGATAAACAGACTAAGGTTTACATGAATAGTTTAGTCCCTTGCTTTATACAACAGTAATTGGAATTATCACAACGGCCTTCTTTATAGGCATGACAAGAACCGATTTCTTCTGTGATGATCACCAAGAAAATGATGTACATAACAGTTTATCAGATTTCCTATTTTGGACAAACAATGCCCTAGGTTTTCAGGAGCTAGTACACTTGTCTTCTAACTTGCCATTATGAAGATCAATAGTCATGGTTTAGTTACAACAGACATTATTTTTTATGTCTGACAGGATTTAATGTGTGCTATTCTTTACATGTTTCAAAACCAATCACCAAATATTAAAACTGGAAAAACGCAGTGATACGTTTTGACATGTTATATTCATCTAACTGGAAAAGTATCACCCTGGTAGGTGTTTCCTTCCGACTTGGCTGAGAAGGCTTGACTTGGCTGGGGAGGCTTGACTTGGCTGGGGAGGCTTGACTTGGCTGGGGAGGCTTGACTTGGCTGGGGAGACTTGACTTGGTGCGGAAGACTTGACTTGGCTATAGGCAGGCTTGGCTGGGGAGGCTTGACTTGGCTGGGGAGACTTGACTTGGTGCGGGAGACTTGACTTGGCTGATAAGGCTTGACTTGGCTGGGGAGGCTTGACTTGGCTGGGGAGACTTGACTTGGTGCGGAAGACTTGACTTGGCTATAGGCAGGCTTGGCCAGGGAGGCTAGATTTTGTGTGGGACACTTTCTCTTTCACTCATCTGGCAGAGCATCTGGCTAGCACAGGGGCAAGAGGTTGTAGGTACAATGCCTACTGGAAGCATTGATACATAAGTTAGCCCACATTGTTATTTGAACAATTTAACTCTTTTAATTTGTTCAATTATTTACTCAAATTATTCATTGTTTTGATTATTTCATTGCTATTAGTTCTATATGACATATTTGTGGAAATCCTCATTGTTGTTCTGATAATTTATATTACCAGTAAGTTCATGTTAAAGCTCACGATTCTCAGCAGGAATATTGACGTCATGTTTGTCTTGGGCTTTCCAAAGTTTGTCTGCAAAGAGCAATATTGTGATATTGTAGTAAGAGGGTATAAAGTTGAGAGTATGAGACACCAGCCTAGACATACCATGCTGATTAACATTCCAGGGTATGTGACTGGGGGGACCAAAACACCACTCGAATCAATAGGTCCAAAGCTTGTAGGTTCCTTAATGACAGGAACCTCCCAACACCTGGTCACAACAGTCAATTAACAGGTGACACCTGGTGGAGAAGAGATTACCAGAACATTTTACCTGTAATTTTTTTGGTCAAGTACAAAATGTTAGAATTATTGATTTGTCATTTTGAACCTGTCAGCCCTTAATATTGACTGACATGTTTGTTATGTGGGAAATAAGATTGTAAAACATCTGATCATGAGTGATTCATGGAAACAGACACCTTAAAAAAAATAAGACTGTTACAATAATATCAGTGTAACCGTATGCATGGATACTTGAGTTATAAGATTACCAGGTAATTTCTATCTGAAAGAAGTTAAAGTATCTACATATAGCTATTTATTAGTTCACATGTTCAAAATGACAAGTCATTGAAATAATTAGTTACTCAATCAGTGAAACAGCATCCTTGTCAATTGACGGACCTCTGATATTTTCTCAGTTTGCTTCATTTTTACACAAGTGTTTGGTATTTCTGTTTTTTTCTTAAACAGTAGAAGTAATTCTTTGTAACTGTATAAGCTGATGAGATTGCAGGCTCTCTGGCATGTGGTCAATGTATGTATATGGCTGGTAACATGCTTCACATGTACAGATTTTGAGATGTAATGCTGGAGATATTGATGGATATAAAAAGTAATGGGCCATGCTAATTTGGATGGACAGAATCACTTTAACACTGCAGCATAAATAGAAGAAATGTTGGGGTGGTCAGAAGAGCAGCTCAATCAAGTGGATTGGTTACATTTCTATGGCTGTCAAGGGAGTAATATGGCCATAATAAAAAAGTTCTGGACATTGGCCATAAGACTGACCAGATCTGCTGCACCATGGTGATAGCCTGTCCAGCAGCTGTAGTGGCTAATGATGCCAGCCTCTTCCTCTCTCACCTCGCTGTGACACCCTCCCTGTCATCAGGATGACGATTGCCTTCCTCCAGTAAATGCATGTGCCTGTGTTTGCATGGCGTCACCATGACAACTGATCCACCATTTCTAGACCTAAGATAAATGAACTGGAAGGGCAGGAAGGAAGTTCTGCATCCCAAAGGGGGTCACCGAAAGTGCAAATTCCAATTACATTCCCTCGGTCCACCAGTATCAACAATTTGTTACAATGTGCAAATTGAAAGCTGCAGATGAGATAAAAGGTTATTAGGAATCACATCCCACACTCATCTGTTGTGAAGACACACTAATTATGGTGGAAAGAGGATTAGGGACTCGGATCCCCCACACACGTGGATCCTGGATCGGCCAATTACTGGGAACAACTGACATGGATAAAGATAGGAGTCCTTATAGGGGGTCACACGTTTTGTGGTTTTTGTGGTGACGGAATGTTAGGTGACATTATTAGTTGTTATAATTATCCAAGAAACAAAACACCACTGATTATTGTCTCTAGTTCACACTCCAACCACTCACAAGACGCCACAACACAGAAAGGTATTGGGATAGTAGTTATGTGGAGTATAATCTTCAGGGACATCTAAACATCACAGCATATTAACCATGAACTTGGCACCAAATACCCATTGGTCACTGATCCATCTCAACAGTCATCTGCTGCTGGACAAAGGTCTAGCAGCATTAGGAATGGTCATCTGCTGCTCTGGACAAAGGTCTGGGTAAGGCCTTATATATGGAATCATTAGCGATCAAAATCAATATCACTTTTTTTTTTTTTTTTTTTACACTTTAGAGAAATTTAAAAGAAAGCAAAAAAAAAGAAAGAAATAACTTTGAAGTCCAATGATGTTCAGGATTATAATTTTGTTGTTTGTAAAGATAACAACAAAAGATCAAATGATAACCTAAAATACTAAAATAGATCATTCGAACGTGTTGTTAGAAGGGAAAACAGATATTTGTTTTAGGTTTTTTGTGCTAATATTCATAACTTCTGAAATGCATATTTTGTTTCACAAGCCCTGTCTTCAGAATTAAGTTACAACTATTTGAATTACCATTGATATTTTAATGTTTAACCCCAATGATTTGATCACTGTTCGACCTGTCACCTGTAATGATTTTACAGGGCAAAATTGAGTGTCTTTTACAAGGTAAATAACAATTGATTTGACACAAATAAAAGTTACTGGATAAAAAAACAGGTTACATAGCACCTAAACAAATCATTGAGTGGCCTGGTGTTATGTTGAGGTCAGCCATTGTCATGGCAGGGAGCTGTGTAGGTAACCACCCAGTACAGGGCATGTGTGTGTAGCCAACCTGCTGTAATAAATCACATTGGAGAGTGGTAGACTAGGGGAGATAATTGGTCTGAGGTCATGATCAGTTGACCCTACAAAGTAGCTGTAGAGGTGGCATGAGGTCATCCATCACATTGCCCTAACAAAGTGACTATAAACTTAATCTGGATTCTGTAGCATTCACACCTCCTGTGCCAAACAACAAATTTCAATTAAAACATACCATGTAACCCATGGTAACTAGTTAGTGGTAAAACATACAGTTGTAACACTAACTAGTCACCATGTACTAATCTAGTTGTCCAACTACATGTATCATGTCAACATGTTAAACCACTATCTAAAGCCACCTCGAAATCAGTCTGCCCTCTATCCAGTCACCACTTCCAGTAATGTGGTTGTCCCACTACTGAACCACCACTGATCCGGCTGTCCCACTACTGAACCACCACTAATCCGGCTGTCCCACTACTGAACCACCACTGATCCGGCTGTCCCACTACTGAACCACCACTAATCTGGCTGTCCCACTCCTGAACCACCACTAATCCGGCTGTCCCACTACTGAACCACCACTAATCCAGCTGTCCCACTACTGAACCACCACTAATCCGGCTGTCCCACTACTGAACCACCACTAATCCAGCTGTCCCACTACTGAACCACCACTAATTCTGCTGTCCCACTACTAAACCACCACTAATCCGGCTGTCCCACTACTGAACCACCACTAATTCAGCTGTCCCACTACTAAACCACCACTAATCCGGCTGTCCCACTACTGAACCACCACTAATTCAGCTGTCCCACTACTGAACCACCACTAATACGGCTGTCCCAATACTGAACCACCACTAATCCGGCTGTCCCACTACTGAACCACCACTAATCCGGCTGTCCCACTACTGAACCACCACTAATCCGGCTGTCCCACTACTGAACCACCACTAATCCAGCTGTCATCACTAATCCGGCTGTCCCACTACTGAACCACCACTAATCCAGCTGTCATCACTAATCCGGCTGTCCCACTACTGAACCACCACTAATCCAGCTGTCATCACTAATCCAGCTGTCCCACTACTGAACCACCACTGATTCAGCTGTCCCACTACTGAACCACCACTAATTCATTTGTCCAATTACTGAACCACCACTAATCCAGCTGTCAATAATCCAGCCTCTTTTGATGGAAACAAACATTTTGAGGCCCTCTGTATAAGGACTAGATGTACATCCCAAGGGTGATATAAACTGGCTTCATTAACATCTTTATTTCCTCTTTATGATGTTTGTTTGATTAGTAAAAAAAGATTTGTACTTAGCAAAACACAATCTCCTGTGGATTCAGGCATTCATTGGAAGCTGTTTATTTGTGAATGAAGATTTTTAATTAATATTTTCAGAAATAACGATGAGAGAAATGGGCAAATGATAAATTAAACTAGTATCAATCCTCTATTTCAAGGCAGATTAATCTCCAACTCTGGAATTGTAGGCTCGTTATTAGTTACTATGGATCAGTTTACACAACGTTATTAAATGTCATGGGTTTTTTGTAATGTTGTCAAGTTAATTAGATATTTGGAAGTCATGATTACGACGTTTCTCAATAATCTTACTTGGTATGTACGTTTAACTGTGTCATGCCGCATGTTATAAATAGAACACATATATCGACATACCAGTGTTTTATATGTTTATGTTGATATTGATGCATATTTTGTGAGTTAGGTGACATCTCTATATCCCCATTAATTTTTGGTTAAAAGCCTAGATTCATCACTGGCTAATCATTAATGGCATAAGTTTATACCACAGAATGGGATATAGAGTAATTCTATCTATAATCATTAGGTAAACTACAACAAACAAAAGTCTAACTGAACATGTTCTACCACAGTAAGTAACTCCATCAGACTCCTACTGTTGAATCACCCAGTTTCACTTCCAAGTGCCATTTTAAAATGGTCTAATACCGTGTACAGACTTGAAGGTTAAAAGAATTTCCCTGAGATTGGAGTTGAGCCAAGGTGAAAAGTTTCTCTCCTAGTATACAAAACTCCACTACATCAAATTTCTTTTGTTATCTTAATTTTTATTGGTTAATTCAATTACTCCGTCCTCACCTTTAGTGACATATTGACTTTAATTAGTTACTGCTCTCAACACTTTACTTGTTATCTGGGGTTTTATTAGATCAGTTTCAGGTTGATAAATTACGTATTTTGGTGTAGTTTATTGAATTTCAGCAGATTAATTTGAAGAAATATTCATCACACTGCAATATTCTTTGACTGTCAACAATAGGTAAAGATGTTTGTTTTCAGAAAATGAAATAAACAAACCTTTTGGAGTTAATTTCATGTCATGGTGTCTAGAGCTATGTGAAACTTCAAATGAGATTTCCACATTGCTATGGACGGTTGAACATGACAAAGAACCAGAGGTCATACCAGTATCTTAAGGTCAAATGGCATAGGTCAAATGGAGTCAAAATTAGGGTTAGATTTACTACAATGTTGCTGTCTATCTTGAGATTGGATGCTATCTGGTACAAAATTGTTGGGTTCCTGTGACAACTGTTTCATGGTTGGCCGGTGCCTAACTAGGGGTGAATTCACCCCACTTTTACTGCCATAAAACTTGATAATCCTAGCTGGCTTCTATACAGAAACGTTATAGTGATTATTGGTAGGATCGGAGAGATCCACCCAGTCCGACCTATAGATGGGCGTTTATTATACTGACTGTTTTGTATTGTTTCTTTGTGTTGGTCCTGACGAGAATAATCTTGTGTATTTCAGTTTATGAGTTTAGGTCATTGTAGGAGATGCACAAAGCATCTTTTATCTCGTCTCAAATACACATCTCTATTTGTGTGGTATCATCTTTAGTACATTAAACCTGACGGAAGTGTAGTAGAGTAAACAGACCGTCTATCCAGGATATTAATACTCATTATTGCCAAGGAAATTCATCACTGATCATTTCTACCATTACATTGAATTTAAACTGTTGTTTGTCTGATATTGGGTTCAAACAAGTACAAATTCCATTAATTAACAATGAAAGTTTTTATGACGTTTTTTTCTCTTGAAAGAATTTGATCCTTTTCTTTGTTTGGTTAAAATGTTGTCATGGTTACAATGACATGTCCAATAGTAGTGTGGGTTCCTCTTTGTTTTGGAAAGTGTGTCTGTCATTGCTCCTGTCAGAATATTGACTTTGGGAACAGGCATTTGTGGTAATAAGGAAGCAGGGATGAATTGTGGGTATGGAGAGTGTAGGAAAGGTGGAGGGGGTTAGATGGTAGAGGGTAGGGAGGGTGTAGGGAACGGGGTTAGATGGTAGAGGGTAGGGAGGGTGTAGGGGAGGGGGTTAGATGGTAGAGGGTAGGGAGGGTGTAGAGGAGGGGGTTAGATGGTAGAGGGTAGGGAGGGTGTAGGGGGAGGGGGTTAGATGGTAGAGGGCAGGGAGGGGGTTAGATGGTAGAGGGTAGGGAGGGTGTGGGGGAGGGGTAGATGGTAGAGGGTAGGGAGGGTGTAGGGGAGAGGGTTAGATGGTTGAGGAAATAGAGGTTATGGAGAGTGTAGGGGAGAGGGTAGAGGGTAGGGAGGATGTAGGGGAGATATAGGGGGGGGGGCGGGGAGGGGGGTAGATGGGAAGTGGTGAGTCCAGTTTGACCTTCAGTCTATCAAACAAAGGTCAGGTTTTCATCAGTCAACAGGTGAGCAGCACAGATAGAAAACATGGAGAGCCTGTTTGTCTCTCTGTTAGGTAGTAAGCAGATCTCAGAGTATGTTCCTATCACTGAAATAAAGCTACATGTTGAAGTGCATTTGTGATTCTTTTCACATTTCACACAAAATGACAATGATAAAGCCATCACTTTTGTATGATATTTACAAGGGAGATAACCACAAGATAAAAAAAATAAAAATAGAATCTCCTTGGAGGTAGAGAGTATATAAAATTGGTTCTATACCAAACTGATGAGCGTGTGTCAATGTGTTTTTAAGAAGGGATGGTTCTCAGATGTGATTATCCACTTAGACGGGAGATGTGGTCTGTTAATATCATATTTTAGGGCTATCACATCTAAGTGTTTCTGGACTAGGTTTTAATGAGTTCCCATGATCAGCCTGGTTTATCAAAATCGCAAGTGTTTTCAAACGATTATCACCACCCAAGATATTGTGATAGGGGAGCAAGTTGCCATCATTCAGACTTTGGACACATAGTTGGTTCTTTTAGACAACCCCTACTGACCCCAGACACACGCTGTCTCTGTTTGATCATGTCATTTCACATACACTCTGCAATAGTCATTAGAACAGCTGTAAACGTTACTGCCTATACGATACACACAGTAGAAACTATTCCAAGTGTAAGAACATAGTAAATAATTACCAATTTCCTTTTTTTGGGGTCGCAGGATGAAAGATTTATACTGGAAAGTTAGATGTTTAATAATGCGTGAATACAAATATGATATATTTTTTGCCTTGAGAGATTGTAAGGGACACTAAACTGACAGTGTGTGGCTAACTTTTTGTCACAGTTAATTGGTTTATGGTTTGAATGCGATATTACCACCTCATGATAGGGAATGGCTCTGTACAAGGCTCATGTTGACTGACTCACAGCCTGCTTTATCGTGTAAAGATGGTTTTCTTTTCCATTTCTCTTGATAGATATCTTTATATATTTCACCCATCAGCAAATCTTAATGTGTGTTGGTGTGCACTTTGCTGGAGATGCAATGATCATGGTATCAACCTGCAGATGTTTACTTGTAAGGTGTGCTCAAGAGGCGCAGCCATTATACATGGGGCCAGAGGGTTCCTACAGGAAGGAGAGGAAAGCATTGTAACTGGATATCATAGATTATAGTTGTTATCTCAGATCCATAGATATTGTCAGATCATCAATACTCTTCACATAATGTTCTACTTTAATATCAAAATAAGTAATAATGAATAACAGTATTTCGTATCTGTAACTACATGACAACACGGAGATCTCCATTTCTACACTTTCAAGCGAACAAATATTTGAATTATTTTCTTGAGTGGCTATGAACCATTACAGATTAAAAGTGTTTCTTCCGAAGTGTTGTTTTTATCTTAGACGCGTTAGTATTCCTGTTTTCATTTAATGTAGAAATTTTATTGGTCATTTCAGTAAATTTCATCATGCCTCTCTCAGCATCCGTCACATCTGTTTGGTAGAGTGCTTGATTCCTTTGAGAGATCGGCTTCCCTTTATCATAGTTTGTCCATTATGTAATCTTTCTAATACACGACAAAGAAAAGATAATTCCCCATTGTTCTGCAGTCAAGACTATTCCGTTTAAATTCTGTCCCAATATATGAATGGATTCTCATGATTTTATATTGTACATACTGATATTTTCCAGGGCTGGGAAAAACAGCAGAAGTTGAGCTACGGAAACCGAAGCCTACGGAAGTGAGACTGGGCTCGGAACTGTCCTTAAAATGTATTGTCTCAGGAAATCCAGAACCAACCTACCTGTGGTACCACAACAATTTCAGGTGAGTACAGAATGTTGGTAGGTTTTGTCTACTAAAGCACTTGTTGTCGTGTGGAGGCGTATTTTGTCAAGTACACGGCCTATGTAGGATATTGGGAGTACAAGTGTAGGTTGATGGTATTGATGTTTAACGTTCAGTTATTGTGTTGCCTTTGAAGCATGGCAGACACTTAGGGATCACTTTGTCCGGCGTCACGCACCATCCTTGGTGTTGTCATTGGGTACAGGTATCATATATAAAACAGATTTTCAAAGAAGAAATGATAGAGGTACAGGTTTGATTCCTGTAGACGTGAACTGTTAACTCATTAATGGCTTTAATTAGTACTAGAATGTTAATTTTACATCACATTGTCCCTTAATTGTGATGAATGACTGAGGTTTAATTCAGTCCACTGTGCTACTTATTGTCATCAGTATTGTTGTTTAGTTTGTCATTAACAATGTAAAATTAAGAAGAAAAGAAATTAAATAAAAAAATTGTATTAAAACTTAAAAGTCTATTACACTTGTGAAGACCAAAACTTGTTAGTAATATTATAGAGGAATCCGGATGTTGATGTACTAGAAAACATATCCCTAAGTTATACAAGAAACACTTGAATGCTTGTTTTGTAGTTTGAAGTAAAATGTGGAAACGTTGAGTTTTTGGGAATATTTAATTTGAGTACCTTGTAACTGTCTTGATTTTGTATGCTTTAATGCAAAATATGTCAAGTGGGATTGTAAAACAAAGACAACAGCTACATAAAGACATAGATACTTAGTGTACGTCAAAACGAGGTTTTAGAAACAAGCTTTTAATGATATGCGCAAAGGTGATGGGATGCTGAGTAGGCTTACACCTACATACAAAAAGGACAACTCTCAGTGGCACCACAAAATCTGTTAGTCTATCTCAGCAGTGATTGGTTGAATTGGTTTGGATAGCCAACATCTGCAGTGAAGTGGTCTTTGGAGCAATCTCCATCTCTCTGGCCCATTACTTGATGTGAAGACATGATGCCATCTCCCCAGGCTTGGAGTCTAGGTATACTCCTCTTGGCAATTCACAACCTACTACCTAGAAAAGTGTAGTTCTGCTCAAATTGTGCATTATCAAAACTGTCTTAACCAGCCCCCAAACAAAAAGCAGATGATATTACTCTTAAACATGTGTGACCGGGGCATCAGTAATGGTCATAAAAACCAGGCAAAATTGCCCAAACTTGCCATGGGAACTCAGAATCATGGCTCCCATCTAGGATACACATTTCATCAAATATTTATATTGTTCAACTTTTGAAGAGTGGTTAAAGTACATGGAGTGCTGTGGTAGGTGTCAGGGTACAGCAGGCTAGTTTTGCCCTGGAATTTCAATTGAATTTTTTTTTTACAGAATTATTTCAATTATTTCAATTCTGTAAAATAAAAAAGATTTGCAAGAAGAAAAAATAAATCCTTGATTAGATATTTGAGAAATGTCATAATTGGTACCCTGATCTGGACTCCATGGTGATCAACAATCCTTAGATTCCTGAAAGGTCCTCAGACAAATTTGCTGAAAACACCATGGTGAGGGGTGAGATTCATGGGGAGATGAGATAGGCTTGAGATACCAGGATACCCACTGAAAGCTGTCTGGACCATTTTTGATATATGGTCATATCTGATAATGGGGAAAGCTGACCATTATCTGATCTGACCAGGAAGTGGTCTACAGGTTATTTATGTGCTGAATCATTTGATAACCATACTAACTTCACTGTCTAGATTTTAAAAGAACAAAAGACTTGATCATTAAGCTATATAAACTAGTTAGAATATTGCATACTTTCCATTATTTGGTCTAACTTGTGACCTACCATTCAGATAGTACAGAGCTGTTGCCAACTACTACTTTCTATTACCGATATCGCTCATTAATTTTGCCAGATAATGGTATATGTCATAGGGTAATGATTTCAAAGTCGGTATTTACATGTGAAGGATTGATTTATATATGCAGATTTCCATCAAGATTAATCTCCCTTTGCTCTGCTCTCCAGTGTATAACCATTCCTTCCCTTTAGCTCTTGCAGTAGATTAAGGCCCACTCTTCAACAGAGGTTAGATTAAGCACCCATTACATAGTTCCACCTGCAACCCTTACATCCGTTAACGCATGTCAGATGCATCCAATCATATTAGCAAAAACTAACCAATAGCCAATTAAAAGCCCTCAGTCTGAAACTGAGAATTTCAGATTGGCAAATGTTAGTTTATAGGCGTCCTTAATAGCTGTATAGTAGTGTATATGTAAGCCTCTCTCCCAGTAAGATAAACGACTGTGGATAACAGGATTTGTTTTCTTTTCTAGTATTAACTGTTGATCACCTGCCTATCTTTAATGGTTTCGTAACATTTTTCAAATACACTTTTTCGGAAGGAGAAGTTTCCATAGTATAGGGAGGGTGTACTTTGGTAAATTTGATATGTCATCATTCTGAAATTGAATCCTTGAATTTTTTCTCCTCTGAAGTTCAAGAGCACTGTATAAAGATGTAAAAAGGAATTAAAAAGTCATTTATTACACAAGTTACTTGCCAAGGCAATCAGCACTTGGTCGATACTTTTGATAACTTTGTAGTTTCTGTGAATTATGAAATGTTGGTATCCTAGTATTCAAGTAAATATAACATATCATAATAAAAGTATTTAAAGGATCGCTATATCATATTAAGTACTGCAGTAGGTAAAGCTATCAGCCGTGGGATCTGTTTTAACCTTTAGCTGTACTTCTTTGAAAATCCAAAACTCATAAAACAGGACTGAAGCATCCCAAACATAATATTTGTAGTTCATTACAGAAAATTAATTTTGTATATCTTGTACAGTGGGATTATCGTACTTGACAAGAAGGAACCGAGATGTTTTTATCATCTACAGAATTGCATTTTGGCACGTTAATGTTTTCTCTGAGTATGCGTATAGGCCCAGCAGACATTCTAACACTAGAAATGTCAGTAGAAATTCAGTATAACGTAAGTGTTTAACTAGACATTACTGATGACAACCACCCAAACTAAACACACTCTCTTAGGCTAATATGCCATATATCGCTGTTTGAAAGTGTAAACTGAAATGAAAAACAGTTCTGTGCACTTGCTGAAAATTGTTAATTTTTAAGGTTAATTCAAGGAGTTGGTCTGGCTTCCTACTTACAGCATTAGAAAGTCAGCTGCTCGTCAAAGGGCCATTTCTACAGCACCATGTACATCCGAAGCCATTCTGTTCCATCTTTACAGAAATAGATTTCAAGAGAGCCTCTTGCTATAAGATCCAACAAGTATTAAATTTGGCATTTTAAAAACAAAGGATCCCTTCACGCCTGATTGTTTTTAGAAGAGGCTAATGGGAACATTTTTCAGCGAGTAATGAGTTTTTTATTTAATCTAGAGGAGAAAATAAAGTGTTTGTGATAAAAAGTCATGTTAGTCTGTTAAAAAATTCTCTGGGAACCAGTATTGCCTTCCTGTTTTATGTCAATCATGACTGTTTTTGTTTAGAACCCCATCAACATTTTCAGATATGTCTTACAGTTCAAGACATTGCATTAAAATGTTTGCATGTAAAATGAAAATGGAATCACACTGCAAAGTTTAAGTTGTGTGAAGATTTGGGAATATCTGAATACTAGAAAGAGGAAATAAATACGTATGTATACATTCCATATAAATTCTGTTTTTTAGAACTATTCCAATTTATGTGCAAATTAATGTTTATTTGATATTTAAGTCAGCCTGCTTTGAAAAAATGGAATAAATTTCAGCAGAGAGAGAAACATGACCATATTATGTAATAGCCACAAAATTCATCAATTCAGGAATTACATGAGTGCACAAACAACAGTGGCTCGCATTCTTCCAGACGGCCTTCCTTGTAGGACATTACACATTTTCTTACAACATTCAATAACTTGTACTTTCCTGAAATGTTCATACCATTAGTAATAAAACTAATTGTATCGTTTATCAAAAATGTTTCACTTTAGGTGGGGCTAGAGAATTCAATTTAGGACAAGGGAATTTAACTTAACACATCCAAATTATGAGTGGCCTGGCTCAAAATGGGTAGATTGGATTGGTTGGGAGCAAGTCATAATATCTGTAGTAAATTTGTGTAAAAATAAAATCCTATTGAAAATAATTAAGTGTTTGGAAGCTAAGTAAGTGGCAGCTGTGTCGGTGTAGACAGATCGAGTCTGGGACAGCCTTGGTATGTTTGGGGACTACGTCTCTCACAACTTGGCTTTCCTCTTTACATTCCAAAAATGAATACAATGTTTGGCCGATCAAGGAAATGGCTATCAGCTGCAAATGAAAATCTTAGCCAATAAACGTCAGCATTGCTACCAATGACTGTACTCCAGTGTGAGGATGATACACTACACGATAGCACTCTCAACATAGCCAATTTGTTGCCATGTACACCTAATAGAAGTTCAATTTTACTGATATTAATCACTCTATTACAGATAAGTAATTTCCAACAGTTTCTGTTAGGTAATACTCAAAAATAATTTGGTTATCTTGCAAATATCATACCAAAATGTTGCATGCAGATGTACACGCTTACAAATTGAGGCCAGATGTCAACCGTTATGCATTGGGGCTGGAAGAGGTGGCAATTACACCATGGAGGACATAGAGTCGGGTACAAAAGGGAGGGGAGCTTCCTACAGGTGACACAACCCTCCCTTCTACATGTCGGGGTACACATGGGAGGGGAGTTCTACAGGTGACACTACCCTCCCTTCTACATGTCGGGGTACACATAGGAGGGGAGTTCTACAGGTGACACAACCCTCCCTTCTACATGTCGGGGTACACATGGGAGGGGAGTTCTACAGGTGACACAACCCTCCCTTCTACATGTCGGGGTACACATGGGAGGGGAGTTCTACAGGTGACACAACCCTCCCTTCTACATGTCGGGGTACACATGGGAGGGGAGTTCTACAGGTGACACAACCCTCCCTTCTACATGTCGGGGTACACATGGGAGGGGAGTTCTACAGGTGACACAACCCTCCCTTCTACATGTCGGGGTACACATAGGAGGGGAGTTCTACAGGTGACACAACCCTCCCTTCTACATGTCGGGGTACACATAGGAGGGGAGTTCTACAGGTGACACAACCCTCCCTTCTACATGTCGGGGTACACATAGGAGGGGAGCTTCCTACAGGTGACACAACCCTCCCTTCTATATGTCGGGGTACACATGGGAGGGGAGTTCTACAGGTGACACAACCCTCCCTTCTACATGTCGGGGTACACATAGGAGGGGAGCTTCCTACAGGTGACACAACCCTCCCTTCTACATGTCGGGGTACACATGGGAGGGGAGTTCTACAGGTGACACAACCCTCCCTTCTATATGTCAGGGTACACATGGGAGGGGAGTTCTACAGGTGACACAACCCTCCCTTCTACATGTCGGGGTACACATGGGAGGGGAGTTCTACAGGTGACACAACCCTCCCTTCTACATGTCGGGGTACACATGGGAGGGGAGTTCTACAGGTGACACAACCCTCCCTTCTACATGTCGGGGGTACACATAGGAGGGGAGTTCTACAGGTGACACAACCCTCCCTTCTACATGTCGGGGTACACATGGGAGGGGAGTTCTACAGGTGACACAACCTTCCCTTCAACATGTCGGGGTACACATGGGAGGGGAGTTCTACAGGTGACACAACCCTCCCTTCTACATGTCGGGGTACACATGGGAGGGGAGTTCTACAGGTGACACAACCCTCCCTTCTACATGTCGGGGTACACATGGGAGGGGAGCTTCCTACAGGTGACACAACCCTCCCTTCTACATGTCGGGGTACACATGGGAGGGGAGTTCTACAGGTGACACAACCCTCCCCTTCAACATGTCGGGGTACACATGGGAGGGGAGTTCTACAGGTGACACAACCCTCCCTTCTACATGTCGGGGTACACATGGGAGGGGAGTTCTACAGGTGACACAATCCTCCCTTCTACATGTCGGGGTACACATGGGAGGGGAGTTCTACAGGTGACACAACCCTCCCTTCTACATGTCGGGGTACACATGGGAGGGGAGTTCTACAGGTGACACAACCCTCCCTTCTACATGTCGGGGTACACATGGGAGGGGAGCTTCCTACAGGTGACACAACCCTCCCTTCTACATGTCGGGGTACACATGGGAGGGGAGTTCTACAGGTGACACAACCTTCCCTTCAACATGTCGGGGTACACATGGGAGGGGAGTTCTACAGGTGACACAACCCTCCCTTCTACATGTCGGGGTACACATGGGAGGGGAGTTCTACAGGTGACACAACCCTCCCTTCTACATGTCGGGGTACACATGGGAGAGGGAGTTCTACAGGTGACACAACCCTCCCTTCTACATGTCGGGGTACACATGGGAGGGGAGTTCTACAGGTGACACAACCCTCCCTTCTACATGTCGGGGTACACATAGGAGGGGAGTTCTACAGGTGACACAACCCTCCCTTCTACATGTCGGGGTACACATGGGAGGGGAGTTCTACAGGTGACACAACCCTCCCTTCTACATGTCGGGGTACACATGGGAGAGGAGTTCTACAGGTGACACAACCCTCCCTTCTACATGTCGGGGTACACATGGGAGGGGAGTTCTACAGGTGACACAACCCTCCCTTCTACATGTCGGGGTACACATGGGAGGGGAGTTCTACAGGAGTTTCAGTCCATGGTACGTTACATTTTCCATATTTCTCATGTGAAAGGATTAACCTAACATGTTATACAACTAACAAAGGACCTGCAAAAAATGTATACAGCTTGATATAAGTATGCTACCATAATATCCTCTGAGATATGACATACAGGCCTTAGAGGTGCTTTGGTGAAGCTGTCACTTCTGAACTGTGACAATAGTAATGGGAGCGATAAGCACAACAAGAATGTCTTACCCACAGATTTTTACGGGTTTCATACATAATATGTATCCCCTGAAGGCCTCAGTCTTTGTTACAAGCAGCGCTGTCATTTTTGAAGAGAGCTAGCATATTCCATTTGGGGATCGGGTTTGCTCCCTTTCAACCTTACCAGCTGGGCATCTGGAACTGTTCTTGAGGAAATTAAAAAAAAATATATTGACAGTATGGTTGAATTGTCAGCAATTTCCTTTTCCAACAAGAGAAGCGAAATTTACTAGATGTGAAAACATGCAAACTGAGTTAAGGCTGATATTGATAAGAATTTCTGCAGATAACATGACAGTTGATGATGAAAATAATGATTTCATTTTACCTGTTTTGCTTTTTATTTGAAAGCTTCAGTCATCGTGTTTATTCCATGGTTGTAATATATCAGCTACAAGGAAATTACTGATGAATTGGATTTTGTGGTAATATTTGAGTGTCGGTTCAAAATGCCTTTCTCAAATTTTGAAAAAGACAGATTTTGAGATCTTGACAGAATCTGTGAAAAAAAAACACTCTGGAAGTGTCAGTATTCTAACAGACGCAATTACTCATACATAAATGCTTTGGAAAATGCCTGAAAATGTCATTTACAGGATTAGAGATTTAGACAGTCGTGTTCATGTGTAATGATGACATAGGATTAGAGATTTAGACAGTGGTGTACATGTGTAATGATGACATAGGATTAGAGATTTAGACAGTGGTGTACATGTGTAATGATGACATAGGATTAGAGATTTAGACAGTGGTGTACATGTGTAATGATGACATAGGATTAGAGATTTAGACAGTCATGTACATGTGTAATGATGACACAGGATTAGAGATTTAGACAGTCGTGTTCATGTGTAATGATGACATAGGATTAGAGATTTAGACAGTCGTGTACATGTGTAATGATGACATAAGATTAGAGATTTAGACAGTCGTGTACATGTGTAATGATGACATAGGATTAGAGATTTAGACAGTCGTGTACATGTGTAATGATGACATAGGATTAGAGATTTAGACAGTCGTGTACATGTGTAATGATGACATAGGATTAGAGATTTAGACAGTCGTGTTCATGTGTAATGATGACATAGGATTAGAGATTTAGACAGTCGTGTACATGTGTAATGATGACATAGGATTAGAGATTTAGACAGTCGTGTTCATGTGTAATGATGACATAGGATTAGAGATTTAGACAGTCGTGTACATGTGTAATGATGATATAGGATTAGAGATTTAGACAGTCGTGTACATGTGTAATGATGACATAGGATTAGAGATTTAGACAGTCGTGTTCATGTGTAATGATGACATGGATTAGAGATTTAGACAGTCGTGTACATCTGTACTGATGACATAAGATTAGAGATTTAGACAGTCGTGTACATGTGTAATGATGACATAAGATTAGAGATTTAGACAGTCGTGTACATGTGTAATGATGACATAGGATTAGAGATTTAGACAGTCGTGTACATGTGTAATGATGACATAGGATTAGAGATTTAGACAGTCGTGTACATGTGTAATGATGACATAGGATTAGAGATTTAGACAGTCGTGTACATGTGTAATGATGACATAGGATTAGAGATTTAGACCGTCGTGTACATGTGTAATGATGACATAGGATTAGAGATTTAGACAGTCGTGTACATGTGTAATGATGACACAGGATTAGAGATTTAGACAGTCGTGTACATCTGTACTGATGACATAGGATTAGAGATTTAGACAGTCGTGTACATGTGTAATGATGATATAGGATTAGAGATTTAGACAGTCGTGTACATGTGTAATGATGACATAAGATTAGAGATTTAGACAGTCGTGTACATGTGTAATGATTACATAGGATTAGAGATTTAGACAGTGGTGTAGACATAGGATTAGAGATTTAGACAGTCGTGTACATGTGTAATTATGACATAGGATTAGAGATTTAGACAGTCATGTACATGTGTAATGATGACATAAGATTAGAGATTTAAACAGTCGTGTTCATGTGTAATGATGACATAGGATTAGAGATTTAGACAGTCATGTACATGTGTAATGATGACATAGGATTAGAGATTTAGACAGTCGTGTACATGATTTAGACAGATAAATGATATACATGTGCTACTTTTGAAATAAGAACACCAGGATGACACTCGGCCGATGTAGTCAAAAAGATGTTTTACACACTGCATGACTTGATCAATGGCAGAGCTGTGCAGAAATCCTAATTAGAATTCGAAATTCAGTTATACACCCATCAAAATTGATGTGAGGTTCAGGTTGTCTGTCCATCTGTCTGTCTTGTGCAAACTTTGGGTTGTCCAGAGATCTGTTTTCCAATGTGTAGTTGTGTTTTTCTGTATGGGGATCTGAGATACATAGTTCGACAATGTGACTTCCATACTGTGTCAGTTTGTGTTTCTCAAGAAGACGGGCCAGTCTGTCCTTGGGCAAGTCACTTACTCAAATTGCTGTGGATGGCATTTGACAGCTAGGCCTCTCATATGTTGTTCGTCAGTGAGGTAGGGGACCTTGGGACCCATGGAGACCCTGCCTCAAAGTGGCCTTCGAACCTGCCTCAAAGTGGCCTTCGCTGTTCTCTGGGTGATTAACCCAGCAAACACACAAAACCCGAGTGGCATTTTGATTCATTAATTTTATAAGAGTTGGTTTAATCAAGTTTGAGTTTCAGGATTTTTGGGTCAAGGTCAAGGTCACTGTTACTATTTTTAGAGGAGGCACGTAGGGGACATGTATTGTTTTAGCAATACTCTCAGAATGCTTGTTTTATTGAGTTTCTGTTGATGTCAGAATGCTAATTGGTCAGCTTTATTCCTGTCTTATGGTGGTAAAGTTATAAATAGTAACAGCTTTCTTACATATGAAAATGGAGAAATATTTCAGCTGGAGCCTGACAACCTAAACACTGTATATTGTGGAAGTTAGAAGGAATTGAAGATGGACAAGCTCTAAGACTGGAGTGTTGTGATCCTGATAAGACATGCTTCAGGCAGCTCAAGTATCCAATCCAGCTTTCCCAAATACTGATGATTGAGAGAGAGATTCTTTACTCTTCTCATTTTTACATTTTATTTCTGTATAAAATGCCAAGAACATTTCAAAAATTTAATTGGCATTTATAAAAAAAAAACCTGTTTGTTTGACTTGTTGGAGCTAACGTACCAACTTTCTTTCTATTGGCAGTTTATGTGAAGGTCTATCATAGTTTATTTGTGTGGCAAGATATACCTAAGGATATTTGAAACATTATTGCCATTTTCACTACACAAAGTGCTGCTATAGTGTCATCATGACATGCCTTCTCTATAGTGTCATCATGACATGCCTTCTCTATAGTGTCATCATGACATGCCTTCTCTATAGTGTCATCATGACATGCCTTCTCTATAGTGTCATCATGAAATGCCTTCTCTATAGTGTCATTAACTTGTATACCTTCCAAGTACATCATCAGTCTTTGTGTAAATTCAAAAGCATCATCAGTGCTCCAGATAGCTTGTGTGAATGCATATTTATGCACAATATTTCGCAAATAACACAATGCAAAATCCAGTTACTTACATCAGACTCTGGATCCAATTTTTAGCAGATTAGAATTCATTTGACAGTGACGCTTATCAAGTAATGAAGCGTGTTAAAGTTTAGATGATCACGAAAAGTGGCAAAAAATAGGGCTTTCCAAGTGACAACAACAGTGGTCATACAGTTTCGAATGTGGTTTCCGCAGAAGGGAATAAAGTCTGAAACGGAGTCCAAACATATATCAAAGAAATAACAAGTTATAGGTAGGAACAATTACTGAACTTTATCTAAACATGAAACAATTGATTCCCAGACCTGATGTAACCCAAACAAGGTCAAAGTAGCTAGGTTATAAAGGTCCATAAGAATGTACATGTATATGCCTAATGATTTTAATTTGAAATGTATGTCACACTTTAATTTTGAGAATGACAAGGTCTTTACAAAATATAGTTCAAGCATTAATTGGAATGTGACAGGAAATATGTGGATCAGCTCTAAACTAACCATTCCATATAAACAGCAAATGTATTGGTAAATTGTGAGAAGAAGAGGTTGTTCTGAAGATAGAGGTTCACTCCACTTTCTCAAGATATGAGTGGGAAAAAACCCCATCACTTTCTTAAGGAAAGTATGGTTAAAAACACTACCTGTTCAAAAGAGATCTGAACTACTGATCATATCATTTACACCTTCTATATAAGAACATCAATTCTCATATACCTTTTAAGATATTTTTTATTCATTAGACAATGGTTATGAGTTTGCCCATTGGAAAACTGTTTGATGTTCTGTTGGAGACAATACCTCGGACATCTGTACAATATCCCACATATACACTAGGCTTAGCTGTGTATTGGAGCTTGTGCATATGATCAAATATCGCTCTGTTTGAATTATAAAAAAAATGGTTTCTTATTCATATCGACATTCTGGTATTTTGAATTTTGAATTATAAAATGAATGTATCTCAAGGTTTATGTAAACACATTAAATGGTGCTATTTGTAACTATTGCATGGCTGTTTGCTGTAATATTGACTTAGATGATTGATTTTTCCATGGCCTTTTTTGGTGGAGGTATTTACAGATGACAAATAGAAACTGATCTATTGCTTGGAGATCTATATGAACAGTGTTGGTGTGGGGTATTGGTCTAAAGCTTGGAGATCTATGGACAGTGTTGGTGTGGGGTATTGGTCTAAAGCTTGGATATCTATAGACAGTGTTGGTGTGGGTGTATGTCTAAAAGCTTGGAGATCTATGGACAGTGTTGGTGTGGGGTGTATGTCTAAAGCTTGGAGATCTATGGACAGTGTTGGTTTGGGGTGTATGTCTAAAGCTTGGAGATCTATGGACAGTGTTAGTGTGTGGTGTATGTCTAAAGCTTGGAGATCTATGGACAGTGTTGGTGTGGGGTGTATGTCTAAAGCTTGGAGATCTATGGACAGTGTTAGTGTGTGGTGTATGTCTAAAGCTTGGAGATCTATGGACAGTGTTGGTGTGGGGTGTATGTCTAAAGCTTGGAGATCTATGGACAGTGTTAGTGTGTGGGTGTATGTCTAAAGCTTGGAGATCTATAGACAGTGTTGGTGTGGGGTGTATGTCTAAAGCTTGGAGATCTATGGACAGTGTTAGTGTGTGGTGTATGTCTAAAGCTTGGAGATCTATGGACAGTGTTGGTGTGGGGTGTATGTCTAAAGCTTGGAGATCTATGGACATAGTTGGTTTGGGGTGTATGTCTAAAGCTTGGAGATCTATGGACAGTGTTGTGTGGGGTGTATGTCTAAATCTTGGAGATCTATGGACAGTGTTAGTGTGTGGTGTATGTCTAAAGCTTGGAGATCTATGGACAGTGTTAGTGTGTGGTGTATGTCTAAAGCTTGGAGATCTATGGACAGTGTTAGTGTGTGGTGTATGTCTAAAGCTTGGAGATCTATGGACAGTGTTGGTGTGGGGTGTATGTCTAAAGCTTGGAGATCTATGGACAGTGTTGGTGTGGGGTGTATGTCGAAAGCTTGGAGATCTATGGACAGTGTTGGTGTGGAGTATTGGTCTAAAGCTTGGATATCTATGGACAGTGTTGGTTTGGGGTGTATGTCTAAAGCTTGGAGATCTATGGACAGTGTTGGTTTGGGGTGTATGTCTAAAGCTTGGAGATCTATGGACAGTGTTGGTTTGGGGTGTATGTCTAAAGCTTGGAGATCTATGGACAGTGTTGGTTTGGGGTGTATGTCTAAAGCTTGGAGATCAATGGACAGTGTTGGTTTGGGGTGTATGTCTAAAGCTTTGGAGATCTATGGACAGTGTTGGTGTGGGGTATTGGTCTAAATCTTGGAGATCTATGGACAGTGTTGGTTTGGGGTGTATGTCTAAAGCTTGGAATATCTATGGACAGTGTCGGTGTGGAGTATAGGTCTAAGGTGTGAATTATCAGCAGTGTGGCAGGTAATCAGATGAGAAATGAGAAATCAGTTCCATGCCTCAGTAGATACAATCATTATTATTATGATATTTGATAGAATACAGACAGAATTATGAGCCTATACACAGCGGAGTGATAACTCCTAGTGGTTGCTCATCACTCAACTAAGGTCACAGAAGGTCAGATAACTAACCAGAAGGTCTGTATATATAGATCAATAATAACTCCTCTTTATTAATTATTGATGATAGACAAATCGTTCCAACACTTCCATGCTTATCAGTCTATGGCTGCAGCTGCTGGAGTGACCAATGGTCATTTCCGCTCTCCATGTAGGTGGTGCTGGTTTATGTAGCTATAATAGAGTAACAATAATACAACATTATAGTAGGCTAACACAAAAGTAGACAGTCGGACAGATTTCTATCCATTTAGTAATAATATGTGTAGTATTTTGTTACAAAGACTGCAGCTGGGTTTGTGTTCTAAGGCTCAATGCAAGAACATGTTATGGATAATTGTCTTTATTGTGCAGAAACATTAAAAATTACTTGTTTAGTTGTGGGTGACTTGAAACTTTTTGGAGGGTATGCAAGATACTTGCTGGCGTTAAACAGAAACTGCTGCTATCTTTGGGCTCTTATTTTCATGCTGTTTCCACAATTTACTTGCTGAGTTTAGGCTTTTTGTGTCAGAACCATAATGGAAATAGTCTATATGGGTGAGTTTTAGTGTCGTCCCCATGGTCACAAAATCATTAGCATCACATCATTAGCCCAGGTTGTGTCTGAAATGTAAATTCTGTAAATTGTCCAACACCACTCACTGTTGGCTGTGATATCCTATATATGACCTTTTCATTTACCAAACACCAGGTATTAACGAAAATCTAATAGGTACCATACAGCAAAGACATTGTATGATCCATCAGAGTCGACGCTGGCTGTTCTTACATCTGTACCTCAGATCCAAGGCTGTCAGGAATATAGCTGAAATCAGTTTTTATCCTGCTGTAGAAAAATGTATAAGAAAATAAATCATCTTTGATTCCACTAGCACATTGCCATTAGTGAAATAAACCAGTAAATGACAGTGTGTGAAAGGTCTGAATACCAAAGGTCATTTCATTAACCAGAGAATGTAATGTAAGCGGTATATATCATCACAAAGGGTTAGGAAAAATATAGCTGGTAGATCTTTTAATTAGTTTCCTAAAATAAATAAAACACTATTTTGTGCATTTTCGCTAAAATGATAAAGGTTAAAGTGAAGTTGACGTCTCTTATCTTTTGTTATCCAAACCACAACGATTGCTGAAAATCAAAATGATGATGAAAAAATATACAGTTAAACTCATTGTATTGTCTTTTCTCAAGTATGTATAAAATGATTATTTAATTGCTAAATTCAGAAAAAATATCAGAAAGTTTAATGATGACTTTCATGCTTTGTTGGGCTTTAATTAGCAATGTATGGCATTTGGTTTTCTTACAGTTTTGTCAAAAGTGAAAGAAAATTCAGAACACATTTTGATGTAATACACCAACTGCTACTTTCTACATGGTCACCCAAGTAATATTCGGTAACTATCCTAAAGAAAAAAAGTTAAACATTGGAAATACAAGTTCATCTTTGAGATTGAGGTCAACTGGTAGAAAATAAAAATATATGATTCCATACATGTATTTGAACTGAAATCAATTTAAAAAAAATAAGCCTTGAGCCTTTCATGATCATCATTTTTTATTCACTTTCAATCTCTTTGTCTTTTCAAAATGAATCCCTGAGAATTACCTTACGTACCAGAACATGTACCTTTAAAGATATTTTACCTATTGGCTATAAGAGTCATTGAAGAAAATTGCCTTGTTTACACTTAAACAATTTTCTGACTATCCCAATAAAGCATCATGTCACTTTCTCAACCAGTGATACGAGTTGAGAATTAATCTCTGGGGAAGCATGCTGATGTGGGTGACATTAGAAGACTTGTTGAGCCAACTTTGATGATGCAGCAAGAAGCCTGACTACCTGTGGGCAGTTTGATTATATATCTGGCTAGGTAAATCCAACAGGGTGTACTCCCTTTATGGTACTTGAGTGGCTTACCTGGTCTTCAGGTGTGAAGCCTCGGCTTTGATGATGTAGGGCGAGAAAAATGCTATATGAATGATTGACCGTGTAGGAAAACAATAGATTATCATATTGATATATGTATTGGTATTATCCGCAGTAGGTTTTCTCTTTGTGTTTGGCTTCCATCACCTGGGAATCGTATATCCACATAACAATTTGTTTACCAACAACACACTTTCTGTCGGTAATGAAAAAAATGGGATGTTCTAGGTAATGGTTGGGTGCATTTCAAGTGTTCTAGCCTTACCTATTAAAGGAATTGGCAGTAGAAGACTGATGTCCTGCGGGTTCCAGCAAGAAATTGATCAAACAGTTGATTTGTTTTCAGAGGAACTGCTGAGAATAGCTCTTAAACTTGTGTTTTTGCCAACATGTTGTTGAGTTTACTGCAATTTTACCAATTTAAAGGAGCTAAAACATCATGGAAATAGGCTTCTCCTTTTTGAATATTTTCAGAAAAATTAATGATGCATCACATTTTCCAGACAAATGTTTTGAGACTGGTATTATGCAGTACAGTACAAGGGGGAATTCAAGGATATACCAAAACCATACAGCTTAGATAATATATACTTCAGATAACATATAGCTGAGATAATATATACTTTAGATAACATATAGCTGAGATAATGTATACTTCAGATAACATATAGCTGAGATAATGTATACTTCAGATAACATATAGCTGAGATAATATATACTTCAGATAACATATAGCTGAGATAATGTATACTTCAGATAACATATAGCTTAGATAATGTATACTTCAGATAACGTATAGCTGAGATAATGTATACTTCAGATAACATATAGCTGAGATAATATATACTTCAGATAACATATAACTGAGATAATGTATACTTCAGATAACATATAGCTGAGATAATGTATACTTCAGATAACATATAGCTGAGATAATATATACTTCAGATAACATATAGCTGAGATAATATATACTTCAGATAACATATAGCTGAGATAATATATACTTCAGATAACATATAGCTGAGATAATGTATACTTCAGATAACATATAGCTGAGATAATGTATACTTCAGATAACATATAGCTGAGATAATGTATACTTCAGATAACATATAGCTGAGATAATGTATACTTCAGATAACATATAGCTGAGATAATATATACTTCAGATAACATATAACTGAGATAATGTATACTTCAGATAACATATAGCTGAGATAATGTATACTTCAGATAACATATAGCTGAGATAATGTATACTTCAGATAACATATAGCTGAGATAATATATACTTCAGATAACATATAGCTGAGATAACCTATATATAGCTATAGCTTATAGATAACTATAACTTAGTTAACCAATTTTGGATTTAGGGTGGAAACTTCTGTAAAACATGTATCAGTTAAACAAGTTTATCTATAAAAAAAAAACCTCCTTATCAGATTGTGTAGAACTATTTGGCTAGAAACCATTCAACATGATCTTCAAAGTAACAAAAACCAGGGCAGAGTCATTCATACTGAACTAAACTGGTGCCCTTGAAGGAAATTTTGTAATGAAAATCATTATTAAGGCTGTTGATGGCGCTGTCTGCCATTATTTTGACAATAACGACTGATGCTCTATCTTGTTTGGGTTTTCGGGCATTGTTGGGTGTTTTACAAATGCTTTGAAATCCTGAACTTGCCTCTGCAAGGCACACTCTCAAAGAAGGTTGATTGTTGTGCCTTGTGTGATAGAGCTGGCCTGATGCTGTGGTGTCACTCTGTTTACAGTGCTACCTACACAGGAGACTTTGATAGTGTAGCTATTGACACTGAACAGATCCCAAATTGGCTTTTAATGAAGCAAATAGCACCATAAACCAGCTCCAATTTGCCAGGGTCTGACAGTCGCAATGACAGGAAGTGCTTTATTTGTAATCACTTGTAGCTTTCTTGTTTCTTTAGGTTCTTACATTCAGGAATGGTGAGAAACACAGAACTGATTTTGTCAAAGATCATTGCTGATGTCATAAGTCTCTATCTCATGAACAACTGTGCTCTATGTTCTGTTAGCACTGTTTTTTTTCATTGTTAAATGTTCAAGGTTGAAACCATCATGGAATTTCTGATAGGGCTTTATCGTTCATGTTTCTTCTACGTGAAAATGGTTTGGTTAAAATTTTTACTTTCATTAATGATAAAATAATAGATTTGTGTCTTATTTGTCTCCCCTTGATTGCTGCTTATCCAAAGGAAAAGTACATGTAACCAGGCAATAGGTTGATTGTGATGTAAACATAAAAATCATTTACCAGTTTAATTTATTGGTATTTCAAGGCCACGTTCTGCCATTAATTGCCCAGTATTAAACATTTCGTATGCAGGTGGAATTTTGTGAGGGTCAAAGGTCACATTGACCTTAACCCATGAAGAACATGATCTGCCATAGAGGGATACTGTTGTAACCAGAAGAACATCCCTATCCTACCTTGGCCCCGTTATTACCTCGTAACCATAAACCATTGTTCGGTACATGCTTCCATAGGTCTGTCAAAAACATCTTGATTTGTCAGATGTGACCTTCAACCTTTGCACAAATACATGGATACCTTACACCACCATATGTAAATGCTGTGCAGCAGGGGGAAAATTGTTTGTACATAAACAGTATATATGATCCCAACATAGTTTTTCTCAAATGTAACATCTTTGTAAGAAGATTGTTGTGTATGTGAATGATATATAGGCAAGTTCTGACCCAACATCCCAAGAAAATTCCTCATAAATTCAAACTACTATATCTGTTTACCGACTTGTTTATTTTTTCTGTCTGATTTTTGGTTTATTACCATGTAAAAGACTTGACAATTAGAGGGAAGGATGCTGTGATGGGCAGTAGTCTAATGTGTAATTATAGAGAACCTTGCTAACTCATGGTTTACAAGCATTCTGATCCCGATACAGTCAGTCCGTTTATATCCTTGATGTGAATTTTCCTTCCAGGGCTATGAGCTTTTCAAGAGCTAGAGAGAAAACAGAAAAATCTATTTACCTCAATGTTTGAAAGTATTTTGAAATTACTTTTTTTAATAATCATTTAAATTCACATTAATGATAATTACTTAAGGTAGCAGAAGTTTTCCATGAAAATGGAATGTTTGACTTTATCTCCATGGTAACCACTAGAGGGCACTGATAGAATGAACAATCAGATCTGTTTCTATGGAAGGGGAGATGGACAGACAACAGAAGATACAGAACTGAAGTCCGTATAAATATCAGGAGTTAATGATTGAAGAAGTGTTAGGGTTATAAGGAAGCGATTAGACATGAAAAAGAAGCTAAAGTTCTTTAATGACCAGAACATATTTATATAGTGATGGTCGGTCAAACAGGATTTATTCTCCAGAAAAAATCTGGCCATATCATCACATGAAAAATATATCGCAGACTTGAATGAGATAGTTAATTTATCTTGCCAAGGGCTTCACAGAGTGCATACACTGGGGTTTCTTCCTAATTGTACCAGCTCACTGTTTACCAAACAAGTTTCCCTGATAAAATTTTGAAATTAATTACCATAACACTATTTTGCCACATGGTTTATTTCAACAAGATATAGGATGAGGCAATACTGACAAATTCCCATACTGCATGTTATTTTAGCAAAGTATTACATATGGAAAAGTAAGGAGTTTCTGGGTATCAAAACCAACTTTATTTTGTAAATCTCGGAAAATCTTTATAACCTATATTTCCTCCTGTATTTTTTTTTCAAATATATCAAATACATATTTGGCAAATGATATGAAGGATGGATGAGTTTGCCTTTGGAGACAGTTCAGAGTCTGTAAAATGTTTCTCAAAAGTGTGTTTATAAAGTGGTGTATGTGTTTTTAAATACTAGCTGTAATAAAAAAATAGATGTTTACCAGTAAATTGTCAAGGTTCTCCTTACCCCACCATGATATTAGCTGGGGAGTCACTGGGTTGAGACTACAGCATTTTGTGGCCAGTCAAAAAACCGAATGTTGCCTACACTACTAGTAACAAATTTGTGTACTATAAATGTATTTTGTCACTGTAGTGAAGATAAAATTTGTACTTTTAACCTGTGTAAAATTTTCTTTCTGCTGTAAATTTCAGACTGCTCAATGTTAAAGATCGGAAGAAAGTATCAGGGAACCGCTTTCGGATCACAGGAGTGACTGCAGAGGATAATGGGATATATTCCTGTCGGGCGGTGAATGTCGCCGGGGCAGTTGATAGCCCAATCAAATTCCTCCTAAACGTGAAAGGTAATCTGGAAAACCCAGAGATACATTGTACACTACATGATCAAATGTAAAAAAAAAAACTAAAAAAAACCCTCATTTATCTCCCTGCAGTTATATACATCTGTTCCATGAACATTTTGAATTTTAAAACTCATTTCAGGAAAAGAAATTTATCTTTGGACTTAAGTTTGTTTGATGACATGACCCAGGTTAACAATCATGACCGTACTCATTGTTCCTTGGACTTTATTACTGGTATGACATACTTAAGTTGTTTTTTTGACTGACATGACATACTTAAGTTTTTAACGTTTTTATTGACTGACATGACATACTGAAGTTTTTAGAGTTTTTTGTGAACTGACATGACACAGGGTAATATCTAGAACAATCATAGCCATACTCGTGGTTAATGACCTAATGGTCACAGATGGTCACTGTGGTCTCATTTAAACCTTTTAGATTCTTATTGTTGCCACATAGCCTAGAAAAACCTGTCCCTCTGTGCATGATAACCTTTACATTGTAGCCTTGACTAGGACAAGGTCATCTCTACATCTAGGTAACCATAGCAATATCTACTGTCAACCAGACATATTAACCATTAAGCCTCTTCTTCATCTTGGTTGTTTTTTATGAAATTAGAATAAGTTTCCGTTGGTAAGTGTTTCTGTAAGCCTACACAACGTCCATACCTGTTCCTGACGGCTCTGCAGCATTGCTTGGTATAAAAGGTTAACATTGGCATTGATAGGGAGCATTTAGTGATCTACTGCTGGGGTGTTGTACGTGGCATGGTGTGTTAGAATACATACAGCCAGTCATGTCAGCTATCCGATCGGTGTAAAGAAAATGTTTTTAATATCTTCTAAAAGAACTTGATAAGCATGACCTACACTTTATAGCAGAAATCAGATATGGACCTTGATTTGTTGTTTATCTTGCTTTGGGGAAATTTAGAACAAAAGGATCATGACACAGACTTTAACAAAAGACAAAGTGCATTGTCAAATCATCGTAGTGACAAATTTGTTCAGTTTTTAATAGGCATGAAATATTTAGATTGTATGATATTGTTATATTTGTTTTCCTGGATCAAAAACTTTGCTCAAATGTAATTCAATTGTGAGAGAGGGAGCTTTTATTGATTCATAGGCATTCCAGCAGACCGTTAAACGACACAAGATAATGATGTTTGTTGTCTGGTGAAATTTGAGCCCGCCTCGTAATAGAATTACATGCAAAGCATGTGCATCTGCTATTATTATCATACTGTCACACAGCGGCTGTTTGTAATGGCCGGAATGTGACTAATTTTGTCATGTATTCTTTTCGTCAGGATATAGTCACACAACAAATAAAAATGAAATCAAGTATATTTCAAGATCCTACAGAATGTTTAATTCCTAAATAATTATTTATTGATGGGTGTTGTTTTGAAGTGTCTGATTATGAATGGATATTGAGCTGTATACTTTTTATGTCTGGGGAAAATCTAGTCCTTGGTGTATTATACCTTACATCGACGTCACACAGCTATAACAACATGACGTACTACTTATACATCTATAGTCTGTGACATCAACATGGTATGACGTACCATGACATCACACCTCGGTAGTCCATGACAACAATATGGTATGACATTCTATGAATTTCACATCAATAGTCCATCACAACTATGGTATGACATTCTATGAATTTCACATCAATAGTCCATCACAACTATGGTATGACATTCTATGAATTTCACATCAATAGTCCATGACAACTATGGTATGACATTCTATGACATTTCACATTTATAAGTTTTCTTCTCTAATCAATCTGATTATATTCCTAACATGGTTTTTTAAACGCACTTAACACAAGATTTTAATGTGATTTTCAGTGTGTGATTTTGATATTTCAGCACCAAACACACCACATCTGATTGAGTCACGGTTTACAAGATCCCTCCTAGTCCTGAAGAATGAGGTTGCTAGACTGGATTGTCCGTTCTCCAATGCTTCCAGAATTGAATGGTTTGATGACCATGCCAAGCTCTCCAATAACACCAGGTAATCAAGACCGTCATGTTTGTAGTTCCTGTCACTAGTCTATGACAACACAGTAAACGCTCAGGTAACAATTTGTTTCCAAGGGACAGATATATCCATCCTCATTTCACATGCACAAAACTTCCCTGTAAATGTTAATGTAAACCCCATTTCACATGTGATAGCAGATTCGAACCCTGATGATTTGTGGAGATGAAATGCAGACTTGTCACCTGAAATGTCTGTCCTCCTATAACAGCACTACAGTAATTAAGAGTATGTTGATGTTGGTGGACATTTCTGTCCTCCTATAACAGCACTACAGTAATTAAGAGTATGTTGATGTTGGTGGACATTTTTGCTACTGAGAGAAAATGTGAGAAGCCAGAATGGACAGAATTAAGTACCTGTTCTGACATTCACTCTTACTCTAACACCACAATTAAACTCACTAATCTGACGTCTCAGGTTGTCTGTCTGTTACAATCATTAGGTAGCAATAAACATAGTATTTTACTGTGTTTTTTTGTTAAGATATAATTATATTGACTTGGGTTACCATAGCTACCGAGTCAACCATACATAGATACTTGTCTTTACAAGATAAAAAAAAATTGGAGAATCAAGCTGATTTTGATTAATAACCTGAGCTACTTCATAGATCGTAGTGTCTGCCTGAAAGGAATTCCAAAGTGGATTAATACCGTGACTGTAAATTGAAAACATTTAATTGAATAGCAAAAGGTTAGCAGTACAATACTGGTATGACTTGTTACATGTGTTGGGTGGAATTAAAAACATGCATAATGGTGAGCTGATTGTCACTGAGTATGTGTCAAGTATTGAACAGTGACAAATCTGAAAAATGGATGTCAATTTGATTGAAATTAAATGTAGGCATTGTAAACTTTCGTCAACTGTGAATCAGAACACATGACTAATACACTTTTAAAGTACATGATCACATTTGTATATGACTGCATGCCCCTGATGTTTGTACTGTAGTAATATGTAGGCTGGCTTCTGCACTATTTTTTCTCAAGAATAACTTCCTTGTAATTTTGCAAGCACTCACCAAACTTGTCATAGTTATACATTTTGACAGAAATTAGGAACTGTTCCTTTTGGACAGCTATGGCCCTCTTTCTAACACCAATATTTTTCTAAAGGATAACTTCCTGGCTATATCACCAAAAGATCACACAATGGTGGGCATCAAGATCACTCTGGGATCCCTCATATCATTTATCATTTTGTTATGGAATGTTTAGTTTAAATATGTATAAGGAAATTATTTCTGTCCTATCTTTGTATTATTCTAATGACATTTTCTCGAATTTTCATGTTTTAATGGGTGTACGGGTATACATTTTACTGGTTGTGGGTTTACATTTTACTGGTTGTGGGTTTACATTTTACTGGGTGTGGGTTTACATTTTACTGGGTGTGGGTTTACATTTTACTGGTTGTTGGTTTACATTTTACTTGGTGTGGGTTTACATTTTACTGGGTGTGGGTTTACATTTTAATGGGTGTGGGTTTATATTTTAATTGATGTGGGTTTACATTTTAATGGGCATGGGTTTACGTCAGTCGGTCAGCACTGGAACCAAACCTTCTACATCATTGTGGAATATTTATAGTAAAATGGAAGAAAGTTAAATTGTCATTATTTTAACTCTGACATAAACATTCCCGGTGGGTACCATTCCCTTTTTCCCAGTCCACTTCACCAGCATTGTTTTCAACCTCCAGGCTGGCAATTAGTCATTAGGTCAATTTAGTCTGAGTTTTTAATAGCACTTAAATTTTGAAAATAAGTACAGTCAATATTCTATTGAGACATGAACTACAAACACAATGTTCTGTTCTATCAAAGAAAGACTTCCTTTATGATACTCATTCTTGATAATGCCAGTTGTGCTGTTGATTGTCATGCAAAGTAGGAAATCTTGGTACATGTTAAAATTTAAGGGTCTTTATATGAAGGAATTGTTTTTATGATGTATGTTGACAGTAGCTACACTTTACAATAAAATGGACAGATTCTCTTTTCAAGACTATTTTATTACTGTAATTTGAGCTGAAATAAGCATGCCAGTTGATCTTTAAACATTTAATGGCCAGCATTGATGCTGTGTTTTCTGTAAAGTGACTAAAGTTGAGGGTAGGTAGATTACCGACAATAATTCGTCCATAGCACCATGTTCGTGATGGGTTTATTGTTTTTGAGCCATTTTGGCATTGCCTTAATTATAAAGCACCTGTTAGTGAAACATAGCCTACAGGTGCACTAATTAGTTCAGTAATGTTGTTATGAAATTTCTCCGTTTTTACTCTTATGTAATCCATATGGGTTTATATATCTTCCAGACATACAATCTTCAACAATGGATCACTGTTCTTTCCAAGAGTACGTCAGGTGGATGAAGGATTTTACCGATGTGAGGGACTGGGTGACAACCGTGACATCCCTGCCCAAAGGTTTATGTCAGAACTCATATTAGCCCGTAAGTTTCTATAGCTACAAACTAGTGAGAATTTTATAGCCTCAAACACAGCTGGTAACTACAGTTACACCCTCGAGCACAGCAGAAACAGACAACTTTAAATGAAATATAAGAGCTGTATTTAATTACTGAATATACATTAGACATCGCTTTTGTTCTAGCATTTTTGTGTGTTTCTGACTTGAGCATGTAAATTATTTCCAAAGCTATGTAAAGTGGAATTAAAACACACGCATGTTTTGCACATGATTGTAGTATAAGATTACACATGCCAAGAGTGGAGATTTTTTGTTTCAGCCATTCCTGAATGTACAGATTTTTCAAGTCAAAACATACATGTAGTTCCTGTGTGCTTGTTTATAACTTTATAATGTGTTGAAACGTAATAAATGGAGGTAGTCTAAAAGGTACTAAAGATGGCCCTTGTTTGGGGCATATACCCAGATTACCCTGGTGCTTTATGCTGCCACCTGGTGGTGATAGTAGGAATGCTCTCCTTACTTCCTGCTTTAAACTATCAACTGTTTTTGTTCAATGTTCAAAACCATGTAAATCAGATATCATAGAATTGGTAATTACTGTTTCACCATCATATCATAGAATTGGTAATTACTGTTTCACCATCATATCATAGAATTGGTAATTACTGTTTCACCACCATATCATAGAATTGGTAATTACTGTTTCACCATCATATCATAGAATTGGTAATTACTGTTTCACCATCACATCATAGAATTGGTAATTACTGTTTCACCATCAGATCCTTATAGCTATGAAACTTTCTGTCACAAACATATCGTTTGTAACAGTAAAGTCACATTATATATCTAAATCATTATTAAATAGGATATACTCATTCTTTTGTTTTCTGTTGTTGACATACAGATATTGTTTTTGTTTTACTTAGAAAATTATCCTCTCTGCTTCTTTTCACTTTATCAATTCTTCTTTCCTCTTGTATCAAAATCCTTTTCAATGAAAATTTTTGCTGCCTGGAGCTTAACATCTTTTTGGAATAGGTAACTGTGAGATCATTTCCTTGGCCCAATCCAGTTTGTTGATGTATTGTGATAAAGAACCGATGGCCTAGCTGGTTACAGTGATAAGGAGGTTTTATATAGGGATCCACCCGACACAGCCAGACAGATACAGCCAGACCTGTCTTATCATGTAAAACACACAATAAACACAGGTGGTACATAGAATTGACAGGAAACCATGATATAATAATATTCTAACCTAGAGAATCTTTCCTTTTGGTTAAAATAGCTTTGTCACGTATATACTAAACCTAAATAGCTGACAAAGCTAAAAAGTTTTTATCTATAGCTTATGCATCATGCGAGCTTGAACCATTCATTGGAACCTTTTAATAGCTTATCCATATCAAGACATTGTTACATTTATCCAACATTGAGGTTTTGACTCGAGTTTTGAATGTTACTTAAAACCTCACTGTAGATATATATAGTCCAGAAACAAGTGGGCTAAATGGTGTTGATGTAGGCAATCCAATGCCACTTGTAATGTGTTCAGTCCGATTTTAATAAACTTATTTGCAAGAGAACTTCTCCAATCCAATACAGGTAGCTCATGGACCTAATTTTGAGTATTGAATATAAAGTCCAATTGAGGGGCTTTCCTTTTAGGTAGCTTAATTCCATCCCCTCTCTCCCCACCCCCAAACACACACTTAGTAAAAACAGAAACTATTTAGTAATCACTTTCTACATCTGTGCCTGCACCATGCATATTCGCACCATAACATCACGCCATCAAGGTCTACACCTGAATTAGATTTTGGTGGTCATCAATCAAAGTTAGTTAAAGGTCAAAGGTCACACTTAATCATTTAGGTAAAAGATATCTCTTTAACCCTTGACAGATTTATTAGATTAATAAGGGAAACACAGGTTATTTATGCAAGGCCTTGGTCACTTAGCTTGGATTTAGACCAATGTTTCCTTATTTTTTCTGCAAAATAAGTGAGAAATTAATTTTGAGATGGCTAATGGGCAGCTAAAAAGATCTCAAATTTTTCGTTAATTTGATCTTAAAAAATCTTCATGATTTAAAACACTTTTTTTTTAAAATTGTGGAATTTAAAGAAAAACAGATGATGACTTGTGTTTAGGGAAGGGTAGGGGTCAGAGCGATCATTTGTCAATGTAACTTTTGGTGCGATTGGAGACACCCCAGATGGCACAAAAGACTTCCAGACCAGGCACTACCCTTGTCCTACTGAAATAGAGAGGACAGATTTGTGTGGGGGTTAAAATGTGCTATCTATCTTGCTCAAGCTAATGTAAAAAGCAGCCATTTCTGTTTGTCAGGCCATACTCTGTGAGCACTAGGAGGATGACACTGTTCATAGGTATCAGGTTCACCTCCGAGTCTATAGCTTCACTGTCATAGAAAAACAATAATATGGCTAGTATTTGTCATTTATGAATGAGACTGGGCTAAAAACAATGTAAAGAGAAACTAATGTTCTAAATTTGGCCTCTTCAGATGTTATATTAATTTAGGAAAACTGAGATGTTGATAGCTTTAGATGTTTTTCACCTCTATTGAGATGGCCTGCTGTGTAATTTGACCTTAGATTTAATTACCAATTACTTGGTATATACAACCCTTTGACATGAACTTTTGTAGACAGATTATTTTATAGCTTATTAACCCTTATTATTAAGTAAACACTGAAGTATATCAAGCATTCAGTCATAAACTCCATCTTGGTGTAAAGCAGTTTGTTTGAGAAATATCAATGTATCCATAGACAATTTATTTTTCTGTCAAAAACGGAACATAGAAAAAGTCATTTTAGGAGTTTGAGCATAATTTCTGTCATACTGTCAGGTTTCTCTGCTAAAAGGAGGCAATCAGATGGTTGAAGCAATGTTGTTGTACGGACATCTTGGTAACAATATTAGATTTCACAATGTCAAAAAAATGTAAATGTAAACTTTATTTTACAAAAATATTGAAAATCATGTGGCCGGGGCAGGACAATGACCCCCATAATTTTTCATGTGTGATGGAGGGAATCAAACCACAGATTTCTCCATGTAGAAGGTGCTGTACCAGTAACAAAATGAAAGAGAATTTTATAAACAGTGATGAAGTGTGTATCGTATCTGTACACCAAGTCTGCCTTCTGTTCCTGTTAATGGTGCTATGGCATTGTATACAGGAATAACTTCTAAAGTGACAGCCATGTTGAATTCTTTGAGTACTTCTGTGTGACCTTTTCTGGTACAAAACCATTAGGTATATGATGTGCCATTATTCACAATCTGTAAAATTTGTCTGAGAGGCATCCTGACCCCTTTAGCCTTATAATATCTACTCATTGATAACCGCCTATTCCCTATCACACTCAAAATTTATTTCTAAAAACATGCTTTTCTGAAGAAATGAACTTGTAAACCCTTGAGTAGATGTAAGTTAATGCTAGAATTCAGATTATAAATAGAGGAGAGAATAATCACCATCTGTTTTATAAAAAAAAATTAAATAACTACCAGCAAGAAGGCCGAGAATGTTATTATGGAGCTCTAAAGAAATATTCATGGCTCCAAATGGATCAAAGAGTTCTAGATACATTAGAAAAAAAACAGAATCATTTATATAGATGTCTCTTCATTTACAAGTCATTCTGGAAGAAATAGGTATTAGTTCACTTACCTACTCCTTAAGACAATTCTGATAAATCTTTCTTGAAGTGGTAGATATTTTTACAATAGGGTATAAAAAGGAAACCCTTATCTCTCTTGATTTAGTTGGATGGTGGTGATAGGAAAAAAGACTTCAGAAAATATTCAAGTGTTGAAAACTTTCCATAAATTCTAAATTTTCTGACTGAGAGGAGAAATCATGCCACAATTTCCTGATAAGAACCTATTTCCATGAAGATGCCTGCAGACTTGGGTAAAGGACCTGACACATCAGAGCAATGTGATGTTAGACCACAGATAAACACATTACCTACTTAATTTGTTGATTTCCATCTGATTGTGTGGCCTGTACCATCTTAACAGCGATCCATTCATCTTTGCATAACTGTTCAGACAAGAGGTTTCTTAGTTCCTCATTTCATTCTGAAAGTTGATCGTATTATCGGGAAATGTAAAAAGAAATTATCTAAATGTGACGTTATTTCATTGAAATGTTGTGCAGTTTCTACATTAATCTTGATACAGGCATGGTGGTATGGAAGAATTATGGGAAACAAGGGCGGGTCACTCCAGTTTAATTATCCTCAAGGTCTTTTAATCAGAAGATAGTCATGTTGTTTAGACAGATCACTAATTTTTTCTGACAGTGCCCTAAGGTTAAAAAGACAAATATATTTTGCATAGCCAGACCAGATGTGGAAATGGGTACCAGGATGTATAAGGTTGCATGGGTCACAAGACTGTGTTGTCTCTATTGTGTCAAGGTCAAGTGTCTGCTTGAAATGGATGTTTTACCCTCCTTATCCTTATGGGACAGACATTTAAGTAGGAGAGAATATCATGTTAGATAAAAGAAACATTTATAATCATCCATCAGAAATGCTATAGCCTTAAAATTGTTAGGAGTAGCCTAGAACACAGGTGTGTATTGGGAAAGGAACATGAGCAGACGGCATTGGGAATCATTTCTTATTTCGCCAAAATTTGTAATACAAAACTTTTTGTTCAACATTCATCACTTATGGGTTTTAAGTAAGTATTTTTGGTGAATTTCTGCAACCTTGAGTTTGGGTAAGGTAACCTCTTGACTTGGCTACAAGTGAAAGTATTTTGACAGGTGTGTTGTGTTTAGCTGGGTGGGGCTGGAGATTAGGTTTCCCTCTGATGTGACAGACACTTAGATTTCTATCATAGGCCCAATGGCCATGGACAACCAATTAATGTTGGACCAATCTATATATCCAATGATACACAAATTTAACATACCCTTTATTGAGTCCAGAATTTCCTTTGATAGGATAATGAGTGGGATACAAAAATTGGTTTTAGACGTACTTTTGCTTTGTTACGTACATTTCTTTCCATATTTGCACTCCCAACAGTTAGTGCCAAAACTGAGAATTCATTCTAATTTTGGGGAAATTAAAATCCTTCTGTTTGATGTACTGTAGTGATACATTCTCTGTAGTAAAAAGAAGACAAAACAGTAGCAGTTGCTGCTTATACATTGAGATGGGATGTCCCATATCGTAATGTTAGAAAAAACATAGATAAGCTAAGAACAGGAATGGGTTTGTAGTTTGGTAAGTAGTTAAGAGTGCAGATCTGTTAATGAAATGCCAAAGTACACACTGTTTCCATTCACGATCAGATTATATGAAGCTACCTTAGGGCCTGAGCTTCAACGAAAAACAGGCTTTGAAATTCTCCAGGTGGAACTTGAGCTAGACATATGTGAATGGTTCTGGTGCGCTTTAATCAAAACTGTATAAGAAATATGGTACAAGGTTCTAAGTACTACGAGGCTGAGGCCAAAGGACAAGTGTTATGAAGACATTGAATAATTCCAGGTGGTGCAGTCATCCGAGTGAGACTACAGGTATAAGATGCTGTACCCAAGTGGATTGAGAACGTCTCAAGTACTTCTCTATGTGACTATATGTTACAGATCTACTTCAGCTTTGTAATGTTTGTATATTTGGAATTTGATGTTTACATCAATCTTGTGTAATTAAAAGACTCCTGTCAAATTAGCAAATGCCACTAATGCTGCAAAGCATCCAAAATATCTTAATAAGACCACAGGAACCTGTGGATAGTAGATCTAGAAGAGGATAGTCTGAAGTTGTTATATTCATTACAATTACTTACCTGTGTTACAGGTGTCAGTATCTATCTGTTAATATAGCTACCACAGTTCACTAGAAATGCTACCAAATAATGCTATTTCCTCATGAATCAAGCTCACTCAATACTTTAAGTCAAAGGTGATGTGTTGGCCCCTTGGACTTACGTTAAATATTGATGGCCCCCTGAACACCTTATTTTCTAGTCCCACTGTGGCCCAGCCTAATGATAAATCCTTCAGACAAATCCCAGTAGAGAGAGACAACAAAATCTCATAACACCTTCAGTGACATCATGGAAGTTATCAAATACCTACAAATGACTCTTTGATGTTTCTGTTACAAGGCTATCCAAATTTCTCATTTATAGAAAAATGGTGCATTATTACAAGAGCTTTAAAAAAAGTGATTGAAAAACCTGAAATCTATAGGTTCTTAAGGCTTTGTTTTTTAACAAAAACTGTTTGTTACATTATATTTTTTCAGTGAGTATCGGGATCTTTTGATCCACATGAAGTTGTGTTTGAAAAATTGTCAAATGTTGAAAGGAAGTCAATTTTGTATCATTAATTTTTTGGGCAAAGGTCATATGTCACATGAAAAATGAAGTTGATTACTGGGTTGAGGAGGACCATACATCAGGAACTGACACATGTACTTAGGGGATTAGCTATAATAAGGCTGGGACCAAACTCTTTTATAGGCTCATCTTTACTGGCCTCCACTTCAGCTACCTTTCAGGGTCTGATTGATAGGGTATTCATTGCTGGCCTGTTCTCCTGAACCTGTGATACATTGATTAGGTATTAGTTACCATGGTGACGACCCATGTCATCATACCCTGTCTCCAGTGTTTCAGTTAGGGTCATTTCATACCACGACCCCTGACCTCCAAAACAATTCTCCTCCAATGGTTACTAATGTTAAGAAACCCTATCTTTGTTTGATATATATCATTGCCTTGCTTTTCCTCTCCCTGTCATCATTGTTAGATACAGTATATCCTAATATTCCTGACAGAATGGTTCTATTGTGGCAGGCGATTTATTTTTTCTCTAAATATTGGTGTGATAAGGATTATGTGTTTATCTGACAGATCTAGTCCCTCGTCACATCAGCTCTCTTTTGTCAGCTGCTTGTGAACATTTTATACAGACAGACAAGGTCCTGAAGTAATGACATTTGAAACGACATTACCTACTAAAACACAATAGAATTACCTACTGAAACACAATATAATTACATACTAAAACACAATAGAATTAATTACTTAAACACAACAGAATTACCTACTAAAACACAATAGAATTACTTACTAAAACACAATTGAATTACCTACTAAAACAATAGAATTACCTATTAGAACTGGTGAATTTCATTATTCTTTCTTCAAAAGGTTCTGTATTCAACAAATTGTCTCCATCTGGTTCTGTATTCCACAAAATGTCTTTTCTTAGTTTTGCAAACCTGCTACTATTCCTTCATTCATTTTTTTTCTCTTAAAAAAGATCAACACATCTTTCTGACAGCTATGGTTTGATATTTGTGTGGTACTGCTGATAATGAAAAGATTTTTATGAAATAAAGATGTATGTTGTAGTTGAACATTTAGGTAGTTTCCTGCTACATCTGTGGACAGCAATCATGTCAGTAACCCCATCATATGTCTAGGTAATTGACCAAGATCTTTTGGAACAAGAATAAAGTGATTGGCCTATTTACAGAACTGTGTTCAGATATGTTAACAGTTAAAGCCATTTGTGATGTGTTGCTATGATATATATATATAGTTATATAAAACAGTAGTGTATGATGACCTTAAGATAGTTATATAAAACAGTAGTGTATGATGACCTTAAGATAGTTATATAAAACAGTAGTGTATGATGACCTTAAGATAGTTATATACAGTTGAGTGTAGACTAAAGGTTACACAAAGTGCACTCCGAGTGCACTCCGTTTGGACTCGGAGTGCACTCCGTTTGGACTCCAGGTAAACTTGGAGTGCACTCGGAGTGCACTCCAAGTTTACCTGGAGTCCTATCAGGCCCCAATCATACCTGGGTCCACATGTATCACATGTACCTGTAACCAAGTACATATATATACATAATATTTATAGATAGATGTATACTCTTATACATTTAGACTCCTTAAACATGTAACAATAAGATATGTGTTACTGTTTTATCTTTGTATATATCATCTTATTATTTTGTTGGGTCATTTTAGTTGGTTAACTAACAGCATCTAATATAATAGATTTTTTCTATTAGTTAACCCTATATAAAATGAATAGATCTGGCACTTCGTTGAAAAATGTATGATAGCATTCCTTTGATTTGAAGAGTTTTAACCAGCCACGTCAATTAGTAGAAAATTGGCAATAAACAAAAATGTATATAAATTTGGCAAGTTGTTTGTGGTCTCTCAAAATGTAGAGTTTGATTGTGTACTGGACATAACTTGTACTCGAAGTACTAAGTACTGTTTTTAATATATTTCAAATACTTTTCTTTCAACAGTTTATATTTATCTTAACATACAATAAAAAAGAAAGTTTTTTTTTTTATTACCTGGATAGCATATTCCGGATCTGATGTCTAATTTTGATTTACAGTTTAACATCAGGCTTACATTTCTATTTGGTAAACCAATTTTTTTTTGTTATGCCAGCCTCATTAAATCCAGGTCATACATGGAGTTCTTTTAACAGTTATATCAGATACATCCCCCCCCCCCCCCAACTTCCAGGTCAATATTTACCTGTAGATCAAGCGTGATTACAGGGGTGTGGAGAAAAGACAGACTTACACTGACCCCAATAATGACCCCTTCCTCCAAGTTTACCTCGTAAGGTGTGAAGATCTGGACAGGTGTACACACGGTCATCTAACTAGATAAAGACCCCCTTAATTGTTAGATGGAAACTGGTCATCACACCTTACCTTTACCTAGCCCCAGTTTCCTCTGGCCCTGACACACACCATGTCTGGTGTAATATGGTGTCAGGGCCGGAGGAAACTCCGGCTAACCTTTATCAAGGTCGTATAGAAATATAGGTACAGACTTGTGACGGTCGGTATCTGACAATTTTGAAATTATATGATTGTCCATTCCTATTACAGTATTATTAAATCAGTTATATGTCATTTATAGAAAAAAAAAATATTTGAAATTTTTTTTTTATTTCAAACTGGTACTATTACTTTATGTCTTTGATATTATAATGGAAGCATGTATAGAGTATTAGAGGTCAATATGTAAATCAACATAGATTAATATAATTTTCATGTTTGAGTTAAGTAAATACTTACCAAACATTCCATACACCAACTGCAGCGGGCATTATGCATTTTTTTTTTTTTAAAGTTTGAACATTTAATTTTATGATTTTATAATTGGCTTGAACAACCATTGTACATTCATGACCTGTATCTGTTACATACAATGTATGAGTGACACATATCATGATAGATATTGACTGAATGGGATAGAAAAAGATGTAGTTCCAACAGGTCAGTTTTACAGGTAAATGGTACATAGGTTGCCGTGTCCAACTGCCCTGAGGCAAATTTTACCTCAGGCTCTATAATCTTATTTCCTGGATGAGAACAATGTGTACTAATTACGGGTATAAAGCTATAGGTTGGTTTTGGGAAATGGTGAATTTACATTCATTATACCATTTTGAATTACACTGAATTTTTTTTTTTTTTTTACTTTAATCTAGCTCTTTCTTTACAATTAATTTTTTAAAGCAATGTCTTTATATTTTTGAATATTACAAGATAAGAACTGCATCATTTCTTAATTTGATTTGCATTAATTTTTTTTGAACTTATATCATTCAACATTGTACCTCTACAGACCGGACACCTGCATGAACCAGCCAATACGTTTGGTCTCAAGGACTTATGGTTTAGACAGGTTACAATGTAATAAGAAACGGCTTATTTTTACTACTCTAATTTCAGTATAGAATGACTTCATTTCAAAAGAGTTTGTCTTCTTAAATCTGTTAACGAATTTGTTAATGGTATTACAACTTATCTTGACATTTCCACCTTAATTACACTGGTATTTAGTTTATACATGTAATTTTGGTCTGATTAAGGCCTCTCAAATGGAGAGCTACAATCCTACTGTTCTGTTAATTGGCCTGAGGTTATATAAATTATAACACTGTGACCCTGCTTTGCACAGCTTCATCATTTGAAGCCATACAGTGACAGTATTGACACAGGTATTTCTGTGAACTCATGGACAGTACCTGTAGCTGGCTTCTAAAACTCACCTGGCACAGTATCAGGGGTGTCCGGCCAGAGTCAGTCATGCATGGCCAATAATAATAGCAATTAAACAGATACTGTCATTTATTATGGATAGTCCAGAACTACATACTTGTGTGTACGTTATGTCAGAACATTAATTCAACTAAAATGATTGTTCATTTTATAATTACTTGCCTGAATTGAGTACATATATGTAGAGAATGTCTTATATAAAAAAAAAACCACATAATTCATTAAAAACTGTAAACTTTCAATATTTTGAATAATCAATAACGTAATATAGATATATTATCTGAACTTCCTTTACAGTCATGATATATGTACAGTAATAAATATTCTAATTGAAATAATTTTCAATTCCTTAATAAAATGAAATACAATTTACTTCCATCTTAATGAAATATGAAATAATAAGCAATTAACTTTCATAGAAACCTGATTATAGCATAAATTGTATAACTGTCTTTTATGGATCTTAATAAATATAAATTGAACATGTAGGTATTATTACCATGTATTAACAATAAAAGAAATATTCCTAGTAAACTAAACAAATGTTAATAGTAATATTAACAGAACAAAAGTAATTTGTAAATATGTATTTAATTATATGTAAATTATATTAAAAGCATCAAAGTATTAATATATATATATGATATAGTCTGATTATAGAACTGGGGTAGGCATGGTGTCTTATAGGACTCCAGGTAGACTCGGAATCCACTTGGAGTGCACTCCAAGTTTACCTGGAGTCCAAACGGAGTGCACTCCAAGTCCAAATGGAGTGCACTCGGAGTGCACTTGGGTGTAACCTTTAGTCTACACTCAACTGTAAAACAGTAGTGTATGATGACCTTAAGATAGTTATATAAAACAGTAGTGTATGATGACCTTAAGATAGTTATATAAAACAGTAGTGTATGATGACCTTAAGATAGTTATATAAAACAGTAGTGTATGATGACCTTAAGATAGTTATATAAAACAGTAGTGTATGATGACCTTAAGATAGTTATATAAAACAGTAGTGTATGATGACCTTAAGATAGTTATATAAAACAGTAGTGTATGATGACCTTAAGATAGTTATATACATGTAAAACAGTAGTGTATGATGACCTTAAGATAGTTATATAAAACAGTAGTGTATGATGACCTTAAGATAGTTATATAAAACAGTAGTGTATGATGACCTTAAGATAGTTATATAAAACAGTAGTGTATGATGACCTTAAGATAGTTATATAAAACAGTAGTGTATGATGACCTTAAGATAGTTATATAAAACAGTAGTGTATGATGACCTTAAGATAGTTATATAAAACAGTAGTGTATGATGTATGATATTTAATGTATAAGTGGACTTTAAGTGACCATTACTTGTTTTTTGTTGCAGATCTTGACAAGTTCTCATCGATGTCATTTGAGCCAAGGTTGATATCAAACTTTCCAATGGTGATTCCATCTCACACTCGCTTTGTTGTAAAGGTGTTCCAACCCAGTGGCCAGCCTGAGCCTATTCTCAGGTACGTACCTACCTCTCTGATCCCTACCCCTGTCTCCATACACATCAAATAACATTATCAGGCTGTCTAAGACCATCGGAAAAACATCATCTGAATGTCACCCAATATTTTACCTTGTCTGTCAGGGAGAACCTACATGGAATCACAGAGTCACAGTTCAGTGCCATAGAGATAGACATTTCATGCCAAATATTGTAACAGATTTTAGTCTTTCTAACCATTTACAATAGGAGTTCTAAAGAACAACCTTCAGACCAATGACTTATGACACTGTTGTATCAGGCAGGTTAGGGGTGGTGAGGGACCTGTGATGAGTTTGGGGTGGTGAGGGACCTGTGGTGAGTTAGGTGTGGTGAGGGACCTGTGGTGAGTTAGGTGTGGTGAGGGACCTGTGGTGAGTTTGGGGTGGTGAGGGACCTGTGGTGAGTTTGGGGTGGTGAGGGACCTGTGGTGAGGGACCTGTGGTGGGGGACCTGTGGTGAGGGACCTGTGGTGGGGGACCTGTGGTGAGGGACCTGTGGTGGGGGACCTGTGGTGAGTTTGGGGTGGTGAGGGACCTGTGGTGAGGGACCTGTGGTGTGGGACCTGTGGTGAGGGACCTGTGGTGTCGGACCTGTGGTGAGTTTGGGGTGTTGAGGGACCTGTGGTGAGTTTGGGGTGGTGAGGGACCTGTGGTGAGTTTGGGGTGGTGAGGGACCTGTGGTGGGGGACCTGTGGTGAGTTTGGGGTGGTGAGGGACCTGTGGTGAGTTAGGGGTGGTGAGGGACCTGTGGTGAGGGACCTGTGGTGTGGGACCTGTGGTGAGGGACCTGTGGTGTCGGACCTGTGGTGAGTTTGGGGTGGTGAGGGACCTGTGGTGAGGGACCTGTGGTGGGGGACCTGTGGTGAGTTTGGGGTGGTGAGGGACCTGTGGTGAGGGACCTGTGGTGAGTTAGGTATGGGGTTAGGGACCTGAGTCGAGTTAGGTGTGATGAGTTAGGTATGGGGTTAGGGACCTGTGGTGAGTTAGGTATGGGGTTAGGGACCTGTGATGAGTTAGGTGTGATGAGTTAGGTATGGGGTTAGGGACCTGTGATGAGTTAGGTATGGGGTTAGGGACCTGTGATGAGTTAGGTATGGGGTTAGGGACCTGTGGTGAGTTAGGTATGGGGTTAGGGACCTGTGATGAGTTAGGTGTGGTGAGTTAGGTATGGGGTTAGGGACCTGTGATGATCGAGTTAGGTATGGGGTTAGGGACCTGTGATGAGTTAGGTATGGGGTTAGGGACCTGTGATGAGTTAGGTATGGGGTTAGGGACCTGTGAAGAGTTAGGTGTGATGAGTAAGGTATGGGGTTAGGGACCTGTGATGAGTTAGGTATGGGGTTAGGGACCTGTGATGAGTTAGGTATGGGGTTAGGGACCTGTGATGAGTTAGGTGTGATGAGTTAGGTATGGGGTTAGGGACCTGTGATGAGTTAGGTGTGGTGAGTTAGGTATGGGGTTAGGGACCTGTGATGAGTTAGGTATGGGGTTAGGGACCTGTGATGAGTTAGGTGTGGTGAGTTAGGTATGGGGTTAGGGACCTGTGATGAGTTAGGTATGGGGTTAGGGACCTGAGTCGAGTTAGGTGTGATGAGTTAGGTATGGGGTTAGGGTTAGAGAATTACTGGTAGGTATTACCAGCTGGAATCACACACATTAGTGTTACACTTGCCGTTTACATGGTAAACTAATCATGACTGCTGTTCACACAAGAGAAAACTATATTTACAGGTACAATAACATGAGAAATCCAGATGAAGCTGTTTTGGTAAAACTCGGTTATAAAAGTACATTTTACCAGCTCTCTAGTCAGGGTTCCTGTGTACTCCAAGGTTTCTATACACCATTTTCAAATTGGGTTTCCTTTTTCTTTTCTTTTTTTTGCCATTAAATAAGTGACAAAATTTTCATCCTTTTTATCTTCTTTCACTGTATAGAAATCAAGGTTTTATTTTACAGATAAAGTACAGTTTAGTCATAAAAAAACTAATGTATTACTGACAGTATTCAGTCAAGGCCCTGGATGACTGGTCCATAACAAGCTACTACAATACAACCATGCTACTGTGTGATACTCAAAATTGTAAGATAACTATTCTAATGTTGCCTTAAAATTTGGACAGCAAATCATTTCCTATGGCTATGTTATGGGGATTGCATAAAAACCTTGCTGAAAGAATTTGGTACTATAGACTTTTTTATGACCTCCAGGGTCAAAGGTCACTGCCATGGTGAATCAAACTTCACATTACATAACCAGTTTGGCCATTTTGTTGTTCTGATAGTGCCATAAATAAGATAGAACATCTGCTTCCTATCGGTGGTTTAAGGACTTTGAATGTTTTGTGCTATATTAAACAGCAGTAATATTGCCAGCAAACTTGTCCCGAGATTATGGCTTATCTTCTCCTCCTATCTGCTAGCTGGCCTCCTCCTTTAGTTGTTCAAGTTTCATCACCTGTCATGCTAATTGTAACTGTGGGAGATGTTTCCAGTAGTGTTACTACCCTGTACTGACTGGTAACACTTACATAGTCTGATCTGTCACAAGTTGTCTACACGGGCCAATGTGTAATGTGTATTATTAACCTAAAGGTCAAGGTCAGGGAAGGAGGTCAAAGTTCCAAATAACATCAATATTTTACCTGCCATCTTTCAAATTTCTGAACGTTTCTTCCACTTCGTCTTTATTGTACTTTTGTCCTTTTCTATGTTTTAAAATACAAAAATGGACCCACATTCCACAAAGATTTGAATTTGGCACCGATCACACTTAAATACTCTTTTTAACTTTATCTTTATTGATTAATTAATTTTTAGAAATTCTGTATATATTTATTTGTGTCATGAACAGACAAAATTTAACCTGGCAAATGTTTATATTTGAAACCAAAAGTCAAAGTTATGACAGAAGTTCAAAGGTAATTTGTAGTGATCATTAACTAGATCATAAATATTGATTCCACATTCCCTTAGGAGACTAAACATTTCCTTAGGAGACTAAACATTTCCTTAGGAGACAACACATTTCCTTAGGAGACTAAACATTTCCTTAGGAGACTAAACATTTCCTTAGGAGACAACACATTCCCTTAGGAGACTAAACATTTCCTTAGGAGACTAAACATTCCCTTAGGAGACTAAACATTTCCTTAGGAGACTAAACATTTCCTTAGGAGACAACACATTTCCTTAGGAGACAACACATTCCCTTAGGAGACTAAACATTTCCTTAGGAGACTACACATTCCCTTAGGAGACTAAACATTTCCTTAGGAGACTAAACATTTCCTTAGGAGACTAAACATTCCCTTAGGAGACTAAACATTTCCTTAGGAGACTAAACATTCCCTTAGGAGACTAAACATTTCCTTAGGAGACTAAACATTTCCTTAGGAGACAACACATTTCCTTAGGAGACTAAACATTTCCTTAGGAGACTAAACATTTCCTTAGGAGACAACACATTTCCTTAGGAGACCACACATTTCCTTAGGAGACTAAACATTTCCTTAGGAGACTAAACATTTCCTTAGGAGACAACACATTCCCTTAATTAGGAGACTAAACATTTCCTTAGGAGACTAAACATTTCCTTAGGAGACAACACTTTCCCTTAGGAGACTAAACATTTCCTTAGGAGACTAAACATTCCCTTAGGAGACTACACATTCCCTTAGGAGACTACACATTCCCTTAGGAGACTAAACATTTCCTTAGGAGACTAAACATTTCCTTAGGAGACTAAACATTTCCTTAGGGGACAACACATTTCCTTAGGAGACTAAACATTCCCTTAGGGGACAACACATTCCCTTAGGGGACAACACATTCCCTTAGGAGACAACACATTTCCTTAGGAGACTAAACATTTCCTTAGGAGACAACACTTTCCCTTAGGAGACTACACATTCCCTTAGGAGACTAAACATTTCCTTAGGAGACTAAACATTTCCTTAGGAGACTAAACATTTCCTTAGGGGACAACACATTTCCTTAGGAGACTAAACATTCCCTTAGGAGACTAAACATTTCCTTAGGAGACAACACATTCCCTTAGGAGACAACACATTCCCTTAGGGGACAACACATTCCCTTAGGAGACTAAACATTTCCTTAGGAGACAACACTTTCCCTTAGGAGACAACACATTCCCTTAGGAGACTAAACATTTCCTTAGGAGACAATACATTTCCTTAGGAGACTAAACATTTCCTTAGGAGACTAAACATTCCCTTAGGAGACAACACATTCCCTTAGGAGACAACACATTCCCTTAGGAGACAACACTTTCCCTTAGGAGACTAAACATTTCCTTAGGAGACAACACTTTCCCTTAGGAGACAACACATTCCCTTAGGAGACTAAACATTTCCTTAGGAGACAATACATTTCCTTAGGAGACTAAACATTTCCTTAGGAGACTAAACATTTCCTTAGGGGACAACACATTTCCTTAGGAGACAACACTTTCCCTTAGGAGACTAAACATTTCCTTAGGAGACAACACTTTCCCTTAGGAGACTAAACATTTCCTTAGGAGACTAAACATTTCCTTAGGAGACTAAATATTTCCTTAGGGGACAACACATTTCCTTAGGAGACTAAACATTTCCTTTGGAGACTAAACATTTCCTTAGGAGACTAAACATTTCCTTAGGAGACAACACATTCCCTTAGGAGACTAAACATTTCCTTAGGAGACTAAACATTTCCTTAGGAGACTAAACATTTCCTTAGGAGACAACACTTTCCCTTAGGAGACTAAACATTTCCTTAGGAGACTAAACATTTCCTTAGGAGACTACACATTTCCTTAGGAGACTAAACATTTCCTTAGGAGACAACACATTTCCTTAGGAGACTAAACATTTCCTTAGGAGACTAAACATTTCCTTAGGAGACTAAACATTTCCTTAGGAGACAACACATTCCCTTAGGAGACTAAACATTTCCTTAGGAGACTAAACATTTCCTTAGGAGACTAAACATTCCCTTAGGAGACTAAACATTTCCTTAGGAGACAACACATTCCCTTAGGAGACAACACATTCCCTTAGGAGACTACATGTACACATTTCTGTTAAACATTAGGTAAAATGTCTGATATCTTCAGGAATCCCTCTTAGAGGATGCTCTATAGGAAGATTAAGTATTTCTTTTGACGTGTTGGGAAGGTTATCATTGTGGAAAAAAGAAACACCTTTGAACTTTGTGTGAATATATCAATAAGATATTTTGAATTTTAGTGGCATGATAATAAAATTTAACTTCTTGAAGTTATATCAACATCTGGTTTTTATTTTAGTTTATAGAAATACATAATTATAAGTGTGATTTAATGTAACCTGTTGAAGATTGACTTTGTGAAATGTGATTTGTTAAAGCAGGTTTATTAGGTCCTTAAAAAACTTGTGAATTTTATAGATTTCTCTCTCAAAACTTCACTTGTGATAACAACTATCAGACTTAGCTACTTCTGTACATATCACGAACATTTTCATTCTGGCTTGGCTTGTGTTTGATGTTGGATATCATGGGATGGGGGAATATGCTAAGTTTAAGTGTCTTCAGTATTAAAGTTAAGAGGCACTCAGAAAGTCTTATGAAACTGAAATAGTTTTGATTTTATGGCACTTGATTCAAAATTGATTGGAGAAAAATGTATTTTTTTTTTAAATCAATGATTAGATAATGAAAATGCAACAAGGCAATGGACATTATCTTAACATAGTACATGGTTTTAGATTGGGCCAACAAATAAAAAAATGTGGAAAAAAACGTCCATCTGAAAAGGACTTTGATTCTTTAAGTTTTAATTGATTTCAAAGTTCTGTTTATGATAATTATTCCTTTGAAACAGAACAAATAATCTCCAATAAGACACCAGTGTATTTGTTGTCATGTATTTGTCGAGTACCATATGTGTATAATCTTCTCTCACATTTTCAACATTCGTTTTGCATGCAGAGCAACAGGGGTTGTCTTTTTTCCAAGGGTTGTTACACAAGTGATAACAGGGATCTTAATCTCTAATACCTCTGTCATAAGTTTATTACGTGTAGGCCCTATCTGTTTCCATCATAAAAATGCTTCACGCTAGACTTACACAATGGTAATAGTTACAGAAACCATGGTGAGAAACAGGAGCAGAACAAGTATCAGAACTACATCAATATTTACCTCGTAAATTTCACCTTTTTGGCAAAAACAAGTTCTGTGTACTTTGTATTATGTTTATCGTCAATCCTTTTTTCTTTCCACACTGTTTGAAAACAGAAAAGCTTATAATCATGGATATTTGCCTCAGAACATCCATTAGAACTGTTTTGCTATTTCACACAAAATGCGAAAGAAAAACTTGCTGCAGAAGACATTACATAAGAATTTTTTGTGAGCAGAGTAATTAGGGCCGGAGTTGTGTTTATATAGATATTGTTATTTACGCCACTAGAGATATGCAAACATTTGCATACCATGTTATTAATATCATGTAGCGTGGCTTTGTCGTAAATTCTCCATTTGAGCGAGACATCTATAACTACTTCCATGTGTATTCCTGTATCAGCGTGTGCCGAGAATTTCCATCAGGGGCTGCAGATTGCCTGGTAATTCCTTTAAGAACAATTGTTCTGATAATGGGCCTTGCTTGTTACCAGCAACATTTAAGATAAAGAATTTCATCTGTTGGAACCATTTATGCATTAAATAGGAAATCTGGAAATGGCCGACACATGATTGCCTAAAAAATGTCAAGAGTCAGAATGGATCATATTTAATAAGAAATGTTTGCCAGAATTTTGAAAACGGGTGTTGTAATTTTAGTCAGATATGCCTCGACTACGTACAGCTCAGAAAGCATGCTGCCAAATGTGAGAGATCCTTTTATTACGGCACAAGAAATATGATATAATTGGTCAATATGCTGATACTGTTTGGCAAATCATGAATGAACTATTGATAATTATGTCTCCCAAATGAAGCTTGGGGACATATTGTTTTTGCTCCGTTTCTTATTATTATTAATATTAAGTCCCCTTAACGAAGTTAGGAGACTTAATTATTGTGATTGTTTCTAATTATTATTATTCTGGACAAATTCTTTTTGACACTTTTCTCAAAAGCTATTGGATGGAACTTAATGAAATAAAACTTTACACAAGGGTTCCTCATGGTCAGGAAGAGTGTAATGAACCCTTTTCTTGCGATTACTTAACCAAGATGGCTGTCACAGCCTCTGATTGGCTAAAAGCTACGAAAATCTAATTGAATTGAATTCAATATTACTTGTTGGGAGGGATGGTAACCAAATGTTCTTTAATTTAGTACAAAAAAGTTGAAATTAAAAACAAAATGGCTACCATACCTGATACACCAACTTCTGATTGGTCGAAATGAAGATATCATCCCATTTTGTAGTGGGTGTAGTATGGCAATACAAAACAATGGCAGCATCTAATTCTGGCACAAACAAAATGGCCACCTTTTTCTGGTCTCTGATTGATAGAAATTTAAATATTGTCGATTTTGATGAAAATTTGTATAGAGGGGGAACTGTGAATTCAACCGTACTGGTTTGGCTGCCGTAGTAACCATACGGAGGCTTCTGATTTGTCGAAATTTAGATAGTGTTTGAATTTGATGAAAATTGGTGTATATGGGTATCAGAGACTGCAAATACAATAAGCACTTGTTCATTTTTGATATTCCGAAACTATTAGTACAGTGTTTGTCGAAATGACAATGTTAGTTCATCATCAGTCAATTTTCTGGACTAAAGTATATTTTTTCTGTTATGTTTCGTTTTTTAAGTAAAGATGCATCCTTCTGTTGATTTATTAAAAGTTATGGTCAGTTTTCCAGGTGTGTCTGACTGACTGGTAAATGATAGCAGTAATTGTGTGCCTTACAGCATTATCACTCTAGAATCTCTGCTTGAATGTTAATTTATGCAAATGAATCATTTATATGTCAATTCTTTGATATGCAAACATGCATAATTTACATGTATGAAGCTATATACAGCTCATTTGCATGAGTTTATAGATTATTTATAGAGATTGGAACACTGCGTCAATGTCTTGTGTATTCATTTATTTATTTATTTATTTTCACATTGGTGTCTCAACATCTTTATCAACAGATATATAGGAAAGACTTTTTTCCCCCTTTTTTAACTTTTGTTTTTTACATGGAAAAAGTGTTATGCTTAAGGATGAATTGTTCATTTGCTTTTGATATCGTCACATGTACACTTGACACAATATATGCATCAGTAATATATGTTATCTGGAGGAAGTCTGAGTCAGAGATGTTATCTGGGGGTAGTCTGAGTCAGAGGTGTTATTTGGTGGTAGTCTGAGTGAGAGGTGTTATCTGGTGGTAGTCTGAGTGTGAGGTGTTATCTGGTGGTAGTCTGAGTGAGAGATGTTATCTGGTGGTAGTCTGAGTCACAGAGGTGTTATCTGGTGGTAGTCTGAGTCAGAGATGTTATCTGGTGGTAGTCTGAGTGAGAGGTGTTATCTGGTGGTAGTCTGAGTGAGAGGTGTTATCTGGGGGTAGTCTGAGTCAGAGAGGTGTTATCTGGCGGTAGTCTGAGTCAGAGATGTGTTATCTGGTGGTAGTCTGAGTGAGAGGTGTTATCTGGTGGTAGTCTGAGTGAGAGGTGTTATCTGGGGGTAGTCTGAGTGAGAGGTGTTATCTGGTGGTAGTCTGAGTGAGAGGTGTTATCTGGGGGTAGTCTGAGTGAGAGGTGTTATCTGGTGGTAGTCTGAGTGAGAGGTGTTATCTGGTGGTAGTCTGAGTCAGAGAGGTGTTATCTGGTGGTAGTCTGAGTCAGAGAGGTGTTATCTGGTGGTAGTCTGAGTCAGAGAGGTGTTATCTGGTGGTAGTCTGAGTGAGAGGTGTTATCTGGTGGTAGTCTGAGTCAGAGATGTGTTATCTGGTGGTAGTCTGAGTCAGAGAGGTGTTATCTGGTGGTAGTCTGAGTCAGAGGTGTGTTATCTGGGGATAGTCTGAGTGAGAGGTGTTATCTGGTGGTAGTCTGAGTGAGAGGTGTTATCTGGTGGTAGTCTGAGTGAGAGGTGTTATCTGGTGGTAGTCTGAGTGAGAGGTGTTATCTGGTGGTAGTCTGAGTGAGAGGTGTTATCTGGTGGTAGTCTGAGTGAGAGGTGTTATGTTTCTATATCAATTAGAAGACAAAGAAAGACAAACACATCTGGTGGGTAATATTTGTAAGAAATGTATGATCAGCAAGGATGCTAAAAATTTGCTGCCATTTTTATCAAAGGAGATGTTTCCAAGTCGTATGTATGATGTATGAGAACATGTTATGTTGATAGTGACCGGTACTCACTTAACTTTATTTGATACAAATGTGACTACTTTGACTTGGGTTGGAGTAAGAATTTGTAAGGAGCAGTTAACCCTTAGCCTCCTTCTCTTGGTCACATATTCTCAATGGATATAGTATTCCTAATTACACTTATTTCCTATCAGAATGTTCAAAGACATACCAAAAAATGTTCACAGGTCAAGGTCACCTAAGGTCAAATGTTATTGCTTCATGCATACCATATTGGTATATATATTGTCACTTGTTGTGGCTATTACATTTAGTTAGATAACAGTTACACAATTGAAATTCTAATTTGAAAAAAAACCAACACTTGATCAGAGAAGTTATTGAACCATTTCTGGGTTTATGAAGAACGATTCTGACAATAATCAACTTATCTACAGTCTTCCAAATATCATGCCATTCCTTTAAGTATTATTGTTCAAAAGTTTTGGATAAAGCCCATCAAATGTGATCTATATCCTCGGACCAATATTGTTGCTGCAATTTAAGCGAGTTTTTTTGCGAGGGTTCGATGGCAATCTCGCAAATATAATTGGAAAGTTTTGAAGTTGAAGCAGGTGTGTAACCAGATAAGTGTGTGATGTAATTTGAGGATTTTAGGGGGATTTTCACAACGTTGGCACAATGTCAAGAACATAAACAGATACATTTTATCTAGATACTTCTTGGGACAAATCTTCAACATTAATCTCAACTTGTCATAAAATTAAGTCCATTTGCCAATTTGATGCATTTTATTTGCTTTTGCAGATGGTATGATCGTAACGATTTGTTGATTGGGAATTCCGGTCAGATTCATGTGGAAGGAGACAACCTGGTCTTTGAAAACCCACAAGAAATGGATTCCGGAAACTACACGTGTGTTATTACAAACATTGCTGGAGAAAAACGTCAAAATGTTTGGATCATCGTCTCAGGTGAGGAAATATGTGACAATCTATCAACTGATCAACAAATATTAATAATGTGTCTCACCAGAATGTGCCAAAATACACACGGGTCAAATAGCATATTGTCTTATTTCTGTTCTAACGATGTTTTGAACAATCTGCCTTGATTAGATGACCTAACAGGTTAAAGTTTGAAAGAATTTTGTAGTTCTGGATATGGTATATCACATGACATGGCCAGCTGGTGTTACCAGCCATTTAACACCACTTAGCGGAATCACTTAGTCAAAGGAGGAAAACTTGGCCAAACGAGGAAAGAAAAAAGGAACATAGTCATGCTATAGACAAATTACACATCAGGAGGCAAACTTTCAAGTTTTTTTTCCCAAATACCTACTTCCCTTTCCACCCCCATTCAATATAGCTAGCCTCTGCTCTTAGTCCATTCTAATTAGAATCCTTCTAAGATGATAATGATATGGAATGGGCCATTTCTGACTTTCATTTGAGGCCATTCACAGTAAGCTGTTAGCAGTATAAGACATTGGGTTTCTATAGCCAGTAGGACAGATATATACTGTCATCTGCTACATAGATGGTTATACCTACTGTGCTGCACGGAACCTTAAATTTCTGACATGTTTCTGTAAAATTAGTAACAGAAGGAGATAAGTAGAAGCACTCCTCTTTCTTCAGTTCTTTGTCAACTTTATTTGTTGTGTAATTGTGGGGAAAGGACCAAAATTAGCAGAACACTTTAATGTTGAAGTACGTCCAACTTATGTTTGTCATAAAACTGGTATTTTATGTGCATTTTTACTTCCAATTTCATTTATTTTTTTTCAAAATCTAAATAAAACATGAAACAAATTATTCTGTTTCATACCAAATGTTGAAAATAATATTTAATCATTTAATTAAAAAAAAAAAGATAATAATTTGAAATTAGAAAGCAGTCGTCATGACAACAGATGAAAGAACTTTGGTGAATTGGATATGGCTGGTAGGACATTTTATATCCTTTATTCTGTGGTCTATGCTAATGTTAAAATCATTTCCACAATGGTTCTGTGTGAAATGGTAAATTTGTAGAGGATTTAGATATAGCATAACCTGCCCAGATCGACTGGCTTCTCCACACGCTATACAACTGTGATTTGGCACGCTGATATCATATGCTGTAGAACATTTCATTTTTAAGAAGCTTTATATGCAGTTCATTTGAATTTGGCATATTAGCCTGGAAATGGTACATGTAATTTTGTCTGATGTGTTAAAGTGGAATTATGTCTGAAGGGATGTAATATACACCATATGTATAACCAAATACTACCCAGCATTTATTGTACATTATGGATAGACAAGATATATTGGCAAGAAATCCTGCAGAGATTTTTCTTGTTACCTTCAAGCAATGTTTAAACCTGCATTTTGTTATAATTACAATAGAATTTTCTGTACCATCAGTCTTTACCTTGGTAACTCTGTGTTACACACTGTACCTTGGTAACTCTGTGTTACACACTGTACCTTGGTAACTGGGTGTTACACATTGTACCTTGGTAACTGGGTGTTACATTCTGTACCTTGGTAACTGGGTGTTACACACTGTACCTTGGTAACTCGGTGTTACACACTATACCTTGGTAACTCAGTGTTACATTCTGTACCTTGGTAACTCAGTGTTACACACTATACCTTGGTAACTCGGTGTTACACACGATACCTTGGTAACTCGGTGTTACACAGGTACCTTGGTAACTCAGTGTTACATCTGTACCTTGGTAACTCGGTGTTACACACTGTACCTTGGTAACTCGGGTGTTACACACTGTACCTTGGTAACTCGTGTTACACACTGTGACCTGGTAACTGGGTGTTACACACTGTACCTTGGTAACTGGGTGTTACACACTGTACCTTGGTAACTGGGTGTTACACACTGTACCTTGGTAACTGCGGTGTACACACTGTACCTTGGTAACTGGGTGTTACACACTGTACCTTGGTAACTGGTGTTACACACTGTACCTTGGTAACTCGGTGTTACACACTGTACCTTGGTAAACTGGGTGTTACACACTGTACCTTGGTAACTCGGTGTTACACACTGTACCTTGGTAACTGGGTGTTACACACTGTACCTTGGTAACTCGGTGTTACACACTGTACCTTGGTAACTCGGTGTTACACACTGTACCTTGGTAACTCGGTGTTACACACTGTACCTTGGTAACTCGGTGTTACACACTGTACCTTGGTAACTCGGTGTTACACACTGTACCTTGGTAACTCGGTGTTACACACCGTACCTTGGTAACTCGGTGTTACACACTGTACCTTGGTAACTCGGTGTTACACACTGTACCTTGGTAACTCGGTGTTACACACTGTACCTTGGTAACTCGGTGTTACACACTGTACCTTGGTAACTCGGTGTTACACACTGTACCTTGGTAACTGGGTGTTACACACTGTACCTTGGTAACTCGGTGTTACACACTGTACCTTGGTAACTCGGTGTTACACACTGTACCTTGGTAACTCGGTGTTACACACTGTACCTTGGTAACTCGGTGTTACACACTGTACCTTGGTAACTCGGTGTTACACACTGTACCTTGGTAACTCGGTGTTACACACTGTACCTTGGTAACTGGGTGTTACACACTGTACCTTGGTAACTGGGTGTTACACACTGTACCTTGGTAACTGGGTGTTACACACTGTACCTTGGTAACTGGGTGTTACACACTGTACCTTGGTAACTGGGTGTTACACACTGTACCTTGGTAACTCGGTGTTACACACTGTACCTTGGTAACTCGGTGTTACACACCGTACCTTGGTAACTCGGTGTTACACACCGTACCTTGGTAACTCGGTGTTACACTCCGTACCTTGGTAACTCGGTGTTACACACCGTACCTTGGTAACTCGGTGTTACACTCTGTACCTTGGTAACTCGGTGTTACACACCGTACCTTGGTAACTCGGTGTTACACACCGTACCTTGGTAACTCGGTGTTACACACTGTACCTTGGTAACTCGGTGTTACACACTGTACCTTGGTAACTGGGTGTTACACACTGTACCTTGGTAACTCGGTGTTACACACTGTACCTTGGTAACTCGGTGTTACACACTGTACCTTGGTAACTCGGTGTAACGCACTGTACCTTGGTAACTGGGTTTTACACACTGTACCTTGGTAACTCGGTGTTACACACTGTACTTTGGTAACTGGGTGTTACACACTGTACCTTGGTAACTCAGTGTTACACACTGTACCTTGGTAACTGGGTGTTACACACTGTACTTTGGTAACTCAGTGTTACACACCGTACCTTGGTAACTGGGTGTTACACACTGTACCTTGGTAACTCGGTGTAACACACTGTACCTTGGTAACTGGGTGTTACACACTGTACCTTGGTAACTCGGTGTAACACACCGTACCTTGGTAACTGGGTGTTACACACTGTACCTTGGTAACTGGCTGTTACACACAGTACCTTGGTAACTCGGTGTAACACACCGTACCTAGGGAGCTACTGATACCAGGTTTGTTAATTCCTTATGTTTTCTGTTTTGCAGTCCCCCCTATCATCCGAAGGCCACCGCAACCTCAGGAAGTGGAGGAGGATGGTATGGTGACATTCAACTGTCAGGTGACTGGAACCCGCCCCCCTGTTACCACGGTTATATGGGATAAGGATGGCGAATATGTGAAATCGGTAAGATTGACAAATATTTTGATAATGCTTTCTTTGAATATTGCAAATAGGTGTGCTTTCATTTGAAAAATCTTCAGATATAGTTGTATATTCTGTATTATGTATTTCCTGTCAGAGCTGATTCAGTCATGTTTCAGCTGCTGGGTCCCACAACACACCAAAAACATTGTGGGTACAATATATATCTTGTACCTCATTCACACAGACAGAGGATACAGTATCTATAAGACACAGTTGTAGACTACAATGAGTTTACACAGTATGTGTTGTTTGATAATTTGGTTCATCAATATTACAGACAGAAAATTCAACAGAAGACAGATGTCCTTATGGATGAATAGAGACCCTATCAGTGTTGATCAATGATTAGGAGTTCATTGGAAATTTTGTCATTTCTATATTTATAATTACCACAATTGAATGCAACATTTTCGTCCATAATGCTCAAAGATGTGCAATAGCCATTTCTACACAGTTTTCCTATTGTACACACACCATGCAGACATTGTGTGTATGTTGTACCATTTAGGTGTAGTAGATTAACTAATCGTACCTGTACTTAACTATAGTGTTAACTATCATTTAGATGTAGAGGAGCTGATTATTCTCATACGAATTTAACATTGCAACATACCTTTGTTGAGTGTTTGTATAATTTTTTATTATCATATGTTTGTGGCATGTTTATTTACCTGACAAAGTTAAAAAAAATATGACACTACTCATTTCCTTTATATTGAAAGTGACAGAAATTGTGATTTGATTGTCCAGGTGTGACAGTTTTTGACTTTCACTTGACAGCGATATGTAATTATTCAAAATTAATGGATTGAGGTATTGTGTTGGGTTCAATGAGAAATGGATATTGTGAGTGTAGTTTGTGCACCCTGCCAGTGTAAATATGTTTATACACCTGTTCGGTACAAAACCTCGTTTATGACAGGTAAATTGTAGATCCAGATCATACATCTGTCGTGAAGTTATTAAGGGAGAGGAAAAGGTGTGATACAGAAGTCATCTACAGGGCCTGCTTTTTGAATATCTGAAGAATTAAAATGGTTCTAACCCAGCAGGATTTTTGGTTGATAGGGGGAAAAGTTCATAAAACAGCTATGTGATACAATTCTCTTGATTCAGCAAGTAGAATAAGCATCACAATGCATTCCTAACTAAACAATAAAAATCCAATACTTACAATGTAACCTTGTCTGGTGGTCATTGAAGGACAACAAAGGAAGAGATATGGCTCCCTATACGTGATGCTCTCCCCAAACATGATATTCTCCCCATACATGATGCTATGATGCTCCCCCCATACATGATGCTAAGATGCTCCCCCCATGCGTAATATTCTCCCCATACGTAATATTCTCCCCATACATGATATTCTCCCCATACATGACATTCTCCCCATACGTGATATTCTCCCCATACATGATATTCTCCCCATACATGATATTCTCCCCATACGTGATATTCTCCCCAAACATGATGCTATGATGCTCCCCCCATGCGTAATATTCTCCCCAAACATGACATTCTCCCCATAAGTGACATTCTCCCCATAAGTGACATTCTCCCCATGCGTAATATTCTCCCCATACGTGATATTCTCCCCATACGTAATATTCTCCCCATACATGATATTCTCCCCATACATGATATTCTCCCCATATGTGATATTCTCCCCAAACATGATGCTATGATGGGACTTCTACACTAAAAGTTAATATTAGCACTGTCAAATCTCAGAGGAATGAAAAGCTGAACTTAAGTATTTCTGGATAGCATTAAAAATGATCTTAAAATAATAGCCGTCAATGTACCTTTGTGAACCAGTTTTGTGGTGGGATTATTTGCATGTCAAAAATTTCTTTCATCCTCTCATTGTAGGGATCGAGTCGTCATCGAATGGATCTAAACAGAGGAATACTGACCATCACTAATGTCCAGATGCAAGATGCCGGAGCATACGCTTGTGTGGCAAATACCACTGGACAGGACCTCGTATTCTCCGACAGGGCTTACCTCCGTGTCAGAAGTAAGTATACACATTTAGGGCCTACCTCCGTGTCACAAGTAAGTATACACATTTAGGGCTTACCTCCGTGTCAGAAGTAAGTATACACATTTAGGGCCTACCTCTGTGTCAGAAGTAAGTATACACATTTAGGGCCAACCTTCGTGTCAGATGCAAGTATACACATTTAGGGCCTACCTCCGTGTCAGAGGTAAGTATACACATTTAGGGCCAACCTCCGTGTCAGAGGTAAGTATACACATTTAGGGCCTACCTCTGTGTCAGAAGTAAGTATACACATTTAGGGCCAACCTTCGTGTCAGATGCATGTATACACATTTAGGGCCTACCTCCGTGTCAGAGGTAAGTATACACATTTAGGGCCAACCTCCGTGTCAGAGGTAAGTATACACATTTAGGGCCTACCTCCGTGTCAGAGGTAAGTATACACATTTAGGGCCAACCTCTGTGTCAGAAGTAAGTATACACATTAAGGGCCTACCTCCGTGTCAGAGGTAAGTATACACATTTAGGGCCAACCTTCGTGTCAAATGCAAGTATACACATTTAGGGCCTACCTCCGTGTCACAAGTAAGTATACACATTTAGGGCCAACCTCCGTGTCACAAGTAAGTATACACATTTAGGGCCTACCTCTGTGTCAGAAGTAAGTATACACATTTAGGGCCTACCTCCGTGTCAGAGGTAAGTATACACATTTAGGGCCAACCTCTGTGTCAGAAGTAAGTATACACATTAAGGGCCTACCTCCGTGTCAGAGGTAAGTATACACATTTAGGGCCAACCTTCGTGTCAAATGCAAGTATACACATTTAGGGCCTACCTCCGTGTCACAAGTAAGTATACACATTTAGGGCCAACCTCCGTGTCACAAGTAAGTATACACATTTAGGGCCTACCTCTGTGTCAGAAGTAAGTATACACATTTAGGGCCAACCTTCGTGTCAGAGGTAAGTATACACGTTTAGGGCCAACCTCCGTGTCAGAGGTAAGTATACACGTTTAGGGCCAACCTCCGTGTCAGAGGTAAGTATACACATTTAGGGCCTACCTCCGTGTCAGAAGTAAGTATACACATTTAGGACCTTCCTCTGCGCCAGCATAAAGCATAGATATCAAGGGCATACTTAAGCCTACTTGAGAACTTCTTGTAATTTGCATGTTGGAGATTTTGCATCAACATTTTGGCCTTCAAAGAAAGATCCAAGCTTTTTCAGCGTTTTCAGGTGATATTTAGGGTTCATAGATTACATGAGTTTTGTAATGTTGCTCAATATATATGTGTTTCATTTATGTGATTATTTTACAAGAAAAGAAGTAAATGAATATGTCAATCTTCTTTCCAACAATGTCTGATTGTATTACTTGTGTCGACAGAGAGGTTGAAGTTTGATCCCCTTCCTGAAAATACCTACATTGAGCTTCTCGACCAGGATGCTAGCGTACCGTGTTTTGCTGAGGGAGATGGACAGGTCCGTATCAAATGGTTTAAGGACGGGCGCATTAATATTGCCCCACATGTCGCAAATGTGGAGGGTACACTCCACTTCTACAAGGTACAGCGGTCAGACTCTGGTCTGTATACCTGTCAAGCCTACAACGACAAGCAGGGAGCCATTGATGTCACAATCAACATTGACGTTGTTGGTATGTAACACTGTTAATAATTACACACCACTCCTCACACACCACTCCTCACAGATAACATTCATTCTGCAGACGTTTCTGAATTAATATAAACCTATTTGGATCAAAATGTATCTTTGTATGTGACCATTAATGAAAAAGTTCAGATGTTTTAAAACACAACATTGTAAAGTATTGCCTTCTATTCTGTCTTAAAGAAAAAATGTTTGGCATAATAACATTACACTTGCAGAACGTCCACGATTCCAAGTGCAGCCTAAGAATGTGACAGTGTTTGAAGGTCAGCCTGCCATGTTACACTGTGTCGCCAGTGGGGACCCACCTCCCATGATTATCTGGGACAAAAATTACTTCACTGATGACTTCGACAAGTCACGTGTCATTGTAAGTAATCTCTGCCAGCTTCATTTTCACCATCAATCATAAAATTGATAAGGTGGAGAGTTTTTAATCGGGCATAAATTTTAAGATATCTTGATGGAACTTTAAACTTATTTATTACACAGATGCTGGGCAGTGTTCCATAACTGGGTCACTGCAATCTTTAATTCAAGGTCAAAGGTCAATTAAGTGCAAAAGTTTTAATGTACTTCTTCCCTGAGGAAGTTATAAGTTGTACAGATATCTTGATGAAACTTATATGCATGATACAAAAGTTAATCTTTAATATTGTGGATTCTTTTAAATATATGTCTGCCTGTTTCAAATTTTCTCCAATGTTTTGCAATTCCAGAGATATGCTTTCAGATATTTTATCTTTTTTTTTTTTCATTTTAGAAATACAGCAATGGCACTTTATATCTCAGCAAAGTTTATATTCAAGACAAAGGAAAATATGGCTGCACTGCAAACAACACAGCTGGTTCTATCCGCAGGGAGGCTTACTTAAATGTTGCCAGTAAGTATAGTGTCTGCATTCTGTTTGCATGTCTGTGTGTCTCTCCGTCTCTCTCTCTCTCTTTCTTTCTTCATCTTTTTCTCTTACAATAATGATCGTAAGGCTGTTAGTTGTGAGAATTATTTTTAGTGAAATTGCTTAGTAACTGTACAGGCCCACACACTGCCAATTTTGTGGAAAGAGTCAGTTTCATTTCAGATTAACACTCGCTTTTGTTATCAGTTGATAAATTTAGACTTTTAAATTTAATCAGTGATCATGCATGAGGTGTTATAATTTTAGTTTTTGGTACTTTAACCTGTTTTTAGCGGTGGTCATGACACTCATGCAATGCTAGGAAGTCACATCCTGACAGTCTAAGGGGAACCACTCTTGTTCAAACATAGTTAATTGAAATTATCGTAGTGTTGTTTTAAAGATTTTAGTGATGTTTCAGTCCATAACCTGTAGAGTTAATAAACTATATTGTATTTATATTTTTTTTCATAAAATTTAACCTGATATAAAAGTCTCTTGGTCTGCTTGTCTGTCTGGAATGCGTACTCTATATATATCTTAGGGAGCAGAACCATAAATCATTGCAGAAAATTTCTCTTTGATATATGTTTTGAGAGGAGAATTGTAAATATTTGCAGCTTATGACTCTATGAGTTACTATGGCGACATGCGGTGGAATTCTAGTGGTAACTTGCACGTGCAAGAACAAAGGATCGTACTACTGACTCTGTTGTTTTGCCTTGTACAGCTGTGTTCATGGACGTTTTCCCCATAAGGATGCTTTTATCATTCCATGTTCATATATCTTTCTACATATATATATCTAATTATGTTGGACTTAACGTCACTATGGCAACAATGCCAAGAAATGGATAAGTAAAAATTGACTTCTTTGCTGCATGTAAACTCATGGCCACCGTTTTGTCAGCCTTTCATTGTAAGAATGATTCCATCACACTATGTACTGACCCTCTATGATTGATTAATAAAGACATTTTATATACCACTTGACTGGATTTTGTTATGCTTCGTGCTTCTTAGAGCCATGTTATCAACATTTACCTATTCACTTCATCTGTGAACTTTAAAAAAAAAAAATTATTTGCATGATTTTCGTAGTTTTATGAGATATTGATAGTTATCAGTCAAACCTATGCTTTCTGTTTGTAAGACGACCTAGAATTATCTTATAGAATTAGCACAAGATCTTGATATACACTTTTATAGAGAGAGAACATATCATGTGTTACTGCATCAATATACCTGTAAGCTCCATCAATAGGTCGGTTTCTGGTAACCTGTGCTTGAACTTTGACCCTCAGGATCTCTATCAAATTACACTCCTTTAGCTGCTTACTGATTGGATGTTGCAAAGGTCATCAGTGTGACCTTGTGTGGAAGTTTTTGATGCAGTGAACAGTGGTTCTCTAACACTAAAAGAGTTTAAATCACCCAGATAGTTTGGGAAAAGTTGTATGCTGCAATAGTTACATTAGATGGTAGATTACAAGCTTTTGTTTGACATGGATTGAAGAGTTTTTGCATTTAGTCATGACAGTTACTAAAATGTTGAATTTGAAGAAAGCTGAACGAAGAGATAACTTCTGTGTCTGTGAGACAGATTAACATGGTAATTTTTGTATATCAGTAATAATCAACATTTGATAAAGCCAGTTCTGTTGATGTATTCATCATATATCAAGCATATTAAAATACAGTGTACTGGAGATGATTCCTATATTTTCTTAGCTTTGAGCATAAAACTTTGCAGAATGCAATCTTCTTTTGAAAGAAATGAGAGTTGTTTCAATTTGTATTTGTATTTTTTTTTTAAATAATTTTTTTTTTTTTTTTTTACTTAACCTAGGGTTGTTTTTCATGTAGTATATGGCAGAGAATATTAAATCTACAGATGTTTGTGATTGGACTGTTTTGTATAATTGTAATACAAATGTATAAGTGAAATTTCTTTCTTTTGAATTTGAACCCTGCCATAACCCCCACTGAATCATTACTACCTTGCCACTATAAAATGTGTAATATTCTGAAAATATGGTGGTTGATCATTTCTAAAATCTTGATATAGAGTTTAAGTTATTGATTTGTAAGATCAGTTGGTGTTTCATATACAAAGGTATTTGGTACCCCTTCCCTATAATGATGTAATGCTCCCCAGTATAATTGGACTGTTTCCCTGTTTCATCCTCAGCAGCCAACGACTACTCCAAGACTGCGGAACAGGATGATGAGGAAGGCTTCGATATGATGAAGACGATAATCATAGCTGTTTGTAGTGCAGCTGCATACCTGGCGCTTGTGATCGGACTTACAGCTTTCTGCAGCTACCGAATGCTGATGCAGAGGAGGAACCGCAAATCTCTTGGTTAGTGAAGATCACTCTTTTGGAACATTTCTAAACAACACAGCCACTGTATTTCTTATAGATCAAGGTCTTGCAATTGTTAACAGAGTACCATCATAGGTACAAATCTCACCTCACATTGTATTCACACTAGAATTCGGGGGCGAGTTCATCGACTGAAATCTATATTGCCGTATACTGATATTTTAACAAAAATATTTCTTGTAATATCAAAGGTGAAATAGACATAGTCTAAATAAGTTTTGCATTGTAGAAAGCATTGAAATTATCATTATTATGAAACATATTTCAATCTGGTACATAAAAGTTAACCCCTACAGCTACTCTCAAACCAAATATTAGACCCCTAGTATACCTATAAAACCCTCAAACCAAATATTAGACCTCTAGTATACCTATAAAGGAGCGTAACCCTCAAACCAAATATTAGACCCCTAGTATACCTATAAAGGAGTTAAACCCTCAAACCAAATATTAGACCCCTAGTATACATATAAAGGACTTTAACCCTCAAACCAAATATTAGACCCCTAGTATACCTATAAAGGACTTTAACCCTCAAACCAAATATTAGACCCCTAGTATACCTATAAAGGACTTCAACCCTCAAACCAAATATTAGACCCCTAGTATACCTATAAAGGACTTTAACCCTCAAACCAAATATTAGACCCCTAGTATACCTATAAAGGACTTTAACCCTCAAACCAAATATTAGACCCCTAGTATACCTATAAAGGACTTTAACCCTCAAACCAAATATTAGACCCCTAGTATACCTATAAAGGACTTTAACCCTCAAACCAAATATTAGACCCCTAGTATAACTTCACATTTAGAGAGCGTCGCTGACACTGGGATGATAACATAAGCTCCACCTGTCTTTGAGAGGTGAACTGAATGCTTGTAAATAATAGGTTCATATCATGTCCAAACAGTTAATTTTGATACCAGTTTCCCAGTTGGAGAATGTTGGTTTTGCATGCAAATAGTAGAATATCATTAAAATCTTTAATTACAGTCAAGTCTGAGAATGGGGACATCAGCAGGGAGCAACATGAGTTACTGATGAAGGATCGTGACAGTGAGTCGAGGACACCATTCCGCAGCGACAGTGACAACAGGTCTCACGTATCAGGAATGTCCTCTCAGCCGTCCCACTCTTCTCAGTCCCAGTCCCAGTGTCCCTCACATGCCCGCAGTCGCCGTGGTAGCTACGACAGACTACAGTTCCCTCGACAAAACTTACAGACCCTTGGCATGCTTGGTACGTGCTAAGTTTTAAATACCTATAAGTACATAAGATTTTCATAATGTATACTGTCGATAATACATTAGTTTCTTGTGACTGTATACATATTGAGATATATAGGAAAACTTTGCATTATCCTGCCACCAGTAGATGTTTTTTGTTAAGACAAAATCTCCATTTCTTCCCTACTAAATATCCAACATCAAACAAACTATGTCATACTACTACGCCTGTATATGTATCGTCAACTCTTACTTACTTCACTGATTCAGTTGGTATTCCACTCCTTTATCGTCATCAAAGCCGGACATGTGACATACATTTATATTTGGTCATGTATCTTTTTACCAATCTTTAATTTGTGGTTCCTGAAGTGACATTTTACTGTTCCTGTTTTGTAGGAAAAGGTTCATTTGGTGATGTTTTTCTGGCAAAGGCACGAGGCATACGAGACAGTGAACCGGAGACCCTTGTCCTTGTCAAGACACTTCTCATCAAAGATGAACAACTTTACTTTGAATTCAAACAGGAAATGGACATGTTTGCTAAGCTCGATCATCCATACATCGTCAAGTTACTGGGTGTCTGTCGGGAAGTGGAGCCACATTTCATGATCACAGAGTATTGTGATTGGGTAAGTCTGTCCACACAGAGTATTGTGATTAGCTAATTAAAGTCTGTCCACACAGAGTATCGTGATTATGTAAGTTTGTCCACACAAATTTGACATCTAGCATTTAGTTAGTACACATATTTGATTTTGTATTAAAGTTTTGGTGTAAAAATCCTCTTTATGTTAAGTGTAAGATAATTAGAAAAAAATTATATTTGTTTCTTAAATTTTTTTTATGGTTTCCAGGGTGATTTGAAACAGTACTTACTGGCCACACGGAGTGACAATGGTCTTCGGATTAATCGTGTGCCACCTCTCTCTACTGGACAAAAACTCAACATGTGCCACCAGGTGGCACTAGCCCTTGAGCACCTGTCCAATCACAGATTTGTACACAGAGATGTGGCATCACGGAATGTGATGCTCACATCAAATCTGAGTTTGAAGCTCTCCAGCATGTCCATGTGCAGAGATGCCTACGCATCAGAGTATTACAATATTCATCAGAATCTTATTCCTCTCCGATGGCTGCCTCCGGAGGCTGCCTTGGAAAACGACTATTCCACAAAAAGTGATGTGTGGTCTTTTGGAGTTTTCGTGTGGGAAGTGTTTCATCTAGCAGACTTGCCGTATTTAAGTATGTCAAATGAGGAAGTTTTAAAAAGACTACGAGTGAGAGATCTCCAGCTGGATATTTCATCAGATCTCTGTCCAATGGAAATTTCAGACTTGATACGCAAATGTGTGAATGAAAGTCCTCGTGAGAGGCCTCAGTTCAGCGAACTCTGCATATACATCGGTGATATCATAACAGGGGTACAACCAAGCTTGAACAAGAGCTGAGAAAGGTCAAAGGTCACACCAACATACTGCTGTTTCAACATTTTTGGTTCTCTGAGATTTTGTTACTTTCCATCATACAGTGTCGTGCAGTATGTCTGCCAGCTGTATTCTGGAGGGAGATTTGTCTGTCAGCCTTTGTTTAGGAAGACTGTTAAATTGTACCAAAATTTGGACAGAAAGAGATATACGTTGTCTGTCCTTGTACAGCTGGATAAGAGAGTCTGTCTGTTCCGAGATAAACAAGGAAAGTGTTGATGTCCTAGGACATGATGATAAGTGGATGGACAAGCTTGTCTTTAAGACAGGAATATCAAGGACAGACGTGATGAAAAGAATAATAAAAAAAAACAAACAGAAAAAGCAGATTTTGATTGTATCTGTTGAATTATGACGAGCAGTCTGTCTGTCCTTGCATGATTGCAGGACAATCTGTCCATCAGGCAATCATATTACGTCCAAATATTTCATTGTCCGTACCACATACTGAGGTAACCTCAGCGCCTTTAAGAGCTATGATGACAACATGTTACTTTGGCAGTATACACCACACTATAGCATTGGTCTTCTGGTATTCTACAAAGTCCGGATCATCAACAAAGTATTTATCGTCTGATCAACACACGATATCTCTATATCATTGTACAGTATTATTTCCATGGCTGAGTATTATTGACTTTCTGTGATTTTCTCAAAAGAATGCTGTTTTGATTCGGATAAACCGATCATTGATTTCCAAAATTACAGTCATGGTAGTTTAGACTTAAAGGGGAACAAAGATTTCTTAACAAGTAGCATTGTATGTGAACACCCTATTAAATTTGGGTAAGATTTAATCAATGTCTACCCTTATGTAACAGACAAGACTTTATACATTTTCAACTCTTTGTTTCATTCCTGTACCTGGTGAAATGGGAAATATGTTCTAGTGCATGTTATGTATATAACTTTCTGAAGGGATTCTAGCTTTAAATTTTGTAAGATTTCAAACTATCTGCTCTTCACAAATAATTATTTTTCAAGTTGATCAAACTTTAAAAGGCACCATTGACCACAGCTTATAAATTTAATCAATTTGAAAGTCATTTACTCATTGGTCGAGTTAGATGGTGAATCGGCCATACTGTTCACCAAAATCGTACAAAATTTTACGTTTGAATTCCCGACTTTTATGATTTACATTGAAAATGTAAAAATGTAAAGTGTTAGTAGTACTGTTATTTATTACCTGTAGTTTGTTACTGTTGCATTGTCACCATAGTTACTCTAGCTGAAATCCATAGATAGGCTAGAATTTACTTTGTACAGAAACATTCATTTTCTGTGGTAACTGTTCTTCAATATTGCTTCCATGAATTTCAACAGCAGTATAAATTTCAAATTCAGTGCATTTTACTCCACACTCATATCAAATAATGTTTTATAATTTTTTAATAAATCTATGCAAATTTTAATCCGGCTTATGATTTGTTACAAATTGTTTTCCACTTTTGAAAAAATAATCAACAAAAACAAAAATAGTTTATATATATTTTGCATTGCAATGAAAAAATGTTGCCTTACACTAAATTAATGATGCAATTTTGTTGCTATGGATACCACAGAAATGGCTGATGTTGGTTGATTTGTGTGTATAATCACGTGTTCCTGTTGAAGCTTAAAATATGTGAAGTCTGGCGTTCATGTTGAATTATAATTGTCAACACCTTATTTGAGGCCCGTGTGATATATGTATGTAGAGAAACATTGTATAACGATGGATTTAAACGTCCAAAAGTCCCAAGCTTTACCATACAACGCGTGCAATAACTGATGTCTGCTGCACCAGTGTATGGAACATATGTTATAGACAACTTACATTTCGTTGAAACCTTTTGTGCAAACATTTTAATACATGTCTTTAGATACAGTGGAACAATACTCAATGGGTGAAATTTCTGTCAACTTGGTTAATATTTTAGTGTAAAATCTCGTTAAAATAGTCTTGACAACAAGAAGTGGTAGTATCTGTTAGTTAGAATTAAATTCACAGAACCAAATTGTTGACACAAGTTAAACACTGATGATATTTTTAAACTAATTCAATATTTAATTTTTAATGAAATGGTGTGATTTCGACTTTGTCATTTTCATGAAAATTTAATGAAAACCGGTAATGATCAAAGTTGTCAAAAGTAACTATTTCCTGTGTCTTTCATGTGATATGTTATAGAAGATATCATAATGTTCCTGTCAACCTACTGGACATTTGTCAACTTTTCAATAGGTTACATGTTCTATAAACTAGATGTCCCTTATAATACATGCAGTGATGAAGTTAATGCTAAGTTTTTATCTTTATTTTTCTTATCAAATACCTCTGGGTATGCAGAATTTGTTTGTTTGATGATATTTTTGAATTGATTCTTCTTTCATAAAATAAACTTGAAATTATTTAGTGCAGCAAGCTTATGAATGCAATAGAGTTATATTTAAGATGGTTTCCTGATGCTTTTTTATTGTCTACATTATTTTTACAATATTTAAACATCACATTTATACTGCCTATTTAATTCTGCGGAGTCCTGCTGTACGTGATATTAATTGGCCTTTGTTTTTTATAAGTTTACATGTAAAATGTATATGAAATTGATGTTATGGTCATGAACAGTGTACTGGTAATATAATCTTTTAAACTGTCAAAACTGTGCTTTAAAACATTTACATGAAATAAATACAGAATTCTATTTCTATTGATAAAGAAACAGGTTTTACAACTGACCCAAACCATTAGAAATAGATGTTTGTTTAATGGCTGCAATCGGAACTGGAGGGATACGAGGGGTCTATGTAGGTGGTGGGGTGTCTGGAGGGATACGAGGGGTCTATGTAGGGGGTGGGGTGTCTGGAGGGATACGAGGGGTCTATGTAGGGGGTGGGGCGTCTGGAGGGATACGAGGGGTCTATGTAGGGGGTGGGGCGTCTGGAGGGATACGAGGGGTCTATGTAGGGGGTGGGGCGTCTGGAGGGATACGAGGGGTCTATGTAGGGGGTGGGGCATCTGGAGGGATACGAGGGGTCTATGTAGGGGGTGGGGCGTCTGGAGGGATACGAGGGGTCTATGTAGGGGGTGGGGCGTCTGGAGGGATACGAGGGGTCTATGTAGGGGGTGGGGCATATGTGGGAATCAGGGTACAACCGCCTTACATAAAATATAGTGGAGTTAATTATTTTTGTTGTTTTGAAATGAAATGATGAGACTTGTCAGCTTCTATTCCCTTGGCTGTACATTGCTAAGTAAGATTATATCTGCATTTACTAAAGGAATCGTATATTATGTGAAAATGTACCATATGTGTAACTTATAAGTTTATCATAGTTTTTGAGGGAAATAAAACGAGAATAAAATGCTGACTTTGTCTGTCTTTGCATTTTCATCATCAAATAGATATGACCATTTTCATAAACTCATGAAACCATATTTAGTATGAATGGAGAGCTGTGATAGAGTATAGTAATTAAGTGAATCATTATGAATGATTTAAAAAACTCTTTGACATATGAAAAATTGTTTTACAAAATGCGATATTCATATGCATATTCATTATCATGTCTGAAAATCATTAATTCCATATTATATATTATGGTGTAATTTATGATCATATTGAAGCTGAAAGTAAATACACTTTCTGTCTTATCATCGGTATGAATGTGGATTAAAGCTAGAATTCAGTACTTATTTACAACATACATATTCCTACATTGAGCATAATCATAATGTTTAATTTGCATATTCATGACTTGATGTAACATTATGTTAATGACTTCTTTTCACCAGTAAAGTCAGACAAAGTCACAAACTATTTTAGACATGAAAGCTTTTCGGTGTATTATGGTGGATCATTGGATGTCTGTAATCCACTATGTGGATATTATTGCCTCTTAGTTTAGGTCCACCTGTGTTGAAGCATTAGAGGATAACAATGTTGTTTTTGGCTGTGAGTTAGATGTGTACTGGTAACTCATGTTTTTGTTATATTAGAAACAGCTTTGGACAATCTGGTTATCTTAACGCTTGTTGAAAAATTATCCAGAATGTTTAAAAAAACAGATGACACTAAAAATTATTTAATCTTTTTTACATGTATTCATCTTAATTAGAACATAAGAAAATACAACTAGACTCTCAAAATGTTGTTTTTGGTTTGATTTTGCAGATAATATATTCTAAAAATGATGTAACTTTTTCAAATTCCAATAAGATGTTTCATTGTTATTGATAAATAATCTTTGAAACTAAACAAAATTAATTTTTTAGGATATAATTGAGCTAACCAGATAGCCTAGAATACCTGTCTACAGTGGAACTTGTTTCTACGTATCTAGAATACCTGTCTACAGTTGAACTCGTTTCTACGTATCTAGAATACCTGTCTACAGTGGAACTCGTTTCTACGTATCTAGAATACCTGTCTACAGTGGAACTCGTTTCTACGTATCTAGAATACCTGTCTACAGTGGAACTCGTTTCTACGTATCTAGAATACCTGTCTACAGTTGAACTCGTTTCTACCTATCTAGAATACCTGTCTACAGTGGAACTCGTTTCTACGTATCTAGAATACCTGTCTACAGTGGAACTCATTTCTACCTATCTAGAATACCTGTCTACAGTGGAACTCGTTTCTACGTATCAGATATTATGTACAGAGTTACTCCCCCTTTAGGACTGTACACGTCTATAGAGTGCTCACTCAGGATTTAGGATATCAATGCTATAATCCTAAATTTAAATATTGTCAAAATATAGATGCTATTATCCTTAATCTTTAATATTATAAGGATATTAATGCCATGATCCTAAATTTACAGGCAGTGTTTAGGTCAACATGCTAAAGTCCTATATAGACAGAATGTTGTTTTAGGATATGGATATGCTATGATCCTAATTTTATTGTGTATCGTTATGTCTTTATGGAATTGCATCATCAAATTGCTGGCTATATTTTACTGTTTAATAAAACAGGCCCTAAAGTTGATGATTTTGTTAATTATTTTTACACCCATCTATGATGTTGCATATTATGTATATGGCAAGATGACAGAACAACATCTGTCAGTAAAGTGCCAGGTCTTTTAGTTCATTTGCTACATCTCTGTAAAGTTATAACATTGGACTCTACAAAGATGAGAACAAACGAACTCAACACTACAATTGTACACAGATCTGAACAAATGAACTCAATGCCACAACACTACAAAGATTTGAACAAACGAACTCAACACTGCAACTCTACAAAGATTAGAGAAAATAAACTTGATGTCACAACTATACAAAGATTAGAACAAATGAACTCAATGCTACAACTCTACAAAGATTAGAACAAATAAACTCAATGCCACAACTCTACAAAGATTAGAACAAATAAACTCAATGCCACAACTCTACAAAGATTAGAACAAATAAACTCAATGCCACAACTCTACAAAGATTAGAACAAATGAACTCAATGCTACAACTCTACAAAGATTAGAACAAATGAACTCAATGCCACAACTCTACAAAGATTAGAACAAATGAACTCAATGCTACAACTCTACAAAGATTAGAGAAAATAAACTCAATGCTACAACTCTACAAAGATTAGAACAAATGAACTCAACGCACAACACTACAAAGATTTGAACAAACGAACTCAACACTGCAACTCTACAAAGATTAGAACAAATAAACTCAATGCTTCAACTACAAAGATTAGAGCAAATTAACTCAAAGCTTCAACTCTACAAAGATCAGAACAAATTAACTCAATGCTTCAACTCTACAAAGATTAGAGCAATTTAACTCAATGCTTCAAGTCTACAAAGGTTAGAGCAAATGAACTCAAAGCTTGTGTACAAAGAGGGATAACTCTGACAGACCATGTTTGGATGAACGATATAAAGCTACATTGTATAGCCACAGAGAATCAATTGACCATATTTGGTTAATATTTTGCTTGATGGTCCTTGAGAAGAGGTGATCGAATCACATGGTTATGTATCCATTTTATATATGGAATTAGAAAGTAAAACAAATTCGCTTCCAAGGCTATAAAACCCAAGGGACAAGATATTAGTTTTCCATTTTGAAATATAACAGTGTCTTCTGATCGCCCGGTACATATCATATGTGGCAGAGAGGGCGGGGACTCTAATGTAGTAGGTCAGAGAGGGCAGGACTCTATACAGTAGGTCAGAGAGGGTGGGGACTCTATACAGTAGGTCAGAGGGCGGGGACTCTAATGTAGTAGGTCAGGGAGGGTGGGACTCTAATGTAGTAGGTCAGGGAGGTCGGGGACTCTAATGTAGTAGGTCAGAGAGGGCGGGGACTCTAATGTAGTAGGTCAGAGAGGGCGGGGACTCTAATGTAGTAGGTCAGAGAGGGCGGGGACTCTTAACACAGTAGGTCAGAGAGGGTGGGGACTCTTAACACAGTAGGTCAGAGAGGGTGGGGACTCTTAACACAGTAGGTCAGAGAGGGCGGGGACTCTATACAGTAGGTCAGAGGGCGGGGACTCTAATGTAGTAGGTCAGGGAGGTCGGGGACTCTAATGTAGTAGGTCAGGGAGGGTGGGACTCTAATGTAGTAGGTCAGGGAGGGTGGGACTCTAATGTAGTAGGTCAGGGAGGTCGGGGACTCTAATGTAGTAGGTCAGAGAGGGCGGGGACTCTAATGCAGTAGGTCAGAGAGGGCGGGGACTCTATACAGTAGGTCAGAGAGGGCGGGGACTCTAATGTAGTAGGTCAGAGAGGGCGGGGACTCTAATGTAGTAGGTCAGACAGGCCGGGGACTCTAATGTAGTAGATCAGAGGGGGCGGGGACTCTAATGTAGTAGGTCAGAGAGGGCGGGGACTCTAATGTAGTAGGTCAGAGAGGCCGGGGACTCTAATGTAGTAGATCAGAGAGGGCGGGGACTCTAATGCAGTAAGTCAGAGAGGGCGGGGACTCTATACAGTAGGTCAGAGGGGGCGGGGACTCTAATGTAGTAGGTCAGAGAGGGCGGGGACTCTAATGTAGTAGGTCAGACAGGCCGGGGACTCTAATGCAGTAGGTCAGAGAGAGCGGGGACTCTAATGCAGTAGGTCAGAGAGGGCGGGGACTCTAATGCAGTAAGTCAGAGAGGGTGGGGACTCTTAACACAGTAGGTCAGAGAGGGTGGGGACTCTTAACACAGTAGGTCAGAGAGGGCGGGGACTCTATACAGTAGGTCAGAGGGCGGGGACTCTAATGTAGTAGGTCAGGGAGGTCGGGGACTCTAATGTAGTAGGTCAGGGAGGGTGGGACTCTAATGTAGTAGGTCAGGGAGGGTGGGACTCTAATGTAGTAGGTCAGGGAGGTCGGGGACTCTAATGTAGTAGGTCAGAGAGGGCGGGGACTCTAATGCAGTAGGTCAGAGAGGGCGGGGACTCTATACAGTAGGTCAGAGGGGGCGGGGACTCTAATGTAGTAGGTCAGAGAGGGCGGGGACTCTAATGTAGTAGGTCAGACAGGCCGGGGACTCTAATGTAGTAGATCAGAGGGGGCGGGGACTCTAATGTAGTAGGTCAGAGAGGGCGGGGACTCTAATGTAGTAGGTCAGAGAGGCCGGGGACTCTAATGTAGTAGATCAGAGAGGGCGGGGACTCTAATGCAGTAAGTCAGAGAGGGCGGGGACTCTATACAGTAGGTCAGAGGGGGCGGGGACTCTAATGTAGTAGGTCAGAGAGGGCGGGGACTCTAATGTAGTAGGTCAGACAGGCCGGGGACTCTAATGCAGTAGGTCAGAGAGGGCAGGGACTCTAATGCAGTAGGTCAGAGAGGGCGGGGACTCTAATGCAGTAAGTCAGAGAGGGCGGGGACTCTATACAGTAGGTCAGAGAGGGCGGGGACTCTAATGCAGTAGGTCAGAGAGAGCGGGGCCTCTAATGCAGTAGGTCAGAGAGGGCGGGGACTCTAATGCAGTAGGTCAGAGAGGGCGGGGACTCTAATGCAGTAGGTCAGAGAGGGCGGGGACTCTAATGCAGTAGGTCAGAGAGGGCGGGGACTCTAATGCAGTAGGTCAGAGAGGGCGGGGACTCTATACAGTAGGTCAGAGAGGGCGGGGACTCTAATGCAGTAGGTCAGAGAGGGCGGGGACTCTAATGCAGTAGGTCAGAGAGGGCAGGGACTCTAATGCAGTAGGTCAGAGAGGGCGGGGACTCTAATGCAGTAAGTCAGAGAGGGCGGGGACTCTATACAGTAGGTCAGAGAGGGCGGGACTCTAATGCAGTAGGCCAGAGAGGCTGGGGACTCTAATGTAGTAGGTCAGAGAGGCCGGGGACTCTAATGCAGTAAGTCAGAGGGGGCGGGGACTCTATACAGTAGGTCAGAGAGGCCGGGGACTCTAAAGCAGTAGGTCAGAGAGGACGGGACTCTAATACAGTAGGTCAGAGAGGGTGGGACTCTAATGTAGTAGATCAGAGAGGGCGGGGATTCTAATGTAGTAGGTCAGAGAGGGCGGGGACTCTTAACACAGTAGGTCAGAGAGGGTGGGGACTCTTAACACAGTAGGTCAGAGAGGGCGGAGACTCCTAACACAGTAGGTCAGAGAGGGCGGGACTCTAATGCAGTAGGCCAGAGAGGCTGGGGACTCTAATGTAGTAGGTCAGAGAGGCCGGGGACTCTAATGCAGTAAGTCAGAGGGGGCGGGGACTCTATACAGTAGGTCAGAGAGGGCGGGGACTCTAAAGCAGTAGGTCAGAGAGGGTGGGACTCTAATGTAGTAGGTCAGAGAGGGCGGGTCTCTAATGTAGTAGATCAGAGAGGGCGGGGACTCTAATGTAGTAGGTCAGAGAGGGCGGGGACTCTTAACACAGTAGGTCAGAGAGGGCGGGGACTCTAATGCACTAGGTCAGAAAGCGCGGGGACTCTAATGTAGTAGGTCAGATAGGGCGGGGACTCTAATGCAGTAGGCCAGAGAGGATGAGGACTCTAATGCAGTAGGTCAGAGAGGGCGGGGACTCTAATGTAGTAGGTCAGAGAGGGCGGGGACTCTAATGTAGTAGGTCAGAGAGGGCGGGGACTCTAATGTAGTAGGTCAGAGAGGATGAGGACTCTAATGCAGTAGGTCAGAGAGGATGAGGACTCTAATGCAGTAGGTCAGAGAGGATGAGGACTCTAATGCAGTAGGTCAGAGAGGGCGGGGACTCTAATGTAGTAGGTCAGAGAGGGCGGGGACTCTAATGTAGTAGGTCAGAGAGGATGAGGACTCTAATGCAGTAGGTCAGGGAGGTCGGAAACTCTATACAGTAGGTCAGAGAGGGCGGAGACTCTAATGCACTAGGTCAGAGAGGGCGGAGACTCTAATGCACTAGGTCAGAGCGGGCAGGAACTCTAATGCAGTAGGTCAGAGAGGATGAGGACTCTAATGTAGTAGGTCAGGGAGGTCGGAAACTCTATACAGTAGGTCAGAGAGGGCGGAGACTCTAATGTAGTAGGTCAGAGAGGGCGGAGACTCTAATGCACTAGGTCAGAGCGGGCAGGAACTCTAATGCAGTAGGTTGTCACTTCGGCACCGGCGTTGGTTTTTCAAATGTTAAGTTTTTGGTGCAAGTGTTGAAAGGTATAGTAATTTATGGATATATGGTCCCTTTGGGGGTAAAACTATCCCCTGCCAGAGTTAAACTAAATGATTGTTTTGGAAAAAAACAGATTTTTGAAATTTTTTGGACTTTTTTTGCGTTAAGTTTTTGGTGCAAGTGTTGAAAGGTATTGATACATCACTTTGTAATTGTAATAGGGTGCTGATAATTGGCAATAGAGTCCCTCTGGAGTTAAACCATCCCCTGCTGGAGTTAAACTTAAAGATTTTTTGGGGAAAAAAACAGATTTTTCAAGTTTTTGGACAATCGCCTCCTGGAGTAAAACTTATAAAAAATTGGATTTTTACTTTTTAAATCTGTGTTTTTTTTTGGTTATTTTTGGGTTTTTTTTTTTTTTTTTTTTTTAAATCTTTGGACTTTGTGTTAAGTTTATGTTGCGAGTGTTGAAAGGCATAGTAATACATGGTATAAGGTTTCCTATGGGGGTTAAACTATCCCTTGCCGGAGTTAAACTGAAAGATTTTTTTGGGGAAAAACAGACTTTTTTGAAATTTTTGTGCAAATGTTGAAAGCTATTAACACATCACTTTATGATTGTAATAGGGTGCTGATATTTGGTAAAAGAGTCCCTCTGGAGTTACACTATCCCTTCTAGGAGTTAAACTGAAAAAAAAAAAAAAAACAATGTGAAAATGCTCACATTAGACAATTTATGCAGGTCTACATTTTACAAGGGAGACAACTCTCATAAGGGTAATATTTTATGAAAAAATTTAAGAAATAGGTCCAAAAGCAATTACATTTGTATTTAATATATCCATTCAATCTACAACAGCATAACTTGTCTCCCCAATGTTTGTCAATAAATAATTTATATATATATATATATAAACTGGTATGGTTTTGAAAATTGCATGAATTCACAAAACACAATCTGATCAAGTAAACAATATAAATATTATTAAAGCAATTTGCGAAGCCATTCCAATTAATATATTCTAATTATTTATTGACAAACATTTGCGAGATGAGCTATGCTGTTCTCCAACAGCTCTTGTTGTAACCAGAAATTCAAATGCACTTAAAATTTAAGTGGCAAAATGTAAATCATATGATCATTTTTTTAATATCAATGAATATTGAATTCATATCATTAAATGCCTCTTTTTTCCACGGCTTGCCATAAAAATAACCAATTAAATATTTTTCCACTTGGCTAGATATTGCACAAAAAAGAGGCATACATATAGCAAAAGGAGTATTTCATACAATTTTAAATAAAGAGATCTGTGAGGGATCTCTGCCTTTACCATTGAATGACCGATGCTTTCTCAGCTTTCCTCTTAATCATGCAGTCTGAAAAAGACCCACCAAGAACTTTCCGACAAATAGTGATAAACCAATGCTAGGGTAACATTTTGCCAAAAAATATGAATTCTTCATAATGCACACTTGACACAGTAATGCAGACTGATGGACAGTTTTATTAGCTCACATAGCTATCTGTCTGTCCATCAACCATCACCTTTATAACAACTTCTCAATAAGCCCAAGGTCATGATACGAGACCTGTAGCATGCTGTAATGAGGGGCTATAAAGTTTGTTCAAATGAGTAACGTTGAATTACTTTCAAGGTTACAAGGATGTTAAAATCTTCTCAATAACAAGTTACTCAGGCATATTTCACTGGTAGCTTACAGGGATGAAGGACTTTAGGATTGTTCAAATGAAAGACCTTGACCTTCTTTCAAGGAACCAAAGTAAAATGTGTTGACATTTTTAACCATTTTCTGAATGAGACTGAAAGCTAGGGCAATGTGACTGGGCCAATAGTATGGTAGGAAGAAGGATTACATATCAAGAATATCTTTAAATTTGAACTAAGAAGCTATCAGGTCAGCATCCACATAAATGTGGTTGTTGACCTAAATCAACTTGAAAGTTGCATTTGTTGCAGGTGAGTAATACAGGCTCATTGGGCCTCTTGTTCCAATATAACAAAAATCTTGTTTTTAAACAGAACATCTTTAATCACTAGACACAATATTGTATATATATAGTAAACATGTAAACATTAACAATACTAAATATAAAACAAAATCTTTTGCACAAATATAACTAACATTCTACAATACAATGAGTAGTCTGGCAGTTAGATAAATCTGCTAATTTCTCCTATGTACGTCCTCCTCCTAACTTGAACAGTATATAGATCTAAGTATAGAATCAAATTCTGGATACTATGTATTTAAAGTAACAACAAGTTTGTTAAAACAACCATCTTGAAATAAAGATAAGAACAAAAAATATGATGCTTCTTTTACCATAGCTGTAAAAATCTAAATTTAAATTTGAATTAAATATATATCAAACAATATGTATCATGTAGTCAGTAACACACCCCTGGACTGAGGACTGTTTTGTTGCTAACAAAATCTATGTCACATGTTTTAGAAAGGCGTAAGATACCCCTATAAAATACTGGACATATACATTTCTTTCCTGTTTTTTTGTTCTGATATCAAGTTAAACCAAATCTGTCTAATTTGACACCTTGTTTGACGTAACATACTGGTCACTTAAACCTGTCTAATCCAACACTATAGGACACAACATACTGGTCACATTAACCTGTCTAATCCGACACGTTATAGAACACAACATACTGGTCACTTTAACCTGTCTAATCCAACACTTTATAGAACACAACACACTGGTCACTTAAACCTGTATAATCCGACACTTTATAGGACACAACATACTGGTCACTTTAACCTGTATAATCTGACACTTTATAGGACACGACATACTGGTCACTTTAACCTGTATAATCTGACACTTTATAGGACACAACATACTGGTCACTTTAACCTGTCTAATCTGACACTTTATAGGACACAACATACTGGTCACTTAAACCTGTCTAATCCAACACTTTATAGGACACAACATACTGATCACTTTAACCTGTCTAATCCGACACTTTATAGAACACAACATACTGGTCACTTTAACCTGTCTAATCTGACACTTTAAAGGACACAACATACTGGTCACTTTAACCTGTCTAATCCAACACTTTATAGAACACAACATACTGGTCACTTTAACCTGTCTAATCCAACACTTTATAGGACACAACATACTGATCACTTTAACCTGTCTAATCCGACACTTTATAGAACACAACATACTGGTCACTTTAACCTGTCTAATCTGACACTTTAAAGGACACAACATACTGGTCACTTTAACCTGTCTAATCCAACACTTTATAGAACACAACATACTGGTCACTTTAACCTGTCTAATCCAACACTTTATAGGACACAACACACTGGTCACTTTAACCTGTCTTATCCACATACTGGTCACTTTAACTTCTCTAATCTGACACTTTATAGAACACAACATACTGGTCACTTTAACCTGTCTAATCCAACACTTTATAGGACACAACATACTGGTCACTTTAACCTGTCTAATCCAACACTTTATAGGACACAACATACTGGTCACTTTAACCTGTCTAATCCAACACTTTATAGGACACAACATACTGGTCACTTTAACCTGTCTTATCCAACACTTTATAGGACACAACATACTGGTCACTTTAACCTGTCTAATCTGACACTTTAAAGGACACAACATACTGGTCACTTAAACCTGTCTAATCCGACACTTTATAGGACACGACATACTGGTCACTTTAACCTGTCTAATCCGACACTTTATAGGACACGACATACTGGTCACTTTAACCTGTCTAATACGACACTTTATAGAACACAACATACTGGTCACTTTAACCTGTCTAATCCGACACTTTATAGGACACGACATACTGGTCACTTTAACCTGTATAATCCAACACGTTATAGGACACAACATACTGGTCACTTAAACCTGTCTAATCCGACACTTTATAGAACACAACATACTGGTCACATTAACCTGTCTAATCCAACACTTTATAGGACACAACATACTGGTCACTTTAACCTGTATAATCTGACACTTTACAAGCCACAATATACTGGGCATAATGAAATGTCTAATTCAATATTAAGATTACAAGTAACAGGATAGCATAATATACAGGGGTCGAGTTAGACAGGTTTTGGTACATTATTTTGTAAGGAGTATTCATTGTTAGGAATATCTTATGCCAATCTGCTGTATACAACTTTGATTTGAACAGCAATATAGGTAAATATTATAACATTTTAACATTTTAACAAAGAATTTCTTTAGTAGGAATAATTCTTTCATGTTCCAGACACAAAACTTTGGAAAACTTTCTTATAGCACCATACAGTACAACAATGGAAGTATCACAAAAGATGTGAAAACTACATGTATTAAACATGTCCGATTACAGTTAGCTTCACCAAATGTGGCAACGGTACTGATGACATAGTTTGTGTCACCAATATTGTTTTTAAAATCACTTGTGTGACAAAAGACAATTCATTCATTTGATCAAAAACAGTAAAAATAATATCTCTTTTATAAATCCTTCTTCTAAGAAGAAATTACATCAGGGAAAACAAATTCTGCACTCATCTTAGAAAACTGAGGAACAATATCAACATGCTAATAATATTATGAATTCATATACAAGTTTAACTATGTGTTGCAATATTTAAGAGACATAGAGAATAGTTATCAAAATGTGGCTGCAAATTCAAATTCCACAATTTACAGTACCATAATTTTTACATAAAATGTCTGTTAGATTAATCTAGGGCAGTGTTTAAAAGCCAATTAAAAAAAAAACAGAAATAAAAAAAAAAATATAACTAAAGGATAACTCTCACTAAAGTTTGCTGTCAAGAGCAGGTTGATAAGTGCTTCACAGAAAAAGGCACTTTTTATTAAATAATCATGTATACTAGAGAGGGAAAACCATAATGAGAAGTTAAGGACCAAAATGTGAGGTGTTATCATCAAAGTGTTCCATCCCTCTGGGGAGGGTGCTTATACTGGCTATATAGTTCATATTCCTTGTTAATTTAAGTATTTTACAGTATACCATACAGCAGGGCCTACTATATCCAATCATATGTCTTATTCACACTCAAAACACAAAACAATACTCAACCTGTATAAAACAATGTCCTAATCTAACCCCATTACAAAGAAACATTCCTTCTAAAAAAAGATGAAAAACTAATTTTGATTTTCATTATAAATTTCTTCATTTGAATTTATATTTCTAAATATAAATTCTATGATAAAATTTTGATTTAAGATTGATTTCTTTGTTATATTGTGACTAGATTTGTTTTTCTGACTTAGATATTAAGGCAGTATACATGGAGTGAGATTAAAGTGTAGAACTGTTCTTATGGAGGGAATCCTTTAATATCTAGTCTTTAGAATACCTCTGTATAATATGTAATGTAAAAAATATACAGTACAAAAGGTCATTAAAAGAAAAATATAAGAGACATAAGGTAAAACAGATTTGATTTAAAACAAAAATAAATAATTGAAATAAAACTTTGAAACATACGTAAAAATAAATATACTACATATAGATGTACATAATAATATGTATATTCCTACAACAGTACTGTAAATATAAACTAGAGTAGTCGCCTGGATAGCTGACTAACACACTCTGCTCTCATCAAACTTTCATTTCCCCTGCAATACATTGTTTAATATGTGTTGCAACAGAAAGAACTCTTATCAAACAGAATTTAATGAGAAAGGAATACAAGAAGTCTGGTAAAATGTCAAGTTTTGGCAATACTAAGAATGCCAGTAACTTATACATGTATATGACAATAATACTAATAGTTGTGTGAGTTAAGCTACCATTTCACAGTTAATTATCTCATCTGGACCCAGTTTGTGGGTAATAAATTCCATGCACCACCATCTTCTCAATATTAGCAAGTTACAGGTAAGAACAGGCATTCATTACTATATGTGTGTGTATACAGGTATATAATATACATTTACAGTGATAACTAGATAATTATTCCCAGTATAAATAAAGTTTGAAAATGATTCACTGAAAATTAACAGAATACAATTGTAAAGAATTACAACAAGGGGCATAACCTCTGTAAAAAATGTCAAAATCAAAAATCATGTGTAGGGGTACAACTACATTTTAGGTCACAGTATAACCCCAAAAAAATTTTAAAAAAAATATTTGCTGAAAAAAAATAACTATGCATAGACGATCATACTCAGACAAAATTCTGTCTACAACTAGACAGTTGGCTGGACAAGCTGACTACAGTATACCTGGTATACTTATGGCCAAACTTGAATGCCTGGAAAAAAAGGATTAACATAGTTTTCTTACTCATCTACAATAGTTTTATTTTTATTATCTTAAATAGCTGATGGACATTTTTTGTGTTCAGCTATTATTTAAAGAGTATCTTTAAAATGAAAAATGAAAATAACCTTTATTTAACATTGTTTACAAGGTTAACAATCAACATAAGCTCTGTGGAGTTTTTATGTCCCAATGTGCCATTGGTGCTGAAACAACTAACACAACAAATATCATCTCCTGCCACCAGTTTGTCTTACACCCATGTTCTAGGTTTCTATACAATTTCAAATTTGACAATACCATAAATTATTTATATCATTGTTGCAATATTTTCATTTGTCCATCTTGCCACATATTTTATTTTACGTATTTGGAAATCTACGCATCGTGTCGGGGGTGACTAATAAAATCTGGAAATGTCGTCTGAAGCTGATGCTTTAATGCACTCATCACAACTGAAGTCCATTGTCAGCGCATTAGAGATCATAGCTACTGAGGGATCATAGCTATTGAGGGATCACAGCTACTGAGGGATCACAGCTACTGAGGATCATAGCTACTGAAGGATCATAGCTACTGAGGGATCACAGCTACTGAGGGATCGTAGCTACTGAGGGATCGTAGCTACTGAGGGATCATAGCTATTGAGGGATCACAGCTACTGAGGGATCACAGCTACTGAGGATCATAGCTACTGAAGGATCATAGCTACTGAGGGATCATAGCTATTGAGGGATCACAGCTACTGAGGGATCACAGCTACTGAGGATCATAGCTACTGAAGGATCATAGCTACTGAGGGATCATAGCTACTGAGGGATCGCAGCTACTGAGGATCACAGCTACTGAGGGATCACAGCTACTGAGGGATCGTAGCTACTGAGGGATCGTAGCTACTGAGGGATAGCAGCTACTGAGGATCACAGCTACCGAGGGATCGTAGCTACTGAGGGATCATAGCTACTGAAGGATCGTAGCTACTGAGGGATCGTAGCTACTGAGGGATAATAGTTACTGAGGATCACAGCTACCGAGGGATCGTAGCTACTGAGGGATCGTAGCTACTGAGGGATCATAGCTACTGAGGGATCGTAGCTATTAAGGATCACTGCTACTGAGGGATCATAGCTACTGAGGGATAATAGTTACTGAGGGATCGTAGCTACTAAGGATCACTGCTACTGAGGATCATAGCTACTGAGGGATCGTAGCTACTGAGGGATCGCAGCTACTGAGGATCATAGCTACTGAGGATCACAGCTACTGAGGGTTCACAGCTACTGAGGGATCACAGCTACTGAGGGATCATAGTTACTGAGGATCATAGCTACTGAGGGATCGTAGCTACTGAGGGATCATAGCTACTGAGGGATCATAGTTACTGAGGATCACAGCTACTGAGGGATCATAGCTACTGAGGGATAATATTTACTGAGGGATCATAGCTACTAAAACAACCAACATTATTTCATCAGAAGTTTTATAATCATTTTACCATTTGAAGTATTTGTCTGATATCATAAGTTATATTCTAATGAAAATGACTTCACAAGAACCTATTAGCCATTACCTAATTTTTTTAATGGATATCATTTCATGCAAGATCAATTTTATGTATAATTTATTGTTTTCAAATGGTGTCTTGTAACATAAATTTTCTTCATCTAATGAAATTTTGGATTGACAATTTACCAGAAAAAACTTTGGACTGACAGGTTTTTTTTTACCAAAAGAAGGTTTGGTCTAACAGCTGGGTTTTTTCAGACGAAGCTTTGGACTAACAGTTTACCAGAAGAAATTTTGAATTAAAAAAAGAATCACTATTATGAACTGGTGCATGAAGTAATTTTCTAGTAATTGTTTTGGCAACAAATATTTTGGCAAGATTAATATGAGCTCTGACAAAATACACAAGTGATAATTGTATCAAACAAAATCTAACAAAAATCTTCATTTAAACAAGTTGTATAATGTATGGAAAGATTGGATGTTATTCTTGCTAATTGAATTTTGTTTATCTGTACATAAACATTTTATTTACAAGATATAGGTTGTTAAATAAGTAAAATAACAATATATTCATAAGCCAATTCTGCATCAGTTGGACTTTTTTCTCTTAAACTTACAATAACTAAAATACCAATTGTATGAAAACAAAAGAGAATGTACCTGTCATTAATTTAATTATAAATTGAATTAACTACATCGGAAACATAATTGGAATAATATTAATTAATGTATTCCACAGTACTAATAACCTCAATTTCTACAAAACCACACAATGCTTATGTACATGCTTATATAATTATGTACAAACAAATGGACATTTCCATAAACATTTTTCACTGTTACTGAGAAAAAAAAGATAATATTAAATACAAAGCCAAGACTAGGATGTTAATCCCGAACCTAAAAACTGTCAAATAATTTGCATTAAATGTTTGACTGATAAAACTCTTACTTTATCATATACAATGTGGCATTACATAAATACCACAAAAATTTCCTAAAACAAGATCCCATGTGTGGTACAAAATAAAGGAATTATCTCCCTTGGATTGGGCAACCATTCTAATTACAGCACTTGAATTTCAATACAGTACTTGTGAAATTGAGATTCTCTAAATAATTACATACTTAACATACATACTTACCAAGATAGCTATGTGATGGTTTTATCACTCATTTCATTACAAGCTATTTTGAGGGAAAATATTGTTTTGAATGCTTAAACTTATTTTTTCATACAAAAACCTTTGAGGGTTATTTTTGACACTGTCAGTGTGTCCGGTCCTGTCCGCCATTCCTCGGCTAGCCCTTCCAGTATACTAATCTGTGAGATCACTTTTTTTGTAACTAAGAAATCATTAAAACATTTGAAGGAACCAATCATATTAAATAGAGAACAAATTTGCAGAAGACAATTTCTTCAAATACATAAAGTTGTATGTAACACTTATATCAATTGGTCAAGTTGTTGAAAAGTATGGATGAATTCATCATGTGTAAATTTGACCTTAGCCTTGTGACCTTGACATGAGGTGACTTTGCCTTGGGTGACCTTGTAAATGAGAACCAGCTTGTCAGCTTCCCAGGATGATTCTCCTCCGAGTTGACAGATGCAGGTAAGTGTAGCTATGTGGGTAGACATGGAGGATCGTCTCACATGATGAATTCATCGTCAGTATCAGATGTAGGGCGTTTCCAGACCAGCTGGTGCTGTAAAATACATGGACATCAGATCATTGGTACAGTCGCAAAAAACAGGCTTACTATCAACATGTATCATTTCAGTTTATGATTCCACAGAGGGCATAGAAACCAAATTCATCACATAAACTTGAGTGACACTTCATTTTTATTGAATGTAAAATATATCGAAAGCAATGGATATTCTAAACATCTAGAGATTTTTAGAAAAAGTTGACAGACGGATGCCAAACAATGACAATTCACATGTGTACACCATGGTGTAAGCTCACATATGCCCTTTAAGTAAATTAAGGCTTCTCATGCATCTAATATTTAGAAATTTTTTAATTTTGCCATATTTTGGATTTAATCATCAGACATCAGAACTAATTTTTGGGGTTACTTTTGGGATTTGTTTTCTCTCCACATTAACATCGACTGTTAGTGTGCTGTATCAATGTGGCAATGACCTTTAATTATCTGCTATGAAGTTTTTGAATTTTTAATTTTGCGATAGCTGCTACCGATTTTTTCAGTCATTAAACTAACCTGATGGGAATATATACTATATAATTACCACTGAACGCTTGCTTGCTTGAATAAACGTTTTGTTGGCTTTTTTATTTTTTAAATCATTCTGTTCAATAAGCATCATATCCCTAGCTTTTACCAAGAGAGCATTTGTTCATTGTAGAGACATTGTTGCAAATAGCTCTAGATCTAGATCTGTAAACCATTTTTTCAGAAAATTTGTGTAGCTTGTATGTGGTTCCTTTGTCAGAAATTTTCATTGAAAAGTCAGATACACAAAACATTTAGTTTTAACGACATATAGTTATATCATGTTATACAAGTCTGATTTTACTAATACATATATTATGTAATACAAGTCTGATTTTACTAATACAGTGTAAACCTGTCAAAACCGGTCCCTCCTCAGTGACGACATACATCGTACAACATTGTTTGATAGAATATAACTAATTAATTCAATAAATAAATAATAATTCGCAACAATTCCTCGTATACCTCATTATGAGAGTATAAACTAGTTTGATGTCGTGGACGTTTGGACGGTGGATGTATCGGACATGGTCGTTCCATTGACCATCAAACCTCCCTCCGTTTCTGTCGCTGGAGTGATGGTAGTGGCCGTCTTGAGCTCAGGGTCCCACAGTACACTGTAATAAATCGCCAACACAATGGCAGCCAGTGAAACGGACAGCACATACGCTAGAACCGTCGCTAGCCGAACCCATTTCTTGTTTGTTTTAGCAGCCATTTTGTTTTTGTTTTTGTCGGCGGAGAAACTGGATCCCTTCATACCTGGGCCTGAAGCGTTTCGCGTGTTCTCGTCCTTCTCCATCACTGAATCTGTCAGTCACGGAATACTCACTGTAGTTTTTGGCAACAGACTTATATTAATTCTACAACAATCCTATTATGTAATTTGCTGTTTTCGCCACAAGTGTTCGTGATGGTGAGAACTTGCTGCACGGCCTTCCTACTATTACTGCTTCAGCTGCTGAAGTATCTATTTATAGAATATGCGATATTGATTCAACCCATGGCTGTATCAGATTTATCGACTACATTTGCCTATATTATCGACGTCATTCCATCACTATTGTTATCAATAAACATTTTAAAATATGGTTAGCTGATTACAAATAATAACTGATACATGTAATAAATTATTCATAAAGGATGTATATATATTTCACGTCACAGACACTTGTGATTTTTTTTAAATTTGATTATGATAATAAATAATAACAGGGTCTACCTTAGTAGACTACAATGTGTAATGTACGGAGTCCTTAATTTAATGGGATATGAAACACTCACGAAAAGCTATCTTCAGACATAAAAATTTCCAATCGATCGTCTGAAACAGTTTGTATAGGAGTTAGCCCCCTTGTCCTTAGTCGCTTGTTTTTTGTCTGCGTCCGCGCGCGCACCTGTGATTCTGTGAATCCTCTAGATCTGTTCAGAGGTCTATATAAATGTGGGGTAAATCCAGGGTGGTATACCGTATACTGGGCAGTGTCCTAGACTCGGTTATAACCGGGGGAAAGACGTTAAGACCCATCAATCAATCAGTCAGTCAGTCAGTCAGTCAATGTGTACTGGACAGTTCGATAGTTTCCTGTGTGTTGTCACATCTTGTCAGACAAATATATTCCGAGTTTGGTTAGGAATCTAGCTAGGTATTAATTAGTTTTGTAGAGCTAGATTATAGATATGGGCCCGGGAGTCTTGGGGCGATAATTTAGCTAGGTATTAATTGGGATGGAGGTTAGTTATAGGGGGTAGGCGCGGACCTACGAAGGCTGGTAGATAAGTTGTGAGACTCGTATTGAAGGAGGTACTCATGGATGTTCTTTTAACTCCTTCTATGCTCTGACTATATAGGGCCATGTACCCAAGGACTGGTCTCATTGGTTAGTTTATATCGACAAGGTAACACTCTAAAGTAAACAAGACAAATTGCAAGCGGCTTTTGCAAAATGGACAAAATCGGTTAGGGTTAGGGTGAAAGAGTCTGTAATTGACTTTCATCTATTTCCAAACTGAAAAGATCGAGCTATTCCAGACACGCTAACCTTAACCCTTACCCTAACCAAAACATGACAAGCTGTATTCAAACGTTAGTCTGACTGTCGATCAGACATGTTTTCCTTGAGAGATAGTATTATATGAGTGTTTCATATCCCATTAAGGGGAAATTAACTTTTCCAAGCAGTGTCTGAAATAAGTAATTCACCAAATCAGGGACGCATAATAACATCTACACGTGGACATCCCTGACCAAAGAGTTACTAAACTTACACGAGGAACTAAACTATATGAAGTCCCTAACCTATAATAGTTATATATAGGACTGATAGTAACTACATCTATGTATTTGCGGTATATATGCCGGCATCTTCAAGACACTTTGATGCCTTCAAGGAAACTCTCGACGTATTAGACTCTCTTGTTACTGTATATTCAGAGAAGGGTAAAGTTATCATCATAGGTGACATGAATGTAAAAGTTAAGGGTCCAAGGTACCAATTTCTGTGTAATGAAAGATCAGAAGTTTTTGAAAAGTTTTTGGAAAGAAACAATTTGCTTTCGGTAAACGTACAGGCCAATTGTAAAGGTCCTAATTATACATTTTGTCCTACCACGGGTCACTATACGATGATTGACCATATACTTGTTGAAAAAACCATAGATGATTTAATAGAAAAGTCTGAAGTATTAGACGAGTGCGAAGTAAACACGTCAGAACATCTCCCTGTCCTGTGTTCTGTAAGAACTCCCAAAATTCCATCCATCCAGTGCAATAGTGAATTTTTGAGATATAACTGGAAAAAAGCAGTAAATAGTGACCAAATCAAAAAGTATAAGTCTACAGTCGATAATTATCTCAGTTCAGTAATATTGCCTCAAAATGTAACGTCGACTTCAGACATAGATATTTATTATGATGTTCTGAAATCTGTTTTGCTCAGTGCATCTAGTCAATGCATACAGAAACGCAAATTCAGAAGGCACTTAAAGCCTTACTGGAATGAAGAGTTAACATTTGTGCACAATCTAATGCGTAGTAAAAGACAACTTTGGAAAGACAATGGCCAATGTAGAGGTACTGATGTTTATTTTTTAGACTATAAGTCATGTAAAACCATTTTTAGAAAGAAGCTAAGAATTGCTTTTAACCAATATATGAAAGGCCAATTCGAAGAAATTGATAGATCAGGTGAAGTTGACCAAACGCTGTTTTGGCAACTATATAAAAGTAAATCACATAAACCCAAATTATCACAGACAGAACTAAAATATGATGGTAATGTCCTACGTAATCCCAGCGAAATAGCAAAGGCATGGGGTATACATTTTAGTAAATTATTTCAAAATGAATCCAATACATTATTCGATGAAGAGTTCTCAAATCATGTGAACAGTAATGTATCAAACATGTGTGTAAAAGCAAAGCATGACAAAGATGTATTTCTTGAAAAAGAATTCAGTGTGAAAGAGGTTTCGAATATATGCAAATGTCTGAAGAATGATAAATCTGGTGGTCCAGATGGTCTTGTGTATGAGCATGTCAAATATTGTAATGATCTGATGATTGAACATATCACGTTTTTGTTTAATCTTATAATTAAGTACGAGTATATTCCAAAATCTTGGAAAGTCGGCATCATTGTTACTCTTTATAAAGGTGATAAAAACCGAAAGATGACCCCAATAGCTACAGAGGTATTACATTAATTCCTGTATTTTTTAAGATTTTTGAAACACTTTTGTCTACCCGTTTAAATCCCATTCTAGAATCTCATACTTTTCCTAACAGACAGCAATCAGCATATCGGAAAAAACTGTGTAGTCTATGCACTTCATTTAATTTACAAGAGAGTATTAATTTTAACTTAGAGAATGGATCTGAAGTTCTTGTTGCTTTTCTTGATAGCAATAAAGCCTTTGATTCTGTATGGCAAGAAGGCTTATTCTACAAATTGTACAATATGGGTATTAAAGGGAAAATATGGCTTATTATGAAACAAATGTACTCGTGTTTCACTAGTAATGTTGTTTTTAATGGTTTTAAATCAGAAAGTGTAATTATGAAACGAGGGATCTTACAAGGAGGTTCTTTGTCTGCTAAAATGTATCTTGTTTTTATCAATGATTTGTTAAACGAAGTAGAATCCAGTGGAAAAGGAGCAGTAGTCCATTCATCACCATCTTCGCTAGCCAAGGCTTCTGATTACGTTACACTCCACGAACCCTTGGCAGACATAGTCGTGTTCAAACCGTCGCGCCCTGGAATCCCAGGGCACCCAATCAAATCGCGTTTTACATTCTGGCTTGGTTTCGCAGTAAACAAAAAATGCGGCACCCAGTACAGAGCTACATTGCCGACTATGTCATGGCATTTTACCTAAATACAAAAATCACAATCTTTGGGACATTCGCAGTGTTTGATCAATTCATATAAGTCATTGATCACATATCTCATCGAAATGACACCAAACCTCGATGTGTGTTTGTAAACATCACCGATGAAGTAAATCGGTAACGCTTGTTTTGATTGGTCGAAAATTTCATGCGTGAAGGGTGGTAATTTCGAATCACCGCTAGAGGGCCAGAACTGACGCCTATATCTGCCAAGGGTTCGTGGAGTGTAACGTAATCAGAAGCCTTGGCTGCTAGCGAAGATGATTCATCACGTGTTAATATACCTACACAAGCAGATGATATATGTGTAATTACCAATAACGTTGAAAGTCTCCAACACTTACTATCTATGTGTGACAATTACAGTAGAAAGTGGCGATTTACATTTTCCGCCTCTAAATCTAAAATTGTTGTTTTCACATACAAAAAGAAGCCAAGTACTTGTCGAAATGTATCCTTTTACGAAAAGAATTTACCAATTGTAGATAGCATAAATCATGTTGGTGTTTTATTAAACAATAGAAACAACAATGTCGAACGTACAGAACGTGCCTGCTCCAAATTAAAATGTGGTGTAATGTCCTTAATTCGTTCTGGAGCACACCAATGTGCCCTCAATCCTTTAACCATTGCTAAAATTATTAAATGTAAAGTATATCCTTCCGCACTCTATGGTTGCGAATTGTGGCAGTTAAAGAAAAATGAAATGTACATGCTTGAAAAAGCACAGAACTTCATTATAAAATCAATTCAGGGTTTTAATGTAAGAACAAGAACAGACATGTGTACGTCATTGATCGGTTGGTTTTCAATAGAAGTATATATCAGTGTGAAAAAATTACTATTCCTTGGTAGAATATGTTCCATGGATGTTGGAGTTTTGACGCGCGAAATTTTTATAAAGCGCATTTTTGATTACAAACTGTGTACTTTCTCCAGAGGTTTTATTCCCGACATTGTCAATATTTTGACAAAATATAAATTGAATTATGTTCTTGGTGAATTCTTGAAGAGTGGCTTGTTCCCAAACAGATGCCAATGGAAACGATTAGTGAATGACCATGTAAGAAATTGTGAGGAGTTTAATCTATGTGAAAGAATGAAAACTGATAAAGAATTTTCTCGTTTCGGTCTTTTGCATAATAAAATACAACCATATTCAATATGGAAATTAGCTCTACATTTCCCCCAATACAGTTCATGTTTTAAACAAATTGTTAAACTTTGTGTTGAAATGCGAGATGACGAAAATGTATTTTTGTGTCAATATTGTGGTTTAATTTACAATGATGTAATCTTACATAGCGTGCTTGAATGCTCTCATACAGAGTCTTTGCGTGACCAACTGTGGTGTGTTCTCTGTACTATAAAAGAGATCGATTTTGTATGTTACCTTAACACGTTGTCAAATTACCATCTTCTCCATGTTCTTCTTGGGGGTATCGTCAATTATGACTTATCCTCATACGAACTCGAGGACTTCAGAGTTAATTCAATCGTTATTGTATTCAAGATTCTTCAATGCAGTGGTATTTTGTAATTATTTCATATGAAAAAGAGAACTTGTAATTATTATTAATGTTGTTAATAATTCATACATGTATATAAAATGCATTTGCATTAGACCACATAATGAAATGACTGCTATTCATTTTCTAAAAATGAAGTACGTATATATGTGCTAACTAAGAATCTAATGTGTTTTAACTTAAGAAACATGCGAAGAAATTTCCTTTACTAACATCATGTAATCATTATTATATCTGTAGTTTATTGTGTAACGCGTGAATCCTTATGCGAGAGGTGAAAATGAGCGTGAATGAATTTTGTTCTAATTTGTAAATCATTTCTGTATACTCTTCACATCTTGGAGGAAATAAAGAAATAATAATAGATATGGGCCCGGGAGTCTTGGGGCGATAATTTAGCTAGGTATTAATTGGGATGGAGGTTAGTTATAGGGGGTAGGCGCGGACCTACGAAGGCTGGTAGATAAGTTGTGAGACTCGTATTGAAGGAGGTACTCATGGATGTTCTTTTAACTCCTTCTATGCTCTGACTATATAGGGCCATGTACCCAAGGACTGGTCTCATTGGTTTGTTTATATCGACAAGGTAACACTCTAAAGTAAACAAGACAAATTGCAAGCGGCTTTTGCAAAATGGACAAAATCGGTTAGGGTTAGGGTTAGGGTGAAAGAGTCTGTGTTTGACTTTCATCTATTTCCAAACTGAAAAGATCGAGCTATTCCAGACACGCTAACCTTAACCCTTACCCTAACCAAAACATGACAAGCTGTATTCAAACGTTAGTCTGACTGTCGATCAGACATGTTTTCCTTGAGAGATAGTATTATATGAGTGTTTCATATCCCATTAAGGGGAAATTAACTTTTCCAAGCAGTGTCTGAAATAAGTAATTCACCAAATCAGGGACGCATAATAACATCTACACGTGGACATCCCTGACCAAAGAGTTACTAAACTTACACGAGGAACTAAACTATATGAAGTCCCTAACCTATAATAGTTATATATAGGACTCCGATACATATATCATATAATGAGTGTATAGTACACGAATGTTCTTCGAAAGTACAAGTTAACTTCCAAGAACGACATGATGATGATTAAGTGAAAGAAAACGGCTGAAACGTGTATTTAACTCACGACTAAACTTTAACTAACAGGAAAACGGCTAAATATCCGGACATAGCCATCACCATGATTGTTCTCAATATTAGTCGGTGCGCGTGAACAAGTACGCACACAGAAGAGATAACTTGCATTTCCTGTGTGCGTGTGTCTGCATTTTTAGTCCAACGTAAGTGTTCAGTGTTTATTATACATGCATGTACGTTAATGTCCAGAAATCAGGTCAATCAGACAACAATACGTTGTAAGCAATAGTATGTCTGCACGTGTAATGCATGTGTGTTAATTACTAGTCAATGCACGACGAGGTCAAGTCGCAGCATATATTTTTCCTTCGTGTAAAATAAAGTGATATTGACACAATACAGTAAGTTCGTGTGCACATCTAGAGTTTAGTTACCCCCCTAAATTATATAGTACTGCTTATACTGCATACAACTTATTGCCTACTACATACATTGTACTACCTATTGCCTACTACATACTACCTATTGCCTTTACTGCTAACATCTATTGCATATTTATTGCCTTCTGCTTTACTGCATATTATCCCTACTGCATGCTACTTATTGCCTACTACATACTGCTTGTTCCATACTGCCTACTACTTATTCCATACTGCCTACTACTTATTGTCAACTGCATACTACCTATTGTCTTCTGTATACTACTTATTGTTTACTTTTAACTACCTGCTACTTTAATTATTTTATTGTATTGAACAAAGCTTAACTTAACCAGCATGGTTATCTTGTTATCTCCCCTTGACAAACTCTTCTTTGTTTTTGTTTGTCTTCTTGCCATCGTACTTTATCTCAGTAAGCATGCTCTGCTGATTTATGTTCTTGTGTCATTAAAACTGTAAACCCAGACTGTGATGTCCATTATTAGTTAAAATCTACTATTTGTGTAAATATCAGTACTCAACCTCATATTGTAACATCAGTAAGTGTAGTTTAAACCATAGCTCTATCATACTCAGTCATATAAAGTCGGTATCACAGGCGCTTGCATAGAAAATATGACTTTCAATTTTTTTTTGATATGACAGTGGTATGTGTAATCTGAGCTTAACAGATTACACATACCACTGTCATATCAAAAAAAATTGAAAGTCATATTTTCTATGCAAGCGCCTGTGGTCGGTATGTGTAGTGTAAACCTATATATACGGTATATATAGTGGCAGGTTTTAATTGTAAGAAGTGAATATATACTACACATATATATACACTACCATTATACTTACCCATGGAGATGTAGATACTCTGACAAATATAAGGCAGGAAGTTTAATTTGCGATGGTTCCTATATTTATACAGGAATCCTGATATAATATGGAATGATGGCATCACAAATAAGAAAGAACGTTGAAATTTGGAAACAGCGAGAAGAAGATCATAAACAGAAACAACTTATCAATCCATTCTCGGACTGGTCCGGAGCCACGCACAGACAGGCACTGAGCAAGGATGATCCCCGCTATGGTCGCCCAGTCGAGGGCTCCAAGACGGAGTTCCGTGGTAAAATGGCTGGTGAGCTGATCAGCAGCGAAGTGATGGAGCTGTGCGGTGTCATAGCTAATCTAGGAGAGAGACATTCTAATGGTGTGTACACGATATCCTTTGGTCAGTTATTTGAAGCTTACACATTAATCTCCAATAAACTAGTGGGCATGTTGATGAGGGCACGGAAACAGAAACTGCTGGACTTTGAGGGTGAAATGTTGTATCAGAGGAGAGACGATGATGTGATCATAACGTTGTATGTTTTGCCCAAAAAATCCAGTTAGATATGCAGTATATGTACGACTTTAAAGTCTCCGGAGGAAATTATTTTAGAGGTGAAACATTTGATAACGCTTTTGCAATCTTTTCAAGTATTCAATTGCTTATGTTTTTTTTTTTGCCAGTTCTGACATAAGTAGGTTGTTCTGTTTGTCCTACAATGCAAATGTGATAAAATCTTGTGATCCAATAGGAAGCTTTATATAATACTCTGGCGTACATTTTTATTTTGGAGATCTCCTTTTTTTTTGTTGGACCGGCCAGTTTGAAGCTTACTTGCTTTAAAATTTATACTTTATTTCACCAACTTATTTTTTCAGACATATCACTGATCTAGAAATTACTTTAAATTCACAAATGTTGAGCTATTAGGGTCATGAGTAATGCATGACTCCTATATCGGTAACCAATCACTTGAACGCCATCCAAAGGTATTATTTTCACACAAATTATAATATCAAAGGGTTTACATTTTCGAACAGACACCTTAGATCTTGTGTTTTGACTTACTGTAATTTATCGACCAGACACCAACCTGCAGGCCCGGTCAGGACAACAGCAACCATAGATTTGTTGCAGTTTAGAGTTACTAAATGGTTGTTAATGTTCTACTTGAATGACAAAGAAACAGAGTAAAACATATTAATCTGTCTAATTGCATGTCTCAGAAATCAATTCCGATACAGAATTTGATAGATATTATAGAATACATTACTTGTTAAATGTCACTGACAAATATCCAACAGGAAAAGAAATAGGCCAGAATGAGCTACATGTATATATATTAAACCTCTGGTCAGTTCAAATTTCTTGTTCAAATGCATGAATGGTTTTTTGATGGTGGGCTATTCAAATCTTCCTACGGCCATGGTCTGTGATCTGTCTGTCTATAACCAATCTTTTTTGTCTCTATTTCTCAGATCTCCGTTCTTCATGGATTTTTCTAGAATTCCATATGCAGGTTCCCCTTGGTCCCTAGTTGTGCATGATCAAAATGGCTAATAGGAAGGTACAGTCAAACCTGATCTAATGGCCACCTTTAATAAGCGGCCACCTTTAATAAGCGGCAAGTCTGTGGTCCGCCTGATGGAAAACACTATATAATGAACTTTACACAAGGGGTCACCTGTCTAACGCGGCCAACGGCCACAAAAATCTGCCCCTAGTTGTTGTATCGTCCTGTATTAAGCGGCGATTTTGTCCTGAAGTAGACATCCACGATGATCACATGACCAGGTATTTTTATCAAATTCATCAAAACTTTGATCTTTGTTGGTTTTCATTTCAAAATACACTGTACATGGTATATTGTTATCAATATCAATTAGTGCATTTTGATATGATAAATTCAATAAACTGTTGAAAAAAGAATGGGGTAACAGACCGTTTCTGGCCAACCTGGTTTAAGCAGCCACCAGTCTTAAGCAGCCAATATCTGTCGGTCCCTTGGGTGGCCGCTAAATACAGGTTTAACTGTATTTTGAATTTGACAAGTGAAATTTGTTGTTGCTATTTCTCAGGAAATTCTCCAAATTTGATATGTCTGTTCTTCTTTGTCTCTAGTTGTGCATATTGGATTTTGATCATGATATTTGGCTGGTGAACATCATTTGCGAAATGAAATGACCTTGACCTATATTCAGGGTCACAGGGTTTATTAAAACAACTTCTCACAAACCAAAAGGCCTATTATCATATTTGGCTGTAGATTCCTGTGATCGAGTCCAACAAAGTTTGCAAAAAAGAAATAATATTGACCCATAGTCAAGGTCAAATTTGTGAAAACATTCTTCTGATTAAATAAAAAGGCTTTGAATTCAAAGGCAGAGAATCCTCAAAAAAGTGAATACCAGTGATGCAGGCCCATTGAGCCTCTTATGTACATTGTATGTAGATATAAGCATGCCGATTACTGGTAAAACATAGAAATTTGATTTTGAACAACTATGAAACTTGAAACATGTTTGTATTTCAAATCAACTGAAGACTCTATTTCGCAAATTATGTAATATCAATGTGCTGGAAGTGAAAGTTTTCTTTTTTTGTACTGATGGTGTAACTAGCTAATTTATGGTAGTTATAGATTATAAGATTATGTCCTGTCAGTCAAATTGTTTACCTCCTGTGATAAACAGTAAAATGTCCTGAATTACCCCATCATCTGACTTCAAATGTCTTCTCTATAAGACCTCAGAGGAGCAGACCAGGCAGATATTATATTGAACACATCGGTGGTATATGTACAGGAAAATAAAGTTTTATGATTTTTTAACCTTTTACATATGTGTAATGGCTGTGATCCTTTATGAGTATGAACTGTTTATACACAGATGTTTATTAAACATTTGATGGAGTGATGGTGCTATGGACCCTGGTGTACTATTTTTAAAACTATGCAATAAATTTTGTTTATTCCCAAAAGATATTTTTTGTGTTTTGCTCTGCAAAAAGTAATCAAATATACCAATTATCCAACTAAAACACATTAGATCAGTAAAAGTCCAGATACACCTGTCTAGGATAAGAGAAATGGAAATCTCACACCGGTAAAAGTGCAGATATACCTGTCTAGGATAAGAGATAAGGAGGGTAGTTTATTGATGATCTGTGTTTTAATTGGATTTAAATTCATTTGCTGGCACTCTGTTGGGAATCTATAACAAATGTCTATACCTTAAATATAAAAACAGTATGATTATGATGTTGTAATAATTTATTTCATCTTCAGAATGAATTATCATTATTATAAATCACAAACATCTTACATTCACACATCACTATCAAATAGGTTTTTTATCCATTTATACACGAGATGAACGAATCACAAGCCACCAGGTTATAAATCTTCAATTGTTGAATGAGGATTTAGATTTGTCAATTTTAGACCGACCTCTGAGGCTTGAGATTCATTCTCAAACATTCTCTTAAACATTTTCACTGTTATATATGTGAAAGACATGAAAACTGCTCTTTGAGTTGGCCTATATACATATAAACCACGTCAGGACTAGTCCTGTATAACCACATCACGGAGGGTGAAAGGATACCTCACCCTGGTAAATGTGTATTAATCTGTACAGGATAAGGGAAAGGATACCTCACCCTGGTAAAAGTGTGGATTTGTACAGGATAAGGGAAAGGATACCTCACCCTGGTAAAAGTGTATTAATCTGTACAGGATAAGGGAAAGGATACCTCACCCTGGTAAATGTGTATTAATCTGTACAGGATAAGGGAAAGGATACCTCACCCTGGTAAATGTGTATTAATCTGTACAGGATAAGGGAAAGGATACCTCACCCTGGTAAAAGTGTGGATTTGTACAGGATAAGGGAAAGGATACCTCACCCTGGTAAAAGTGTATTAATCTGTACAGGATAAGGGAAAGGATACCTCACCCTGGTAAAAGTGTGGATTTGTACAGGATAAGGGAAAGGATACCTCACCCTGGTAAAAGTGTGGATTTGTACAGGATAAGGGAAAGGATACCTCACCCTGGTAAAAGTGTGGATTTGTACAGAATTTGGCTTTTGTCTGGCCTAAGAATTCAGTGAGACTTTGTGGTGTTAACTTTCTGACGGCGGCGACATAGCTTATTTCTGAAAAAGTAAAATGCTATTGCAACCAAATCTAGTATAAAGTTGCAGTTCGTATGGATATCTTAACACAACCTACAAATTACATGGATTCTAATTTTTGCCGGGTTTTTGTTTTTTTGTGTTAAAAACCTTATATTTTGAGAAATAGATATAAAATCTTTATTGCTTCCCCAAATTATTTACAAATTAGTTTATGTCTAAATTGGTATTATTTCTATAATAAATCTGATTTATTTTCTTGTCAATTTTCAGAAAAGGTGATTTGTTTTTATTTAAGAATGACATATTTAGAGGAGTTTTAAGATTTCGTGATTTTCTGAAATTTGATATTTCTTTTGAAATGCATCAATATTTACACAAGTCTATAATGTATACAGGGTGGTTCCATATTAGCAAATGGAGGGTTTTCGGTTATATTTGGAAAAAATAGTGAAATTTCATTGAGTTTGCTTAAAACTTTTTATACTGACAAATCGAGACAAGCGAAAAATACATTGACAAGTAATACTTATCGCTGAGATTTTTGTCTGAGGGACAAATGATTTTCTCATAGTTTGATACTGAAATTTAAAAAGTTGGGCAAACTGTTTTGACACAAAGCAAGTACAATAACTTCTCCATCAGAAACTAATTGGTGATCATTCTGTAACCAGAAATCAACCAGCTGTCGTAAAATAACACACAAACATGACAGTTTCAGTAAACATTAATCAGACATCATTAATAATATAAAAATACATATCATCAACACTTGCTCTGAAAGTTGCTTCACTATAAAATTGACATGTGTCCCCAGTAAACATGAAAGGGTAGCATTTCAATATTAAGATGAAGCTGAAGGTAATTACGTTAGTTCCACTCCAATAAATTAATCAAACACTCAGGTCTCGGTGATGTCTTTTCAGCATCATCCAGTCAGAAATGCATCATTTCTCAGGTGCTGTTAAACTGTCATTTTTTATCAAGTGGCACATTTTTCCAGTTCTCAGTATCAAGTGATTCCTTTATTTTCTGTTAAAAAAGAAGAAAGCACTGAATTACTAAGTGCTGACATGACAGAAAAAGCCAGCAATTTGTCTGACTCTCTAGCAGAGGTAAACTTGAGTATTATATTGATAGTGGATTTAATACTCTACCAGAGGTTAACTTGAGTGCTACATTGATAGTAAATTTAATACTGCTAAGTTATACATATAACAGCGTACTGGTATGTGTTATACGTTGTTATAATATGATGATATGGTGAACTTAATTACCTTGTTCACCTCAAATAAACTGCCCTGCAGGTAGGGCGTAAGAATTGTACCTGCTGCCCCCCATTGCATGATCGTAAGAGGCGACTAAATTTAGGATCTTATCTTTTCCTCTTCTTTCTGAACAACTTTCTTCTTCCTAATGTCTCCCTTGACAATGCCTCACTTTTGGCCTTTAGTTGAGCGTTCGCCCCTGTGAGGAAGGCTTTAGGTTCTGTCCCTTGGCCGAGACATACCAGAGTCATTAAAAATGGTAGTTGCTACTCCTGCTTAGCGCTCAGCATATTAGGAGTGGGACGACTGGTTCGCCCGTTGTCAGTATAATGTGACCGGGTGGGGTGTGCTGCTGGGTGTCTTCGGCAGTATGCTTCAGTGAGGTAGCACTATAAATCGGCAAAAGTTCCGGCCTATCACAAGGAGACTTAACACAAACATACCGCAGCCTCCCAAAACACACATACGCACTTACCACACGCATGCATGTCGCACGCACGGGAGGCCGTCCTTAAATGACCTTAGCTGTTAATAGGACGTTAAACAAAATAAACCAAACCAAACCAAACCTCAAATAAACATGTCCCTCAATCGTAAGAGTCGGATCTCATTTTGGGGAATCAAAAACATTCACTCAAGGGTCTACTGGATGCCCTTGGACAATTAGATTATTTGTTGATGTCGCTAGAGGGCTTTTGAGTTTCGTACGAAGTATAAACCTATCGCTATATTCCCTCGAAGACTCATCGTGAGGGGATAACAATAATACTACTTAAATCATTTCTATCCACAATTTCTACTGCACCTTTAACTCTTCCTCCAACTTTGCTGATGCTAGATCTGTATCTATGTCAACACCTGCTTCCAACATCTCCTCTTTGGTGGGTACACGCTGAAACAGAATTTCCAAATAAGTCTTATAAAGTAATTGTGTCTCAGATTTCAATAATGTAGTTTTGATTTTCATAGATTTTTACATGAATACATGTACAGTGTCACCAAAGGATCCGTATGTTAAATGACATGTTCTTATCATTATACTCACAAAACAGTAATGAAGTGAGGGAAAAACATATTAATTGCTGTCCAATGTGAACCAAATACATTTTGTACCTGAACTTTTACTTGTCAAGTGATTATAATGGCTAATAATCATTTGTTTGATAAAGATACCTATTCTGCGGTGTTTACTATGTAATGCAAATTTGATAAAATGTGTTCAACAATAGAAGACTTATAATTAATGAGCTTGACAGGACACAAATGTCAGATTTTGTTTATCGTATAATTATAAGACATGTTACAGTTTTGCTACATACGCTGTATATGTTTGTTCATATATTAAAAGTGTACATGGTGAATAGACCAGTCAATACCTAATGATATCAGATACTACATGTAGGTCTATAAGTTTGTTCACATTGTTTATATATTAATACAAACCAAACTGTCTCGAACATAGCGTTTCTTCGTAAACCTTGTTAGCATTAGGCCTCCAACGAGCAAGGTCATCTGAAATGTCATTACACATTCTAGTTACTTAACTTATTGGTTAAAATGATTGGTAATCTGCAACAAGTGTAGGAAAGTAGAGTGGTCTTAGATATGCATATAAAAATTAATGGTTCATTTAAATATTTGATCCCAGTTGATCTAATTTTGACGTTTGTCTGATAGCCTGGCACGAAAAACAACCTGTATGGTAGCCCGAGTTTCCTCTGGCCCTGACACCATGTCTGGTGTAGGGCCCCTACACCAGACATATCATGGTGTCAGGGCCAGAGAAAATTCGGGCTACCTGTATGGCTAAAGCAGCTCTGAGCTGTATACCATAAAAAAAGTCCTGTGATAACAGGCGTCGTCGAGTTGTTAGCTAAAAGCCGGGTATGAATATTCGTACTGAGGTTATATACAGCAGCTCGTTACAGAAATTAATCAAATGAAACTGTAACCACGGCGGCCCCTGTGTTGTAACGAACCGCTAGCCTGTGTTACCCAGCTGTACAAGTAGTTAGAAGATAACAGTATACTATCTATAATTACCAGAAATGGTAATCCATCAATAAATATCCTATATCTGCTGGCGAATTTGTTGTATCTTCGTGCAATTGATGACTGTTTGAACCAATCCATGTTGTGTTACACAACCTCATCAATGTCAACTCATGGAGGCGGCCATTTAAAAAAGAAATAACAAAAAAATCGTTTCCGGATAAATAATCCGGATTTATGTTTTAGATTGTTTTATCGGTTTTACATTTTAAACTCATTTCCTTTACACATTATGAAACAAAACAAAAACATAACAACAACAAAACAAAAAAGAAAGAAATGGAAGAATCAATTGAAGAATGTCATCTTATACCGTGAAAATTTATAGACAAATTCTATATAAATAGTAATTAAGTGTTATATATTATTGAAATTGTTTTAGCACATAGTGTCTCATAATACCAATGTGGAATGGACGTCAGATTTAAGTGTTGTATGGAGATTGTGTTGTTTTTACAAGAACTATTATTTTACTATGTATATGATGTGTGACACTTCAATAAAAATATTTGATTGATCGATCAATCGATTGATAATAACAAACTTTATTTACTGAGGATATAAAACATGTTTAACAACGCTAATCTTCCACAGAGGGTCCTATGTTAGTAAAAGACAACATAGTATCCCAGCAAATAAATATACATAAAATAATTGTCACTGTTACTTAAGACACAATTGTTAATCTTACTAAAAACAGCAATATCACAGTTATTTCATAATTTAAATGGACGTTCAATACAATTACAATAAAACTATCACAGATGCAATGAAATATATTTCATGCTGACCCAAGTATGGTTCTTGATCTTAACAAATTTGTTTTAAGTAATGTAGAAAGATTTATAACTAATTCGAGAAGGTTTTAATTCTCATTGAATCAATTAATTATATAATATTTCATTAATATGTATGTATATCATTTTCATTGTTCAATAAAATACTCATCTTTCTCAATGTCAGGTAGGTGAAGCGCTTTTGCTCTACAAAATTTTGTATAATTATCTATTTTTTATATATATATATATAATGTTTACGTATATAAATAAAAATATTTCCTGAACTTTTGATACTTTTCAACTAGAAATTATTCCATTAAACTATGAAAAACTACTTAAACTATTACAATGATGTGTGTATGAGTGTATGAGTGTATGTTCAAATGTTATAAATAACCCTAATTATATAGCTCTATTGTTCAAGTTGTCTAGAAAAATGCTATCAATATTATATTATCAAAATGTCATTTACATATGTATGTGGGAGAAGACTGATATAGGCTAAGCCTGTTGTCAAATCCCTTTGTACTATAAGATCTTGTATAATAAAATTTGTTGAAATAAAGTATGGTTAAAATTTGTTGAAATAAAGTATGGTTTTCAGTAAAAGACAGATTGTCTAACTTACATTTGGGGATCTTCTGGATTCCCTTTAATTTTATAGATTAGTTTGATTAACTGATTCTCCACTTCTCTGGACTAATATCTAAAACAACATTAAATATCCTTTCATGGAGCTTTACCATTTCAAGTTGTCAAATTGCTTTCTTAATTGTTATTTTACCATTTAATAAATCATCATATCATCATTACCCTCCTAGAATAGTTGTACAGTGTTTATCACCTCATCACCCGATGTAGTGTTGATTATCCCCATTCTTTTCACATTTTATTACGTACAGCTCTCAGCAAAGATTATGCCAATCCTACCAAAGTTGTACGTCCGTGATGAAATACAATTGTTGCAGCAGTAGTTTTCATTCCACGGAGTATTTAGAGATGTAGATGAAAGTGTAGTGTTAGTACACTGTATCAACCTACATCCGTACAGAGTAACCAAACCTGACGGACAATTAGGGCTTAATGGACCTTTGATTACACCATGGTACGTATTTTTTTTTATTTTTTAAGTTTCATAAAATTTTACGTATTCGCACCTGTGTTTGAATAGAAAAGAGCATTCGCGAATTACAAAAACCTACTACACTGTACTTTATACCAAAGAAAATCGATTTTCCCAGGTGTACACATTTTCTACACATATTATTTACATGTACATAACTGCAAACTTTTCATCTTCAATATTTCATTAAACAGTTGGCCAAGAGTATTTTAAATATTTACATATTAATTTTGTTTCAAAAGTTCAAAGTAAAGTACGGGTATATATTAAATTTTAATTCGTTCTCAGGTAAGTATATAGGAGGAGGTAACTCTTGCCTTGTCTCCTCAGGTAGACTAAGTACAGTTCACCCCTCCCCAGTATAGTTACTAATCCCTTCTCATACAATGACAATGGCAATGACAATGATTTTATTATCATAAACTAAAAGTGTAGAAATTACATACGAATTCAAATTCATTTTATTTTCTAAAAATATTACATTTGTATCAAGATGGACAGATAATGTTGTTTTTTTTTTTGTTTTTTTTTATTCAACTGCGTATAGCAGCACAAACATTGCAATAAGAAGGTGCAGTTCATTTGAAATTTCCTCGGTGATATTTTGCTAAGGAACACTTTTCAGAGATTAAAAAAAAATCTAAATCATAACATAAAAAATAATAAATGAAATAGGCGAGAGACTTTCCCCTTGCCGTACCCGAATATAGATACGGGTAAAATCGGATATCTTTGTACCATAGCCCAGCTCTCCGAATGGTATCAAATTCTTTACGAAAATCAATAAATGTACAGTTTACCCCAATAAAATATGGAGATATTGTCGACTGTAAGATGGTTCATTCGGAAACCTGTGTGACTTATTATAATGGACAGTATAATTTTGTCTTTCAAAATGATTCAACTGACTACTAGAAAAAGTATTTATAATGGATGTAAAAAAAAAAATCCCTACACAACTTATAAGGGTGATCGCTCTGTAGTTATGGGGACCTTCTGGGTTCCCCTTAATTTTATAGATTCTCCACTTCTCTGAACTAGTATCTAAAACAACATTAAATATCCTTTCAAGGAGCTTTACCATTTCAAGTTGCTTTCTTAATTGATATTTTACCATTTAATAAATCATCATCAGCAGCAGCAGCATCATCATTACCACCACCATCAAAATCACCATTACCCTCCTAGAATAGTTGTACAGTGTTTATCACCTCATCACCCGATGTGGTGTTGATTATCCCCATTCTTTTGACATTTTATTACATACAGCTCTCAGCAAAGATTATGCCAATCCTACCAAAGTTGTTCCAGCAGTAGTTTTCATTCAACGGAGTATTTATAGATGTAGATGAAAGTGTAGTGTTAGTACACCGTATCAACCTACATCCGTACAGAGTAACCAAACCTGAAGGCCAATTAGGGCTAATGGAACCTTTGATTACACGGTGGTACGTATTCGCACCTGTGTTTGCATAGAAAAGGGCATTCACAAGTTAGAAAAACCGACTACACTGAACTTTATACCAAAGAAAATCGATTTTCCCAGGTGTACACATATTATTTACATGTACATCACTGCAAACTTTTCATGTTCAATATTTCATTAAAAAGTTGGCCCAGAGTATTCTAAATATTTACATATCAATTTAGTTTCAAAAGTTCAAAGTAAAGTCTGGGTACATTTCCGTATGGTAAGTATGTAGGAGGAGGTAACTCTTGTTTGTCTCCCCAGGTAGACTAAGTACAGTTCACCCCTCCCCAGTATAGTTACTAATCCCTTCTCATATAATGACTATGACAATGAATACGATTTTATTCTCATCCACTGAAAGTGTAGAGAGTTACGTACGAATTCAAATTCATTTTATTTTCTCAGAATATTACATTTACATTTGTATCACGGAGGACAGATAATGTTAATTATTCGTATAAAAGTACATGTACACATTTTCATTGGTGTTTTGATATCAGTTGTATTCGTCAGTTCATGAAATTTAATATTTGGTTTTGATCAATTATATTGTCTATATGTAAAATATTATTAGAAGACAACTCAAGTAAATGGAATGAAATTCATCACCAAGCTGTGGACTATTAATTTGGACATTTTCTTTCATTGGTCTTGACCAATTATATTGTCTATGTATAAAATTCTTTTAGCAGAATTATGACATTCAAGTAAATAATGAGATTCATCACCAAGCTGTAGACTATTGTAATATGGACATTTTCATAATTATACTCGATCTGGTGCCATCGACAATAAATCCATGATTGGTCGTACGAAAGTTACATAAAGGGACTAGCTTTTGATGAATTAATGTAATCTTTCACTTTAAACAGGATCTGGAGACAAGTTGTAGAAACTTATATAAATCCATATCCTGACATTGTCTAACTTAATTTGGACAGTGGCTTGAATAGTGAAATCCATATACACAGTTGTTACAGTAGCTTACTAGTAAACATAATTAGTCTTTTTAATGAAATATGAGTGAAAAAGAGTGGTATGGGTGTAAGGGTTTCGGATTTGGATGGGAGGGAGGTGGGGGGGGGGGGGGGGGGGGGGGGGGGGGGTGAGTTGGCAGTGCCAATCAGAATAGAAGAGATAGATTAAAGTAGAGGATGATTTGTTCGATGACAAGTGCTTATTCAAATCTTTTGGGGAGGATAATGAAATTTTGTACAATTGAAAAAAAATAAAGCATTTTCATCATTTGAAAGCTCGTCGAACAAGAGTAAATCTATTGAAAGCGGGTAGTGTTGATTTTGTTGCGGAAATAGACAACAATGTAATAGATTATGTTTGTTTGTTTCATTTGCTTGCATGCATGAGCATTGAGGACTATCCATAAGGTCTGGAATATATAAAACTTTAGGAGCTACATTCCATTCCTAACCTAGCATGGTGATTTGCCCCAGTCTGGTGCCATCAAAGTAAAATATCGGATTTTTTGAGTGGGCTTGCGTAGACATATTTTAAGTTTATAAATTAAATGGTCATATTTAATCAAATTTGGCAAGGAGTTCCAGATACTGATGGCAGGTGGCAAAAGATTTATTATATAGACTCGTGTGACACATGGAGGACGGAGATTACTACCCGTGCGAGTATCATGGTCGTGGTAATTTCTATTCCGCTGAAGAAGAATATTGAGAAGATATTGAGGAGCAAGACTGTGAACCATGTTGTGGAATAGAATAAGTTTGTGCTGCTTTCGTCTTTCCTCGAGAGGAAGCCAGCCTGTTTAGGTATATAGTTTAACTCTACTGGTTAGTCTAGTATCACTAGTGATAATGTGTGCTGCTTCTAATTGAAGATTTTCCAATAACTGTGATTGATATCATCGTAGTCAAATATTGGCCGAAAGAGAGTAAAGTAGATATTTTGTAGACTATAGCAGTCACGAGGAAATTAAAATTTTCTTAAAATACATGTATTTATTTTTCGGCGAAATCTGTGATATTAAATAGTTGATGTGCTCGTTCCATTGACCATTTTCAGACAGAAAGATACTTAAATGTTTATAAGAAGTAACTTCAAAGATATTGACATTGTTCATAATTAAGGGAGGGTTATTAGTAGGGTTACTGTTTTAGAAGGATTAAAATTCACTAACCATCTTTGCAACCAGTTATGAATTTTATTCAGGTCATTATTGAGAAGTGACATAAAGAGAGGTGTCATCAGCGAATAATTTCATTTTTTGCCTGTATATCTTTAACAATGTCATTTGTGTATATCAAGAATAAAAGAGGACCAAGAATCGAGCCTTGTCGAACACCATTGAGGACAACTCTCTATGTACGATTGGAAAGATGATTTTCAAACCAAACTAACAATGAATTTCGAGTTCCAAAACTGGACAATTGCAAAGAAGATCTTTATACCAAACACGATCAAAAGCTTTACTTATATCACAAAAGACCATACGTACTAATTATATTAATTTTCCAATTACCGAAAGCATTGATATAGGTATGTAGTTAGATTTTTTTTTTTTTTTTGTAACGTTAGCAGATTTCCATATGGATGTGAATATCCCAGTACTAATTGGCTTGTTAAGAAGTATTGCCGGGTCTATAAAGAGCTTACTTAAGGGGACACAAACGATATTTACCGATTCTATTAAAAGACGAGGATTTACCAGGTCAGGACCAGTGGCCTTAGAACAATCCATGGTAATAATAGTATCTCTGACATCATTAGCTGTGATGTTAATGCTCGATAAGGAATTGTCACATTCGTCATTAATGTTAGCGAGATGTGCATTTAAGTCATCAACTGTAGACTGGGCAAAAAAAGAAATCATTGAATAAGCAAGCTTTCCCAAAGTCATGCGAGACAACGCTATCAGTATAAAGCAATGGTGATATACAAAATTGACCAGAGTTAGGCAATACTTGTTTTATAGTTTTCCACCATTGTTTTCCACCATTGTTTTCCACCATTGTTTAACACTGAATGTGTTAGATTTACGGAGCTCACTATGTAATCTAGAGAAATATGTTAATTTGGCGTGTTTTATGGTGTTAAAACATTTGTTAAGGAGTCGACGAAACTTCGCCCAGTGAACTTCATTAAGGGTACGCTTGGCTTGTTAAAACTCTTCAAATCATATTAATGCTATCATACATTTTTCAATGAATAATACTTAATACTTGAAGTGCCAGATCTATTCAGTTATTTTATATAGGGTTTTCTAATAAAAAAATCATTAACCCCCATAAAAAAGTCAATTATATTAGATGCATTGTTAGCTAACCAACTAAAAATGAACCAACAAAACAATAAGATGATATATACAAAGATAAAACAGTAACAAATAGCTTATTGTTACATGTTTTATGAGTCTAAATTAAATGATTATACATCTGTCTATATTTACCATTATATGGCACTGCCACTATATAACCCTACCAATTCAGTTGCGAGTTCACCAGCCTATGAACTGCCAACAGGAAGTGATCTCTGCTACTGGTAAGCGCAGGAAATTTGAATTTGAAAATTTCAAAACAAAAATCGCATGACAAATAAAAGATCGCAGATGGTAAATATAAGAATTGAACTGCTTTCAGTTGGAATTCATAGTCAATATGAATGCCAACTGAAAGCCGTTCAATGCTTAAATAAACATTATGTACTTGGTTACAGGTACATGTGATACATATGGACCCAGGTAGAATTGGAGTCTGATATACAGTTTGTATGACTCCAGGTAAACTTGGATTGCACCCGGAGTGCGAGGCTAGGACGCGAGATCGCGAAGCGAGGCGCAAGGCGAGGCGCGAGATTGCGAGGTGGCCCTAACCGGCAACCATAGGATTCAGCTCTATATCAGTTCAGAGCAGAACATAAAGATAATGATACATTTTCGTTAGCGTACCTGCTGTCGTTATAAAGGACAAAATAAAACCTAATAATTTCATGTTAATAAAGCGTAAAAAACATATAACAAAAATAAGAGTAATGAAATATTTAGCATGTCGGGCACGGTCACGTAAAAGGCGAAAATAATGGACTGTATACAAAGTTGATGAAGACACCAATTCGAACACGATTAATAGAGAAATCTATAGACAGTATGTGATGCAGGTAGGACAAGTAGGTAAGCGCATGCTCGAGGAGGTGTCATGATTATGATAATAGATGTGGTCAAAAGCACGTTGGGAAACATAGGAGGGGGTCGGGCAGAGGAGGAAAGGAATACCAAATTAGCATTAGTGTTTTAATATTAGTTGTATTCATCAGTTCATTAAACTTAATGATATTTGGTCATGATCAATACTATTTTTCTATATATAAAATTCTATTAGTAGACAATGTTGTACATTCAATTTAATAATAAGATTCATCACCAAGCCGTAGACTATTACAATGTGGAAATCTTCTTCGACATTCCGTGTGGACATTTCTGGTGGTCAAATTGAGATAACCTGATCCAGTACACGCTCTCCTCTGAATCTCCAGACAATGTTTCTAAGTACGAATCCACTACCACCGTAACCCCTTTTTGCCTTCCAGTGAAGATTAGTTCTGTTACAGCCATAGAAAGTGTAATTGTCCATAACTTTGTCTATGTCCTTTATGAGGAAAGTATCGGTAATTGATATCATATCTGTTTTTGGTAAATTTAACGACATCCTCTCCGGATTTGGAATTATCATTTCCATAATTTGACCTTCCGTTAACATTCCAGTAAGTCGTAAGCTTCCTTTGTTTCTATGTCTCAGCGTGTATCATTCGAGAAACCGCTTCCACGTGCCTCTCGTCTTAGGTTATAACTCCGCCCATCATTTTACCGATTGGTGCGTTGATTCCGGCTATTTTACTTTCTGTGTGATCCATTGGCTCTTTAATTCAATGAATGACTCTAGAGAAAGGCGCGTGCCCGATCGTCACGCTGGAGTGACTGTAGTACTACGATTACTACAACTGAAGCGAGTTACGTATCTAAGCCATCTTACGCGTTTTCACACCCACGGATGACTGTTTTATAACGGACTTCCGAACGCGTTCCGTTCGTAGTTCACTCTGTGACTTGTCATTGTGTATGTATTCGTTGTTGTATGATTTACGGTCCTTCAAGGGGGGACCTCTTGGCTTTCATGGTGGACAGTTTGTTATTGGCCTTGGCCTGGGATATCATTCATTTCATTTATTTATTCCGTAGGCCTTTCGGCCTATAGGTGAAAATAACAGCATGTGAGTAACATCAATACATCATACGAATACATGTAAAAAGGAGTGATCCACGTACTATTGTAATATAAAACATAATTATATTATATTATGAATTCAATTACATGTAGAGGTAATTTGATCAATTTCAAATGCTTAATTACTGTCACTATTGCCAAAACTAAGCATCGGTTAATATAAACATGTATATCAACACAAAACACATCTTTTCATTTTAGTATCAAAAACCCGAAACAACTATTGTATTGAGTAGTAAATACAAATGTAGCAAATTTAAATCAATGAAAGGCAAGTGACGAGGACAATTAATCTATCATAATGTACACAATACACATTACAATATATCAGCACCAGGGAGCCTGTCTCTGGCCGGTTTCGTTCCGTCCAAGTAACGCATACATTATATTTCATATCAACAGGAATGTTCACGTTAATTGTTAATCAGCTAGTCGAAAAAGACACGACTTGAAACTTAAAAGATTATAATAAAAAGTACACATGGACAGTATATACATATCATGTAAAAAGCTAAATAGTGGCTCTATCTCTCATCCCGATACATCTCCGATGAAATAAAAACTATCAGCAGAAAGTATCCAAACTGCAATGGTACCTGCCTTCGATGATGGAATACAATTGCTGTAGTTTTCATTCCACGGAGTATTTACAAATGTAGATGAAAGTGTAGTGTTAGTACACTGTATCAACCTACATCCGTACAGACTAACCAAACCTGACGGACAATTGGGGCTTAATGGACCTTTGATCTTTCATCTTCAATATTTCATTAAAAAGTCGTCCCAGAGTATTCTAAACATTTACATGTTAATTTTGTTTCAAAAGTTCAAAGTAAAATACGGGTATATATTAAATTTTAATTCGTTCCCAGGTAAGTATGTAGGAGGAGGTAACTCTTGTTTGTCTCCTCAGGTAGACTACAGTTCACCCCTCCCCAGTACCGTTATTATAATCTCGGCCCATGCCCAGTACTCTAATCCTGACAATTATCGCCGTCGGACGGTGCACCCGATCGCGAGGTAGTATTGATTATTCCTATTTTATGTTTTACATTTAATTTCATTTTAGCGGATATTTGTGATGTTATCAACATCCAGGAAGTTATATCTGAAGTTAGTGCATATTGGACTAGCTATACAAAGCGGCTTCGTCTTCCAAGGAACGTTCATACATTTATATTTACCATTGTATGGCACTGCCACTATATAACCCTACCAATTCAGTTGCGAGTTCACCAGCTTATGAACTGCCAACTGAAATTTGAATTTGAAAATTTCAAAAAAAAATCGCACGACAAATAAAAAATCGCAGATGATAAATATAAGCATTGAACGGCTTTAAAAAGCCGTTCAATGCTTAAATGTCCCTGATTTTACACACGAGGACAAAATCTGGACAAAGTAAGAGTTTTTCATTGTGAAATTTTTCTAATATAAGACAAGTTTTGATAGAATTTTATTATCAATTTTAAAATTACGGCAACTACTGCAGAGAATGTCACTCATTTAAAATATACAGAGGATTTTGAATCATTTCACGTGGAATATTACATATTTCACAAACATAATTTAAAATATCGATATATTATATGATATTTAATACGGTATTCTACGGGAAAACAGTCAATGGGCATTTGTCATTTACTTCATTTTCTTATATCATGTGATAACCATGATTCAGTTCCTACTATTATATCAGGTGTTAACCAGGATTCAGTCCCTACTATTATATCGGGTGTTAACCAGGATTCAGTCCCTACTATTATATCAGGGTGTTAACCAGGATTCAGTCCCTACTATTATATCAGGTGTTAACCAGGATTCAGTCCCTACTATTATATCAGGTGTTAACCAGGATTCAGTCCTTACTATTATATCGGGTGTTAACCAGGATTCAGTCCCTACTATTATATCGGGTGTTAACCAGGATTCAGTCCTCACTATTATATCAGGTGTTAACCAGGATTCAGTCCTCACTATTATATCAGGTGTTAACCAGGATTCAGTCCCTACTATTATATCGGGTGTTAACCAGGATTCAGTCTCCACTATTATATCGGGTGTTAACCAGGATTCAGTCCCTACTATTATATCGGGTGTTAACCATGATTCAGTCCCCACTATTATATCGGGTGTTAACCAGGATTCAGTCCCCACTATTATATCAGGTGTTAACCAGGATTCAGTCCCTACTATTATATCAGGTGTTAACCAGGATTCAGTCCTCACTATTATATCGGGTGTTAACCAGGATTCAGTCCTCACTATTATATCGGGTGTTAACCAGGATTCAGTCCCCACTATTATATCGGGTGTTAACCAGGATTCAGTCCCTACTATTATATCGGGTGTTAACCAGGATTCAGTCCCTACTATTATATCAGGTGTTAACCAGGATTCAGTCCCCGCTATTATATCGGGTGTTAACCAGGTTTCAGTCCCCACTATTATATCAGGTGTTAACCAGGATTCAGTCCCCACCATTATATCGGTGTTAACCAGGATTCAGTTCCTACTATTATATCAGGTGTTAACCAGGATTCAGTCCCTACTATTATATCAGGTGTTAACCAGGATTCAGTCCCTACTATTATATCGGGTGTTAACCAGGATTCAGTCCCCACTATTATATCAGGTGTTCACCAGGATTCAGTCCCTACTATTATATCAGGTGTAAACCAGGATTCAGTCCCCACTATTATATCGGGTGTTAACCAGGATTCAGTCCCTACTATTTTATCAGGTGTAAATCAGGATTCAGTCCCTACGATTATATCGAGTGTTAACCAGGATTCAGTCCCTACTATTATATCGCGTGTTAACTAGGATTCAGTCCCCACTATTATATCGGGTGTTAACCAGGATTCAGTCCCTACCATTATATCGGGTGTTAACCAGGATTCAGTCCTCACTATTATATCAGGTGTTAACCAGGATTCAGTCCCTACTATTATATCGGGTGTTAACCAGGATTCAGTCCCTACTATTATATCAGGTGTAAACCAGGATTCAGTCCCCACTATTATATCGGGTGTTAACCAGGATTCAGTCCCTACTATTTTATCAGGTGTAAATCAGGATTCAGTCCCTACGATTATATCGAGTGTTAACCAGGATTCAGTCCCTACTATTATATCAGGTGTTAACCAGGATTCAGTCCCTACCATTATATCAGGTGTTAACCAGGATTCAGTCCCTACTATTATATCAGGTGTTAACCAGGATTCAGTCCCTACTATTATATCAGGTGTTAACCAGGATTCAGTCCTCACTATTATATCGGATGTTAACCAGGATTCAGTCCCTACTATTATATCAGGTGTTAACCAGGATTCAGTCACCACTATTATATCAGGTGTTAACCAGGATTCAGTCCCTACTATTATATCGGGTGTAAACCAGGATTTAGTCCTCACTATTATATCGGGTGTTAACCAGGATTCAGTCCCTACCATTATATCGCGTGTTAACCAGGATTCAGTCCCCACTATTATATCGGGTGTTAACCAGGATTCTGTCCCTACTATTATATCGTGTGTTAACCAGGATTCAATCCCCACTATTATATCGGGTGTTAACCAGGATTAAGTCCCTACTATTATATCGGGTGTTAACCTGGATTCAGTCCCCACTATTATATCGGGTGTTAACCAGGATTCAGTCCCTACTATTATATCAGGTGTTAACCAGGATTCAGTCCCCACTATTATATCGGGTGTTAACCAGGATTCAGTCCCTACTATTATATCAGGTGTTAACCAGGATTCAGTCCCTACTATTATATCAGGTGTTAACCAGGATTCAGTCCATACTATTATATCAGGTGTTAACCAGGATTCAGTCCCTACTATTATATCGGGTGTTAACCAGGATTCAGTCCCTACTATTATATCAGGTGTTAACCAGGATTCAGTCCCTACTATTATATCAGGTGTTAACCAGGATTCAGTCCCTACTATTATATCAGGTGTTAACCAGGATTCAGTCCCCACTATTATATCAGGTGTTAACCAGGATTCAGTCCCTACCATTATATCGATGTTAACCAGGATTCAGTCCCCACTATTATATCGGGTGTTAACCAGGATTCTGTCCCTACTATTATATCGTGTGTTAACCAGGATTCAGTCCCTACCATTATATCGATGTTAACCAGGATTCAGTCCCCACTATTATATCGGGTGTTAACCAGGATTCAGTCCTCACTATTATATCGGGTGTAAACCAGGATTCAGTCCTCACTATTATATCGGGTGTTAACCAGGATTCAGTCCCTACCATTATATCGCGTGTTAACCAGGATTCAGTCCCCACTATTATATCGGGTGTTAACCAGGATTCTGTCCCTACTATTATATCGTGTGTTAACCAGGATTCAATCCCCACTATTATATCGGTGTTAACCAGGATTCAGTCCCCACTATTATATCGGGTGTTAACCAGGATTAAGTCCCTACTATTATATCGGGTGTTAACCTGGATTCAGTCCCCACTATTATATCGGGTGTTAACCAGGATTCAGTCCCTACTATTATATCAGGTGTTAACCAGGATTCAGTCCCCACTATTATATCGGGTGTTAACCAGGATTCAGTCGCTACTATTATATCAGGTGTAAACCAGGATTCTGTTCCTACTATTATATCGGGTGTTAACCAGGATTCAGTCCCCACTATTATATCGGTGTTAACGAGGATTCAGTCCCTACCATTATATCAGGTGTTAACCAGGATTCAGTCACTACTATTATAACGGGTGTTAACTAGGATTCAGTCCCTACTATTATATGAGGTGTTAACCAGGATTCAGTCCTCACTATTATATCGGGTGTTAACCTGGATTCAGTCCCCACTATTATATCGGGTGTTAACCAGGATTCAGTCCCTACTATTATATCAGGTGTTAACCAGGATTCAGTCCCCACTATTATATCGGGTGTTAACCAGGATTCAGTCGCTACTATTATATCAGGTGTAAACCAGGATTCTGTTCCTACTATTATATCGGGTGTTAACCAGGATTCAGTCCCCACTATTATATCGGTGTTAACGAGGATTCAGTCCCTACCATTATATCAGGTGTTAACCAGGATTCAGTCACTACTATTATAACGGGTGTTAACTAGGATTCAGTCCCTACTATTATATGAGGTGTTAACCAGGATTCAGTCCTCACTATTATATCGGGTGTTAACCAGGATTCAGTCCCTACTATTATATCGGGTGTTAACCAGGATTCAGTCCCTACTATTATATCGGGTGTTAACCAGGATTCAGTCCCTACTATTATATCGGGTGTTAACCAGGATTCAGTCCCTACTATTTTATCAGGTGTAAACCAGGATTCAGTCCCTTCTATTATATCGGTGTTAACGAGGATTCAGTCCCTACCATTATATCAGGTGTTAACCAGGATTCAGTCACTACTATTATAACGGGTGTTAACTAGGATTCAGTCCCTACTATTATATGAGGTGTTAACCAGGATTCAGTCCTCACCATTATATCGGGTGTTAACCAGGATTCAGTCCCTACTATTATATCGGGTGTTAACCAGGATTCAGTCCCTACTATTTTATCAGGTGTAAACCAGGATTCAGTCCCTTCTATTATATCGGTGTTAACTAGGATTCAGTCCCTACTATTATATCGGGTGTTAACCAGTATTCAGTCCCCACTATTATATCGGGTGTTAACCAGGATTATGTTCCTTATATTATATCGGGTATTAACCAGGATTCAGTCCCCACTATTATATCGGGTGTTAACCAGGATTCAGTCCCTACTATTATATCGGGTGTAAACCAGGATTCACTCCCCACTATTATATCGGGTGTTAACCAGGATTCAGTCCCTACTATTATATCAGGTGTAAATCAGGATTCAGTCCCCACTATTATATCGGGTGTTAACCAGGATTCAGTCCCTACTATTATATCAGGTGTTAACCAGGATTCAGTCCCCACTATTATATCAGGTGTTAACCAGGATTCACTCCCCACTATTATATCGGGTGTTAACCAGGATTCAGTCCCTACTATTATATCAGGTGTTAACCAGGATTCAGTCCCCACTATTATATCGGGTGTTAACCAGGATTCAGTCCCCACTATTATATCAGGTGTTAACCAGGATTCAGTCCCCACTATTATATCAGGTGTTAACCAGGATTCAGTCCCCACTATTATATCAGGTGTTAACCAGGATTCAGTCCCCACTATTATATCGGGTGTAAACCAGGATTCACTCCCCACTATTATATCGGGTGTTAACCAGGATTCAGTCCCCACCATTATATCGGGTGTTAACCAGGATTCAGTCCCTACTATTATATCGGGTGTTAACCAGGATTCAGTCCCTACTATTATATCGGGTGTTAACCAGTATTCAGTCCCCACTATTATATCGGGTGTTAACCAGGATTCAGTCCCCACTATTATATCGGGTGTTAACCAGGATTCAGTCCCTACTATTATATCGGGTGTTAACCAGTATTCAGTCCCCACTATTATATCGGGTGTTAACCAGGATTCAGTCCCTACTATTATATCGGGTGTTAACCAGGATTCAATCCCCACTATTATATCGGGTGTTAACCAGGATTCAGTCCCCACTATTATATCGGGTGTTAACCAGGATTCAGTCCCCACTATTATATCGGGTGTTAACCAGGATTCAGTCCATACTATTATATCAGGTGTTAACCAGGATTCAGTCCCTACTTTTATATCAGGTGTTAACCAGGATTCAGTCCCTACTATTATATCAGGTGTTAACCAGGATTCAGTCCCTACTATTATATCGGGTGTTAACCAGGATTCAGTCCCTACTATTATATCGGGTGTTAACCAGGATTCAGTCCCCACTATTATATCAGGTGTTAACCAGGATTCAGTCCCCACTATTATATCGGGTGTTAACCAGGATTCAGTCCCTACTATTATATCGGGTGTTAACCAGGATTCAGTCCCCACTATTATATCAGGTGTTAACCTGGATTCAGTCCGTTCTATTAACAAAACTATATTTCAGACTCAAAATCGACAAATTCAGGGAAAAACAACAGAGAATAACGATATAATACCGAAAGCGTATTTCTAACTTAAATATAACATGAGGGCAAAATACAACAAAAATGAGGACCACTTAAAAAGTACAAGAAAAATAATGCCAAGTTTTCAGGGAGGGCAAGTGTCATATAGATCCAGACTAAGTCATACCCTCAAAATCATACTAAGTGTTCCGGGAAGGTTTTGGTTTGGTTTGGTTTTGTTGAACGTCCTAATAACAGCCAGGTTCATTTAAGGACGTGCCAGGTTTTGAAGGCGGAGGAAAACCGGAGTACCAGAAGAAAAACCACCGGCCTACGGTCAGTGCCTGGCAACTGCCCCACGTGGGTTTCGAACTTTCAACCCAGAGATGGAGGGCTAGTGATAAAGTGTCGGGACACCTTATAAACACTCGGGCACCGCGGCCTCTGGGAGGGTAAGTGACATATAAATCCGGATTCAGTCACACCCTCAAAATAATACCAAGTGTTCTGGGAAGGTTAGTGTCATATAAATCCGGACTAAGTCATATCCTCAAAATATTACCAAGCGTTCCCTAAGGGTAAGCGCCCTTAAATCACGTCCTCAAAATGAGAACAAGGGTGATGATTATTCTCTATGTAAGTTTACTTTGATCTTATTAGTTTTACTAGGAAGTTGTGTATTTCACTTTGGCGGTTCCTGTCTGATATATTGACGACATTGGATAAAGGCTGTCATTGTACATGCTGATAACAGTGAGATATTGGTATGCACCGTGCCAGTAGTTTTGTTTACAAGACGTGATATCGCCACTTTAATGCGGCCTGCTGTATTCAACAAGTCGGGTAAACAGTCCTTTCTGTATGGGTGGAAAGCAATATAACTCGTTACTGATTTATGCTCGACAATTTGCATTCAAAACGACCAATGGCCAAATCTAAGTTGAAATATAAGTGGATTGAAATATTAAAGTCCGCCCTACTGGGGTTAAATGATTTATATATATAAGTCTCGAACAGTTGTTTTCATTGTTGTTGAGAACATTTCGAATATATCAGTATCAAAGCAAGTGTCTATGTAGCCTATACACTATGTTAGTAGAAAAACGGGGCTGGACATATTTTACCCTACTGTTGTTAAAAATTCTTGGATTGATTTTCAATGTTGTACCGGTGTTGTGTGATCATTTCAGAGGAGGAACTATCAGCTGGAGCGCTAAAGATGCCAACACGGTGAGCAACATTAAAAAAAAAAAAAAAAACATATATTACAACGCAATACCAGCGTGTCGTTCGACATTTTATCATCAATACACTATTTTGTTTCCTGGCTCCAAGTGTTATTAACACTAGCATGACAAATCGTTTAAGTTCTGTCGGCATTTTATACATTAGCGGGGACAAGGCTGGTAATATTATACTAAGGACGGAAACAGAATGCCATACAAATCTTAGACGGAATCCGTACAATACGTTAAACGCCGCATTTATTTAAACTGTTTCTCTAATTCCGTATCTTGATCACAAGTTCATCTGTTACTAAAAAAAATGAAAAAAATAAAACTATTCCATTTCAACCATCTATTTATATTTCGTATGACAGATATTCAGTTACTATTTGAAACTTAGTGAGAGCGATCCTACATTGACCAGCATAACAGTTGTAATCTATCATCCAGATTACATTTTAAACTGTCAGATACATGTATTTTTTCGTACAATGTTTTCGAGGGACAAAAAAATACACCATATCTATAATTTTATAGATCAGAGAACCTGTGACTTGTATTTCAGCCTGTTAATTTCCGTTTCCGACTGGCGTTTGGTATAGGAAAGGGTCCCGGATGCGACAAAGGCCTGCTTGGTAAACCTGTCACCAAACTGCCTAACGACTTCTGGGAATGTTCCTCAGGGTGTGCGTCCATTGGAAACATTACGGACGTCAACTATGTATGTAGTTCATTTGACATGCTTGAAGCATGGGAGCAAGGCCAGGATAACTTTCAACACACATTTCCAACCAAAGGCCATTTCAAAGTCTCGTAAGTTTTAACTTTATTGAGAAATAAGTAAATTACATTCAAATACATTTGATAATACTCTGAGTCTCTGATACATAAATCTATTTTAGATAATGAAATATATACTGTAAAATCACTATGTTTTTCGAGGCGTATTTTCTTTTTTAGTTCGAAAGTAGAGCATTGAATCAGACACACAACTTATGTTTTAGTCGGATGACAATCACAACTGATAAATTTTATTAAATTCATTTTGATATGTATAAGGTATCATATTTTGTTGAATGTGAGTTTTTATAGCATAAACGTTAACCTGAGGCAAAACACGTCAAACAGGAAATATTATTGAAAGTGTATACTCGTCATTATATCTTAGAGAATGTCAGTTTGAGTAGACCACCATAAAACCCAACAGAGGATTAAAAAACTATATAAAAACTAAACCGTAATTATTACTCAGAATCTATAAAACACAAGCAAGATATGAACACAATATAATTTTCATCGAGAAGCTTGAAAAAGTCCTTGGAGAATAAGACCAGGTCATCCGAAATGGTGAGCGTCTTATCAACGACACCTGTAATAGAAATATAGGTCAATTACTCAAAATGAGAAGCAGGTTTCTGACTTATCACATTTCTGTAATGTCATTTTACATCACATTTCTGTAATGTCATTTTACATCACATTTCTGTAATTACATCTTACATTACATTTCTGTAATGTCATCTTACATTACGTTTCTGTAATTACATCATACACCACATTTCTGTAATGACATCTTACATTACATTTCTGTAATGTCATTTTACATCATATTTCTGTAATGTCATCTTACATCACACTTCTGTAATGTCATCAAACATCACATTTCTGTAATTACATCCTACATTACATTTCTGTCATGTCATTTTACATCACATTTCTGTAATGACACCTTACATCACGTTTCTGTAATTACATCTTACATCACATTTCTCTAATTACATCTTTCATCACATTTCTATAATGACATCTTACATCACGTTTCTGTGATGACATCTTACATCACATTTCTCTAATTACATCTTACATCACATTTCTCTAATTACATCTTACATCATATTTCCGTAATTACATCTTACATCACGTTTCTTTACTGACATCTTACATCAGTTACACTGGACGGACATGGTTGAACGTGAACTATGGACAATCAGGAGATTTCCACCTACAGACCAGCGGGGACCTGAGAACACGGAGTGACACTGGTCAGCCCAACTCGAGTCCACTGACAGCTACTATGCCAGTCTATCAGTAAGTTCATTTCACCAACCCGCCGTACAGCTGGTAGAATATCAGTATGTCAATCGGTGTGTCCAATCTGACGATGTATACTTTATACATGTTCATTGGTAATCTCTACCTGGTTAAAATACGCTTGTTAAAGGATATGTGCAGTAGTACGCCAACAATAAATTCTGCTATATACATTATAATCTTACTGTATACACTTTTTTTTTACTTTCCTCAATTTGTTGATGGGCAGATTTTGGCGAAATTTTGCACACTGAAAGACACTCTTAATTTCCGTTGCCAATTTTGACTATACTAGTACTTTGGTAAGCGTATGAAGGAACGCGGTGTCGCAGGAACTTTGAATTAATGATAGAAAAATATTAAAGTATCAATAATTTTCAGCAAATTTCAACTCTGCGAAGTCAGATATGGCACTATGTCTACTCTACATTCATCGTCAAACCAACATTAAACAGCTAATCACTCTAGTATTTTCGAAATGCCAGTGTTTTCAAAACATACTTTTGAACGTAGTCGTCCTTAAATAGATTAGCATTTAATGTTTGAATCTGATCTCCCCGTTAATCAATTTATCGGCAAGATTGGTTATAAATATATGTGCTGTGGCTATTACCCAAGTTATAAATGGACGGTAGCAAGTCGTCCTTTCAAGTGAAGACTAGTGTTAGATATACATTCAGTATACCGTATTAATGTTATAAAGTGTCTGGTTTGGTTTGTTTTTGCTTAACGTCCTATTAACAATCAGTGTCATTTAAGGACGTGCAATGTTTTGGAAAGAGTGTTCACCAATGTGATGCCACCATCTTAGAAACACAAAAGTACTGTAAATCACTTATATTTCGCGTGATATTTATTTTCGCGTTAAAACATGAGGCGGATTAATCGCGAATTCAAACCCTTTCCCTACCATTTGTGCGAAAATATCCCCATTGTATGGTGGCCAAGCTATCGGTTACCGATTTATAAATATTACGGAATCAATGACTCTGACAGCTCATCAAGTCATTTCTGGATCAATGTTCGCGAAATTATGTATTCGCGAATATGTCTGAAGAGGTAAGTTAGCGAAATAAAGTATTAGCGAAATCTACGTGATTAAATGTAATAGTTTGTTATAGTGTGACTGTTACAAATCATTACTATTATGTTTAAGGATGTTGAAATATCAACAGTAACTTTATGAAATATGACTCGTGAAACAACCTTTTCTGGTGTCATTTATAGGGTGCCTTTTGGATGTAAAAGTACAATAGATATACCAATTGTAGACCCGGATGATGACGTCACGGTTTGCCGATGGGCGATTGGTGAAGAATGTGGTACTGATTGTCTGGGTTTACCACAAGCTTCCTTGTTACAGGTGTGTGATTAATAATCTGGCCCTTTAAAACGTCACGGGGAAACAGCTATCAGTGTCATGATTCAAAATAAAATAAACCGACATTTACCCAAAACCATGATTCTAACACATTAGTAAAACTTTAGATTTATATAGAAAGACATTTAAAAAGTACAATGAGATTAAGACCAGGCTATCCGTAAAGTTACGTATGCGTTGTGAAACGGTACCCGGGTGGTTTTCACTCCACTACTTCCAAAAATACAACTCAAAAGCAAATATAAATTTGCCGTACTAGCGTGCCCGTGTAATAGACCGTACTAGCGTGCCCGTGTAATAGCAGTCGACGTTTAATCAAAATTATGCATGTTTAATGTATATACACCGATCTTTTGTACAAATATTCCGTACTCAAACGATATCGCTCCTCTGAAACAACATGATACAGATGTACATGAAACTTTGGAAAACTATTTGAATAGTAAAATACAATATCCCCGTCATCAGTATGCACCTGGCGCCCAGGAAAAACCGGAGATAGCCCCCGGAAACCTGTATCCGCGGTGGCGGGAAAACGATTATACCCTTACAGGTGTACCTAGGGGTAACGCTGGACCTGCGTTATCGAGGAAATATATACAATTGATATTTGTATTACATGTACACTCCATATTTTTCAAAAACAGGAAAAATCAAATGAAAAATTTAGCTGTGTCCGTCCTGCTGAGATGGCAGCTAGAAAGTGACCTCACGACCACGTGTACCCGGGTATGTACACGTTTACCCGCTCCCGCGGAGCGTGCGCCTAGCACGAGTAATACGATGTCGTTAAAAGACAAATTATTCCCGCTATACTGACGAAACGCGGGAATATTTAATTCCTGAAGACAGTAAACATCGCCTGCTTCATCGTCGACACCCGTCATGATAACCTGGGTCAAAACGGGTTTAGCCACATTCTCAAAACGAGAACTAGACATGTCAACAAACATCGAACACGCCCGATTCATTTCGCAGAATGATAAAAATATTTCCAGATCAGACAATGATCGGTGATGTAAAAGAAAGCGTGATGATGGAATCAAGTTCTTGAATATCGAAGATAAGGGAAGCAGGAGTATGCTATTCAGAAAAGGAAAATTAACAATTGGTAAATTGGAATCATTACGTTTAGCATACAGCTTAGTTCTATCCTGTCCTTGTTCGTTAGTTGTTACGTTGATTTCAAGTATATACGATCGACATGGTTTGTTTTGTTATCTAAAGATAACACACCGTCAATATGTCTGGGTGAAATTGAAATACTTCAAAATGTCTCTCACCTTTAAGGTTATTCGATATTCTCAACAACTTTCCATGGATTATAATATTGAAAAAATATTCAGATTCTGAAACTATTTACTAGGAGTGAATGAAATGTAATTATAGTAATTTCATATTTCGTTTTGAAATTAAAGATCAATCATTAAAATGTTTTTTCTTTACCTTGATATCATGCAGTCACCATGTCGTATAAAACTGGAACCTAACATAACATCCGGGTTTGTGGAGGACGGTTGGTATAAGGTGCTGTTGACGGTGGAGGACTTACCAAGAACCGACATCTTTCTGGATAACACTCTTACAACACGTGCACATGTTCTCAGTACCGTACCTTTACAGGTAAGGCATTAAAACTTATTAACGATTTTGTCAAGCAGGTGAGAAATACAGGCCGTATACCGTACAGATGAAAGAATACCTGCCTGAATAGTTCCTTCCTCATACAGGTGAGACAATACCTACCTTTATAGTTCCTTCCTCATACAGGTGAGACAATATCGACCTTTATAGCTCCTTCCTCATACAGGTGAGACAATATCGACCTTTATAGCTCCTTCCTCATACAGGTGAGACAATATCGACCTTTATAGCTACTTCCTCATACAGGTGAGACAATACCTACCTTTATAGCTCCTTCCTCATACAGGTGAGACAATATCGACCTTTATAGCTCCTTCCTCATACAGGTGAGACAATATCGACCTTTATAGCTCCTTCCTCATACAGGTGGGACAATATCGACCTTTATAGCTCCTTCCTCATACAGGTGAGACAATATCGACCTTTATAGTTCCTTCCTCATACAGGTGAGACAATACCTACCTTTATAGTTCCTTCCTCATACAGGTGAGACAATACCTACCTTTATAGCTCCTTCCTCATACAGGTGAGACAATATCGACCTTTATAGCTCCTTCCTCATACAGGTGAGACAATACCTACCTTTATAGTTCTTTCCTCATACAGGTGGGACAATACCTACTTTTAAAGTTCCTTCCTCATACAGGTGAGACAATACCTACCTTTATAGTTCCTTCCTCATACAGGTGGGACAATACCTACTTTTAAAGTTCCTTCCTCATACAGGTGAGACAATATCGACCTTTAAAGTTCCTTCCTCATACAGGTGGGACAATACCTACTTTTAAAGTTCCTTTCTCATACAGGTGAGACAATATCTACTTTTAAAGTTATTTCCTCAAACAGGTGAGACAATACCTACTTTTAAAGTTATTTCCTCATACAGGTGGGACAATACCTACTTTTAAAGTTCCTTCCTCATACAGGTGGGACAATACCTACTTTTAAAGTTCCTTCCTCATACAGGTGGGACAATACCTACTTTTAAAGTTCCTTCCTCATACAGGTGAGACAATACCTACTTTTAAAGTTCCTTTCTCATACAGGAGAGACAATACCTACTTTTAAAGTTCCTTCCTCATACAGGTGGGACAATACCTACTTTTAAAGTTCCTTCCTCATACAGGTGAGACAATACCTACCTTTCATACAGTCTTACTTCCTAATGGCCCTGGTTGATGATAGGACGTTACAAACAGTCCAAGAAAAGATACTGATATAATACCTATCGTTAGTTGAATACATTGTTTAAATATATCTATATCTGTTGTAGTTTGTTGTACACACGATGAAGCGAACAACACCTGTTTGTAACAACTCTCCGTCCATTCTATCACCGACACCAAGTCACGGAACAACCTTCCTCGTACCCTCCAACGACACGCTGACCCTGTCCCTATATGCAGGCAGCGCGAAACCATCTATCGGGTCAATATTTTACTATGATATCTTAAAACACATGCAAGCAATTTTAGCGCTGATATACTTAGCTTGCAATGTAGTTTTCAATAATTTTACACGAAATACGGAAAGCTGATATAAAATCCCCTCCTAGTATGAATATGAGCGTTAATACTGTGACACACGTCCAGAACAATGAGCAAAGATAAACAGTGAATTTTAGCATGTTGAAAAATTTTCAACGTCAAGGTTTTGTGTACTAGAAATAATTAACATGTACTTAGATATACGACATCAATGCTTGTTTCAGGATAAAAGAGTTCATCATTTCTACACCCTATGGCGTTACTCTATCACCTTTGGTACTGGCCGCAAATCGAACAAATGTGTGGTACTCCGAGTTGTCATGGAAACCAGAAAAAAGTCAATTTGGAGAGAACATATTTTGTTTCCAAGCAGTTGATACAAACAAGTGAGTTTTGAAGTTAACCAATAAAATTAATACTTTCTTTCGCTCATAAATATATATGTATCCGATAAACGTGTTTTGCGAGTGCTATCCCAATTTTCTTTGGGATTTATTTGTATAACTATCGTGGTAATCATATTTAATCTACTAGTACATGACAGAGACGATATTTTGAGGAATTGTTAAACATGCCAAAAAGTTTCACGTCAATGCCAACGCCTTTTTCATATATAATAAAGTAGTTGATGTAAGTATAAAAACACAAAGCGAAAACCGCGTGAAAAACTTGTTTTACTAATATACGCTACATATACACACTGTACATTTTTTTCAACTACAATTTGAAATAGAAGTGTTGTTACATATCAATCGGGAACCGTCGGCACTTTCCGTAAACGAGAAAATATTTTCAGTTAAATATTGATTCTCTTTCGTGATTTGTGTTCCGGAAACGTCTTGTATTAAACCACTGTAACAGACGAACGAGATAAGAAATTGGTGAATTCAAGAATCTTGATGTAGTCTTTAACGACACAAAATATGACACAATACTGTCCACCGTCAGATAGAGTGAAGACACGGACAGTTTAAAATAAGTGTCATTTGTGATACATCCATATATAGAATAAGTTTTTACAATTATGTTATGCTAATTCCACATTTCCATCTTCACAGCATGTCGAGTGTCCAGCGCTGCCTGATTTTCATTGCTGAAGGTATGTGTTAATGTCTGCTATGTATAATAGTACTAGTGTTTTGTAATTGCAAGGTTACGTTCCAAAATGAAAGGTTGATAACACAAACAGGATATAGATGTTTTATTTTTTGTGGTTATTTGTCTTCAGTTACAAATTTGTAAATGAACATCTAAGTTTGAGTACAAAAACTAAAAAATGTCGACGGGAAAATTCCTGATCCTAATAAACTGAACATCCATTATGTTTTATATCATAACAATGTAGTTTGTTTGTTGCTTTTTGTAAGCTGTCCATCCGTGTGACAGTGGGCCGTGCCTTAACCATGGAACATGCTCCCTGTATCAAGATACGTATACATGTAGCTGTCCTGCTGGATTCACGGGGAAAACATGTGACACAGGTAAGTCTCCCTCTGCTTTCCTGTATTTTATGTATCGTCTGAACCCTGTCACTATTCAAATGAATTAAAACTTGACATGCAGGTTACGGCAAACCTCAGCAGTGTCTAAGTCTATATTATGATTACAAAAAAAAAAAAAAAAAAAAAACGAATCCACACCAAATAAGGATTTTTTTTTCTTTCCAGAAATTCCGCAATTATAATCTCGGACATATTTCTTGACCTCCTGCATGGTAACTGGAGCTAACTGACGATCTTCTATTCATTACAATCAGTTTATCCTATTTACAGATATAGACGAATGTGCCAGCATCCCATGTGCTAATGGCGGTACCTGTTGGAATCGTATTGCGGATTTTGTTTGCTTTTGTCCGCCTGGCTTCACTGGAAAGCAGTGTCAAGGTAGGACATTCTTACTCTATTTGTTTTATAAATTGACAGGTAGTAAAAACAACTGGTAGTGTTCTGCTTTTACATTCATCGTATGCGACATGAATCTTTCTGACGCAGTTTTATTACATGATATTTTGTATTTGTGTATTTTATATATTGCTCGTTATTTAGTTTTTATGTTGGAAAGATTGTATTAAATTATTTGTGTGGATTTGATATTTCCGTCGCCGAGACCATATATAAAAACAATTTAAATGAAAACAAGGAAAATAAACAATCATAACCAATCTTAAACTCCACAAAACATTGAGAATAACACCTCCTGTACGCGACTTTATATCACACGAATCAGAATATAGAAAATTACACCTCGGTGAAGTATGTCTTTATTTTTAACAGATATCGACACTTGCGCGGTCAATCCATGTCAGAACTTTGGCACGTGCGTATCCTCTCCTGCTGGCTACAAATGCACGTGCTTGAGTGGATACGCGGGAAACGAATGTCAACATGGTAGGTCACCAATTTACTCACATAAGAAATGCGTTCTTTTTATTTACTACCATTCCCGATACAATTAATGTCTCCGTTATTTAAGGTACATGTCCACACTTCTGACATAAAATCTCCGTTCAGGTTTATTTGACCTATAAACCCAGGGCTTCTTACGAAGCGACTACGGTAATCACACCTGGCCGTATATGCCCAGGGCTATCGAGATAACACTCTCATTGAATGCTGTTGTGATACCGTCATGCTTGACCGCAGACGCCTTACTGGCTTCCAAACAGGTTTTGCTGGTGAGGTACTGCATTGGGTATTTTACGAAACTGAAACACGTTATTAAGTAAGATTCCATTGAAAATGTATACTGTACCCGCAGTGGACCCCAGGTTACCTTGCACTTTTACAATCCAAAAATTATTTCCTTTCAAAAAAAATCTAGAGCCATTTCTGGAACTAGCATCATTATAAAAATAAAACAAGTTGTTGATCAATTTGTCTGAAAGGTACTGCTATCAATATTTTACCTGAGTATTGATTATAAATACAAAAAAATCATTGACACATGTATCAACCCCCTCTGAAGTGGTCTGTTGTTACATAGGGTAGGTGAGTTTGCAACACTGAAAGTCAGAATCTAAAATGTATTTTTAGAATTCAAGCATAGGAGTACCTTTGTAAATGACATATGGTTATCCATGGAAAAGTATAATTTCGTACCTGTTACCTGTTTTGAGATGGATTTTTTTAAAAGTTTCTACTTATTGTCGCTGTAAACAAACCAACAATTTGGTTTATTAGGACTAGTTGGTAGGCCTTTGTGAGTACAAAGTGTTCCATTTTCGAAAAGAAACACAGGTAAAACCATAGCTAATTCTCACAAACACCCTGGTGTTTGTACAAACTATTTCAATAGCAAATAATATTTACTGGAAGACTGGTCATGAACCCTAAGTAACTTTACTCTTGGAGGTAATCGTTAGTTATGTATTACAGAACAAGATGAGTGCAGTTCCACCCCTTGTCACAACGGAGGCACGTGTGAGGATATGGTGGGAGGATACATTTGTCGTTGTCCCATCAAATACACTGGCAACACATGCCAAACAGGTACTTCATATGAAATTGACAAATATCCAACAATAAATAAATGCTTAGTATGCCAAAATGATATTTCCAAGGGAATGATGAAAAATGTATAGATTTTTTAGAAGTATATTCCTAACAGCTTTCGGCTTGCATGAGATTAATTACTTCTCAAGCTGCTTCTATGAAATCTTGGTTGCAAATTTCTCTCGTTATGTCTTCTCTTTTTCTCTCATTAAAAACACCAAACACATGAATGGAAAAAAACATTTTTTCTTCAGAAATTGACTACTGCAACCCCAATCCTTGTGAAAACGGAGGCACATGCACTGGATATAGTAACAGCTATTCCTGTGATTGTCCGGGAAGTTATCTTGGACTCAACTGTGAGAAAGTTCAAGATAAGGTAAGAAAGGCAAACTGGACATAATGATATTTCAATGAAATATTGTTCTAACTAATGACTAAGTAGAATGGAAAAAAATTTAACAAATAATAAACATCAAGGGGTATGAAGGTATTGTGACACATTCCGCACGCTCACGCCAGAATGAACTGCAAAACATTACGTTATGTATTTGTGTACTTGTTTTCCCGAACGGAATATACAATATATATTGCATCAAGTAATCATCACTTCCTCTAGGGATGTAGCTCTCCAGAAGATTCGTACTGTATGTGTAACGTGGACGGGAAACCAGTTAAAGTTCCAGTCCGGGTCCCTGAGGCTCTCACTGTAGGACTGGACAAGGAGGATTTGATAGCTGGATTAATAGGCTTTCCTATTGGTGCTGCTGTCGGGGCGATCATGGCGGCATTATGGCACTATCTCATCAGACCAAAGTGTACTCCAGGCCAAACCAGGTAATCTGACTGTAGAATAGTATACGGGTGTAAAATTAACATGGAATTTGTATAAATCTTACAACAGTTACTATGCCATCTGGAGTTTATTAAACGAGATCAATAGTTTGATATACCACGAGCCTTAAGTGACATATTAAGCTATTGAACTCGTCTAATAAATATGCAATAAGACATAGTCACGATTTTAATATTCTGTCGATGACAGAACTTATATTTATGACAATGTAAAAGACAATTCTAAACGACAACACTATATACGGACATAAACCCGGAATCATAATAGAAACTCAAAATCAATGAAACGAGGACAAAATATAAACATAAAATAGTGTTTTCATGGAGACCCGCAAAAAAGTACAAGGACAATAAGATATGAAGAGTAAATGTCCATAGGTATATCAACAGAGATCAAACACGTGTCACTTCATATCGACGAGAATCTCCAATGAGAGATACCATGGTGACAACGTAACCACTATCAACAGAGATCAAACACGTGTCACTTCATATCGACGAGAATCTCCAATGAGAGATACCATGGTGACAACGTAACCACTAGGTAAATCAACAGAGATTAAACACGTGTCACTTCATATCGACGAGAATCTCCAATGAAAGATACCATGGTGACAACGTAACCACTATCAACAGAGATGTCTAGAATGTTTGCCGACGACACTTCACTAGCATATTCTTCAAATAGTGCTGCAGAAATTGAACATTATATGAACCGCGATTTAGCAGTTATTGATAACTGGTCTAAGAAATGGAATGTGAATTTCAACCCTAATAAAACTGATGTGGTTCTTTTTAATGGCTCTTTAGACAGATTAGATGTTCAGTTGACTTTTAATAATACCACGCTTACGAACAGTGCTACACATAAACACTTAGGAGTAACTTTTAATGAAAATGGTAAGTGGGAAACACATATCTCCAATATTGTAAGATCAGCCTCTAAGCATTTATCTGTTTTACGAAAATTGAAATTTACTGTAAATAAAGAAATTTTATCTAAACTGTATATTGTATTCATCAGACCTATTTTAGAATATGCGAGCGAAGTGTGGGATGGTTGTAATTATAGAAAAAGTCCAACTAGAAGCCGCCAGAATAGTTACAGGTTTGCCTTTATTTGCAAGTAGGGTGTCTCTATATAATGAAACCGGTTGGGAAAAACTTGAAGACAGACGGAAACAGAGAAAGTTGTTATTGTTTTATAAAATACAACAAAATTTAGCTCCTTCATATCTACATGATATCGTAACCAATAGAGTAAACGAAATCAGTAGATACAATTTGAGAAATGGTCAAGATTACATTATACCCATGTGTCGATTAGTCTTGTATGAAAAATCATTTTTACCTAGTACTATTAGAATGTGGAACTCGTTAGACATCTCTACCAGAAATATAGAATCATTACCAAAATTTAAACAATCTATTACTGGAAAAGACAAACCTGTTACTAAACTGTCTATAGGCAACAGAAAATTTGACATAATACATACTAGACTTCGTCACGGTTGTAGCACTTTGAATGCAGACCTTTTCAGGTGTAATTTAGTTTTATCACCAGCATGTAGCTGTTCTTACCCATTAGAAAACCCATTTCATTACTTTTTTCAGTGTACTTCATACAACTTTTGCCGTGATATATTTCTCAGAAAACTATCCAGATATGATGTAGTCGTCGATTTAGATGTACTATTGAACGGTTCTGTTAATTTAAACCAGACTGATAATGATAGTATACGTTTATTTGTACAAGAATATATTAAAAACACTAACCGTTTTGCATAATCCAATCTATTAGTTGTATTCAGTCTGCTACAACTGAGTATTTTAAATAAATTTCTTATTATATACTTTATGTAACTGCTTTTTATATACAATTATTTGTTCAAACCCTTGATAGTTAATATATTTATATCCTATAGGTATACTGTCATACAAATGAAATTTTCTGCATTATTGTTGATATTGGGAATACTTTATAGTATACTATCTGTATAAAGTAATGTTTTGTTTTGTTTTATTTTATATAATATTAGATATGTACATTAATACCATCTGTTTACAATTAGCTGCCACATATTTATTTAATATTATTTACCATTGTATACTATTGTATGGAAGAGGACGTTTATAAGTTATATAACTTGTGTCCAATTCCATTTGAATTATTTCAAATAAAATATGTTTAAACTAAACTAAACAGAGATCAAACACGTGTCACTTCATATCGACGAGAATCTCCAATGAGAGATACCATGGTGACAACGTAACCACTAGGTATATCAACAGAGATCAAACACGTGTCACTTCAGATCGACGAGAATCTCCAATGAGAGATACCATGGTGACAACGTAACCACTATCAACAGAGATCAAACGCGTGTCACTTCATATCGACGAGAATCTCCAATGAGAGATACCATGGTGACAACGTAACCACTAGGTATATCAACAGAGATCAAACACGTGTCATTTCATATCGACGAGAATCTCCAATGAGAGATACCATGGTGACAACGTAACCACTAGGTATCAACAGAGATCAAACACGTGTCATTTCATATCGACGAGAATCTCCAATGAGAGATACCATGGTGACAACGTAACCACTAGGTATATTAACAGAGATCAAACACGTGTCACTTCATATCACATAAGGTAGTAGAATATGTCTAAACGAGATCACGGTTTTGACCATAAAACTTGTCTTCATCAACCTGCAACTTTCAAAACCGTGTGTTGTTCATTTTCCCGTCAGTAGTCGACTGTTATGAACATAAGAGATAAATCCAGCTTATAATAACTAGTAAATCACCGTATCTCGTTCAATGTACAACTCTGTAAGGCATGTAAGTAATACTACAGATGCAATTAATAAAATGATTACACTGTATGTTCCCATACTGAGGTATAGACTCAATAATTTTCTCACTAACTGTGGTTAAATTATGGTATTAGTATGATTCTTATCGATAAAATGTAACCCAATGATATTACTCAATTCAATGTATATATTCACATAGGTACACTCTAATAGTGTGCACATATGGTTATCATATTATTACTCAACCTAATAGATATGAACTACTACAAATTACTCAGTCTAGGTGCATGGTTGCTCTGTATGTTGTGTAATGAATACAACAGGAAATAGTAGATAGTCACCACAGTATCAGTTTACATTTGTGTAAATAATATTGCGCAAATCAATGTAAATATGTGCATATATTTATTACATTACAAAATAGGAAATCGTTTACACAGATACACAGTGACATTATATATATATATGTTACGTGGTACTTTGTATTAATATTACACATCTAGTGAAGTGTATAATGACTGTATACACGTATATTTACTATTGTATGTATGTTGGCAGCATTATAGAATTTAGTGTGAACATTAACACTTACATATCCCTATGTATATTATAATGTGGACATAAGAAGAAACGATATGGTGTTTAAAACCAAATTCAACTAATATAGACAGGGGAATCATTCAGATTATCTTTAAATAGATCAGAGTTTAATTGGCTTGCACTGTTCTTTAATTGACACAAAATTATATCACTATGTCTAGTACCATGATTGTTTTAAAGATAAGTGAAGTAGTAATATTATTTGTAATGTCGGTAAATACAATCTGTTCTAAAATCTAATGGAGGGTGCATTAAGGATTTCAACATAATTAAATTCACAGACATAGCGGAAGGTTGAAAGTCTGGGTGGTTCTGAGAGGATAATAATGTTCATCAATATTATTTCTGAAATTGCTGATAATGTGAGACAGGTAGGTAGGTGTATTATTATATAGTATCTTGTACATGAGTATATATATTTTTATGTCCAATAATGATTCTCACAGTTTCAATATGTATATATTCTTGTAAGTTTAGCCATTATCCCAGATCACATCTGCATATTCTGGTATTATTAGTCTGATAAAAGAAGTGAAAAGAGATTTTCTGTCATTTTTGTGGTTACATTTTAAAACATTAGGTCTCGTATAGACTTTATCATGTATGTTTTGTATACGTTCGCTCCATGCACCATAAGCAGATAAGGTAACTCCTAAGTGAGTGTGTGAGTCACATGTCATTATTTCAATATCATCAAGCTTAAGAGTCAGGGATAATAAATTTTCTTTTTCTTGAGAAAATGACTGATTTTCTTTTAGTTAGATTAAATTTAACATCCCATTTCTGGGACCATAAAATAATGTTCTGCAGTAATAGGCTGAATGATTCCTGTGCGGTTAACATATCATATGTGCCCATAACAGAGAATAGATATGTATCATCAGAGATGTCTCTGGTATCATCAGCAAATATTTGTATGTAATTGTTATATCATTTATTATATCATCCTATATATAAGAAATAGAAATGGGCACAATAATGATCCCTGGGGGACACCTACACTAACTGATTTAAATGCCCTCATTATTGACTCTGCTTTCTATCTTTTAGATAAGACCTAAACCATACTAATACATTTCTTTTAATTCCACATTTATTAAGCTAATAGAGTAGTCCCTCATGCCAAGCAGAGTCAAATGCCTTACTGATATCACAGAATATAAATTGGAGTTCATTTCCAACATCTAGATTACAGGTAATGAGATGAGATAGATTGACAGTAATTGGTTTACAGTAGAGTGTCGGGGTATAAAAACCAGACTGATGCTCATAAATAATGTTATGCTGTTTGAAAAAGTTATATAGGTATTTAGATAAGAATTTTTTCAGATATTTTGCTAAAACAACTTGTAATTGATAGAGGTCTATAATTATTTACTTCATTCTGAGAGCCATTACCCTTATAAATAGCATTAACATTAGACATTTTCCAACTGTCAGGTATTTCTTCCCAGAAGAATTTATTAATAAGTAGATCAAGTGGTAAGACTGAGCATGATTTAAGATTTTTTTACAACTTTGCGTAATATTCCATCACGACCAGATGGTTTATTTTCATCAACATCATTGATCATATACATCATTGACCATATACATCATTGATCATATACGTCATTGATCATATACGTCATTGATCATATACATCATTGATCATATACGTCATTGATCATACACATCATTGATCATATACATCATTGACCATATACATCATTGATCATATACATCATTGACCATATACATCATTGATCATATACATCATTGATCATATACGTCATTGATCATATACGTCATTGATCATATACATCATTGATCATATACGTCATTGATCATATACGTCATTGATCATATACATCATTGATCATATACATCATTGATCATATACATCATTGACCATATACGTCATTGATCATATACGTCATTGATCATATACATCATTAACCATATACGTCATTGACCATATACATCATTGACCATATACATCATTGATCATATACATCATTGATCATACACGTCATTGATCATACACATCATTGATCATATACGTCATTGATCATATACGTCATTGAATACTCATTGATCATATATATCATTGACCATATACATCATTGATCATATACGTCATTGACCATATACGTCATTGATCATATACGTCATTGATCATATACATCATTGACCATATACGTCATTGATCATATACGTCATTGATCATATACGTCATTGACCATATACGTCATTGATCATATACGTCATTGATCATGTACGTCATTGATCATATACGTCATTGATCATACACATCATTGATCATATACATCATTGATCATATACATATTGATCATATACATCATTGACCATATACGTCATTGATCATATACATCATTGATCATATACGTCATTGATCATATACATCTTGTTGGGTTACACGAATATCATCCAGTAAATTGGGGTTGAGGATTATTATTTTCAAATGTGTGTGAAAGTTATGTTAATTTGTAGAAGATGTAGGAATAGAAGAGAAATAATTATTTAGTATTTCAGCTTTCTGAGTTGGATGGTTTGGTCAGCGGTTGAGAGAGGGTGTATTTGATCTTATTATTGATGTCAGTGACAGTTCGAGCTTTTTTCCACCAATTATTTGGAGGTAGTAATTTGTTAGCAAGAGAGGATTGTAATTTTTCGAAGTAATCAATTTTAGCTTTACGAACTGTCCATATTTATGCCAATGCTTGGGTTGTTGGAAGCCTTTATTATGTTTCCTTTTTCTTATTCTCATTTCAAGCCTTATTGAGTTGGTCATCCAGGTTTTGTCTGTTGGTCGCACTAGTGTAGTTTTTCTGAGTGTGAAATTATTTACCGTTTCTTTTATGGTTTCAGCTAGATATTGATTAAAATCATTAACATTAAGACTACTGTAGACAGAATGCCAGTCAATAGTGTTTATTTTGTTATTCATAGAGTTATATTTATATTCCTAATGTGGTTTGCTGATATGAACATACCAAGTGAAAACAACAAACATATGACCATGAAAACACTATGAAAACCGTATGAAAACATTGTCTCTCGTGCTGATTTTCCACACATAACATCAGAAAATATCAATACGCTTGAAAAATAGTCCTCGTTTCATTTCCGTAAATTATGTTTTCTTTGTAATCTATTTACATAAATTAAATCTAATTTAACACAAATGATTGTATTCGATGTTATTTCATGTCTCCTTGTTTTAAATAACAAGCAAAAAATAAATAAATAAACTACTGCAAACTGCGGAGCGGAAGGACACGGTAAACGATGGTGCATAGGCGGGATCTCCCGGCTGTTCTAATAATTTGGCGTTTCGTCGTATACATGGCAAATTTTTCTTTTTAATAAAATCTCTCGTTTTCTCGATACAAATTTTAAAAATAAAGGTTATGTAAATATATGAATTGAATAGATTTTTTTTAATTTCCATTGCGGCTATGAATACCAGTAGCTAGCTACATATCCTCCGAGGCGCGCTACCGCGCGCCACGGGATATGTAGCTAGCTACTGGTATTCATAGCCGCAATGAAAATTTAAAAAATCTATTCAATCCATATATAGTCAGTCTCATCACAAAATCCAAATAGTTTTGTTGTAGGATGTGTATTTATAAGCAGTATATGCTAACTGTATAAGAATTGGAGAATGGTCACTGTAAAAAAGGAGTTTTTTTGTATTTTTATCATGTTGTAATATTTTGTTATGGCTACATCAATAGATGTTGAAGTATCCTCAGTGATCGTCAATAGTCAAGAAAGATGTGTGAGGTTGGCTAAATAGTCAGCATATCAACATTGATACTACTTGTGATCAGAATATCTAGACTGGTATCTGTAGCAGTAGTTAGGTTATCATCAAGTTTATTCCAGTAATCTATTGTTGATTCTGGTCTATAAAAACAGCTTAATAAAAAAATATGACAATCATTATTTCAAGCAAAAGTATCTTCAATATTGTCATTATCCAGAGCTCTTCGCCTGGATGCTTTTACTGTATTTTTGCAGTAAACTGCTAGACCACCACCATAGCCAGTTATTCTTTCTTAACGATAACATTTAAAAGATATAATTTTAATGTCTTCATCTGAAATCCTGTCCGTCAGGTGAGTTTCTGTTAAACATATCAAAGAAATTTAATTCTGATTCACTGATATCAGTTTTATCACGAAATTCACCCTATATGAACGTGATGCAATGAGAGAAAACAGTATTCCGATATGACTACAGCCCCGACGTAATGCAACTAAGAATGACAGTAAAAAAAATAATATTGAGACTTGCACACACATATTTTGTGTTTCTCTAAGAAACAGTCATACGCCCACACGCATTTATTGTGATATTACATACTATTTATGACGTCACAATGGTTTTATTGTCATACGATAGTTATAATATTTTATGGTTAAACGGGCCAGTTTCGTGATACAATACATAAGAAGAGAATGAAATAAGAACATTTTGCAAGAAAAGCCGAAAACATTTCACTCATTAATGAAATGTCATCCGGTTGCTCTCTACGATCTTATTTTGAATTCGTTATCTGCTAAAAACCGTCAATACCTCGAACATTTTATAAACTTTGAGAGAAACAAAAAATGATAGACTACTCATTGTTACTTCTAATGAAATAATGAAATCTAACATTTACAGACGAGGGTTTCCTCGAAAGCCTGTACAGCGCCCAGGGTCCTCAATGTCAACTAAAAGTCTCATTGGTCGGATCTCACCAGTGTCACCGAGTGATGTCAGCGCGTCCGTCCTCACACCACATCCTCTAAATGTATACAGAGCTGGATTTAAAGATCCTACTTCTCACAAGACAGGTGAACGGCTTAGTGAGGACAGCTATTTGGATGGTACTAGGGACTGGTAAACTGGATATCGAGCATATCTCACCAGTTTATGTATTGAACTTGTTTCTGTTGAATTCCGAAATCTAAATTGGAGAAACTAATAACTGATATCTAATCTTTTCGTAGATTGTAATAATATATCGACACCAGGCCTCTCTAGGTTTGAAGGAAAAGTACTAATGTTGGGGTTTGACGTGCTAATGTCATGTTGGGGTTGGACATATTGTAAATGATACACCCATGGAAGAATACACCAATTATGTCTTATGTCATGTTCGGGAAGTATTTTGTCAAGATTATACCTTTAATGCGCTTTCGATGTTTCTTCCAATTAATAATAATAATAAAAAATATAATAATAAAGTAAAAAAAAAAATAAAAATAAATAAATAAATAAATAAATAAGACGTGTATGTTCAATTACATTTATTAATAGTATAACAACAGTTAGATTGAATTGTAAACGCAACAATATAGTACGATATGTAAACAACCAATAAATAATACAATAGCATAAATACAAAGGCTTCAATCAAATATTAAAATAAATGTCATTAATAGGGACTTTTTTATATTTGTTCATTTATTGCACACAAATATTACATTCTTTGACTCGTTTATATCACCTATACAATACACATGCATACACACACATTATCACAACAACTGTAATACAATATACAAGTAATACATGTGTGTTTGGTCATTATACAACCCACCATCTATCGTCTGCCACTAACTCTCATTACCATAGCATGGCCCATCAGTGCACTTTAACGTCTCAACGTTCTAACTAAACAATACCCGATCATGTTGCAGCGTTGATATATTTCACTTTTCAAAAGCTAATGCCATTTACGCTGGTAGGATTTGATACGATCTCTTTGTGAATAATATCTCTCATTTCTCATTCCTAAGGATTGGCGAGGAAAGGCAGTGCTTTGTACAATAGGTACAGAGGCACGGTCGGTATTGAGAGGCTAGGCAATAAACGCCCATGTAAAAGGTTGGACTACAGAAGTAGGTAGCATAAAATATCCTCACATTGTTGGTCAAACACACAAACGCAGATGTCATTTATTACCCTATAAACGAAACATGGCTTCGGATAGGGCCAAAGAAATAAATGCTCATTTCTGCAGGATGAGGATTGACGCTATAAACAAAGCTATTTTGGTTATGAAGTTAATTCTCGATTCTTTGGTTTAATGTCCGACATATTTTTGTATTCAATCATTCCGTTTGGTCCGTGACTCAGTCTTTTCATTCAGTTCATTGTCAATGTCTGCCATTAGTTTTGACGACAATATTTTCACGCACCTGAAAGAATTAAAGAATAGCATTACTTGATAAAATGACTACAATGAGTATCGGTTTAAAGTTGAGACATACATTATATTATCATATGCATTAAAACAAACTTTAAATCAAACGTGTTTTCAATATCTATTTGTGAACTGGATCTCGAGAGGAAGAACAATCGCGATAGTTAATAATTACCGAAACCAATACACAGATAAATAATATATTTACCTACCATTTAAAAGTATGGGGGAAGTACTGATTTAGGTAGAGTGAGACCAGGCCTGGCGTTGTCGAGATCCATGCCTCGTCACAACGGTTAGCAATAGCTACAGCCATTAGCCGAGCGCATCTCGCTGGGGACATCCGGGATTTATGGGGGTCCATTCTACCTTGTAAAGTCTGTGTAGAAAGACAACATGATACAGAACTGGAAATAATCTTAACTGTATGATTACATTTCAGAAATGCTTGCCGAACAAAGATGCTTAAACACATTGTTTATGTGTCCATAACACATTTCTGACTTAGTATATGATAATTATCACGATTATCAACAAGTGGTACCTTATTAATGAAATATTTGAGATGAAGGGCCAGTTTTCTCTAACATTGATATCGACTTACTTACCTCCCCTTCTTTTTCTTTTAAAGCGTCCTGTAAAATGTTCGTATAGATAGGTCCTGGACAAACGGAAGTGACAGCTATATTCCTACTGTATACTTCCGGTCGTAGAGAATCAAACCAGCCCTAAGTAAAAATTAATGAAGGTAAGTAAAAAAAGATTGGTAAAAATATACTGAACCACAAAAGTACATAACATAGTGCTTTAATACAACTACTCGTTTTAATTTGTTCATCACAAAACTAATTTATCTAATTCATCTAAATGATGTTGTGTTGTTATCTAAATTAAACACAGAACCAAGTTATCTTTATTTGGTAACTTGTGGTATCTGTTGAAATTGAGTCTATCTAAAATCCAAGTGTTTCGTTTGGTGTTCAAATGGTTTGAAATGGATTATAAGTGACAATGAAAAGTATGTACAATGCATTCCAATAATACAAACACAATTATTTTAAGTTATTCTCTATTTGTGATGAATATGATAATAAAAAAGTTAGGGAAGATCTATATTTAGCTTTAGTAGGCGACCATGAAATATCTTGTGTCCAATCATTCTGATTGACTTTATGAGATGAGCCCCCTGTCGTTTCAGATGCGAGAAAGATTTTAGCACTTGGTTATCGTGCACTGTACATTCCTCATATTCCCTCCCGCGGGACTATCAATCATTGCTCTAAGTTTCCAACTGATCTGAAGTATCTACAATTTGATGAGAATGGCATGCTGTAATTATAGCTATTGTATCGTCTTGCGTTGTGTCTATTGTAACTCCAGTTTATTCCTAGTTCTCTGATCAAACAGACCGTGTCTAATGGTATATCTATTCTCTAGGTCATTCTTACCTGAAGAGCATGTTTCGACCCGAAATACGACCCCGCATATAACGCTGCACCTGAAAATATGATTCATACATAACAACCTTAATGACAATTCACGACCAGTACGTTATATACAACACGTAATACCAGTCAAGGTACTGTCTAAACGTATATAATGTTTATACAGGTACACGTATATAATGGTTATTCGGGTACACGTATATAATGGTTATACAGGTACACGTATATAATGTTGATACAGGTACACGTATATAATGGTTATACAGGTACACGTATATAATGGTTATACAGGTACACGTATATAATGGTTATACAATAACGTTAAAATCTGACTTAATAGTTATAAAAGTGACAGTGATACGCCGTACCAACAATACAGAATTTATCGAATTGAATAAAGTTCCAGTAACTACAATGTCTAAAACTTAACCTAGTTCAGACGTCACACCGCTAGTAACTACAATGTCTAGACTTAACCTAGTCAAGACGCCACACTGCCAGTAACTACAATGTCTAGACTTAACCTAGTTCAGACGTCACACCGCTAGTAACTACAATGTCTAGACTTAACCTAGTTCAGACGTCACACCGCTAGTAACTACAATGTCTAGACTTAACCTAGTTCAGACGTCACACCGCTAGTAACTACAATGTCTAGACTTAACCTAGTCCAGACGACACACCACTAGTAACTACAAATGTCTAGACTTAACCTAGTCCAGACGCCACACCGCTAGTAACTACAATGTCTAGACTTAACCTAGTCCAGACGCCACACCGCTAGTAACTACATTGTCATAACCTAGTCCAGACGCCACACCGCTAGTAACTACATTGTCATAACCTAGTCCAGACGCCACACTGCTAGTAACTACAATGTCTAGACTTAACCTAGTTCAGACGTCACACCGCTAGTAACTACAATGTCTAGACTTAACCTAGTTCAGACGTCACACCGCTAGTAACTACAATGTCTAGACTTAACCTAGTCCAGACGACACACCACTAGTAACTACAATGTCTAGACTTAACCTAGTCCAGACGCCACACCGCTAGTAACTACAATGTCTAGACTTAACCTAGTCCAGACGCCACACCGCTAGTAACTACAATGTCTAGACTTAACCTAGTCCAGACGCCACACCGCTAGTAACTACATTGTCTTAACCTAGTCCAGACGCCACACCGCTAGTAACTACATTGTCTTAACCTAGTCCACACGCCACACTGCTAGTCACTACAGTGTCTAGACTTAACCTAGTCCAGACGCCACACCGCTAGTAACTACAATGTCTAGACTTAACCTAGTCCAGACGTCACACCGCTAGTAACTACAATGTCTTGACTTAACCTAGTCCAGACGCCACACTGCCAGTAACTACAATGTCTAGACTTAACCTAGTTCAGACGCCACACTGCTAGTCACTACAATGTCTAGACTTAACCTAGTCCAGATGACACACCGCTAGTAACTACAGTGTCTAGACTTAACCTAGTCCAGACGCCACACCGCTAGTAACTACAATGTCTTAACCTAGTCCAGACGCCACACCGCTAGTAACTACATTGTCTTAACCTAGTCCAGACGTCACACCGCTAGTAACTACAATGTCTAGACTTAACCTAGTCCAGACGCCACACCGCTAGTAAATACATTGTCATAACCTAGTCCAGACGCCACACCGCTAGTAACTACAATGTCTAGACTTAACCTAGTCCAGACGCCACACCGCTAGTAACTACAATGTCTAGACTTAACCTAGTCCAGACGCCACACCGCTAGTAACTACAATGTCTTAACCTAGTCCAGACGCCACACCGCTAGTAACTACATTGTCTTAACCTAGTCCAGACGCCACACCGCTAGTAACTACAATGTCTAGACTTAACCTAGTCCAGACGACACACTGCTAGTAACTACAATGTCTAGACTTAACCTAGTCCAGACGCCACATCGCTAGTAACTACAATGTCTAGACTTAACCTAGTCCAGACGACACACCGCTAGTAACTACAATGTCTAGCCTTAACCTAGTTCAGACGACACACCGCTAGTAACTACAATGTCTAGACTTAACCTAGTTCAGACGACACACCGCTAGTAACTACAATGTCTAGACTTAACCTAGTTCAGACGACACACCGCTAGTAACTACAATGTCTAGACTTAACCTAGTTCAGACGTCACACTGCTAGTAACTACAATGTCTAGACTTAACCTAGTCCAGACGCCACACCGCTAGTAACTACAATGTCTAGACTTAACCTAGTCCAGACGCCACACTGCTAGTAACTACAATGTCTAGACTTAACCTAGTTCAGACGCCACACCGCTAGTAACTACAATGTCTAGACTTAACCTAGTTCAGACGCCACACTGCTAGTTACTACAATGTTCCTACTTACCTAGTTTGCCAGCCACACTGCTAGTCACTACAATGTGTCCCCTATTCCTTGACATCATATGGGGTAGTACGGCTCGTGTTAGAGAAACTGGTCCAAGGACATTGACCGCCAGTAGCTCCTGGTCGACAGCAAGAGAGGTAGTGGTCCATTCACCCTTGTTGGTACGGCCCGCGTTATTAACCAATATGTCAATCTATAATAAATAAAATGTAGTCAAGTCTAAATCTGCGTGCAATGTATCGGGTAAAATATGAGGGAAGCAATCGGCAAATAGGATATATGATTATACAAATTGTCAGCAGTCAAATTAATATACTTTATCAAATGATTGTAAATACTAGTGAACCAATAGATAATTTGTACCACATACTGTGTATACATTTTCCTACTTACCTTATGAAATGTTTTTAATACTTGTTGAACAGCTGATTCGTGATCCGAGTACGCCTTTATGTCAAGTTTTAAAACCAACACATCATCTTGACTGAGATCGCCAATACCTAGAGCAGATGAACAAGGAACCATTTCTATTATACCAGCGTTCAACTCATGCTTAGTAAACAGATCTATTACTTTATATCAATATACAAATATTGCTATAATTACTAATTTATTGAGATTTTGTAATATATTAGGTTTTAGATGATGTTAGACAAATGTTTAGAAGAAATATAAACACTGTTAAGATATCAAAATACGTACGGATGCACTCCGACTTGACACGTTCAAGTTCCTTTTCCCGTCTGGCCGATAATACCAGACGACATCGAGCACGCGCCATTTCGTAAGCAAGCGCTTCCCCGATCCCGCTGGATGCCCCGGTGATCCACACAACTTTATCAGTCAAACATTCTAAACAGAAAAATGTTACAACCATTGCGTAAGTGACTTTAAATAAATAATGATAATACATAAAAAAAAAAAAAAAACGAACACAGTTTCAATAACACGTAACCTGATTATCAGAAGATCACCAGAATATATATTGATAACAAAATGCAAACTTTTTGTATTTTCATCTTCCCTTTTCATCTTCCCTGGTTAAACAATAGCGACACACCAACGAAATACATGTAATATCAATAAAACGGAAAAAAAAATAAATAACTATGTCACACAGCTGTTGCTAAGGACCCGAAAGTTTTAATACCGAGAGGACGCGACCGAAAACTCAAAATAGGTCAAAGGCGGGGGTGTAATGGCGCCATAGTTCAATAAATTTCAAAAAGTTCAATAGAACGAAAAGTAAGCCTACATTTGTGTATTCTGAACCATATCACTACGTAAGACCTTTCCAGCATGATATACACGTCATGGTAAACATCGCGGACTAAATTCCACCAGCAGTGTCTGCTAACTGCAATCCAAAAGGCTTTTACAAAAGACATATCGATCTAAAATATTTCCCTATTAGACATAATAGGAATTTAAATGATCGATTCCTTCGGAAATTCACCAATATTTCCTTATATTTTGGAAATAGATGAAAGTCTGATGGAGCGAGATCAGGTGAATAAGCTCAATCAATTTAAAGCCACAATCGTGAAAGGCAGCCATGACAATGACAGACACTTTCACCCTAACCCTAACCCTAACCCGTCGATATAAACTAACCAAATGAGACCAGACCTTGGGTACACGGCCCTATATAGTCAGAGAATAGTAGGACTTAAAAAGAACATCCTTGAGTACCTCCTTCAATACGAGGCTCACAACCTATCAATCAACCTTCGTAATATATCTTGCTTATTGTGAAAATATATAATATATGTAACATAGTTTATCTTCCTTACTGTGGAGATATACAGTATATGTGACATAGTGTAGCTTGCTCCCTACTGCTCCTCACCAATAATGGATCAATCAGCGAATGCATATCTAAGCAAAAAATACAGAAAGATAAACGATAAGGTTCGCTCACAAATATTTAATACGCACCTGGGGTTTTACCAAATCTTTCCATCAGTTGAAGTAAAATATCGCTGTCTCCTGACAAAATCATGAAGAGGCAAATCACGGCGAACATTGCAAGAAGTCCATTGACGAGGTAGAGCCAGTCCATGACTGGTTGTCCAGTGTAACAGACAGGAGAGGGTGTAGTTACAGCTAGCTTAGTGATGTTGGAATTCTGTAACGACAAACGCAATAATTAATCGATAAATTCAGTAAGGATTGAGATGATTATATTAACATAACAACAGCATGTTGCTGCCGCAAAAAATACACAGTGTAATTAGAGATTCGACGATTTCCTAATGGAAACATGCATTTCAATGTGCTGCCTCGGTTCCGCCTCGTTCTGGCTGTCTGCATTTGCATGCTTCCAAGAAATGCACTCTTCCTAGTATTTTGTCGATATTACGATTGTTAGAGATTTAGAAGTGTGCAAACTTACCATGAACATTGAGATGATTATATTAACATAACAACAGCATGTTACTGCCGCAATAATATTGAGATGGCTTCCCTTTATAATCGTCAAATATTCCTCCTGTAAGCTCAGTGTACGTACTGCACCTTGACGTAGCTATTTGACTGAGGTTATGAATACATTACAGTATAATTACGACATATAAACTCACGACTTCACCCCTCTATACAAACACGATGTCTTTAATGTTCAGTACCGAAATGTCAAACCTGAATGACGGAGTTCCTGAAGCCCGGCACTGCTATACTCTCAATTTGAATTTTAAGTAGTACAAATTCGATGATATTTATAAACATATTAAATAAACATTTATCACAAACATGGATGAGTAGACAGAATTCAATTATCTTTCAACCTTTAACATTTTATACTGAAAGTTATAAAGAACATGTTATTGACTTCGGGACAAAAAGTAGAAAAAGATAACATTTTAAACATTGAATCGTTTTAGTGCAAAAAGTACATTGATGTAAGATTTTTTGACCCGTGATTTCTTTTTTGTGAATTCCTGAATTACAGCGATATACAAGGGAGAGGCATTTCGTAAGTAAAAGAAGTTGCTTGTAGCGAATAAATCTACCATCATTGTTATATTTGGACACATGTCCTCTGTTTTAGCGTTAATAACTGAATCATTAGATATAAATCTGCTAAAGACTTCGGTTATTAAAGAAGCTTTTTCCCAATATTTATGCAACTTTCACATGATGTTTTATTTCGGTGCTGTTTGTATAATTTTGAAGGGTGTTTTTTTGTAACCTTTTTTTCAGGTGTGTGCTTCATAATATTTCAGTGTGTTACCATTGCCTAATAAGGGTATTTTAATCGCTCTTTTCAATTCTTAGTGAGTGTAGCGTATTTAAACTTGACAATTGGGCGGACTTGTATCTCAAAATCATCAAAATTCTTTAATACTGTTCAATACATTTAGGCAATGTTTACAATCTGCTACGAACCATAAAAATAAACTTACATAACGTACATCTACAATAACATGATTGTCATATTTTAATACTTGATATTCGTTTCCAAGTCTGTCGAATCCGATTTACTTATTTTGGAAATATTATTGGGATTCAGGGATTTAACGAAATAATAACTTAACAGATTTTGTCGTTGTGATTTACGTTGTCTTATTTCATTTTTAGATATAAATATCTTTGATATGAATAAGGTAGTTGTAAAAAATACAACAAAAAAACAAGAAATATCTTTAAAAAAGATGAACGGCATAGTTTTAATGCTGGTGGTTATAATGTAAATATATCAACAAACTATCATGAATCATTTTTGGTGATAATAAGACTGCATTAATTTTATCAATGTATTATATGAAAATATACATCCACTTATTCAGCTTGCATTCAATCTTAACTTTGTTTCGTTTTAACTGTATATCCGCATTTTGCACTAACCGCTACATTGACCAATCACATTCTTCATCTTGACCATTAACGTCACCTGTCGCGTCATATCCGGGGCCAAATGAATATTATTATACGGCTATGCCGAAAAACAAACAAACCAAAAAAAAAAAAAACGAAAACGCCAGAGAGGATAAAAAAAAAAGCTTTATCGGACTTGTCTTCTTTTTTTTGTTTATTTGACACGCACTAACCACCAATGTTGTAACGCTATCCATGGTTAAGTCCAGCGAGTCTTGTTGTGAAATTCCCCAATGAAATTACACAAACGGACAAAAACTATAGATTTTAAAACCTCCTTGTAATGTTAGAATTATTCGTGGTATGTAGCTGTTTACCTGGTTATTTAATAAGGAGTTTCCGTGGTTTATCCACTGTGGTATGGCACACTGTTTTTTAGAGTCAATACATGCATGCATATATATAGTCTGGACGTTGTTTTTTTCTTAATTCCATAAAACTGTATAGAAGATTAATTTAAAAGCTGTTAAGAGACGCCTCTTACTGGCAGTCATCCAACAAGAAGTCACTGGGCGATGAGAATTATTGTTCCGGTTAACAGCAAGTGTTACATACATTATTGTTTTGGCTAAGAATGTGTATCATTCTGTAGTCCGAGGTCACTGGCCCCAGTTCGTGTCTGCGTGGTCGACACACGTGTCTGTTAGAGAATAACCGCTCGACGACCCAAGTGTTGACCGCACACCACTTACAGATGGACACGATTATATAAATGGTGGTATTCCGTTTCTAGAACTATATAAAAATAGCCGGGAATTCTTACTGGGATTCACCCTCCTACGTCACATATAGCACGTTAATTCTAGGTCAGAGTTCAAATGTAGGGCTATGTGACATGACAGACTTCCATTGTCATAACATACACAGACAGTAACTGGTGAAGTTGGTCATACATACAGGGATAGGCTGAGGTACTTTGGGATTGGGTCAGCTGTAGGTAGTGTAGTTATTAAATTGACCAATAATAATAAAATAACTAAAGTATGTCAATTCTTTAAAGCCCTATCCTCGGCCAATCGACAATGTGAGTCATTTAAGGCCAATTAGATACAAATATGCCTGTCTCAAAACCATATATCCAGTATCACTACAAACCGAATTGAAATTAAAAACCGAAAGAAAAAAATCTTCGTGCCAAATATTGCAAGGATCAGTAACATAATCTTTGATGCCATGTCCCTGCAACGTTACGCTTCACGAGACGGCGACATCATTAACGGTCTGGTTAACGCAATTTTACCGTTTTCTGATAAGAAAACCGCCTCCAAGTGAGCATTGCATAAAAACGAAAGTTGATACAAAGCAAAATAACCATATTTCTACCATCGCTTAGTGCCATGCATGATTTTTTCTCTTTTTGTTCGCGCCATTTCTGTTAATTTTGCGCCATTTCTGTTAATTTTTTCGCGCCAAGTCTTTATCTATGAAAATTTCCTTTGATGCATTTGACATTGAATCTATCAATATTTACCTATTTTCGGACTATCGGGTCTTCGGACTACAAGTGCACGCAACCATATGTATCAAAAGCGTTCATATTAACTTGAGTGCAATGAACAGGTAAGAAAGAATGTTGAAAATAGACCGACATATTATTTAGTTTTCTTTAAGACATGTTAATCATAACTTACTGACAGGCCCTTTGTATCGCCGTCCTAGATTGTTAGAGACGTGACTATGTTACCTAATTTTGACAATGATACCACAAAAATTTCGGTTTACCTTGCCAGCATTACCTGGAAATTTTATTATTCACAAGTTTTAATAGAAATGTCGCTGCATAACACCGATTGATAGAGTTGTGTGCGCTGACCCCTCAACTTCAACCCATCAGTCAAAATGTCCCCCGGCAGTAATAATGTCAAGCTATTAGGGCGACTAAAATATGGTAAACATGTTTTGTTATAAGGATTAATTGTTATAATTTAAGATGACGGTAAAGCAAACTTAAAGAGGCTTGCCCGCAGAGAGATCAGAAAAATTGGCTAATAGAAAAAGATTTTTTACACATGACAGATTGTTGGAATTGTTGAGTTTTTCATTCTATTTTCCTTATAAAACGCTGAAAAGAGATATCAAAACCTCATTTTTTAATATTATTTATTCAATCGCAACCCGCGATAAGTCCCCGCTATAAAGTGGAGTCTAATTTGATTGACACATCAAAGAAACAAGCACGTGCACAGTGCCGCAGTGCCGCACAGTAACAACTTCAAAGGCAGCGGCGATTTACAAAGAAGAGTTGCCGTTATATTCCATACATTTCCCTCTCAGGTTGAGTTTTAAAACGTCTTTTAAATACATATTCTGTAATTGTTTTCAAGAAATAAAGTCGGAAAGCCTCTAATTTTGTCACATAGAAACGTGTACTGAAGTTTATTTAGTGATCGGAGATGTGCCGTTTACCGGTCCGTCTGCGGGTAAGCCTCTTTAATTATAAACAGTTAAAAACCATTCTTATCAGCGAAAATGAAAATATCAGAAACAATGTATAGGTACAGACTTACCATAATCACGGGTTGTTATCACTGTAGACAGTCGTAATTGTGTTGAAACTCACATAGCAACTCGTCGTTATATACGATAGCTGTTAAAAATAGCCTGGGGGAATTCCCTTTATCTTCTCGGCTGAATCCGGGATAGGTCATTTACTGGGTAGGCCATCGACGCTAGCCACAATGATCACGTGTTATGTAGTGTTTTTGTATTCTGCCATTGTTTGACCATCTGTGTTATTAGGAAATAATCCGATACCGGTGTATACTGATTCATATTGTAAGAAACATATTAAAACAAATTTCATCATACAATTGTAATAGATTGTACTAGGACGACCTAGTGTCGCGTGCTTCATCTGTATCACTGATCTCGGTAATCGTAACCACGTATGAATAAGTAAGAGTTTATATTGATGTGTCAACTCATAAAAAAAACAGGTAACACAATGACATACATCAGGTAACACAATGACATACATCAGGTAACACAATGTCATACATCAGGTAACAATGACGTACATCAGGTAACACAATGACGTACATCAGGTAACAATGACATACATCAGGTAACAATGACATACATCAGGTAACAATGACGTACATCAGGTAACAATGACGTACATCAGGTAACAATGACATACATAAGGTAACAATGACGTACATCAGGTAACACAATGTCATACATCAGGTAACACAATGACATACATCAGGTAACACAATGACATACATCAGGTAACACAATGACGTACATCAGGTAACACAATGACGTACATCAGGTAACACAATGACGTACATCAGGTAACAATGTCATACATCAGGTAACAATGACGTACATCAGGTAACACAATGTCATACACCAGGTAACACAATGTCATACATCAGGTAACAATGTCATACATCAGGTAACACAATGTCATACATCAGGTAACAATGACGTACATCAGGTAACACAATGTCATACATCAGGTAATACAATGTCATACATCAGGTAACACAAAGTCATACATCAGGTAACAATGTCATACATCAGGTAACAATGTCATACATCAGGTAACAATGTCATACATCAGGTAACAATGTCATACATCAGGTAACACAATGACATACATCAGGTAACACAATGACATACATCAGGTAACACAATGACATACATCAGGTAACACAATGACGTACATCAGGTAACACAATGACGTACATCAGGTAACAATGACGTACATCAGGTAACACAATGATATACATCAGGTAACACAATGACATACATCAGGTAACAATGACGTACATCAGGTAACACAATGATATACATCAGGTAACACAATGACATACATCAGGTAACACAATGATATACATCAGGTAACACAATGTCATACATCAGGTAACACAATGACATACATCAGGTAACACAATGTCATACATCAGCTGACACAATGTCATACATCAGGTAACAATGTCATACATCAGGTAACAATGTCATACATCAGCTGACACAATGTCATACATCAGGTAACACAATGTCATACATCAGGTAACACAATGACATACATCAGGTAACACAATGACATACATCAATGTTTTGTCTTGTTTCCAAGTTGTCCAATAAAGCAGCTGTACGTACGGAACACTACCCATTCCAGGCTTAAAACACAGGTTTAGTCGATATTGTCACCACAATCTCAGAGATTGGCTAACAATAGCTATTTACCTCTTCCGGTTCAGTTTTCAGTTCATGTGATCGAAAACTACATTCACATGCAAGAAAGTAACATTTGCAATGATTTGATAATAAACAATATTCTTTAAACAATCTATAATTGATAAAATCGATGTAGGGAACTAGGGGATGTTCCGACGGGAGTAGACCTATTTCCTCGCTATAAGGGATACAAGCCATTGTTGGATATCCATAGTTGACTGTACTACTCGATACGCTACACTTATCATCCGTGGGTCAACTCAGTGAAAATTTCTCGTTTTAATTAGATGCCATTTTATTGGACTCGTCACATTTTTCTATCGGGATTCCAGCCAATCAAATTGAAGGTCACATACGCTTTATAGAAGCTGCATATCTCAACAACTGTGGCGGCGAGTGATCTCGAAAACGCTTTCCAGAAATATCAACGGGTGTAAACCATTTCAACAGAACATTATTGATACCCTTTTGTCTGACGGAATTGTCTTCTGATAAACTAAAACATACCTATAGGTGATGAAAAATCGGTGTTGAGGATTTTCAGCATATGTGAACACTGCCAAATAGTCCAATTTCAATACTATATTTAGACTTATTGACGTACAAACTACATGCGATGCACACGTGGGCTGTTCCTAACATCCCCAAAGTATTGTCGTATCAGAGTATACTTGGTTAATAGTGTACTGCTATCAATCCTAGGTATCCGACGATGGATATAGACCTATAGATAAGGATTCACATTTCACGCAAACGTCGTTGGTCTAGTTTGGTATTATCATTGACACTTACTACGTCATAATTAGACGTAAGTCGATGGGATTCTTTTTAACACACACTAAACACACTTAACACACAACACACAACACACTAAACACACTTAACACACAACACACTATACACACAACACACTAAACACTAAACACACTAAACACTAAATACACTAAACACACTAAACACTAAACATACTAAACACTAAACACACTAAACACTAAACACACTAAACACTAAACACACTAACACACTAAACACTAAACATACTAAACACTAAACACATTAAACACACTAAACACACTAAACATACTAAACACTAAACACACTAAATACACTAAACACTAAACACACTAAACCCTAAACACACTTAACACTAAACACCAAACACACTTAACACTAAACACTAAACACTAAACACACTAAACACGAAACACACTAAACATAATAAACACTAAACACTAAGCACACTAAACACTAAGCACACTAAACACTAAGCACACTAACACTAAACACACAAAACACTAAACACACTAAACACTAAACACACTAAACACTTAACACACTAAACACTAAACACACCAAACACTAAACACACTAAACACACTAAACACTAAACACACTAAACACTAAACACACTAAACACACTAAACACTAAACACACTAAACAGTAGATAATTTCAATGGAATACTATACCTAGTCAACATGACATTATTCTGTCATAAATAAACACTGTATATATTACAACCGTTATTTCATACAGACCAAGTTTGAAGCTGATCTACACACAGGTAACACTTGACCTCATTACGCAGCGATGCATATTTATCATATTCACTGGTCTATAAAAATCCATTTTATCGTCAAAAATATCTATAGGGGATAGGAGTTCAAACTAGCATGGAACATTAATCACACTATACCATTAAGTGTTTGATTGATCTTTAGATCAGGGTCACTCTAACCTAGTTACAAAGTGTTATGAATCCTGACATGCATCCATGACAAAGAATGGGGAAACTATTGTCAATGTATCCCAGGTAAAATTACCAAACATTTGGTTCCACAAAAGACACACACTTCCCGTAGTACCACAAAGACACACACTTCCCGTAGTACCACAAAGACACACACTTCCCGTAGTACCACAAAGACACACACTTCCCGTAGTACCACAAAGACCCTCACTTCCCGTAGTACCACAAAGACACACACTTCCCGTAGTACCACAAAGACACACACTTCCCGTAGTACCACAAAGACACACACTTACTGTACCACAAAGACACACATTTCCCGTAGTACCACAAAGACACACACTTCCCGTAGTACCACAAAGACCCTCACTTCCCGTAGTACCACAAAGACACACACTTCCCGTAGTACCACAAAGACACACACTTCCCGTAGTACCACAAAGACACACACTTCCTGTACCACAAAGACACACACTTCCCGTAGTACCACAAAGACACACATTTCCCGTGGTACCACAAAGACACACACTTCTCGTAGTACCACAAAGACACACACTTCCCGTAGTACCACAAAGACACACACTTCCCGTAGTACCACAAAGACACACACTTCCCGTAGTACCACAAGGACACATACTTCCTGTGCCACAAAGACACACACTTCCCGTAGTACCACAAAGACACTCACTTCCCGTAGTACCACAAAGACACACACTTCCCGTAGTACCACAAAGACACACACTTCCCGTAGTACCACAAAGACACACACTTCCCGTAGTACCACAAAGACACACACTTCCCGTAGTACCACAAAGACACACACTTCCCGTAGTACCACAAAGACACACACTTCCCGTAGTACCACAAAGACACACACTTCCTGTACCATAAAGACACTCACTTCCCGTACTACCACAAAGACACACATTTCCCGTAGTACCACAAAGACACACACTTCCTGTACCATAAAGACACACACTTCCCGTAGTACCACAAAGACACTCACTTCCCGTAGTACCACAAAGACACACATTTCCCGTAGTACTACTTACTAAGTATTGATCTCGGTGGAAGGTGTCATAGAGCCCTGTACAAATATATGTTAGCACATTCCGTTTCCAACACAGGAAGACTATTGATGGTGAAGAATTCAGATATAATATCACAAAAAAATAATTAAACAAATCTTTCATTTATTCTAAGAGTGGGTTGATAATTGATAAGGATATGTCTTCCCTCCCGACAACCCCCAAACCCCTATGGATGGTTATGTCTGACCAGATTTTAGAGATTTTTAAAATGTTTGTGTAAATAGGATATAGACTCCTCTAAATCTCTAACCGAATATGACCGAATTTTAACAAAATGTAATCAGTCGACCTCAGCCTCAGCCATGGACGACGTCTTTTTTAAGTACTTTCCTTTCTGATTACAATAGTGACATTATTATGACCTAACTGATAATCGGTTCAGCGTGTACCGTGGTTTTAGTTTCTTAAGGGTGTCGCTTCTAAATAAAGTTAACATACGTATTTTGATCGATGAAGTCATAATATGAAGAGCCATGTCACGCTAACTGAATATTGCGCATTTATGGGGTTATAATTCTCTGAAATTGTATACATTGGAACAATCATCAAGCCTTCTCGAGTAATTTCTCACAAATAATTATATTGCAAATGCGTAGATATATATATATTTTTTTGTATTAAGATAAAAAATATATCTTTACCGATCGTGTTGTCGTGTTGAACATTTGATAAATGGTAGATGTTTTTACTCAGCTTTATAACCCAGAGCTTCCGATTATAATTAGCTTGGTACAACTTTACATGTATTTCTGGATAAGCTGTTTATAGAAGTAGATTTCTACAAAGTGTATCAGATCTGTCGGTGTTACCCACTAGCTTTATGTTTGGTAATGTCTGCTATAAACTACCTAATGTAGGTAAATCGTGGAGAGGCTTACGTCACCTCGAAATCTGGAGGTGAAATGACTAATTCTACCTCTTAAAAACTCGAGGATGCAGCATATAAATGGCTTTGCCATGGACATCAACAATTTTTAATCATTTATTAAAACTCCTGGAGCAATATAACGTCACACATTCCATTTATTTTTGCTTCACTTTGGATTCGTTTTTGCTAGTAAATGTTGACTTCCATACTACTATTGAAAATGTACATGTGATATACATCACGCTGATCCCGCACAACAGCAATGTTATGAAAGTCGACTTCTACAACACTAAGAATCTCCTAATACACAGGGACCTGAGAATTTGTTATAGTGTACGTGTATTTGGACCATCCCTAGTGTGTAACACAGGGACCTGAGAATTTGTTATAGTGTACGTGTATTTGGACCTTCCTTAGTGTGTATCACAGGGACTTGATAATTTGTTATAGTCTACGTGTATTTGGACCATCCCTAGTGTGTATCACAGGGACCTGAGAATTTGTTATAGTGTACGTGTATTTGGACCTTCCTTAGTGTGTATCACAGGGACTTGATAATTTGTTATAGTCTACGTGTATTTGGACCTTCCCTAGTGTGTATCACAGGGACCTGAGAATTTGTTATAGTGTACGTGTATTTAGACCTTCCCTAGTGTGTATCACAGGGACTTGAGAATTTGTTACAGTCTACGTGTATTCGGACCTTCCCTAGTGTGTATCACAGGGACCTGAGAATTTGTTATAGTCTACGTGTATTTGGACCTTCCCTAGTGTGTAGCACAGGGACATGAGAATTTGTTATAGTGTACGTGTATTTAGACCTTCCCTAGCGTGTATAGCACACTTTCAGACGTTTTTGGGGATTAAACTAAAATTCGGTAAAATGACACATCCGGTGTTCATTACCGCAGATATATAGAGAAGGGTTGGAAGAACTCTGTGACAGAAAATCGACCCCCGCCTACGTTTCCCGATTAGAAAATATTTCTGTTCCCGGGGTGTGGAAAAACATGCTTTCTCTCGATAACGTCATATAAAAACGTAGAATGCACCCCCGTTTCATCCAAAACCACGCGCCATTTCTGTGATTTGGCAAAATATGCATGATTTCCAGCTGTAATATCATTTGCTGGCTATTTTGAGGCCCTTCGTATTTACAATCGACGTCGTTCACAAACCACATACACATCGAACGAAGACGGGAATTGTAAGGCACTTTCTGCCTTGTGCTGTTTGTAAGGCAACCGAAGTCAAAACAAATATTTAGAATTATAAAAAATGTGCTAAAAATGGACATTTAATGAAATGGTTTATTTTGAACTGGGCCACTAACTTTGGCAAGCAAACACTTATTGAGAATATTCAAATAATGATTAAGTTGTTAAATTATTTTGAAGAAGTATACCAGTCCATGTTAAAAGAAACAGAAAGGAAAGCATAATTGGTTGGTATTTGTAAATCAGAAATTATTTGAACTTGGATAAGTCTACATCTGGATCAGGGAACGGCCTTCCGATATCGTCTTCTCTTACCGTCAACCAAACAACATAGGGACGACCAAACAACGTATGGACGACCAAACAACGTATGGACGACCAAACAACGTATGGACGACCAAACAACGTATGGACGACCAAACAACGTATGGACGACCAAACAACATAGGGACGACCAAACAACGTATGGACGACCAAACAACGTAAGGACGACCAAACAACGTATGGACGACCAAACAACGTATGGACGACCAAACAACGTATGGACGACCAAACAACGTATGGACGACCAAACAACGTATGGACGACCAAACAACGTATGGACGACCAAACAACGTATGGACGACCAAACAACGTATGGACGACCAAACAACGTATGGACGACCAAACAACGTATGGACGACCAAACAACGTATGGACGACCAAACAACGCAAGGACGACCAAACAACGTATGGACGACCAAACAACGTATGGACGACCAAACAACGTATGGACGACCAAACAACGTATGGACGACCAAACAACGTATGGACGACCAAACAACGTATGGACGACCAAACAACGTATGGACGACCAAACAACGTATGGACGACCAAACAACGTATGGACGACCAAACAACGTATGGACGACCAAACAACGTATGGACGACCAAACAACGTATGGACGACCAAACAACATAGGGACGACCAAACAACGTATGGACGACCAAACAACGTATGGACGACCAAACAACGTATGGACGACCAAACAACGTATGGACGACCAAACAACATAGGGACGACCAAACAACGTAAGGACGACCAAACAACGTATGGACGACCAAACAACGCAAGGACGACCAAACAACGTATGGACGACCAAACAACGTATGGACGACCAAACAACGTAAGGACGACCAAACAACGCAAGGACGACCAAACAACGTATGGACGACCAAACAACGTATGGACGACCAAACAACGTATGGACGACCAAACAACGTATGGACGACCAAACAACGTATGGACGACCAAACAACGTATGGACGACCAAACAACGTATGGACGACCAAACAACGTATGGACGACCAAACAACGTATGGACGACCAAACAACGTAAGGACGACCAAACAACGTATGGACGACCAAACAACGTATGGACGACCAAACAACGTATGGACGACCAAACAACGTATGGACGACCAAACAACGTATGGACGACCAAACAACGCAAGGACGACCAAACAACGTATGGACGACCAAACAACGTAAGGACGACCAAACAACGTATGGACGACCAAACAACGTATGGACGACCAAACAACATAGGGACGACCAAACAACGTATGGACGACCAAACAACGTATGGACGACCAAACAACGTATGGACGACCAAACAACGTATGGACGACCAAACAACGTAAGGACGACCAAACAACATAGGGACGACCAAACAACGTATGGACGACCAAACAACGTATGGACGACCAAACAACGTATGGACGACCAAACAACGTATGGACGACCAAACAACGTATGGACGACCAAACAACGTATGGACGACCAAACAACGTATGGACGACCAAACAACGTAAGGACGACCAAACAACGCAAGGACGACCAAACAACGTATGGACGACCAAACAACGCAAGGACGACCAAACAACGCAAGGACGACGACCAAACAACGTAAGGACGACCAAACAACGTATGGACGACCAAACAACGCAAGGACGACCAAACAACGTATGGACGACCAAACAACGCAAGGACGACCAAACAACGTAAGGACGACCAAACAACGCAAGGACGACCAAACAACGTATGGACGACCAAACAACGTAAGGACGACCAAACAACGTAAGGACGACCAAACAACGTATGGACGACCAAACAACGTATGGACGACCAAACAACGCAAAATGTATTTAATTAGATACGTGTAAGGCTCTTGACACTGTGGCATCGCAGTCTTATGCAAAAGCTATTCAAGTTTGGTGTGGAAGGAAAATCCTAAATTTAATTAACATTTCATATATTGACATATATAGCACAGTCATGGTACAAGACCAAGATAGATGTAAATCAGATCCGGAATTAGACAAAAAGGGGTGGTCTCCAGCTTTTTATATATCATCTTCATAAACGACCTTCTCTTACAGTTAGAACATATCCGAGTTGGCGCCAAGCTTTTCGACATAAATTGTTGTAGCCCAGCCCTCGCAGACGGCCTTGTCTTGTCTGTAACCAGTCCGTTAGCCTTACAAACTATTTTGGACAAAATACGCGAAAACGTGGGAATAAGGGACAGTTCTTGACTTCTTGAATAGCCATAGACTTAATATTAATTTGAAATGGTCAATCATTGGACATAACCTCCAAACCTTCAACTCATTTAAGTATGCAGGTGTTATTATCTCCATTGATCTCAAGGGTACGTTAGCCATAGAAAACGGATGTACTAAAGGCAGGAAGTGTTTAAAATAATTATCAAATTTGGACAGTATTGTGATTGGACTAACCCCCTAGAAACAACAGAATCGTATAAGAAAGTCTTCATCCTAAGTGTGAGCTAATAAAAGCTCTACAGCACTCAATTGCAAAAAGAACTCGATGCTTCCTGATCCACGCTTGGTCTTCCTAGACTGCCGTCTGAAATTGAAAACTTCCTTTCTACGCTCATTAACCTGGGATAAGATTCTCTTTCCAAACATACATTCAAGACCCGAACAATAGCCAGCTTGGATATATACCTGATATTCTTAAATAAATACAACTTACATCAATTCCTGCAAGAGAACGTAACAAATACTGACTTCCCGTCAAAAGTGGTATGAAAACGAATTGTACACTACTCAATTAATTCAATTGAGGACGCTCACTTGAATGAAAGACTTGATGACGATCTCGACTTTATGCGATATAGAGACATTCATAGTAAATACACGTCTCCGTACATTCTGTGTAAAACACCAAAAGACCTCAAAATTGTCAAGTTTATTTATAAAATGGTGACATATTCCTCTCAGTAGATAGAGCAACAGTACAAATTATATAAAGTACTGTATATAAACACTATAGAAAAGTGTAATACATATATGCTAATTGATGATTGATTGACCTTTGGCTAACACTTATTGGGAATAGTTAAATACTGTTTAAGTTGTTAAATTGTGATAATTGGGTTTTAAGGAAGTATACCAGTTCATATTAAAAGAAACAGAAAAGGAAAACCAAAATCATAATTGAGTGGTACAGTATCAGTATGTGTAAAGGAGAACTAGTCTGGACCAGGGAACCCCCCCTTCCGATATCATCTTATTACCGTCAATCAAACACCACATGGACTACCAGACAAAGCGAAATGTATTTAATTCGTTGAGTATCTCTATTAGATGCAATATACAAGGGTTGATTGATATGTTGTGAGCCTCGTATTGAATTAAGGAGGTACTCAAGGATGTTCTTTTTAAGTCCTACTATTCCCTGACTATATAGGGCCATGTACCCAAGGACTGGTCTCATTTGGTTAGTTTATATCGACGAGGTATTACTCTAAAGTAAACAAGACAAGCGGATTTTGCAAAATGGACAAATTCGGTTAGGGTTATGGTGAAGGAGTCTGTCATTGCCATGGCTGCCATCCACGATTGTGGCTTTAAATTGATTGAGTATCCGCCTAATTCACCTGATCTCGCTCCATCAGACTTTCATCTATTTCCAAAACAGATACTTCAGGCACCCTAACTTTGACCCTAACATGCAGTGGATGACTTTCTGAACAGCCAAGAAAAGGAGTTCTATTAAAGTGGCATTGATGCCCTTAACACCACTAAAAGTGTATAGATACTGAAGGGGATTATATTGAAAAATAATACAATATGTCCGGCGAAATTCAAATCAATACAATATGAGGCTCACAACTTATCAATCAGCCCTCGTATATCGGCTGAGGGTGGATGCTTTTTTTTTTTACATCAGTTTTGCTTAACAAATCTTTACCAAAACAACGCAGAATTGTTATCTCAAAACTTCGTTTATCAGCACATAACCTACTACAGAAACCGTATAAGACAGGAATAACAGAATGTGTTATAACTGTGACCTTTTACAAGTAGAACATGGATTTCATTTTCTTTTAAGATGTTACAGACATTCAGATCGTCGGAGGAAGTACATTAATACGCTGTACACACCAGTAATGATACACTGGCGTTTTTGTCTAGGCCTAATGTATATACAGTATATAATAGCCACCGAGAAATAGTACGTTTACATCCTCAAAAGGTCAGAGATAATCGTTAAATTTACGTGTATTATCATAGTGCTTTGGAATTTGTCACAGGAACTTTCTTGGTAACTATTTGCATAAACTGAAATCGAAAAAAAACCCCAAAAAAAACATCATTTGCGTCAAGAAAGAGTTTAGCATGCCCATGCAACTAAACTATACCGTTTTTCGGTTTCTTCTATATTTTATGCCGAACAAAGACAAAAAAACATAATACATTGTAAACATACGTACTTCTTGTTTTGAAACGGTCACAGTAAGGCAGCTTTTAGAATCTTGAAAGGTGTAAATCAATTGTTTTATTCCAGTTATTGTGAAGGTTTTAAGCGGGCTGAAGTTAGCAGCGGATTCGTTATTCGAATCCCCAATAACGAATAACGAATCCGCTGCTAACTTCAGCCCGCTAAGGTTTTAAGTAAATTTTATTGCGATTGAAAAATACAATTAGTAATATAACGTGAAGTTTTTAATAATGTACTATGCGGTTATCAGAAGATCACAAACTACACTTTAAAGTTGTATTAAATCGAAATATCAAAGTTCCATACTTAATTAAGTCTTTGTATGAAGTTAAAAAAAAAAAAAAATTAACAGCAACTGTATCATGTTACTGATTGGTATTGTTGTTTAAGCATAGTTTCAATTTTTGCTTAGGTATCATCACCCAGTTTTTTTGTTTTGGATCATCCTCAAATCCAGAAATAAAATAAACACAAGTTAACAACAGCTCTCATGACAATGGTGGACCATTTTGAAATTTCGTAAGTAGGGTTTCCTTCGTCTACTGTTGTACATGATCAATTCTGAGACTGAATTTGGATTATGTAATTTTGGCATGGCTATTTCTCAGAACGTTCTTATTGGAAGTTTCTTGAATTTTGTATGTGGGTTCCTTTTGGTATCTCAGTTCTAACACGTTAGAAAACCGACGGAAGGCCACTTTTGGATTTTGAATGTTGAAATTTGTTATCAATCTTTCTCCAATTTATGTCAGTTCCTAATGGTCGTTAGTTGTGCATATTGAATTTTGAGACTAACCAGAAGACAAAATGGCAGACGGACCACCATTTCAAATTTTGGCAGAACTTTGTCAGGTTTTTCATAGATCTGCATGTTCTTGTTTTCAAATGATTAAAGGAAATAAGAGCAAAGAGAAAAGATCATTCAATGGTGGACTAAAGATCCCTCCGGGATCTCTTGTTAGCAAGTCTACTATCTATCTGTTTTAGATGGTCTACCCTCTATCTATCTTTAGAAAGTCTTCTCTCTTTCTATTTTTAGAAAGTCTGCCCTCTATCTATTTTTAGAAAGTCTACCCTCTATCTATTTTTAGAAAGTCTACCCTCTATCTATTTTAAGAAAGTCTACCCTCTTTCTATTTTTAGAAAGTCTGCCCTCTATCTATTTTTAGAAAGTCTGCCCTCTATCTATTTTAAGAAAGTCTAGCATCTATCTATTTTTAGAAAGTCTGCCCTCTATCTATTTTTAGAAAGTCTGCCCTCTATTTTGAGAAAGCTATCCATTAGTTTTTTTTCATAGTTACCAGGTCTACCAGGTGCCAAAACACCTAGAGTTCTGCCCTTAATGGTTCTGATAAAGTCACTAAGGAAAAGTTTGTGATCCTTTACTAGCTGTGTCTAGCATCCATATGGTCCCTGACATGCCTTAACAACAAAGGATCCCATAGGGGCCTCGACATCCACCATTGAATGAACTTTATCAGTTCTATGAAACACTGATCTTTTCTCAACTTCTCCTTTTTTCCCCCTTTTCCTTTTAGTTATCTAATAACAAGCTTAAGGGGACCGACAAAAGGAATCTAAGAGGTGTCTAAGAAGAACTTTCTGTGAACAAGAAATATCGATAACAGACTTCAACTGTCAAAATCAAAAATGGTCACCTTACGGCCATTTTGTTTTCTGATCAGTGTGCACATCTTATCAAGAAGTTGAACCAGTGTGCAAAATTTAACAAAGATCCATGATGAATTTTCTGAGAAATAGCAATAGTAAACTTCTTCATCTAGAATTTGCATTTTTTTCTGATCAGTCTCAAATTAATCATGCACAACTAAGGATCAAGGGGAACCTATGTATGGAATTTTGAGTAATTATGGCTTTAGAAAGTCATTACTACAACTAAATTATAAATGAGAAGACAACACATATTATCACATTAATTTCATAATTTTATGCAAAAACAGTATCACATATTCTATCACTATCACAGCTCAGCAAGTAAAGTTTTGATAAAAAAATGTAAACAGTTGCTAACACACAAAAAAAACACCACAGGGCTGTAAAATATATGCCTGTAGGATGCCACAGTGACATGAATTCTTGTATCAAAACGCATTGAATATGGAACATTAGCAAGAATAGTTCACAGATAAAGGGGCCACAACAAAGATAAAGGGGCCACAACAAAGATAAAGGGGCCACAATAAAGATAAAGGGGCCACAGCAAAGACAAAGGGGCCACAACAAAGACAAAGGGGCCACAACAAAGATAAAGGGGCCACAACAAAGATAAAGGGGCCACAACAAAGACAAAGGGGCCACGACAAAGACAAAGGGGCCACAACAAAGATAAAGGGGCTACAGCAAAGACAAGATCCACGACAAAGACAAAGGGGCCACAACAAAGATAAAGGGACCACAACAAAGACAAAGGGGCCATGACAAAGACAAAGGGGCCACGACAAAGACAAAGGGGCCACAGCAAAGACAAAGGGGCCACAACAAAGACAAGAGGCCACAACAAAGACAAAGGGGCCACAACAAAGATAAAGGGGCCACAGCAAAGACAAAGGGGCCACAACAAAGACAAAGGGGCCACAACAAAGGCAAAGGGGCCATGACAAAACAAAAGGGCCACAGCAAAGACAAAGGGGCCACAACAAAACAAAAGGGCCACAGCAAAGATAAAGGGGCCACGACAAAGACAAAGGGACCACAACAAAGACAAAGGGGCCACAGCAAAGACAAAGGGGCCACAACAAAACAAAGGGCCACAGCAAAGATAAAGGGGCCACGACAAAGACAAAGGGGCCACAACAAAGACAAAGGGGCCACAGCAAAGATAAAGGGGCCACAGCAAAGACAAAGGGGCCACAACAAAGACAAAGGGGCCACAACAAAGACAAAGGGGCCACGACAAAGACAAAGGGGCCACGACAAGGACAAAGGGGCCACAACAAAACAAAGGGCCACAGCAAAGACAAAGGGGCCACAACAAAGACAAAGGGGCCACAACAAAGATAAAGGGCCACAGCAAAGACAAAGGGGCCACAACAAAACAAAAGGGCCACAGCAAAGATAAAGGGGCCACGACAAAGACAAAGGGGCCACAACAAAGACAAAGGGGCCACAGCAAAGATAAAGGGGCCACAGCAATGACAAAGGGGCCACAACAAAGACAAAGGGGCCACAACAAAGACAAAGGGGCCACGACAAAGACAAAGGGGCCACGACAAGGACAAAGGGGCCACGACAAAGATAAAGGGGCCACAGCAAAGACAAAGGGGCCACAACAAAGACAAAGGGGCCACAACAAAGATAAAGGGCCACAGCAAAGACAAAGGGGCCACAGCAAAGACAAGAGGCCACGACAAAGATAAAGGGGCCACAGCAAAGACAAGAGGCCACGACAAAGACAAAGGGGCCACAACAAAGATAAAGGGCCACAGCAAAGACAAGAGGCCACGACAAAGACAAAGGGGCCACGACAAAGACAAAGGGGCCACAACAAAGATAAAGGGGCCACAGCAAAGACAAGAGGCCACGACAAAGACAAGACACATGAACTTCTACATGTATGAATATTCAAGAAACAAAAGGGCCTGTATCACTCACCTAGATATATCAGTAATTATGGTCAAACAATCTTAATTTCTACAGAAAACTTCAAAGTACTTGCTATGTTTCCCCTAGTGGGTTCCACCCTTTAGCCCTTCATTTCTACAGAAGAAAAGGATTTTAAAGAATTTACTCTAACTCTCTAACTCCCCTATCAGAGGCCCTTCCCCTGCTGCTACATGGGTCATCACAGTCGTTTATAAATATTAGCAATCAAAAATTGACAGACACCGGATGAATGCTGGACACTGTGCCATGACATAAGCTGACCTTGGCCCTTTGGGTCAGGTGAGCTAACAAGAGGCTCAAGGGCCTTAGTGGTCACCTGTCTTTCATTAAAGTTTGCAATTTTACTTGAAACACAAATTATGGTTAAAAAAACAAGAGGCCCAACGGGCCCGTATCACTCGTCTGGTTCTAAAGCAACTTTGAAGTTGATCTTAGTCATTTCTGCAGAAACTATGTTGATTATCACTTTATTCAAATATCAGGGAGGCTAGGTCTATTCATGTCAATAAGTTATTTCAGTCTTTCATTCCAGCATGCTATTGGCCTAATACATGTATCAGGGCTCTTTTCTATGGAAAAAAGCATTTAAATATTTAAGCCTATTTGACCAATGTGACCTTGAATGTAGGTCAAGGTATTTCATTTGATCAAACTTGGTAGCCCTTCACCCCAGTATACTAAAGGCCCAATATCCAGTCCCTGGGCCTCTTGGTTATTGAGAAGAAATCATTTGAAGATATAAGCCTATTTGACCCTTGTGACCTTGATTGAAGGTCAAGGTCTTTCACTTGAACAAACTTGGTTGCCCTTCACCCCAGTATACTAAAGGCCCAATATTAAGTCCCTTGGCCTCTTGGCTTTAGAGAAGAATTCAAAAATTGCAAATTGTTTACCACACACAATACATGGTGCCAGATAAAATGTGATTGATATAGGTCACTTGACATTTTGTCTCAGGTGATCTAAAAAGTTAATGGGCAACAAATGAAACTAGATCATTCACCATACAACAGAACTAAAGATGTTGTGTAGAAACGAAAAAACAATCAGACTAATTACTATATGGCACATCTCATGACACAAGGTCCTAATAATACAACAAAAAATCATACACATTTGTTACATTCAAATTTGCACAGAATTCTGCAGTATTGTAATTGTGCTTTATATTGGTCAGTATACATTTTTTTTTTGTATACAACATTATCATATACAGTCAATAATACCAAATATGTTTGCTCAAATACTCTGAAAAACACCATCATGCAAATACCATGAAGCATTCATTCAGAAAAAATTCATACAACATAAATGTAATTCTGTGTTTGTGTGATTATGTGATACGATTAAACCAGTTTTCTCCTCTTCCTCCTGGGTCTGAAGGCGGATATATTGGGTCAATAGCTGTCTGTACTAGACTGCGCGCCAGGTCTGGCAACAGCTTTCTGTAAAATGTTTATCCATAGGAAACATATGTAATCTGCATTATGAGAATTTATGAAAAAAATGGCATCAGACAAGATGAAAATTGTTTTTTTGTAACTATTTAATGTATTTAAAGTGTCTGTATCTTATACAGTATATGTACATGTTTAAAATTATAGATGTGCATCAGATAAATATTGCCAGTCAGGTCAACATATGCATACTATCAAACTGTCATATCCATACTTAAAAATTCTAAAATTCCAATAGATAGATTTTAAAGAAATTATGGTAAAAAAATAAGATTTCTCTATATATACAAAGTAAAGTTTATCTCACTTCCCAGGGCCAACATGAGACCCCAGGGTAAAGAAATTTGCAATTTTCATAAAGCATCTGAAAACACTTCAATCTATGAAGAGTATTTGATTCTACCCTATATGGGTTTTAAAAGACAAAGACAATTTGAAAAAAGATAGCGATACCATGAACTAGTATTTCTCCACAATAATGACAGAATATGTTGTTGTTACTTACTGTGCACATGCAGGTGCTCCATTGATTTCCAGTAACCAGATCTTCAACTCGTCATCTAACATAAAGTCAAATCCAAACAGCTGGAAACTTTGGTATCCCAGACAGCTGGTACATATACGCTGTAAGGTGAAAGGTCATACACATACAATGTAAGGTTAAAGGTCATATATATATATATATAATAGATAATAAATTGTTTTTATCCTTACGGACAAATTATAAAAGTAAAATAAAAAAAACAACTCTCCGTTAGCGCTTTCGTCATGACGCAACGAAAGTGCTAACGGAGAGTTGTTTTTTTTATTTTACTTATATATATATATATATATACGCTGTAAGATGAAAGGTCAGACACATACAATGTAAGGTCAAAGGTCATATATATAACAGTCCAGACAGCTGGTACATATACGCTGTAAAGTTAAAGGTCAGACACATACAATGTAAGGTCAAAGGTCACATATATACACACTGTAAAGTTAAAGGTAAGACATATACAATGTAAGGTCAAAGGTCATATATATAACAGCCCAGACAGCTGGTACATATACATTTAATGTGAAAGGTCAGACACATACAATGTAAGGTGAAAGGTCAGACACATACAACATAAGGTGAAACGTCAGACACACATACATCATTGTACATATTAAGAACACCCACCTCTTTGACTGGTCAGACACACACATACATCAGTGTACATATTAAGAACACCCACCTCTTTGACTATGGTCAGACACACACATACATCAGTGTAGAGATTAAGAACACCCACCTCTTTGACTATGGTCAGACACACACATACATCAGTGTACATATTAAGAACACCCACCTCTTTGACTATGGTCAGACAGGCTTTAACTATTTCTTTTATCTGCGGTATAATCACTGCATCCATGGTAACAGAAGATTTCTTCCACAAATATCTGAAATGGAAAAAAATTGAATTATGAAGGACGAATTGTTATAACTGACCAGGCTGGTTTTGTTTTGATGGGCTATCACGAGTAGGGTACGTAATTTAGAGGGTTTCTTTGTCATATTAGCTGGTTGCTACCTCCCTGAGTAACACACAAGAGTTCTGTAACATGGTTTTACTCAAATCCACAACCATGATGGCCCACTTAGTGATTATACAGCTTCCTGAGAAATACAAACATGCCCTGAGTATGGATATAAACACACTTCGTATTTTCATTATTAGTCAAATGTTCTACATTACTGAGGCGTTATACAGCTCCTTCAATAAAACTTCATAAATGAGGTTAATAAAAATCTGTTGTTCAGACATTTCTTTACCCCGCAAAGTGAAAGTGTTATCATTTTCAGCTTAAAATAACTACTGACAAAACGAATAAGTGTTAATCAGTAATGTGTTATAACGAAACTTCAGGAGAAATTCAAAATAGTTTGTTTGATGTTTCTTGTATTACATAATGGTAAGCTGCAAGCAAAAGTTGGTAGAATAGTATTTGCTTGAAACATATTATAAACCAATAGAAACTTCACAGAAAAACTTTTAACCTGCTTTTAAATACATATACATGTATATATACATATATATGTAAACATTTATACAAAATTGGTTCCACTTCACCAAAGGTGCTTCAGACCAAATTTGGTCAAAATCTGCTCAGTTGTTTATGACAAGTAGCATTTAAAATTTTTTTTTTTACATAGGCATAAATTAATTAACCCGTCTTTCAGACCAGGTGACCTAAAAATTGTAGATTTAACTGAAAATACCTTTCACTTTCATCTTTTTTTAATGAATTGAATGATTACACAGTGGCCAAAATACTGTAAAGAGAGATAGCTTAAACAAGGGATATTACTCCTTTCAAATTATATTGTAGATCGTACCTGTTAAACTCGTCAAAAAACATCTCGTTTCCCTCTTCATATGCACCAAAGTTTGGTGATAACTCCAGTTGTAGGCAGTGGTTGGTCAGATGACCCAAGGTTGCGTCAAGGTCATCTGCTTTGTAGCTTTCTGATGCAGTCCTCAATACACCCTCTCGAAACAGATAGATATTGTAATTTGTATCCAATAGGACCCAGGACCTGTTCAAAAACAAATATACAGCATAATTATTTATCTTATTAATAACCTGTAATAAAAATATTTATTTCTGACATCTAACTTCTGGCAGTATAGCTAATCCAGAAAACATCTGGCAGTATAGCTAATCCAGTAAACATCTGGCAGTATAGCTAATCCAGTAAACTTCTGGCAGTATAGCTAATCCAGTTAACTTCTGGCAGTATAGCTAATTCAGGATACCTCTGGCAGTATCGCTAATTCAGGAAACCCCTGGCAGTATAGCTTATCCAGAAAACATCTGGCAGTATAGCTAATCCAGTAAACATCTGGCAGTATAGCTAATCCAGTTAACTTCTGGCAGTATAGCTAGTCCAGTAAACTTCTGGCAGTATAGCTAATCCAGTAAACTTCTGGCAGTATAGCTAATCCAGGAAACTTCTGGCAGTATCGCTAATCCAGGAAACTTCTGTCAGTATAGCTAATCCAGGAAACTTCTGGCAGTATAGCTAATCCAGTAAACTTCTGGCAGTATAGCTAATCCAGTAAACATCTGGCAGTATAGCTAATTCAGTAAACTTCTGGCAGTATAGCTAATCCAGTAAACATCTGGCAGTATAGCTAATCCAGTAAACTTCTGGCAGTATAGCTAATCCAGTAAACTTCTGGCAGTATAGCTAATCCAGTAAACTTCTGGCAGTATAGCTAATCCAGTAAACATCTGGCAGTATAGCTAATTCAGTAAACATCTGGCAGTATAGCTAATCCAGTAAACATCTGGCAGTATAGCTAATCCAGTAAACTTCTGGCAGTATAGCTAATCCAGTAAACTTCTGGCAGTATAGCTAATCCAGTAAACTTCTGGCAGTATAGCTTATCCAGTAAACATCTGGCAGTATAGCTAATCCAGTAAACTTCTGGCAGTATAGCTAATTCAGTAAACTTCTGGCAGTATCGCTAATCCAGTAAACTTCTGGCAGTATAGCTAATCCAGGAAACTTCTGGCAGTATAGCTAATCCAGGAAACATCTGGCAGTATAGCTAATCCAGTAAACTTCTGGCAGTATAGCTAATCCAGGAAACTTCTGGCAGTATAGCTAATCCAGTAAACTTCTGGCAGTATAGCTTATCCAGGAAACTTCTGGCAGTATAGCTAATCCAGAAATCTGGCAGTATCGCCAATCCAGAAAACTTCTGGCAGTATAGCTAATCCAGGAAACTTCTGGCAGTATAGCTAATCCAGTTAACTTCTGGCAGTATAGCTATTCAGTAAACGTCTGGCAGTATAGCTAATTCAGTAAACTTCTGGCAGTATAGCTAATCCAGTAAACTTCTATAGCTCTGTAAATATTTACAAAGTATTAATCCTTGTCACCCATCATCAGAATTGTCATAGCAGTTTGGCAAGCAGATCCACTGCAAGCACCCAGCAAAGTCTCCGCCCTAGCACTGAAGATTTTCCTCACCCGAAATGTATACATTATGATTTTTTTAAGCCAGTGATTTGTGACACTCACCTGATATCAAACTTCCTGTCTCCTTTCAGCAGGTAAGGGTTGTCTATGTACCTCTGGACTATAAAACCTTGTGTCTGTGTATCAACAAACTGTATCAGCTCCTCTGGGTTACTAGATATCATAATGCCTTCTCCTAAAACATTGTATACATTGTATAGAAAACAATTATTATAATAGAATTAACATTTAACTGATAAAATCTGTACTGTGTCAATGTTTTTTTGCAATACTGAGTGTTGATCTTTCATTGACACCATCCCAAAATTAAACTGATTGAGACTGCATGCATGCATTTAAAATTTTGCTTTAAAATTGCAATATCATATGTTATAACAAGAGGCCCATGGGGCCTGTATCGCTCACCTGGTTGGATTAGACCAAATGTCAAAATAATGTTCATGTTCATGTTCAATTCGTTTTATTTGTCGATCTCAAACAATGCTATATATGGTTATGGTGTGGGGATCCCAATTGCTTTAAAGAAATAACGAAGTCAAGACTCTCTAAGGGTCTGAAAGACCTCAAGAATTGTTTTTAGAACATCCATTCATAACTTTATTACTAGTAGCGATTTAAAAGAATTACCTCTATTTCCCCTATGGGCCCCGCCCCTTTGGCCCCTCAGGGGTCAGAAACACCATTTATGCAAAATCTGTTCCTCTTCCCCCAATGATGTTTCTGACCAAATTTGGTTCAAATCCATTCATAACTTTATGACTAGTAGCGCTTTAAAGAAATTTCCTCTATTTCCCCTATGGGGCCACGCTCCTTTGGCCCCTTGGGGGTCAGAGTCACCATTTATGCAAAATCTGTTCCCCTTCCCCAAAGCATGTTTCAGACCAAATTTGCTTCAAATCCATTCATAACTTTATGACAAGTAGCGATTTAAAGGAATTACCTCTATTTCCCCTATGGGGCCCCGCTCCTTTGGCCCCCCCAGGGGTCAGAGTCACCATTTATCCAAAATCTGTTCCCCTTCCCCCAATGATGTTTCTGACCAAATTTGGTCAAAATCCAATAAGAACTTTTTGACTAGTAGCGATTTGAAGCAAATGTTGACGGACGACGGACGGACGACGGACAGACGCCGCACCATGGCATAAGCTCACCGGACCTTCGGTCCAGGTGAGCTAAAAACGTTTGTCCTCTTATTAGTAAATATAACAAATCAAATGACTTTAGGCCTTTGAACTTCGAACTTGAACTTTTGCAAAGCAACCAAAGTGTTAACTGTTATTCTATTTATAACAAAAGGTCAATGGGCCTGTATCACTCACCTGCTACTAATGCTCAATACCTCTTTACTCAAATATGAGAGTAATCAAATCTAACTTCATTTGAATAAATTTTGTTGCCCTTAATTCATCTCCTGCTACTGGACCAATATTATGACACTGGACCTTTTGGTTAATAAGTTAACATTTTAACATATTTGATGCCTGTGACCTTGAAAGAATGTCAAGGCTATGCATTTACATGAACTTGGTAGACTTCTCATCTGTTTGTCTTATTATAATTAGCTCACCTGCACTCACCTTTGGACAGGTAAGCTAATACTGTAACAGACCAGGTGACTTTTGACCCTCAAAGCCATCCTACCCCCAACACACAAGTACAAATGTAACAATAGTTTACCAAATGACCCTATGTATTTTATTGAAATCAAAGTTGACAGACAGTCAGAGAGCACAATATAGCACAAAAACAGACTGTCTCCATGGGTGGAGGAGACATAAACAATGACCAATATAAAATAAAAGATGATAGCAGTTTTGATTTAGAGTCTGAGTAGTAGAACTACAGTATAAATATAATTATTTGATAATTAAAGAATTTGGTAGAGCGAGGACCCCAGCAGATTGAAACTTAGTGTGTTACCGTAAATATTCGCATAAAGTGCCTGGTCTTCAAAAACTTAATTCTAGTAGCAGTGACCTTAATTTGATCCAATAAAGATCAATAAAGTCGGTAGAATGAGGACATTGAAAATCTATTTAAAGTAACAATGACCTAATTTTTTACACCAGGTGGTTAAAATGTGAACTCAAACAAGAGATGATGATTGTAAGCAAGAGTATGAAATCAGGGAAATGTGATCATAGAACAAGGATGATGATGTCAAAAATCTATTTATTGTAACTTCCTGTGTATTGCCTGCTCTGTAAGATTGCCCGCACGAGTCGAAATGATGTTTTTATAATTAAATCAAAGTCTGCAGATAGCATACTCGGGTGCATGGCCGACGTGTTATCTGCTATGTAATGAAATACAAGTTCACTATCAGGGGAATTCCCGCTGTATATCGCCTTGACAAGTAATCAGTGTTAATAAAAGTATTTACACCTGACATGTTCATTCATAGGTAAATGCATCTTTTATATTTCAGAAGTGAACAGCAATGTCGGCTCCTGATAACGCACCTTAAATACACAAATTAACTGGGATTTGACAATAATTGTAAAGCCTGCAGTTTTTATGGTTTTTTGTCAGATAGAGCCACTTCTTTAGATAGCCCCCAGAAGACATTCTTTAATGTTTTAAAATGTATAGCCTGCAGGCAATACACCGGAAATTACAGTTTAGTGCCGGTGACCTCATGTTTGAACCCAGGTGATTAAAACATGAACTTGTTAAAGAGATGATGGTTATGTACAATGTATACAGGTGATTAAAACATGAACTTGTTAAAGAGATGATGGTTACGTACAATGTATACAGGTGATTAAAACATGAACTTGTTAAAGAGATGATGGTTACGTACAATGTATACAGGTGATTAAAACATGAACTTGTTAAAGAGATGATGGTTACGTACAATGTATACATGTATGAAGTTTCCGGACAAATGGATCATTATAAGTCGGTGGAGCGAGGACGTTGTTTGGTTACGTGCGTACAAGCCTATCCCTTTATACCCTCACCGACTGGTTTTAAGGGCATCATTAATACCTTTTGAGCCAGCTGAAGATTTTGCTATCCATGTTACAGATTTTCCTTCCTGCTTTGCCAATTTTTCAGTCGCTTTTAAAAAGTCTTCCCTTTCATCAGGTTTCGGTGATTTGCGTACTAGTACGGCCCCTTGTTCACCAGCTTTCTGCAGGTTTTTCGTAATGTCTTTAGGACAAAGAATGAAGGACTCGGGTAGCCACTTCGGGGAAGGTTTTCCAGTAGACTTGAAAAAATCTTTGAATAATCTAAACAGAAAAGAAATATTGAATGTTAATTTCTTCATGAAATTATCAAGATAAACTTAAAGCTTTGATAAAACAAGAGCTCCCAGAGGGATCTTGGCACCGACCACTGAGCGATCTTTATTGGTTCTATGTCAGACCTTTTCCTTTTCCACATAAAAATCTAACAACAAGAGCAAGCAGAACCTAATGTGAGGTTTGAGAAACATCTCTTCAGTTCTTTTCAAGAATTAGCTATAACAAACGTCAATTTTCAATATCAGAAATTTGTTATCAAAAATCTAAATTGAACTGGCACAACTAGGAACAAAGGGGAGCATACACTTGAAGTTTGAGGAATATCCTCTAGTACTTTTCAAGAAATGGAATAACAATGAATGTTTACAGACGGAGAAATGAACAACTGATGGACAGACCATGGCACAGGACGATTTAAAAACTGCAATAAAAAAGTCTAATAAATACTTGGAGCAGACAAATTTTAACTCTAATTGGATTAATCCAGATTAAAAATAATATTTAAGCAAAGGAATTCTACACCATATTATTATATAGTTGTTATGACACATTAATGTACATAATGTATTACTATTGAGATTAACAAACAAGAGGCCCATGGGCCTTAACACTCACCTGAGTTCTGATATATATACTGATAGATAGAGAGAATAAGGTTGTTCAATTGGACAAACTTAGTAGCCCTTCATCTCAGCATAATATTGACCTAATATCAGGACCCTGTTCATGAGCCTCTTTGTTAATAAGAAGTCATGTATAGATTTTAACAACTTTGACCTTGAAAGTTGATCAATATGATCTGTAACCCTGAGCCTCTTGGTTATTGGGAAGAGGTTAAAGTAGGTCAAGGTCATTCATCTGAACACACTTGGTAATCCTTCATCCAAGCAGGATTTTACCTTAGTTAGGCTATGTAATATCATGACTTTGGGCCTCTCGAATATTGAGATGTTCATTTACAGATCAATACTGTATATTATAATTATAATTGTAATCAAAACAAGGAAACTAACTACTATATACAGGGAATCTATAATGTGTTGCTCCACTATCTATATGTTAATGAGCCACTGAAAATATTTAATGCATGTAAGCTAAACCGGTTTGTTTTGAAGAATGGCGGACTGGCGATCAAACCCATCCATCAGAGGCCCGCATCTGACTAGTTGCTGCCGCGAAGGCAAAGTAAAGTATTGGATGAAATCCTAACATCATCTACGATATACTGAATCAACGTGAGTTTGTTAGACAAAAATAAAGATAGGTTAAACATGACAAGAGGCCCATGGGCCTTAACGGTCATCTGACAAACACTTACACTCACAGCAGGGACACACACCCCAATCCAGCATTATTACCATAAATTATTTATCGCAGCCAGTTATGTTTTAGATCAAATTTGGTTTTTATCCATTTAGCTTGTCCAGGAAGAGCAGCATCATAAAGCAAAATTTTAGCCAAGTTCCCATTTTTGGGGCATGCCCCTCTGTCCCAATGGGTCAGACAAGACTCATTTATATCAATTAGGATTGCCTTTCCCCAATGATGTTTCATACTAAATATGGTTGTAATCAATTCAGGCATTAAGGAGGAATTGCATTTTTAAGAAATGTTTAACCTAAGCGCTCCTTTTGCCCCATCTTTTTTTCCCCAGGGGTCAAACCTGTCTCATTAAAAAATATGATTGCCGTCACCTTATGTTTCACATCAAATTTGGTTGTAATCCACCAAAAGGTTAGGGAGGATTAGGATTTAACAGCAAATATTCACCAAAGTTCCCCTTTTGGGGCCCTGCCCCTCAGGCCCCAGGGGTCACACTAGCCTCGTTTATATAAAATATGACCATCCTTCCCAAAGGATGTTTCACACCATATTTCGTATTAATCCACCCAACGGTTAGAGAGAAGTAGGATTTATAGCAAAAATTCACCAAAGTTCCCCTTTTGGGGCCCCGCCCCTCTGGCCCTAGGGGTCAAACCAGCCTCATTTATATAAAATATGATTGTCCTCCTCCAATGATGTTTCACACCAAATTTGGTAATAATTCACTATGGGTGTTAGGAGGAGTAGGATTTTACAGCAAAATTTCATCAAAGTTCCCTTTTTTGGGCCCGTCACTCTGGCCCCAGGGCTCACACCAGCCTCATTTATATAAAATATGACCACCCTCCCCCAATGATGTTTCACAACATATCTGGTTGAAATCTACTTAAAGGTTAAGGAGGAGTAGGATTTTATAGCAAAATTTCATCAAAGTTCCCCATTTGGGGCCCCACCCCTCAGGCCCCAGGGGTCACACTAGCCTCATTTATATAAAATATGACCGCCCTCCCCAAATGATGTTTCACAACATATCTGGTTGAAATCCACTAAAGGGTTAAGGAGGAGTAGGATTTTATAGCAAAATTTCATCAAAGTTCCCCTTTTGGGGCCCCGCCCCTCAGGCCCCAGGGGTCACACCAACTTCATTTATATAAAATATGACCGCCCTCCCCCAATGATGTTTCACACCAAATTTAGTTGTACTCCACCTAAGGGTAAAGGAGGAGTAGGATTTTATAGCAATATTCACCTAAGTTCCCTTTTTGGGGCCCCGCCCTTCTGGCCCCAGGGGTCAGACCAGCCTCATTTATATAAAATATGATTGCCCTCCCCCAATGATGCTTCAAACCAAATTTGGAAGTAATCCACCCAAGCGTTAAGGAGGAGTAGCGTTTTGAAAGAAAAAGTTTACGGACGGCGCACGGCGGACGGCGGACGACGACGGACGAAGCACGATGACTATAGGTCATCCTGACCCTTTGGGTCAGATGACCTAAAAAGCCAACGTAAATTGGTAGTGAATCTTTTCCTTATTTGATAACCAAACCACTGCTTTTCTATTTATCATCCGGGTTATAACTTGGTATGCACAGGGTTGCTTCGCATTCTGATTAACTCATTGATATGAACAAGTTTTGTATCAATTAACGAAAACAAAGAGAGGCTTTAATGAGATCTGTACAATATGAGGAGAAAAATGAAGATGTCAATGTAACATTGTTTTCATAAACTAAGGTAAAATGTTAGAGTAATATCATACCTGACCATTGCTGTCTTCCTACAGAGAATGTCTGATCCTCTGTAGTAATTCACCAACTGTACCAATCCTGGTTCATGTCCTGGGAAACACACGTCTTTCATATAATATACAGGTTTAAATTAAGGATACATGGCTGATGCATAAATTTTATATGCTCTTTCTTTTCCAAAACAGAATACAAGTCATGAAACAGCAGCAAATTTTGGTTGAAATATTTTGAAGTTAAGTAACAAAAGACTTGTGGGCATAAGTGTCACAAGGGTTCTGATATACAGATATACAGATTTTTTTTTCATTTATAAAATATGACCAACCCAATTATTATTGAAAGTGTTACACAAGAGTTGTCGAAGACAACATAGCTTGCCAAGTGGTTTGAAATTCAGAATTAATCTTTTAAAAGTAGGTCATGATCGAAGGTCATGGTCAAGGTCAGAAGGTCCACAAATGTAGCACCAACGGGAATGTCTTGTCACAAGGAACACACGTGAAATATGAAAGTCTTATCTCATAGGGATATACATATTGTAGTCAAGGGTTAAGTTTTTTGTAAGTAAGTCAAAGGTCATGGTCAAGGTCAGCAGGTCTGCACATGAAGCACCAATGGAAATGCCTTGTTACATGGAACACACATTTGAAATACCTAATTAGTTGTATCCTCATCAGTTATGACATAACACTGTTTTATAAAAACATGAACAACGCTGTCTACAGACAATGCTGACACCCAGGGTATAGAAATAGCTCCACTGGACATAGGTCCGGCAAGCTATAAAATAGTCTGCATTATCCAATATCTAAAATACAGATTTAAGACTTAGAGTATCTGATTCTAGCATGTCAAGGTCTCCATGAAATTGTAGATATTGAAAACAAACAAAATATACACAAAAATAAAAATTTCTTGTATAAACTTGGACAAGTCAACGGGAAAATATAACAGCTTCAGATGAATAAACCTTCATGTCATCCTACAACTAGGGCCATATAATATAAACCTACCACCGGTAACCCCTCAACAGGGCTAAACAGGAAGCTCTAGTATAAAATCAATAATTAATTGATTGATTGGTCAGGAGCAATAAAGTTCACAATTTCGATAAAGCCTTTCAAGACTTTGCATTTATAAAGAGATTTTGTTTTCAGCATATATGGGTCTAAAGGAGAAGATTGTTGAAGTTCAAGCCAATTTGAAGCCTTAAGATAGACCGTCCCCCTAAGGGTATAATGGACCCTATAACTGTATACGTAGCCATACATATTTTAGCAGTAATCTATTTTAGCACATTTCATACCAAAAGAATTCAGCTAACTTATGATTGCACTAGATACATTTTCTTTATGTAGTTTTCTACAGAAATGATTTTTGGTACGCTAATTCATAATTGAATTCGGTTTTGTGCTAAAATTTGATTAAACCAAAATAAGTCTGTTTATGGTATTCACATCTTTGGCCATGGAGAATTTCTGTAAAATTTTATTGAGATTGGCTTAGGAGATTTTGAGAAGAAATTGAAAAGGTAAACTGTTTTTGGACACACAACAGACCAAATCTGGTTGCTAGATCTGTAATTACAGTTACATTATTTCATATTATTAGGTGATGTTTTCAGTGACATGACAAAGTCATGACTTAAAGGTGCTGAGTGTTGGGGAAATTACTACCTCCTCTGTTAGAGAGTTCCACAAATTTATCACTCTGTTGCTGAAGAAATGACCATGCTTCTTCAGTCTACATGGTCTTTTGAATATTTTCCTGGAAGTGAGTGGGTGGAGCGGTCCCAATCTGTCAGGTGGCCACTCATCTCTTGCAATGGTGTTCCACTGCCTGTAGGTGTTGACCTGTCTTGGGTTACAGCTGGTATCCTGTAGGTGTTGACCTGTCTTGGGTTCCAGCTGGTTTCCTGTAGGTGTTGACCTGTCTTGTCCTTGGGTTACCAGCTTGTATCCTGTAGGCGTTGACCTGTCTTGGGTTCCAGCTGGTATCTGTAGGTCGTTGACCTGTCTTGGGTTACAGCTGGTATCCTGTAGGTGTTGACCTGTGCTTGGGTTATCAGGCTGGTATCCTGTAGGTGTTGACCTTGTCTTGGGTTCCAGCTGGTAATCCTGTAGGTGTTTGACCTGTCTTGGGTTCCAGCTGGTATCCTGTAGGTGTTGACCTGTCTTGGGTTCCAGCTGGTATCCTGTAGGTGTTGACCTGTCTTGGGTTCCAGCTGGTATCCTGTAGGTGTTGACCTGTGTTGGGTTCCAGCTGGTATCCTGTAGGTGTTGACCTGTGTTGGGTTCCAGCTGGTATCCTGTAGGTGTTGACCTGTCTTGGGTTCCAGCTGGTATCCTGTAGGTGTTGACTTGTCTTGGGTTCCAGCTGGTATCCTGTAGGCGTTGACCTGTCTTGGGTTCCAGCTGGTATCCTGTAGGCGTTGACCTGTCTTGGGTTCCAGCTGGTATCCTGTAGGTGTTGACCTGTCTTGGGTTACAGCTGGTATCCTGTAGGCGTTGACCTGTCTTGGGTTCCAGCTGGTATCCTGTAGGTGTTGACCTGTCTTGGGTTCCAGCTGGTATCCTGTAGGTGTCAACCTGTCTTGGGTTCCAGCTGGTATCCTGTAGGTGTCAACCTGTCTTGGGTTCCAGCTGGTATCCTGTAGGTGTTGACCTGTCTTGGGTTCCAGCTGGTATCCTGTAGGTGTCAACCTGTCTTGGGTTCCAGCTGGTATCCTGTAGGCATTGACTTGTCTTGGGTTACAGCTGGTATCCTGTAGGTGTTGACCTGTCTTGGGTTCCAGCTGGTATCCTGTAGGCGTTGACCTGTCTTGGGTTACAGCTGGTATCCTGTAGGCGTTGACCTGTCTTGGGTTCCAGCTGGTATCCTGTAGGCGTTGACTTGTCTTGGGTTCCAGCTGGTATCCTGTAGGTGTCAGCCTGTCTTGGGTTCCAGCTGGTATCCTGTAGGTGTTGACTTGTCTTGGGTTCCAGCTGGTATCCTGTAGGCCTTGACTTGTCTTGGGTTCCAGCTGGTATCCTGTAGGTGTTGACCTGTCTTGGGTTCCAGCTGGTATCCTGTAGGTGTTGACTTGTCTTGGGTTCCAGCTGGTATCCTGTAGGTGTTGACCTGTCTTGGGTTACAGCTGGTATCCTGTAGGTGTTGACTTGTCTTGGGTTCCAGCTGGTATCCTGTAGGTGTTGACCTGTCTTGGGTTCCAGCTGGTATCCTGTAGGTGTTGACCTGTCTTGGGTTACAGCTGGTATCCTGTAGGTGTTGACTTGTCTTGGGTTCCAGCTGGTATCCTGTAGGTGTTGACCTGTCTTGGGTTCCAGCTGGTATCCTGTAGGTGTTGACCTGTCTTGGGTTCCAGCTGGTATCCTGTAGGTGTTGACTTGTCTTGGGTTCCAGCTGGTATCCTGTAGGTGTTGACCTGTCTTGGGTTCCAGCTGGTATCCTGTAGGCGTTGACCTGTCTTTGGTTCCAGCTGTATCCTGTAGGCGTTGACTTGTCTTTGGTTCCAGCTGTATCCTGTAGGCGTTGACCTGTCATGGGTTCCAGCTGGTATCCTTAATATTTTATCTGTCTGTCTTTGTTTATCTTTCCTTTCTCTTTTTTATTCTAAAGTTAGGTTCCTCAGTAGCACTGAAGTTCATCACTCAACCTGCCCATTATCAACCTGACTTTCTTCAGTAGTATTTTTCTCTGCGATTTTTCACCTAAAGTATCGCTGGTTCTGGTCTTTCCAAGGCCGTCCTTATCCCCCTTATCACTCTTTCATCTAGTGCTTTGTTAGTCAAGAGAGGATTTTTTCAGGTTGTTCAAGGACATTTCAAAGTATCATTTTGTTTGCTTTATTTTATTTCTTTCTGTTAGTTCTTTATTCTGTGAATCCACTAGAATATTGATATTTTCTTTCATCTTTGACTCAATGTAATGTGGAGATTTATTTACCTCCTAACTTATCTTGAGTGTTGTTTCAGTTTACAGTTTCTATATCCTGGTATCAATATCTTTAGTCACTTCTCATTGGTAATTTGTAGGAGTTTGTAGTCACCGATGTACTTAAGCATTGGCTGAATGGGCTTGCATGCTGAGAAGTTGAATGATTCACCCACAATGTTGTTTTTTATGAGGTGCTTGAATACTTCTCTTGGCAGTTAGGAATATTCTTGACAGAAACTAAGACCGCAACATTCACATGTATTAAATCCTGTGTCCTCTACAAATAATATATATGTGTCACATAATTATGATATCTAATTACTGTTTCAATCACTTGCTTCCTTGGAGATTTGATCCTGAAATTTTCTGATCTATTTTCTGTCTATGGCGGACAAAACTAAACGACAATCAGAACAGGTGAGACTTAATCTCAGATGGGTGTGAAAATAAATGGTAACAGATTTCCTCTTGAGAAATACCTTTGAATGAGAGAATGCTACACCACCGATAGTGAATACACTGCTCATATCACAACAAGAGGCCAAGTGGACCTGCATCACTCACATGGATTTTCAGAGATTGTGGCAAAACACTTTCATTTCAAGCTGTTTATTATGGATATTTTTATTTAATTCATGTTATAATATTATCCAAATTTTGTGATCTGTCCCTTTCTGGTTGACAAGAAAAAATAAATCAGTTGAAAAACACTTAATGTTAATAACCTATTTTTTTAAAAGACATCTGGCCGCACAGAAGAATTACTTCTAAGGATTAACCTCCAGTGTTCCTTACTGGTCCAGCCCCTATGACCCCAGCGGGACCACACCCACCTTTTATACAAGAACGGTTCCCCTTTCCCCCATGGATGCTTCAGACCAATTTTACATAAAATAATGTCATTCCTACAAAAGGGTTTTTGAAGCATTTACTATTTTTCCCCTATTGAGCCCCACTCCTTAAGCGTCTGGGGGCTAAACCCAACATTTATACATTTGTTCTCCTTTCCCATAGAAAATATCAGACCTAATTTGGACTACATCCTCTGATAACCTTTACCTAGTCTTCCAAATGGCAGTTTGTTCCTTTCTCCAAACATGAGTTGGAAAGATGCTGAGTTGACAGGTAACTTTCTCCAGTCTTCAGCTGCATTTTTCAGAAGGAAATCTGATACTGCTCGATACACACTGCTCTTGACATCTCTTTTTACAAAGCCATACATTGTGATTCTGTAACAAATACAGGGTTAATTGAGTACATTTGTAATGTTTAACTGAGAGAAAAATGAAAATATGTCAGCTATATCCTTGCTATGTTTATGACTATTAAAATCTACAGTCAAACCTGTGTATAAGGACCATGGAGGGGGAGACAGGAAAACGGTCAGTATAGACAGTTGCCTTCATAGACATGTCAATATTTTTGCACCAAGCAGCTGTTTTTTCATTGAGATCAAAAATTTCAGTTTACATTAGGCCTCTAACATCTTAGGCCAGGTTTACGGAATAAGACATAGTTAAATTTTGTTTTTATCAAACAGATTTGAAAACTTTTTTAAAGGTTAACAGCCGTGGTTTGAGTAATAGCATAATGATAAATTTCTAAGAACAATATAACCACATTTAATCTCAATGTTTTTTACATCCAATTTCAAAGCCATACAGAAGACAATATTAATACTGTTTATAGGTCTGACAGTAAGAAACAAAAACAAAATTTCAGACTAAATGCCAACAAATGATTCTAAGCATGAACCGTGTATGCAACAATGCAATATACATATGTCTACATCTACCCTAGCAAATACCATGCAGTGTGACGATCTTAAATTCTAGAAATAAATATGCGTATGTGGAAAACATTAATTATGAATTTATATAGGCAACCAATAAACCAATGAACCGCATTATCTTTTCTAATAGTAACATGAAACACTTTACGTTAAAATGTTGATTGCTGGAGAAGAGAATTAAGATTGATGATTCTTGTTTTATGTCAAAGTGTTGCGTCCATCCCATAGCTTTTACAATAATTACCTCCCCTTATATACAATGTATATATATATAAAACAAAGACATAATTGAAGTTTAGCCATTTAATGAAATAATGAAATAAGATAATAAAGTATACAAAAACCCTTTCACCCCAGATCAAATGTCTCGATTATATCAAAAGTCTATCAATATTTACAATAATTATTTGTATTCATGAACTACATGTATATATGCTACTGTGGTATACCCATTGATAGTCGTAATCAGTACAAGTGTTAATTTGCAACAAAAACAATGACTGTTTGTCATATACATACATATACATGAACTTGTATTTTCTTTTATCATTTACAAAAAGTAATATAAGTATACATTATTCTGGGTTTTTTTTTAAATGTAGTGTGGTTAGATTTATCAGTATACATATTATACATGTATGTAGGTTTAATAGTGTCTGATCGGCCAACAATTGGTCGGACATTGATTCTTCTTTAAATGAATTATGTACTGAACATTCAACCCTGAAGTGATCATGTACATGTACCTTAGTTATCATAACATTTATTGATGTGTGAAATTCATATTAGCAGGCTCAGGCCTCCTGGTCATCTGTAATATATAGACATATCGACAGGTCCCTCGACTCTCTCCCCTGATGCCTTAGGGAAGCTAATCATTATAATTATAACAGGTGGAAGTCTTCACACCTGTACATATATATAATCAAGCCAGCGCCGACCAATTGTCTAATACAAGGCTAAACACTGTGGTAGTCGCGGTGACTGACCTGTTTAAAATCCTCCTTTTGTCATACAAATTTTAATGTACAAGATCATGACTACTGCTTGGGGATCGGGCATTTTATTATTGTAGTGTTTCCTTTAAAAATCAAGATAGATAATGTCATCATGGAATATCATTAGACGAGCATATATACAAATTCATTTTATAGGGGTGTGCCTAATGAGTGTCCTGTGAGGGTTTTTGCAGGCCCCGCAATTCGTTAAGTGATATTTTTAAATAATTTTTTTTGTATCATACATATGAACATCGAACCCATTAACATGCGAAATTTGACTTGGATTGGATGTGTGCATATTATGCATTTTTAACGACATAGTTACGGTGCAGTGCACATGCGAGTGTCCTGTGAGGTTTTCGCACGCCCCACAATTCATTAAACGATATTTTAAAATTATTTTTTCTGTATCATACAGATGGATATTGAACCTATTAACATGCAAAATTTGACTTTGATTGGACGGGTGCATAACATGCTTGAATGTAACGGCGAAGACGAAGTAACGGTGCCATACATATATGCGAGTGTCCTGTGAGGAATGTGACCTGTGAGGAATGAGTGTCCTGTGAGTGTTTTTGCACGCCCCGCAATTCATTAATGATATTTTAAAATTATTTTTTCTGTATCATACAGATGAATATCTAACCAATGAACATGTAAAATTTGACTTTGATATAACGAGTGCATATTATACAAATGTACCGGCGAACACGAAGTTACGGTGCCATAAACATACGAGTGTCCTATGAGGAATGAGTGTCCTGTGATTGTTTTTGCACGCCCCGCAACTCATTAAATGATATTTTTAAATTATTTGTTCTGTATCATACAGACAGACACTGGGGTGGGATGGTTTGTGCGAATTGAAAGTCTACAATTCTAAATTAACCGCATTTCGAGGGAATTATCCGTTTATCTGATGCAGTGCATCGATCAGGAAAACCGTACTATTAGGTAACATACCTCAAACCGTCAAACAGACGATCAGATATTTGTTAAGATCGCATCGTCAGGCATTCTGTTGTGGAAGTCTTTAATGTGAAGTTAAGTTTGGTGTATGGGGATATCATCATAGTTAAGAAAACGTTTGCTTTCTACAACGTCTTGATACTGAAAAATTAAGCTTATAATTGACCCCTACGTACCAAATTCAGTACGTAATGGCCAGCTGGAACGTGGGATTACAATGAGCAGAAGAGGTGGGAAGCCGAATAGATGTGGCGGTAAATTTAATCGTCCCAGAGGCGGCAGTAGCGGTGGTAGCAAAAAAGCAAACGAGTGTGATGTTTATGATTACGATGATATTGTGTTGGACAGACCTGCTATCGTGCCAACTGGAAAACCATCGACTAGAGGCCGAGGACGAGGTAGCAGTTCAAGAGGAGCTCGCGACCGGGGAAGTGACAGGGGCCGTGGCCACACACAGAGTGACAGGGGCCGAGGCCATAGTGATAGGGGTCGAGGCCATAATGACAGGGGTCGAGGCCACAGTGACAGGGGTCGAGGCCAAAGTGACAGGGGTCGAGGCCAAAGTGACTGGGACCAAAGAAGTGACGTACACAGAAGTTCTGATCGACCAAGGTTGATATGAAAGAACGCACTGTACATGTCCTGATATTGATTTTAAAACCTTCATTTCTGATGCATTGTACGGTGCAAAATACCCATACTGCCCAAAACTTTCCAAAAATATCCAAAACCTACCCACTTACTTAAAATCTATGTACGATACAGGGGTGTGCCTAATGAGTGTCCTGTGAGGAATGAGTGTCCTGTGAGAGTTTTTTCACGCCCCGCAATTCGTTAAGTGATATTTTTAAATATTTTTTTCTGTATCATACAGATGAACATCGAACCCATTAACATGCAAAATTTGCCTTGGATTGGACGTGTGCATATTATGCATTTTTAACGACATAGTTACGGTGCAGTGCACATGCGAGTGTCCTGTGAGGTTTTCGCACGCCCCGCAATTCATTAAACGATATTTTAAAATTATTTTTTCTGTATCATACAGATGAATATTAAACCTAATAACATGCAAAATTTGACTTTGATTGGACGGGTGCATAACATGCAAATGTAACGGCGAAGACGAAGTAACGGTGCCATAAAACTGCGAGTGTCCTGCGAGGAATGTGACCTGTGAGGAATGAGTGTCCTGTGAGTGTTTTTGCACGCCCCGCAATTCATTAAATGATATTTTAGAATTATTTTTTCTGTATCATACAGATGAATATCTAACCTATTAACATGTAAAATTTGACTGTGATATAACGAGTGCATACTATACAAATGTACCGGCGAACACGAAGTTACGGTGCCATAAACATACGAGTGTCCTGTGAGGAATGAGTGTACTGTGATTGTTTTTGCACGCCCCGCAACTCATTAAATGATATTTTAGAATTATTTTTTCTGTATCATACAAATGCACATGGAGCCTATTACCATGCAAAAGTTGACCTTGATTGCACGAGTGCATATTATATAAATGCACCGTCAAAGTTACATTGCAGGGTCCCGCGAGGTGTTCGCACGCCCCGTGATTTTGTTTACCTTTCGAATACAGTGTGTACTAGGCTAACTAGTGAGTGTCCTGTGGCGCCGTGCCAACCTCGGGTACCTTGCCGCAGGCATGGTCACTGGTGATTGAACTGCTCAAACTTCAAAACTATGTCCGTTATATAAGAAATACAAATACACCTATTTTCTCCCAAAGTCCGTTTATAAGAATTATACAATAAATAACTTTATTACGCCTGAAATATACGTATTTTATCCCCAAGTCCGTATATAATAATTATTCAAAAAATTAACTTTATCATGCTCGAAATATACGTACATTTATGTATTTTCTCCCAAAGTACGTTTATAAGAATTATACAAGAAACAACTTTATTACGCCTGCAATATACGTATTTTCTCCCTAAGTCCGTTTATAAGAATTATACAATAAATAACTTTATTACGCCTGAAATATACGTATTTTATCCCCAAGTCCGTATATAATAATTATACAATAAATAACTTTATTACGCCTGAAATATACGTATTTTATCCCCAAGTCTGTTTATAAGAATTCTACAAGAATTAACTTTATTACGCCTACAATATACGTATTTTCTCCCCAAGTCCGTTTATAAGAATTCTACAAGAATTAACTTTATTACGCCTACAATATACGTATTTTCTCCCTAAGTCCGTTTATAAGAATTCTACAAGAATTAACTTTATTACGCCTACAATATACGTATTTTCTCCCTAAGTCCGTTTATAAGAATTATACAATAAATAACTTTATTACGCCTGAAATATACGTATTTTATCCCCAAGTCCGTATATAATAATTATACAAAAATTAACTTTATCATGCTCGAAATATACGTATTTTCTCCCAAAGTCCGTTTATAAGAATTCTACAAGAATTAACTTTATTACGCCTACAATATACGTATTTTCTCCCTAAGTCCGTTTATAAGAATTCTACAAGAATTAACTTTATTACGCCTACAATATACGTATTTTCTCCCTAAGTCCGTTTATAAGAATTCTACAAGAATTAACTTTATTACGCCTACAATATACGTATTTTCTCCCTAAGTCCGTTTATAATAATTATACAATAAATAACTTTATTACGCCTGAAATATACGTATTTTATCCCCAAGTCCGTTTATAAGAATTATACAAAAATTAACTTTATTACGCCTACAATATACGTATTTTCTCCCTAAGTCCGTTTATAAGAATTATACAATAAATAACTTTATTACGCCTGAAATATACGTATTTTATCCCCAAGTCCGTATATAATAATTATACAAAAATTAACTTTATCATGCTCGAAATATACGTATTTTCTCCCAAAGTCCGTTTATAAGAATTCTACAAGAATTAACTTTATTACGCCTACAATATACGTATTTTCTCCCTAAGTCCGTTTATAGGAATTCTACAAGAAATAACTTTATTACGCCTGAAATATACGTATTTTATCCCCAAGTCCGTATATAATAATTATACATGTATATTTATATAAAGTGAGTTAGTTGGCATCACTAATCAATTCATATACACTGTACTGTTAATTACCTTTTGAAAAAGGAACGATGTAAACAAATAATTATGGTTAATAAAATATAATGAAAAGTAAAATCCTTCAATATTTAACTAACGCTCACGATCAAAATGCACAGTCTTAACTTTTAATGTAATTTCTAATTACACGTATTTATTAAAAGTGCAAATACACTGTCTACATAGTTAACGCACTTTAAAGTTTAAATACATTTAAACATATAATTGACGGCAGTACTGCTTTTCGTACATTACCAATAACAGTTGTTTTTAACGTTTAAAATTTAAGGCCTTTATTTCGTAGAGCAGCGCAAAAATCTTAACCTATTTACCCTTTACTCAGTGATGACTTCAAAATAGTTATTTTATTGTGATTGTACATTACAAGTTATCAGACTGAGATTAACAAATTCTATGTATTAATAACAGTTTACCATTATATTTGGTTATATATTATGTATAAGTTATATTGTTCAATTCTATATTAATACGTCTAACTCAAGTAGCTTAAACAATGCATTAAGTTATCATATGTGCGTAAATTACATGTAAAAGGAGCAGCACAAACCGGCCCGCACATTTAAGAAAAAAAGGTTTCAGCAGTTTAATTAACAGTGATCCATGCCTGCGGCAAGGATATATAACTAACACGTCAAGGTACCCGAGGTTGGCACGGCGCCACAGGACACAGGTGGTACATGTGTATAACCATCGGTAAATGGGGCGTGCGAACAAATCGATCAGCACCGTAACTTTGTCGTAAAAAATGCATCATATGCACACGTCCAATCGAAGTCAAATTTGGCATGGTTATGGGTTAGATGTTCATCTGTATGAAACAGAATTTTTTTTTTTTAAATATCACTTAACGAATCGCGGGGCGTGTAAAATCACTCACAGGACACTCATTCCTCACAGGACACTCACGTGTGTAGTGCACCGTAACTTCGCCGATAGATTTGCATATATTTGCATTATATGCCCTTGTCCAATCATAAGTCAAATTTTGCGTGCTAATATGTTCTATGTTCATCTGTATGCTAGAGAAAAAATAATTTTAAAATGTCTATTAATGAATCGCGGGGCGTGAAAAAAGTCTCACAGGACACTCATTCCTCACAGGACGCTCACATGTGTAATGCATCGTAACTTTGCCGGTACATTATCATAATATGCACCCGTTCAATCAAAGTCAAATTTGGCAAATTAATCGGTTAGATGTTCATCTGTATGATACAGAAAAAAATATTCGAAAATGTCACTTAACGAATTGCGGGGCGTGAAAAAACCTCACAGGACACTCGCATGTGCGCTGCACCGTAACTTTGTCGTAAAAAATGCATAATATGCACACGTCCAATCAAAGTGAAATTTGGCATGGTAATGGGTTCGACGTTCATCTGTATGATACAGAAAAAAATATTTAAAAATATCACTTAACGAATCGCGGGGCGTGTAAAATCACTCACAGGACACTCATTCCTCACAGGACACTCACGTGTGTAGTGCACCGTAACTTCGCCGATAGATTTGCATATATTTGCATTATATGCCCTTGTCCAATCATAGTCAAATTTTGCGTGCTAATATGTTCTATGTTCATCTGTATGCTAGAGAAAAAATAATTTTAAAATGTCTATTAATGAATCGCGGGGCGTGAAAAAAGTCTCACAGGACACTCATTCCTCACAGGACGCTCACATGTGTAATGCATCGTAACTTTGCCGGTACATTATCATAATATGCACCCGTTCAATCAAAGTCAAATTTGGCAAATTAATCGGTTAGATGTTCATCTGTATGATACAGAAAAAAATATTCGAAAATGTCACTTAACGAATTGCGGGGCGTGAAAAAACCTCACAGGACACTCGCATGTGCGCTGCACCGTAACTTTGTCGTAAAAAATGCATAATATGCACACGTCCAATCAAAGTGAAATTTGGCATGGTAATGGGTTCGACGTTCATCTGTATGATACAGAAAAAAATATTTAAAAATATCACTTAACGAATCGCGGGGCGTGTAAAATCACTCACAGGACACTCATTCCTCACAGGACACTCACGTGTGTAGTGCACCGTAACTTCGCCGATAGATTTGCATATATTTGCATTATATGCCCTTGTCCAATCATAGTCAAATTTTGCGTGCTAATATGTTCTATGTTCATCTGTATGCTAGAGAAAAAATAATTTTAAAATGTCTATTAATGAATCGCGGGGCGTGAAAAAAGTCTCACAGGACACTCATTCCTCACAGGACGCTCACATGTGTAATGCATCGTAACTTTGCCGGTACATTATCATAATATGCACCCGTTCAATCAAAGTCAAATTTGGCAAATTAATCGGTTAGATGTTCATCTGTATGATACAGAAAAAAATATTCGAAAATGTCACTTAACGAATTGCGGGGCGTGAAAAAACCTCACAGGACACTCGCATGTGCGCTGCACCGTAACTTTGTCGTAAAAAATGCATAATATGCACACGTCCAATCAAAGTGAAATTTGGCATGGTAATGGGTTCGACGTTCATCTGTATGATACAGAAAAAAATATTTAAAAATATTACTTAACGAATTGCGGGGCGTGAAAAAACTCTCACAGGACACTCATTCCCCACAGGTCACTCATTAGGTGGACCGCGATACAGATATATATATACAAACATGAAATATAGGAAGCAATGAAATTGAGAACATTTGTCATTCTAATATCTGTAACATTTGCTGATGTTTCATTGGGGACAAATTGCCATAAATCTAAAAGTTCTTCTCAAGTTCCAGAGTTCTGAAACTATTCCAGCAGGAAATATTACATTTCAACGATACATTAATAAATCACTATACCTCTATTAGAAATGTTATATATCATATCCTGAATGATAATTTTCAGGAGACAGGATGTCCGAGTGAAACTGCAAACATTGTACATGAGTGAGGAGAACCAGGACATGGTACGAGATATGTTCAAAGATCTCCATGGAGAGGAACCAGACATACTGAGGTAGAGACTGGAACTTGTTGAATTGATGGATATTATAGATATTGTAATAATACCTTAACACATATACAGAGACACAGTCATGGGTGAAGGGGAACCAATTTTATGTAAACAGCGTATCTGGACCCCTGGGGACCTGAAGGTGGCCGTCCAATAGAGGAAATATTGCAAAATCTTATAAAGACCCTTCTTCTTCTGTAGGATTGAAAGGTTTCAGTCCATATTTGGTCTGGGCAAGAGGGTTGGAACCCAATAGGGGAAGATAGCAAATTCATTAAAATCCATCTTCTTTTGTAGGAATAAAAGGATTTTGTCCATATTTGGTTTGAAGTATCCATGGTTGAAGGGAAACCAATTTAGTATAAACAGTGGGTCTGGCCTCCCAGGGGCATGAGGGGCTGAAATCAACTTAAATTTGACTAAATGGTGGGTCTGCTTAAAACTTACTTTACTGACAAAATTGGACAGATGAGACATAATTATAATTCTTGTAAACAAATTCTGTTGCTTTTATTTGTATAATATACCATACACTAGATTTCTAGCTATGTCTATATGATAATGTTTACATCCGGTCAGAACAATTAACATATAACATTTATATACAGGTACAGGTATATCAGAACTCAGGTACAGGTATATCAGAATACAGGTACAGGTATATCAGAACTCGGGTATATCATAACTCAGGTACAGGTATATCAGAACTCAGGTACAGGTATATCAGAACTCGGGTACAGGTATATCAGAACTCAGGTATATCAGAACTCAGGTACAGGTATATCAGAACTCAGGTATATCATAACTCAGGTACAGGTATATCAGAACTCGGGTACAGGTATATCAGAACTCAGGAACAGGTATATCAGAACTCAGGAACATTCGTATATCAGAATACAGGTACAGGTATATCAGAACTCAGGAACAGGTATATCAGAACTCGGGTACAGGTATATCAGAACTCAGGTACATTTGTATATCAGAATACAGGTACAGGTATATCAGAACTCGGGAACAGGTATATCAGAACTCGGGTACAGGTATATCAGAACTCAGGTACAGGTATATCAGAACTCGGGTACAGGTATATCAGAACTCAGGAACAGGTATATCAGAACTCAGGTACATTAATTTTGTATATCAGAATACAGGTACAGGTATATCAGAACTCAGGAACAGGTATATCAGAACTCGGGTACAGGTATATCAGAACTCAGGTACAGGTATATCAGAACTCAGGTACAGGTATATCAGAATACAGGTACAGGTATATCAGAATACAGGTACAGGTATATTAGAACTCAGGAACAGGTATATCAGAACTCAGGTATATCATAACTCAGGTGACAGTTCGGTAATGAAACGCTATAGTTGCAAAAATTATCCAATTTTATCAAAGAATTATGTCTCATTAATTATGAATAAGGAATTATGATATTGTATATAATTTGACAGTGAGGAAGAGTATGATGAACTAGATATGAGAACGGAGGATCAATACTGGATGACCCAGGACCCCCTACAGATAGAGGATGTCCAGGTCTACTACGGCAAAAAGAAAAACAGCAAGATGGACTCGGAATGTATAAGTCATATCGCCATCAACAAACTCATGAGGTAAGTCAAATCAATAAAAATTAACAGGTATCCTTGTTATATTTCCATCAGCGAAGGAAATTACCAAGTTTTACATGCCAATATCCATCCATTGTCCTAAGTTTACTCTACTTATAATTACCTACATTTAGATTATCTACTGCTACATGTGTTGTTGGAAGATGCGTCATAAAAATAACTGTGGTGATTTAATTCCAAAGTAATGACCATGTATGCAGTATGATAACGTCTATCGTTGATAACAGATATTGACATGTTGTATAACGACTATTGTTCATTATAGATATGGGTATGTTGTATAACGACTATCGTTCATTATAGATATGGGTATGTTGTATAACGACTATCGTTCATTATAGATATGGGTATGATGTATAACGACTATCGTTCATTATAGATATGGGTATGTTGTATAACGACTATCGTTCATTATAGATATGGGTATGTTGTATAACGACTATCGTTCATTATAGATATGGGTATGTTGTATATCGTTCATTACAGATATGGGTATGTTGTATAACGACTATCGTTCATTATAGATATGGGTATGATGTATAACGACTATCGTTCATTATAGATATGGGTATGTTGTATAACGACTATCGTTCATTATAGATATGGGTATGTTGTATAACGACTATCGTTCATTACAGATATGGGTATGTTGTATAACGACTATCGTTCATTATAGATATGGGTATGATGTATAACGACTATCGTTCATTATAGATATGGGTATGTTGTATAACGACTATCGTTCATTATAGATATGGGTATGTTGTATAACGACTATCGTTCATTACAGATATGGGTATGTTGTATAACGACTATCGTTCATTATAGATATGGGTATGTTGTATAACGACTATCGTTCATTACAGATATGGGTATGTTGTATAACGACTATCGTTCATTATAGATATGGGTATGTTGTATAACGACTATTGTTCATTATAGATATGGGTATGTTATATAATGACTATCGTTCATTATAGATATGGGTATGATGTATAACGACTATCGTTCATTATAGATATGGGTATGTTGTATAACGACTATCGTTCATTATAGATATGGGTATGTTGTATAATGACTATCGTATCATTATAGATATGGGTATGATGTATAACGACTATCGTTCATTATAGATATGGGTATGTTGTATAACGACTATCGTTCATTATAGATATGGGTATGTTGTATAATGACTATCGTATCATTATAAATATGGGTATGATGTATAACGACTATCGTTCATTATAGATATGGGTATGTTGTATAATGACTATTGTTCATTATAGATATGGGTATGTTGTATAATGACTATTGTTCATTATAGATATGGGTATGTTGTATAACGACTATCGTTCATTATAGATATGGGTATGTTGTATAACGACTATCGTTCATTACAGATATGGGTATGTTGTATAACGACTATCGTTCATTATAGATATGGGTATGTTGTATAACGACTATTGTTCATTATAGATATGGGTATGTTATATAATGACTATCGTTCATTATAGATATGGGTATGATGTATAACGACTATCGTTCATTATAGATATGGGTATGTTGTATAACGACTATCGTTCATTATAGATATGGGTATGTTGTATAATGACTATCGTATCATTATAGATATGGGTATGATGTATAACGACTATCGTTCATTATAGATATGGGTATGTTGTATAACGACTATCGTTCATTATAGATATGGGTATGTTGTATAATGACTATCGTATCATTATAGATATGGGTATGATGTATAACGACTATCGTTCATTATAGATATGGGTATGTTGTATAACGACTATCGTTCATTATAGATATGGGTATGTTGTATAATGACTATCGTATCATTATAAATATGGGTATGATGTATAACGACTATCGTTCATTATAGATATGGGTATGTTGTATAATGACTATTGTTCATTATAGATATGGGTATGTTGTATAATGACTATTGTTCATTATAGATATGGGTATGTTGTATAACGACTATTGTTCATTATAGATATGGGTATGTTGTATAACGACTATCGTTCATTATAGATATGGGTATGTTGTATAATGACTATTGTTCATTATAGATATGGGTATGTTGTATAACGACTATCGTTCATTATAGATATGGGTATGATGTATAACGACTATCGTTCATTATAGATATGGGTATGTTGTATAATGACTATCGTATCATTATAGATATGGGTATGATGTATAACGACTATCGTTCATTATAGATATGGGTATGTTGTATAATGACTATTGTTCATTATAGATATGGGTATGTTGTATAACGACTATCGTTCATTATAGATATGGGTATGTTGTATAACGACTATCGTTCATTACAGATATGGGTATGTTGTATAACGACTATCGTTCATTATAGATATGGGTATGTTGTATAACGACTATCGTTCATTACAGATATGGGTATGTTGTATAACGACTATCGTTCATTACAGATATGGGTATGTTGTATAATGACTATCGTTCATTACAGATATGGGTATGTTGTATAACGACTATCGTTCATTACAGATATGGGTATGTTGTATAACGACTATCGTTCATTACAGATATGGGTATGTTGTATAATGACTATCGTTCATTACAGATATGGGTATGTTGTATAACGACTATCGTTCATTACAGATATGGGTATGTTGTATAACGACTATCGTTCATTATAGATATGGGTATGTTGTATAACGACTATCGTCATTACAGATATGGGTATGTTGTATAACGACTATCGTTCATTACAGATATGGGTATGTTGTATAATGACTATCGTTCATTACAGATATGGGTATGTTGTATAACGACTATCGTTCATTATAGATATGGGTATGATGTATAACGACTATCGTTCATTACAGATATGGGTATGATGTATAACGACTATCGTTCATTACAGATATGGGTATGAGAAGAAGAGATGTGTGGAAGCTCTACAGCTACATGATGGTGACATCGGTGTGGCCTTTGAGTACCTTTTCTGTAAATGCTTTGACATCAACATGAACTTAGAAGAAGGATTTGGTGAAGAAGAAAATGTGAATGAATTCAATGATTTTCTAGATGAGGAAAAGAAAGATCATAAGCAGATTCTAGCGGAGCTTGGTCTGACTTGGGAAGATATAGAGGAGCAAAGAAATGAAGAAATAATGGCATTGAAATCAATATATGAAGATAACTTTACTGAAAAGATTCCAAATAAAGTGTGGTCTCTGTGTCTAGATTTACCGTCCATTAAAGACTTGGTCAAACCTTCAAAACCAGAAGATGTAGAGTCAGTTCAGGAGAAAAAGGATAAAAACCGAGAAGTTTGTAGATTTTTTTTGAAAGGATTTTGTCAATTTGGTAAGAGATGTTTGTATTCTCATGAAATGGCCAAACCAGCCATTCCAAAGATTTTTATACCAAATGAAGAGCTTGTAGAAAATAAACCAGATTTTGAATTAGAATTCAGATTCCCTAAAAACAATATGTACCCTGTAGAGGCTCCAATTATTGGATTTTCGTCTACTCTGCCAAACTTTCCGCCCCATGTTTGTCTACTCATCACAGAACGACTGAGGGCTGAAGCTATGGACTGTTCAGAGTTGAATGCTCCGGCTGTGTTTACCTTGGTCAGTGTCCTTGATGATGAACCGGCCGTAGTACATTTGTATAATAGACCACCACTGGAGTACAGCAGGCCTGACTATGACCAGGCATGGAGAAGGAAACAGAAGCTGGAGGAGGAACAAGCTACATCTGTGTTTCCTTTCAAAAGACAGACATCTATAGAGGAAGACTACAAATCAGACACAGCAGCATTGATCAGAATGACAGAACGAGAAAGTCAGGTGATGGAGGAAGAAGAAGTTAAGGTTGAAAAAAAGAGGGTCAATACCAGAGATAGTAATATCATGAGACAAATAAATGCAGGAGAGACTCTGAAACAGAACAGAAGATTGAAGGAACAATATCACAGGAAAAAGGTAAGAAAAAGACGTTACACACACATCACATGTACATTCTTAGTTCTAACTTGAGATTTCACTGGTTATGTAGTATGCATCTCTTTGTTATGAATGTTTAGGTATAGAAAAAGATAATACTGTATGTTGTACTTTTTGTCTACCACTCATCTATACTTCTTAAAATGATGTTTGACATAATTTTAGAGTTCCAAAGCCATGCAGAAATTGATTACCCAGAGACAGAATTTACCAGCCTGGGACATGCAGGAAGAAATATTGACCGCTCTAGAGAGCCACCAGGTGTTGGTGGTCAGTGGCATGACTGGGTAAGATATAACTGACCAATCTAGTTATTCACCGGGTGGAATAAGCGGTCCGTGGTGTTTCTGGATAAGGTGCTGACCACTCTAGAGTGTCACCAGATGTTAGTGGTGGTCAGTGGTGTTTCTGGGTAAAGTGCTGACCACTCTAGAGTGTCACCAGATGTTAGTGGTGGTCAGTGGTGTTTCTAGGTAAGGTGCTGACCACTCTAGAGTGTCACCCGGTGTTAGTGGTGGTCATTAGTTTGTCTGGGTAAGAAACTGACCACTCTTTGTGTGTCTCCAGATGTTAGTGGTGGTCAGTGGTTTGTCTGGGTAAGATACTGACCACTCTAGAGAGTCTCCAGGTGGTGGTAGTAGTCAGTGGTTAGTCTGGAGAAGATGGAGACCATTGTTATTTCTCTTAAAATGAAAATATAAATTATCTAGTAAGTCTATTAGTAATAAACATTGAAATTTGTGTTTGGAATCCAAGTTATATATAAATATCATCTGTTACTTGTGTAGGTGTGGTAAGACGACCCAGGTCCCCCAGTTTATCCTAGACTCCTATCTGGAGTCTAAAGATCTGAATGTGTGCTCCATCCTGTGTACCCAGCCACGCCGTATCTCTGCCATTGCAGTGGCCGAGCGGGTGGCTGAAGAACGTGCAGAGAAACTTGGTCGAACTGTGGGTTACCAAATCAGACTGGAGAAAGTTCAGGTCAGTAGAGAGTACAGGCTGACCACTGGATATCAATGCCGTCAGTATAATCTGTAACCTTAATACTTCACTGGACTTAATAACATATAACATATGCTTGGTATTTGGTTGTTTTGAATTAGTACCTACAAAATTGTACTTGTTATCATGTCCATCCAAAGTTGTTTTAAAAGTGCAGCATTAATGATGTCCAGTGGGATTTTGCCATTATTAAGAGTTTGTTGGTAAATGTAAGTTCAGAAATACATAAAGAAATGGTTAGTAAGAGTTAATTCTCAACTATTTTGTAAGGCAGATAATGAGACAAAGGGTATTATGTGATTGTTTCACTGTTTAAGGACTGTTAACATATTAGGGTGTTTTATAAATAAAGTTTTACTGTAAATAATGAGGTATTTGACATGTCTATTTCTTGTGACAAGAATTTTCCATTAGTACATTTGTTGACCTGATGACCTTGATTCTGACCTTTGACCTACTTTAAAAAAAACTTAGTTCTGAATTTCAAACCACTGAGTAAGCTATTTCTGACAACTTATGTTAAAAATCATTGATCCTGTTAAATTGTAGTGAGATATATACCTATTTAACAACATATAACAATTTGTCTTTAATCCTTTATTGCTGTGTACAGTCATCAATGACACGGCTCTTGTTCTGTACAACGGGGATTGTGTTAAGGACACTTGAGGGAGATTCTACACTAGAAGGCATAACTCATGTCATCATAGACGAGGTCCATGAACGATCTGAGGAGAGGTAAGTGTCACATAGACGAGGTCCATGAACGATCTGAGGAGAGGTAAGTGTCACATAGACGAGGTCCATGAACGATCTGAGGAGAGGTAAGTGTCATATAGACTAGGTCCATGAACAGTGTCATCATAGACTAGGTCCATGAACGGTCTGAGGAGAGGTAAGTGTTACATAGACGAGGTCCATGAACGGTCTGATGAGAGGTAAGTGTCACAGAGTCGATGTCCATGATCGGTTTGAGGAGAGGTTAGCTACACATAGCACATAATAGATAATGTATTGTCATGTAATTGTATCATTTTCAAGCTTTTATTTCTCTTGAATTTTACATCTTTTCATAACTAAAATTTAAAATGAATGCTTTGGTTTCTTAAAATCAAACAAGATGTTATTGTACCAAACAAGAAGAGGAAACCCTTTGCATATTTAAATGTTAATCTAATAAGTGTTAATGTTCTGTGTGATGAAATGTTAATCTAACAAGTGTTAATGTTCTGTGTGATGAAATGTTAATCTAACAAGTGTTAATGTTCTGTGTGATGAAATGTTAATCTAACAAGTGTTAATGTTCTGTGTGATGAAATGTTAATCTAACAAGTGTTAATGTTCTGTGTGATGAAATGTTAATCTAACGATCGTTAATGTTCTGCGACAGTGACTTCCTGATGATGTACCTGAAGGACATGTTACCGAGACGTAAGGACCTGAAGATCATCCTGATGAGTGCCACTCTCAACGCCCAATTGTTCTCCGACTACTTCGGTGGCTGCTGCATCATAGATATTCCAGGTAATAAACCATTGGCACTCCTTTATTAGCGTTCGTCATACGTCCGTCCATCCGGCTAATAAACAAAGGCCCTTGGAGTTGATTTGGGCCTGTATCATGCTGAGGTGAAGGGCTACCAAGTTTGTTCAAATGAGTGACCTTGCCTGACATTCAAAGTCACAGGGGTTCAAATAGGCTGAAGTTTTTAAACAATGATTTCTCGATAGCAAAGAGACTGAGAGACCTGATATTAAGCCTATAGTATGCTGGAATGAAGGACTAGAACATTTATTTACATGAATAAACCTATCCAATACCTAATACTCTGCACTAGTTGGCCATACTCATATCATGCCTTTTGTTTTCTGTTAAGAGAAAAAATATCAATTCAAAATGTTTCATTTAGCTAAAAACCATTTCATTTAAAAGAGTTGATATTTGGTCAGGTGTCCTAGTTTCATAAAAACATTTTACAAAGCATGCTGGTGATTTCAGGAAGAACTTTTCCGGTTGATCAGTATTTCTTGGAGGACGCTGTTGATTTTACAAGGTGAGTGCTAAAGGAGAATTTTGATTATTTAGTTATCAGAAATCAATGGAGGTGCTACTCATCTTGATTTTAGGGAGACCTAATATGTACATACTTACCTTGTTTTATCTTCCTAATATTTAATGGTTTGGTTTGGTCGCTGTTCACACTTTGTTAGTCTGAAAAAGATTAAAATTTCCAAAACAGTGCTGTTTATTGAAATATAAACATTTTTACACAATTATACATAATAGACTTTATTAGACTTTATTATTACAGACATGTAAAATATTAACACCTAACAATGCTGTCTATGTAGGTTTGTTATGGATGAATCATCACCTTATGCTCGTCCACTCAAGCACAGTAATGCTGTACCAGGAAGGAAGGGCTACATCGACCCCAACAGTTATGAGGATGAGAGAGCTGAGGCATCACAGCCACCCAAAGAGAAAGCTAAGGATGAAAATCTAACTGTGAAACAGCTGTTCATGAGATACTCTGGTAATACTATCCTATGTAAAGACATGTATACTCTCCTACGTAAAGACATGTATACTATCATATGTAAAGACATGTATACTATCCTATGTAAAGACATGTATACTCTCCTACGTAAAGACATGTATACTATCCTATGTAAAGACATGTATACTATCCTATGTAAAGACATGTATACTATCCTATGTAAAGACATGTATACTATCCTATGTAAAGACATGTATACTATCCTATGTAAAGACATGTATACTATCCTATGTAAAGACATGTATACTATCCTATGTAAAGACATGTATACTATCCTATGTAAAGACATGTATACTATCCTATGTAAAGACATGTATACTATCCTATGTAAAGACATGTATACTATCCTATGTAAAGACATGTATACTATCCTATGTAAAGACATGTATACTATCCTATGTAAAGACATGTATACTATCCTATGTAAAGACATGTATACTATCCTATGTAAAGACATGTATACTATTGTAAAACTTTCCGTCAGGAATCGTGTTGAATATCCTTTCTGTTATAATCTTTAGTAATAGTCTTTACTAAATAAAAGACAGTGCTAATCCGACATCTGAATATTCTGACACCCTCTATATGGTATGTTGTAATATGACACCTGAGTATTCTGACACCTTCTATAGGTCTATATGTTATATGATCTAGTGTTGTGTCTGATGGAGTGTCTGGATTATCAGTATTAACCAGAGGATAGAGGTGTCATGTCTGATGGAGTGTCTGGATTATCTGTATTAAACAGAGTATAGAGGTGTCATGTCTGATGGAGAGTCTGGATTATCAGTATCAACCAGAGGATAGAGGTGTCATGTCTGATGGAGTGTCTGGATTATCAGTATTAACCAGAGGATAGAGGTGTCATGTCTGATGGAGTGTCTGGATTATCAGTATTAACCAGAGGATAGAGGTGTCGTGACTGACGGAGTGTCTGGATTATCAGTAATAACCAGAGGATAGAGGTGTCATGTCTGATGGAGTGTCTGGATTATCAGTATTAACCATAGGATAGAGGTGTCATGTCTGATGGAGTGTCTGGATTATCAGTATCAACCAGAGGTTAGAGGTGTCATGTCTGATGGAGTGTCTGGATTATAAGTATTAACCAGAGGATAGAGGTGTCATGTCTGATGGAGTGTCTGGATTATCAGTATTACAATGTAACCAGAGGATAGAGGTGTCATGTCTGATGGAGTGTCTGGATTATCTGTATTAACCAGAGGATAGAGGTGTCATGTCTGATGGAGTGTCTGGATCTATATTTTATGAATATATGAGGCAAACTGACTGAGTGAGGTGGTTGTGTCAGCTCATCCCCAGGTAATGTTAGGTCTACCTGTCTACAGTATCTGAGTGGGATTTTGGCTCATCCTCTACATGTCTACAGTATCTGGGTGGGATTTCGGCTCATCCTCTACATGTCCACAGTATCTGGGTGGGATTTTGACTCATCCTCTACATGTCCACAGTATCTGGGTGGGAGTTTGACTCATCCTCTACATGTCTACAGTATCTGGTGGGATTTTGGCTCATCCTCTACATGTCCACAGTATCTGAGTGGGATTTTGACTCATCCTCTACCTGTCCACAGTATCTGGGTGAGATTTTGGCTCATCCTCTACATGTCTACAGTATCTGGGTGGGATTTTGGCTCATCCTCTACATGTCTACAGTATCTGGGTGGGATTTTGGCTCATCCTCTACATGTCTACAGTATCTGAGTGGGATTTTGGCTCATCCTCTACATGTCTACAGTATCTGAGTGAGATTTTGGCTCATCCTCTACATGTCCACAATATCTGGTGGGATTTTGGCTCATCCTCTACATGTCCACAGTATCTGAGTGGGATTTTGACTCATCCTCTACCTGTCCACAGTATCTGGGTGAGATTTTGGCTCATCCTCTACATGACCACAGTATCTGGGTGGGATTTTGGCTCATCCTCTACATGTCTACAGTATCTGAGTGGGATTTTGGCTCATCCTCTACATGTCCCCAGTATCTGAGTGGGATTTTGACTCATCCTCTACATGTCCACAATATCTGGTGGGATTTTGGCTCATCCTCTACATGTCCACAGTATCTGAGTGGGATTTTGACTCATCCTCTACCTGTCCACAGTATCTGGGTGAGATTTTGGCTCATCCTCTACATGACCACAGTATCTGGGTGGGATTTTGGCTCATCCTCTACATGTCTACAGTATCTGAGTGGGATTTTGGCTCATCCTCTACATGTCCCCAGTATCTGAGTGGGATTTTGGCTCATCCTCTACATGTCCACAGTATCTGAGTGGGATTTTGACTCATCCTCTACCTGTCCACAGTATCTGGGTGAGATTTTGGCTCATCCTCTACATGACCACAGTATCTGGGTGGGATTTTGGCTCATCCTCTACATGTCTACAGTATCTGAGTGGGATTTTGGCTCATCCTCTACATGTCCACAGTATCTGGGTGGGATTTTGACTCATCCTCTACCTGTCCACAGTATCTGAGTGAGATTTTGGCTCACCCTCTACATGTCTACAGTATCTGAGTGAGATTTTGACTCATCCTCTACATGTCTACAGTATCTGAGTGAGATTTTGACTCATCCTCTACATGTCTACAGTATCTGGTGGGATTGTTTGGCTCATGCTGCACTAGTTTATACTAATTATTCAGTTTATATTTCTGATATGTTTGGTGTTTGACCTGGTCACCATAATACAGTTGTTCTTTAGTGTTTAGAGTACATTCCAGTAGTAAAAAAGGGAGGAGGAGTGTTGTACCTGATTTCTTTGAGCAAGTTTGTCGGGGCATCCCAAAGAAATGTTCAGTCATTTGTGACCACAATCAGCATAGCCTACACTTGTGGTCAAGCCTCCATATGGATATACTTTCGAACTGGTGTAAGTAGACAACACTTGCTGTTGTCAGCATATCCTATCATTGACTGTCCTGTGCATCATTAACCTAATTATTGTTATTTACAGATTATCATAAATCTACATGCAGAAGTATGGCACTTATGGACATGAATAAGATCAACTATGACCTTATCGTGACCCTGCTGGAGTGGATTGTAGAAGATAAGGAGGGGGTAAGTGTAATGTATATTAAGTTATAATCTTCAGACAAATGAACACTTCATATGGGGGCTGTGATAGCTCAGTCCATTAGAGTGCCAGCCAGGTAACCTCAAGTGAAGATCTGAGGTGTGTCGTTCGTTACTCCCTACTGTTTCTCTGAAAGCTGAGAAACTAGCTAGTCTGTGTTGTCGTGACTGTGTCCTTGGGCAAGACACTTTACCCTAATTGCTCTCAATGGCATGCGATGGGCCTCCTGTATGTTCATCGACGTAGGCATCAACTACTACACGGAGACACCACCTCAAAATAACCCTGGCTACTCTCGGGTGATACACCCAGCAAACAAACAAGCACTTTGTTCACAATCCAAGATTTTCTTTGAGGACTTTTAGGTGTCAGCTGTAATTTCTGCATTCTAATCAGTTTATGTATAACAAGGAAATTATCAATTGTTTCACTATCATTTCTTACAGTTTTTCAGTTGCTAATCAGACTGTGACATAGAAATAACCAATTAACATTTTCTATAATATATGTATCTACTGAAATTACATTGGGTATAGATATACAGTAGTCTACAGAAAAAAATTCAATGTGGAGTATAATGCCCACTATAATATTTGATTAAACAATATTTATACACTAGAGTTCAAAAACAAATACAATGAGAATAGGAAAATAAGTGGAATGCTATCAATTACTCTCCACTGGTACAAGTCACAACTATTTACATGGACATTTACATCGACGATTACATGGACATTTATATGGACATTTATATGGACATTTACATGGATGTTTACATGGACATCTATATGGACATTTACATGGACATTTACATGACATTTACATGGACATTTACATTTAATTTAATGATTATATGGACATTTATATGGACATTTACATTTAATTTAATGATTATATGGACATTTACATGGACATTTACATTTAATTTAATGATTATATGGACATTTATATCGACATTTACTTGGATGTTTACATGGACATTTACATGGACATTTACATGGACATTTACATTTAATTTAATGATTATATGGACATTTATATGGACATTTACATGGACATTTACATTTAATTTAATGATTATATGGACATTTACCTAGACATTTACATGGATGTTTACATTAATGATTATATGGACATTTATATGGACATTTACATGGACATTTATATGGACATTTACATTAATGATTATATGGACATTTATATGGACATTTACATGGACATTTATATTGACATTTACATTTAATTTAATGATTATATGGACATTTACATGGACATTTACATGGATGTTTACATTTATGATTATATGGACATTTATATGGACATTTACATGGACATTTATATGGACATTTACATTAATGATTATATGGACATTTATATGGACATTTACATGGACATTTATATTGACATTTACATTTAATTTAATGATTATATGGACATTTACATGGACATTTACATGGATGTTTACATTAATGATTATATGGACATTTATATGGACATTTACATGGACATTTATATGGACATTTACATTAATGATTATATGGACATTTATATGGACATTTACATGGACATTTATATGGACATTTACATTAATGATTACATGGACATTTACATGGATGTTTACATGGACATTTACATGGACATTTACATTTAATTTAATGATTATATGGACATTTATATGGACATTTACATTTAATTTAATGATTATATGGACATTTATATGGACATTTATATCGACATTTACTTGGATGTTTACATGGACATTTACATGGACATTTACATATGGACATTTACATGGACATTTACAAAATATACATGGACATTTACATGGACATTTACATGGACATTTACATGTATCGTTGATGGGATGGACAAAACATGGAAACAATATGACAGTAAGCATAAGTTGATAGAAAGTAGATAACACATTGACAAAGAGCCGCTATATCATGAGAGATATATCGTTGAAGAAATAATAAATCTCAGTCTTTCTGATAAAGCTGACAAACTTGTTTCAGTTTCCAAAAGGTGCTGTTCTAGTCTTCCTACCAGGCTTTGCAGAAATACAGACTCTATTAGAACTACTCCAGTCAAACTCAATATTTGGAAACCGCAACAAAAAGTGGTAAAGTATAAAGATTTTTCTGCTATATCCTGGTCCGGAGGCTGATTACCTCAGACTCATTATATCACTATTTGTGCATCATATATCTGAGATATTCTGAATTCCAAAAACAGAAACACAAAATTTTAGTTGAATTTCCTGCAGGACACTGTCAAATTCCTTGGCCACTTTCCTTCAAGAATGATTTAAAGACCTTGTTGCCTCCTTTGAGTTGAAAACATTCTTTTTTGAAAAAATGTGATCTATTAATTTCTACCTAATTCCAAATGTGAAATCTTCAGACATGATGAGAGGGTGTGACTCGATCGCAAGTGGGCGGCACAATGTTTTGTTAGCCCAGCATGTGATCAACTTAATCCCATAAAATACATTGTCGTATAAAACATATATAATATTGTTTATGTATGTTTAAACAGCTTCAAGATTATACCGTTGCACTCAACCCTATCCAGTGAGGATCAGCATGCTGTGTTCTTGTAAGTACCAAAGTATTATGTAACTCAAGTTGTCTACACTAGGAGTGTACTTGGTTTCCACTTTCTAGGTCACCTGTGACGAAGTCTCAAGTGGCGTGTTGCGATCGCTTTTTGTCCGGCATAATCTGTCGTCCAGCATCTGTTGTGCATTGTACACAATATATATTTGTGACTTCTTATCAATAACCAGGATGCCCAAGGCCATGATATTGGGCCAGTAGCATCCTTGTAAGGGCTACAAAGTTTTAAGATCAATGACCTTGACCTACATTCGAGGTCTTAAGGGTCAAATGTGTTAAAATATTTTAACAATTTCTTCTCAATAACAAAGAGGCCCTGGGTTTTGATATTTAGCCTGTAGCATCCTAAGATGAAGGTCTACAATGTTTGTTCAAATAGATGACCTTTAATTTCAATAGGGGTCTCAGTAACCATGGGGGCCCAGTGCCATGATATTGAGAAAGTGACATGTTGGGATGAAGGGCTTAGTTAGTTTACACAAAAATAAATGACCTTTACCTGCTTTCGTGGTCTAAGGGGTCAAATGTTGTAAAGCCAAGAGGCCCAGGGTCATGATATTGGGCCAGTAGCATCGTTAGGTTGAAGGGTTACAAAGTTTGTTCAAATAAATGACCTTGACCTACTTTCAATGTCATAAGGGTCAAATGTGTTAAAATCTTAAAAAACTTCTTCTCAATAACCAAGAGGTTCAGAGTGATGATATACAGGCAGAAGCATGTTAGTATAAAAGGCTACCAAAGTTGTTATTAGAAATGACCTTGACCTTTTAAAGTCGCAGGGGTCAAATGGGTAATACTCTTTAAACGACTTCTTAATAACTTATAGGCCCATAGCCATGATATTGGGACAGTGGCATGCAATGATAACAGACTGAATTGTTTGTTCAATTGAATGACCTTGGCCTGCCTTCAAGGTCACACTTGTCAAATGTGTTGAATTCTTAATTCTAAAAGAAAAACAGCAACTATCAGTATTTTTAGTTTAGAGTTCTTGTTTCAGTATAAATGTACTCCCATATGATTATGAAATAAACAAAGGTGAATTGTGAAATTCCTTTTCACATAATGATTTGTAAACCTCCAGAATTTTCTGACTTATGTCCATTAACAGTAAATATCACATGAATTTTTATGAAACCAGGAACCACTGATTATCTTTAAGGACACATTTTCTTTTGGTATTTGCATTTTTTTTTTTTAATTCCTAGATGTTCATAATGGCGTTTTTACATTTGTAGAAAGCCACCAGAGGGAGTTACAAAGATTGTTATAGCGACAAATATTGCTGAGACATCCATCACTATAGACGACGTTGTGTATGTCATCGATGCTGGCATGATGAAAGAAAAACGGTAATTAATGATGAACACGACAATATTTTGTATTTTTAGCTCACCTGGACCGAAGGTCCAGTGAGCTTATGTCATGGCGCGGCGTCCGTCGTCCGTCCGTCCGTCGTCCGTCCGTCAACATTTGCTTCAAATCGCTACTTGTCAAAAAGTTCTTATTGGATTTTTACCAAATTTGGTCAGAAACATCCTTGGCAGAAGGGGATCAGAATTTGCATAAATGGTGGCTCTGACCCCCCAGGGGCCGGAGGGGCAGGCCCAATAGGGGAAATAGAGCCAATTCCTTTAAATCGCTACTAGTCATAAAGTTACGAATGGATTTGAACCCAATTTGGTCAGAAACATCCTTAGGGGAAGGGGAACAGATTTTGCATAAATGGTGGCTCTGACCCCAAAGGGGCCAAAGGGGCGGGGCCCAATAGGGGAAATAGAGGTAATTCCTTTAAATTGCTACTAGTCATAAAGTTATGGATGGATTTGAACCCAATTTGGTCAGAAACATCCTTGGGGGAAGGGGAACAGATTTTGCATAAATGGTGACTCTGACCCCCCAGGGGCCGGAGGGGCAGGCCCAATAGGGGAAATAGAGGCAATTCCTTTAAATCGCTACTAGTCATAAAGTTACGAATGGATTTGAACCCAATTTGGTCAGAAACATCCTTAGGGGAAGGGGAACAGATTTTGCATAAATGGTGGCTCTGACCCCAAAGGGGCCAAAGGGGCGGGGCCCAATAGGGGAAATAGAGGTAATTCCTTTAAATTGCTACTAGTCATAAAGTTATGGATGGATTTGAACCCAATTTGGTCAGAAACATCCTTGGGGGAAGGGGAACAGATTTTGCATAAATGGTGACTCTGACCCCTGATGGGCCAAAGGGGTGGGGCCCAATACAGGAAATAGAGGTAATTCCTTTAAATCGCTACTAGTCATAAAGTTATGAATGGATTTGAACCCAATTTGGTCAGAAACATCCTTGGCAGAAGGGGAACAGATTTTGCATAAATGGTGACTCTGACTCCCGAGGGGCCAAAGGGGCGGGGCCCAATAATGGAAATAGAGGTAATTCCTTTAAATCGCTACTAGTTATTAAGTTATCAATGGATTTGAACACAATTTAGTCAGAAACATCCTCGGGGGAAGGGGAACAGATTTTGCATAAATGGTGGCTCTGACCCCCGAGGGGCCAAAGGGGCGGGGCCAAATAATGGAAATAGAGATAAATCCTTTAAATTGCTACTAATTATTAAGTTATCAATGGATTTGAACCCAATTTGGTCAGAGACATTCTTGGCAGAAGGGGAACAGATTTTGCATAAATGGTGACTCTGACCCCAAAGGGGCCAAAGGGGCGGGGCCATTAGGGGAAATAGAGGTAATTCCTTTAAATCGCTACTAGTCATAAAGTTATGAATGGATTTGAACCCAATTTGGCCAGAAACATCCTTGGGGGAAGGGGAACAGATTTTGCATAAATGGTGACTCTGACCTCAAAGGGGCCAAAGGGGTGGGGCCCAATACAGGAAATAGAGGTAATTCTTTTAAGTCGCTACTAGTCATAAAGTTATGAATGGATTTGAACCCAATTTGGTCAGAAACATCCTTGGGGGAAGGCCAACAGATTTTGTATAATTGGTGACTCTGACCCCGAGGGGCCAAAAGGGTGGGGCCCAATAGGGGAAATCAGGGTAATTCCTTTAAATCGCTACTAGTCATAAAGTGATGAATGCATGCATGTTCTCAAAACAATTCTTGAGGTCTTTCAGACCTTAGAGAGTCTGGACTTCATTAATCTTTAAAGCAGTTCGGATTCCCACACTATAACCATATATAGCATTGTTAGAGATTTACAAATAAAACAAATAGAATATGAACATTATTTTGACATTTGGTCTAATCCAACCAGGTGAGCGATACAGGCCCCATGGGCCTCTTGTAATGATGTATATTGTATATTGAAATTACTGGTGGTGTTAGACATTTGTACCAAAGTCGTTGTATGTCATACCTATATATTTCAATTTCTACTCAAGTTGGACTCAATGAAACTACCAAACTTAATCTGTTTCATTTGCTCATGAATTTGACCAGATTAACACTGATCAGTGCGTATGAATACATGGTTAAAATCCTTCCGCGAAACGATTTCACTTTTTCTACATTGTTGTTATAAACTTGGAATAATTATTAAAATTATCAAATTTATAATGTATTCTTGTATTTTATGAAAGACTAGATATGCTAAATACTTCTATTTTGACAAATTAATGCTGTTTTTAATCCTAATATTGCGGACTATTTTACTCGACCGACTAGACATGCACAATCCGGAACTCCTCGGGCTTTTCCGCAATTGGACTTGCACAAGCCTCCAGACATTAATATCTAGACCGACTTTTTTATTCGAAAAAAAAAACAATTGAAATATAAGGATTGAATCTTGATTTGGTCGATTCATGGGGTCATGAATTGAGTTGCTCTTGAGACAAATTTAATGAACTGTGTTTTTCCCTTTTCCTGATTCGTTGATTATTAATATTCTCACTTTGCGAAAATATCATATCAACCCAAATCAGCACTCCAGGTTTACAAGGGATTTCCCCACATTGTGTGATGTTGAAATTCTAACATTAACCTATCAGTGTAAATTCTAACATTAACCGATCAGTGTAAATTCTAACATTAACCAATCAGTGTAAATTCTAACATTAACCAATCAGTGTAAATTCTAACATTAACCGATCAGTGTAAATTCTAACATTAACCGATCAGTGTAAATTCTATCATTAACCAATCAGTGTAAATTCTAACATTAACTAATCAGTGTAAATTCTAACATTAACCGATCAGTGTAATTTCTATGATAGTAATGGTGATAACATTCAAGTTATAAGACAGTAGCTAGCAATGGAATATTCTAAATGATATGTATGTGTCTAATTAATGGCTTTCAGTGTATATATCTAATAGGAGCACCTTTCTATAGGTTTGGGATTGTATATATCTAATAGGATCACTTTTCTATAGCTTTGGGATTGTATATATCTAATAGGATCACTTTTCTATAGTTTGGGATTGTATATATCTAATAGGAGCACCTTTCTAATTGTTTCGTAAAGTTTCATACTGGAGTATATGTAGAAAGAAATAATTCTTGTGAATGAGAAGAATTTTATTTTCCTATTTCTTGCCAAAAAAGTTGTGTTTTAGTCAATCTATCAAAATTACAATCCCACAGTACTCTGAAGTTTTAAAGGTCTTACTTGACTAATTTATCATGGATTTAATAGTGCTTGTTATACTCTCCTATACAGGTATGATGCATCTAAGGGCATGGAAAGTCTGGAGACCGTAAATGTGTCCAAGGCCAACGTCCAGCAGAGGAAAGGACGTGCGGGTCGGGTCGCTAATGGTGTCAGTTTCCACCTGTTCACCAGTCATAAATATCAGTACCACATGAAGGAGCAACCCATACCAGGTATATTACTCAACCCATACCAGGTAAACTATTCAACTTATACCGGGTATATTATTCAACTCATACCGGGTATACCACTCAACCCATACCAGGTAAACTATTCAACTCATACCAGGTATACCACTCAACCCATACCAGGTATACCACTCAACCCATACCAGGTATACTACTCAACCCATACCAGGTATACTACTCAACCCATACCAGGTATACTACTCAACCCATACCAGGTATACCACTCAACCCATACCAGGTATACCACTCAACCCATACCAGGTATACCACTCAACCCATACCAGGTATACCACTCAACCCATACCAGGTATACCACTCAACCCATACCAGGTACACCACTCAACCCATACCAGATATACCACTCAACCCATACCAGGTATACTACTAAACCCATACCAGGTATACCACTCAACCCATACCAGGTATACTACTAAACCCATACCAGGTATACCACTCAACCTGTACCAGGTATACCACTCAACCCATACCAGGTATACTACTAAACCCATACCAGGTATACCACTCAACCCATACCAGGTATACTACTCAACCCAAACCAGGTATATTACTCAACCCATACCAGGTATACTACTCAACCCATACCAGGTATATTACTCAACCCATACCAGGTATACCACTCAACCCATACCAGGTATACCACTCAACCCATACCAGGTATACCACTCAACCTGTACCAGGTATACTACTCAACCCATACCAGGTATACTACTTAACCCATACCAGGTATACTACTCAACCCATACCAGGTATACCACTCAACCCATACCAGGTATACCACTCAACCCATACCAGGTATACCACTCAACCCATACCAGGTATACCACTCAACCTGTACCAGGTATACTACTCAACCCATACCAGGTATACTACTCAACCCATACCAGGTATACCACTCAACCCATACCAGGTATACTACTCAACCCATACCAGGTATACTACTCAACCCATACCAGGTATACCACTCAACCCGTACCAGGTATACTACTCAACCTATACCAGGTATACCACTCAACCCATACCAGGTATACCACTCAACCTGTACCAGGTACACTACTCAACCCATACCAGGTATACCACTCAACCCATACCAGGTATACCACTCAACCCGTACCAGGTATACTACTCAACCCATACCAGGTATACCACTCAACCCATACTAGGTATACTACTCAAGCCATATCAGGTATATACCACTCAACCCGTACCAGGTATACTACTCAACCCATACCAGGTATACTACTCAACCCATACCAGGTATACTACTCAACCTGAAACAGGTATACCACTCAACCCATACCAGGTATACCACTCAACCTGTACCAGGTATACAACTCAACCCATACCAGGTATACCACTCAACCCATACCAGGTATACTACTCAACCCATACCAGGTATACCACTCAACCCATACCAGGTATACCACTCAACCCATACCAGGTATACCACTCAACCCATACCAGGTATACCACTCAACCTGTACCAGGTATACCACTCAACCCATACCAGGTATACTACTCAACCCATACCAGGTATACTACTCAACCCATACCAGGTATACTACTCAACCCATACCAGGTATATTACTCAACCCATACCAGGTATACCACTCAACCTGTACCAGGTATACTACTCAACCCATACCAGGTATACTACTCAACTAATACCAGGTATACTACTCAACCCATACCAGGTATACCACTCAACCCATACCAGGTATACTACTCAACCCATAATAGGTACACTACTCAACCCATACCAGGTATACTACTCAACCCATACCAGGTATACTACTCAACCCATACCAGGTATACTACTCAACCCATACCAGGTACACTACTCAACCCATACCAGGTATACTACTCAACCCATACCAGGTACACTACTCAACCCATACCAGGTATACTACTCAACCCATACCAGGTATACTACTCAACCCATACCAGGTATACTACTCAACCCATACCAGGTATACTACTCAACCCATACCAGGTATACCACTCAACCCATACCAGGTATACCACTCAACCCATACCAGGTATACTACTCAACCCATACCAGGTATACTACTCAACCCATACCAGGTACACCACTCAACCCATACCAGGTATACCACTCAACCCATACCAGGTATACCACTCAACCCATACCAGGTATACCACTCAACCCATACCAGGTATACTACTCAACCCATACCAGGTATACTACTCAACCCATACCAGGTATACTACTCAACCTGAAACAGGTATACCACTCAACCCATACCAGGTATACCACTCAACCTGTACCAGGTATACTACTCAACCAATACCAGGTATACCACTCAACCTGTACCAGGTATACTACTCAACCCATACCAGGTATACCACTCAACCTGTACCAGGTATACTACTCAACCCATACCAGGTATACCACTCAACCCATACCAGGTATACTACTCAACCCATACCAGGTATACTACTCAACCCATACCAGGTATACTACTCAACCCATACCAGGTATACCACTCAACCCATACCAGGTATACCACTCAACCCATACCAGGTATACTACTCAACCCATACCAGGTATACTACTCAACCCATACCAGGTATACTACTCAACCCATACCAGGTATACTACTCAACCTGAAACAGGTATACCACTCAACCCATACCAGGTATACCACTCAACCTGTACCAGGTATACTACTCAACCAATACCAGGTATACCACTCAACCTGTACCAGGTATACTACTCAACCCATACCAGGTATACCACTCAACCCATACCAGGTATACCACTCAACCTGTACCAGGTATACTATTCAACCTGTACCAGGTATACTACTCAACCCATACCAGGTATACTACTCAACCTGAAACAGGTATACTATTCAACCTATACTAGATATACTATTCATCCCAGTGTAATTATATAAACATGTAATGCGAGGTAATGTCAAACCCTGCCCTAACCTGTTATCCTCCAGACATTGTGAATCACTGGTGAGTTTTAAGGTCTGTTATCTACCATTAAAACATGTACACCTCACCTTGTTCTCCCTACACAAAAGCAGGTAGAATGTTCACATTCGCAGGTTTATTTTATCTTTGTACTATTATGCCTTCCCAGTCTAGAATTGTACTCAAGTAAATACAATCACAGCATGTAATACATGACTTAATCACATGACCTTTCAGGTATATTTACATGACTCTTATAGACAAAATGGCTGTCTTTATAACATTATTTGTTACTGATATTATAGGCATTTGCAAATTTAAAGTCATTTCTGAATCAGCATGTATTCACAAATAATTCTGAAGAGGTGAGTTTGTAAAATCTTAGTACTGTAATTTACAGTCTTCTCCCAAAAAAAATTAAACTGTTTTAAAATGCTGACTCCATTGAAGGTATTGTCAATCTAAAAAAAAATCAAAATCCATCAGACTGTCTTAGATTAAAGTCTTAAAATCTTTTACATATTAATATTTTTTTTCTTTATAGAAATACAGCGAGCTCCACTTGAACAGATTGTACTGAGGATTAAAATGTTGGATATTTTCAACAGGTTACATGCTCAGGTATATATCTACATGTACATGCTCTGGTATATACAAACTTCTTGTGTTGGTATAGTAACTTTAAATTTCCGATGGTATACTTGCCAGAAAACTTTGATACTTAAGGTGCTGCTAGCACAGTCTTTATAGAAAGAAGCTATTAGTTATTAATGCAATTGTTTATTAGCTGACTGGTTCAGACACTGAGCCCTGCAGAGAGTACTGTTGTGATTAAATCCTAAACTTGGGATTATTATTCCCTCACAAGAAATTTATGAGGAGATATAGCTGGGATGGGCTCACACATCTGTATATACATAACCAAACAATATCCTTTGCTCTACCAACTTCAATAAAGATCCATGTTTCCTGAAACTTCATGCACTTATACTCATCGCAATCTATTGTAGTACGAGTTTCATGTTGACCACCTTGTATCAAAAGTGTTACTGTTACTATAAAAAAAATTTAATGTCCTCGCTCAACCGATTTCATTAATGATCAAATTTTCCAGAAACTGTAACATCATACAAATATCTCTTTTATGAAATTGCATTTCACCCACTTAGGGTCGGAATTGAGGGCACTGTTACTATAAATAGATTTCCGATGTCTTTGCACTACCACGGAACTTAAGTTTTCCAATAGTCCTGGAATTCCATACAATTAATCACAAAATAGTTTTTTGGTAAATTTGGATTTCAATCTCCTGGGGTCAAATTTGAGGTCACTGCTTTTCTGCTACTATCAATAGATGTTTGACGTCCCCACTCTTCCAACTTCATTAATCATATCTGATTGTTCTAAAATTTCATACAGTTACAACTATGATCTCTTAAATGAATTTGCATTTCATTCTCATTGGATCCTCTTTTAGGTCACTCTTACTATAAATAGATTTTCTTTGCCCTCTCCCTACCAACTTCATTATCTATCAGATATGGTTTCAGTTATTTCACTCTCTTTCTCACAACTATATTCTATGTTTTGATATGTAGTAGTGTTTTCCTGAGTGACATTGTGATTAAACGATTCTTACCATCTTCTGTTATGGATAGGTCAATGTTGAATAGCGAGTGGATTTCGTAAACAATAATGTTCCTAATGACATTCTATTACCATGTTAGTTGTAAAATAACTTCCCTACTGTTTACAGGAGGTGCTCGAACAGTTACCAGAACCTCCAGAGAAGGAATCCATCTTAGCTGCTATCAGACGTTTACAGGATCTGGGAGCTCTGGATGAACATGATGTAAGTGCTGATACTAGCTGAGGACAACTCGGCTAGGATCAACAAAAATATGTTACTAGCTGAGGACAACTCGGCTAGGATCAACAAAAATATGTAACTGGCTGAGGACAACTCGGCTAGGATCAACAAAAATATGTTACTGGCTGAGGACAACTCAGCTAGGATCAACAAAAATATGTTACTAGCTGAGGACAACTTGGCTAGGATCAACAAAAATATGTTACTGGCTGAGGACAACTCGGCTAGGATCAACAAAAATATGTTACTGGCTGAGGACAACTTGGCTAGGATCAACAAAAATATGTTACTGGCCCAGGGCAACTCAGCTAGGATCAACAACATTCTGTTAACTTTCCATCAATTTTGTGTTACAATATTATAACTTAAGCAGCTTTGGATCATACTAACTTCAGAAATACTACAAAACTTGATTTTTTCGTGTATTGATATCATATATTTTAAAAATGCTGAATATGTATGTACTTCCAGTTGATTTACAAATCGTTGTTACTGCTATGATATAATACAGTTATGGATGATGGACAGTGTTACCTAAAAACTAACCATACAATATTTGATAAGATTGTAGCTGTAAAGAGAAATTTGTTTGTATTTTGTACTGTTAAAATGCCTGATTGTAGACATATTGTAGGCCTATGTTAATGTTTCTTTGTACAGGAATTAACATCTTAATGTTTCTTTGTACAGGAATTAACACCATTGGGCTACCATCTGGGCTCGCTTCCTGTGGATGTCAGGTAACTCCCTCTTTCACTGCAAGTTATCATAATGAGGTCTAGTTTTTGGAAATAAGTTATCTTTGAATATGTATAGAACCTAGTTTTGAGCTAACTCTGTCATAGAAGGTCTCACACAATTAATTCTACCAATCAGCTGGTGTTTCACCTGAACCAAGTCCCTGAAGAAAATGTGTTTCTTAGGTTTGTAGCTATTTCCTGGGTAAATAATACATGAAACAGGTACTTTCTATATACAAGAATGTAGAGTAGGGTCTTGAGATTTTGAAATCAAAATTATACACTCCTGGTATAAATGTAGAAAGATGTAAGATTCCAGGTGTAGAAAGGCAGGTATTCCCAAGGTGGAGGTTCCACAGTCCACTGTAAGTATCAGGGTTACTGTCTTCCAAGTACTGGTGTGCTCTTATATGCTATTAAACCTATCCAATAACATCATATTTCTGGTAGGGAAATCTTCAATCTTTAATTTGATATGAATTTCACAACATTTGAACTTCAAATGAGCGATTGAAGGGATAGAGTTATTGGTAATAACATATAGTGAAATAATTAGTTGTGTGAGACCTAGAACACTTTGTCTGAATTTTATCCCCTAAGAATTATATTATATAAAACACTTCAAAATTTTATTGAAAAAAAAAAGATCAACTGTAAAAAAAATGAAGAAATATAGTAGAAGGGTAACTTTTGGATAAATGTATATAATGTGTCCTTCAGATGGTAACCCTGTTATACAGGGTTGGAAACCATGTGGGTTTCCCTGGCAACTCCAGTTTCCTTCTACAGTAAGAACCCTTTGTTGCATGCTTCCATCCGGGGCAACAAACATGATTAATATACGATTCACAATTGTTGTAATATAAGTTTAAATTTACAGGGTTGGTAAACTGATGTTGTTTGGTGCTATTTTCCGCTGCCTAGATCCTGCACTGACTATTGCTGCTTCTCTTAGTTTCAAGTCTCCTTTTGTGAGTTTACCAGACATAATCACCTTACAGAAATTCATCATCATAATCACCTTACAGAAATTCATCATCATAATCACCTTACAGAAATTCATCATCATAATCACCTTACGGAAATTCATGATCATAATCACCTTACAGAAATTCATCATCATAATCACCTTACAGAAATTCATCATCATAATCACCTTACAGAAATTCATCATCATAATCACCTTACAGAAATTCATCATCATAATCACCTTACAGAAATTCATCATCATAATCACCTTACAGAAATTCATCATCATAATCACCTTACAGAAATTCATCATCATAATGTCAGAATTGGCTAATTCATAAATTTGTTATCTTAATATACTGTCTTACAATGATATACCGGTATAGTACAATTTGTATTTCCAAATTGATGTTTGTCTCTGTTTGAAAATTATTTTTTGTGTAGACAATCAGTTAGATATTTACTTTGATTTGCAATTTATTTTCTGGATTATGCGTACATGTACATATTTTTGTTTATCATATTATTGATCTGTTATCCATGCAGTGAATTTGTCCTTAATATATTTTTGCATTTACCACTATACTATGCAATATACAGTATCTGGGAGTGTTTTCATTGGCTATCGTAGTTAGAAATTGATTATGATGTCATATAATATGGACAATGATGTTATGGTTTTTTTCCCACATCTCACAAGTCTCGTTTCATAAAATCTCATGAAATGAAAACAAATTTTAAGACACTTTCTTTACGCTCCATTAAACATTAACCAGTAGGGGTTATTGTACTGAAACTTTGTTCACACACCTGAAGTCCTTTCTAAATACCGGTAATATCCCTTGTTTTAGGTGACTCCATTTGATAAGAAGGATGAGGCTACAAAAAAGAAAGTAGAATTTGCAACTGGAAATTCTGACCACTTGACCATGGTGAAGGCATATCAGGTAGGAACAATGCTGGAAATTCCGACCACTTGATCATGGTGAAGGTGTATCAGGTAGGAATATCTTTGGAAATCTGACCACTTGAGGAATATGAAGAAGTTACGAACACTCAAAGCAACATTGGTATCAAATTGGTCGACAAAACAATTTTCAGAATGAGTACCTGCATAATTGTAACAGGGGAGAAGAAATGAAATGATCAGACTAGGACGTGAGTCTAGAACCTCAGACTATTTGACCTACCTTGCCAACATTGTCCAGCCTTATCCAGTTCTCCTACATATATTTTGTTTTTTCTTATCATTAAAATCGCCCTGCATCCATGGTCCATCCATCCATAAACAGTCCTTGATAACACTATTTCTTTGAAAGTACTGGAGGGACATTTCTCAAACTTCATGTGTATGTTCCCCTTTGTCTATAGTTCTGCCAATCTAATCTCAATGTTTGACTAGGAAAACAAAATGGCCGACAGGCGGCCATCTTGGATTTTAAGAATTACAGATTGTTATTTCTTTTTCTTGAAAAGAGTTGCAGGGATATTCACATTCTCTATGTGTAGGTTCCCCTGGGTCCCTAGTTGTGCCAGATCAATTTTAATTTTTGATCAGAAAAACAAAATGACCGACAGGCGGCCATCTTGGATTTTGAGAATCGAGGTTTTGTATCGCTATTTCTTGAAAAGAACTGTAGGTATGTTTCTCAAATTTCACTTGTTTGTTCCACTTCTACTTGTTGTCAGATTGTTAAGAGATAAAGATGAAAGAAGGGAAAAATAGAAAGAAGATCAGTCTGACATAGAAACCAAGAACGATCATTCAATGGTGGGCGCCAAGATCCCTCTGGGGTCTCGTTTCATATCTATTGGTGTGAGTGGTATATCTTGTGTGGTTTATAATTGAAATTGTTTTGCCTTTTCTCATTAGGGTTGGATTGATGCCAGGAAGAAAAGTCAGTATGCGGAATATAACTATTGTCATGACAACTTCCTGTCTCACAGGTCACTAGAGGTATGTAAGCATTCGTATTGTCAATTCATTAATAGAAGTTCAGCAAAATTATCTTTATAGGTTATATTTTCAGTGAGAGAAAATGTATCTCATTGCTCTATATAATTACATTTTTTAAAATAATGTTATTCCAGTCATCAGGCTATGGAATGGTTTGAACTGTCAAGATTAAAAAATTAAAACTTTAAGTAATGTTTCAGTTTTTTGTACTTTTATAATTAAATCTGTTAGACTGGAAAGCCTTTTCAATTAGATTGTTCAAAACTCAATAGGGCCATGTTTTTTGGGATTGGTATATTAGACATTCTTGATAAAGACACTGGTGATAGATAGTGACACCGGTGATAGTGACACCGGTGATAGTGAAACCGGTGATAGTGAAACCGGTGATAGAGACACCGGTGATAGTATCACCGGTGATAGAGACAACGGTGATAGAGACACCGGTGATAGTGACACCGGTGATAGAGACACAGGTGATAGAGACACCGGTGATAGAGACACCGGTGATAGAGACACTGGTGATAGAGACACAGGTGATAGAGACACTGGTGATAGAGACACTGGTGATAGAGACACCGGTGATAGAGACACCGGTGATAGTGACACCGGTGATAGTGACACCGGTGATAGAGACACCGGTGATAGACACACCGGTGATAGAGACACAGGTGATAGAGACACAGGTGATAGAGACACCGGTGATAGTGACACCGGTGATACAGACACCGGTGATAGAGACACCGGTGATACAGACACCGGTGATACAGACACCGGTGATAGAGACACCGGTGATAGAGACACCGGTGATACAGACACCGGTGATAGAGACACCGGTGATAGTGACACCGGTGATACAGACACCGGTGATAGAGACACCGGTGATACAGACACCGGTGATACAGACACCGGTGATAGAGACACCGGTGATAGTGACACCGGTGATAGAGACACCGGTGATAGTGACACCGGTGATAGTGACACCGGTGATAGTGACACCGGTGATAGAGACACCGGTGATAGAGACACCGGTGATAGTGACACCGGTGATAGAGACACTGGTGATAGACACAGGTGATAGAGACACTGGTGATAGAGACACTGGTGATAGAGACACAGGTGATAGAGACACTGGTGATAGAGACACCGGTGATAGTGACACCGGTGATAGAGACACTGGTGATAGACACACCGGTGATAGAGACACAGGTGATAGAGACACCGGTGATAGTGACACCGGTGATACAGACACCGGTGATAGAGACACCGGTGATACAGACACCGGTGATACAGACACCGGTGATACAGACACCGGTGATAGAGACACCGGTGATAGTGACACCGGTGATAGTGACACCGGTGATAGAGACACCGGTGATAGAGTCACCGGTGATAGTGACACCGGTGATAGAGACACCGGTGATAGTGACACCGGTGATAGAGACACCGGTGATAGAGACACCGGTTGTAGTTACACTGATTGTAGTGACACTGGTTGTAGAGACACTATTTGTAGTTACACTGATTGTAGAGACACTGATTGTAGAGACACTGGTTGTAGTTACACTGATTGTAGTGACACTGATTGTAGAGACACTGGTTGTAGTTACACTGATTGTAGAGACACTGGTTGCAGCGACACTGATGGCAGACACTTGATAACATGTATTGTAGATGCTGGCCAGTATGAAGCGGCAGTTTGTGGAGTTATTGTCAGACATTGGCTTCCTGAAGGAGGGGATAAGTCAGGGAGACATAGAGCGCACTGGTCAGAGAGGCTCTGATGGGGTTTATGACATCACAGGACCTGAGGTAAATTTGTGTGCTACAGTAGACAGGCATATTAAATGTTTTAAATAATCTGAAACTGTACATAACTTATATAGCATATCTTTAATCAAGATTTATTTTTTTAACTTCAAGGCCAACATAAACTCCTCTAACTGGAAAATTGTAGCAGCCATACTAGTGGGCGCACTTTACCCGAACGTTGTACAGGTCCTCACACCAGAGGCCAAGTTCAGCATGAGCAGTATGGGTAGGTATAGTGTCAGCTGTAGCTTGAATATGACGGTGAAGGAAAACATTCATATCTTCAGAATTCATTTTGAACAAGAAATGATAGATTGATTCATTTTTTAAATTCCTCATTATAACTAGTCCCATGTTATAAGCCATTATCAGATGGTGAGCTGTCCAATGTACTGTTTGTCTGTAGACTTCTGTCACTCTCATGGTAAACAATTTTCACAAAACCTGAAGATAAAAATTCCCAGATGGAGAGATTCTCAAAGAACCAACTTCATGCTTCGTGTTGTCAGTGGTTAATCCATCAGGCTACCAACAGCAGAAGAAGAAAGAATATACTATTTGGAAAACTGGATTCAGTAGTTGCTCTTCTTTTTGATGGATTTGTTTAAAAGTTTTTCTCTTGGACCTCTTGTTTCATTACGAAGGTATTATTTATAATAAGAAGTTTTGGAGCCATAAGGTTTTCCTGGGATAATACATTTGTGAACTAATTGTTAATTACAGGTGCTATTCCAAAACTTCCAAGAGCAGATGAGCTACGGTTTAAAACAAAGAGTGATGGTTATGTAAGTATGTTACCGTTTATAAAGTGACAGACAAGCTGTCTTAAAATTGTATCATTGACTTATATCAAAATGTGTGTGATAGATGGGAGAGGATTGATACTGTATATACTGATATGTAACAAGGTTTCAGTAAATTGCGGTGATGGCATAATATTCAACATTCTTGTTCATCTAATACCTTCCCTATTCAACTGTGATTACAAAAAAAATTCTGTATGAAATAACAATGACCAAGAAATTCTTATCTTCATCTCAGATCCACATCCATCCATCATCTGTGAACTTCCAAGTGAATCATTATGAGAGTCCCTACCTGGTCTACCATGAGAAAGTGAAGACAAGTCGAGTAAGTACAGAAAACCAGTAATATACCACCATCCAATGGTCTACCATGAGAAGGTGAAGACAAGTCGAGTAAGTACAGAAAACCAGTAATATACCACCATCCAATGGTCTACCATGAGAAGGTGAAGACAAGTCGAGGAAGTACAGAAAACCAGTAATATACCACCATCCAATGGTCTACCATGAGAAGGTGAAGACAAGTCGAGTAAGTACAGAAAACCAGTAATATACCACCATCCAATGGTCTACCATGAGAAGGTGAAGACAAGTCGAGGAAGTACAGAAAACCAGTAATATACCACCATCCAATGGTCTACCATGAGAAGGTGAAGACAAGTCGAGTAAGTACAGAAAACCAGTAATATACCACCATCCAATGGTCTACCATGAGAAGGTGAAGACAAGTCGAGGAAGTACAGAAAACCAGTAATATACCACCATCCAATGGTCTACCATGAGAAGGTGAAGACAAGTCGAGTAAGTACAGAAAACCAGTAATATACCACCATCCAATGGTCTACCATGAGAAGGTGAAGACAAGTCGAGTAAGTACAGAAAACCAGTAATATACCACCATCCAATGGTCTACCATGAGAAAGTGAAGACAAGTCGAGTAAGTACAGAGAACTAGTAATATACCACCATCCAATGGTCTACCATGAGAAGGTGAAGACAAGTCGAGTAAGTACGGAGAACCATTAATATACCACCATCCAATGGAAATTATGTTATCATTGGAATGATCTACATACGAGACTGTACGATGGTCAGTAGTTTGGACCCAGGCGTGGATATTCATTAATCTTTCCTATTACAGATTTACATACAAGACTGTACGATGGTCAGTAGTTTGGACCCAGGCGTGGATATTCATTAATCTTTCCTATTACAGATTTACATACAAGACTGTACGATGGTCAGTAGTTTGGACCCAGGCGTGGATATTCATTAATCTTTCCTGTTACAGATCTACGTACGAGACTGTACGATGGTCAGTAGTTTGGACCCAGGCGTGGATATTCATTAATCTTTCCTATTACAGATTTACATACAAGACTGTACGATGGTCAGTAGTTTGGACCCCGGCGTGGATATTCATTAATCTTTCCTATTACAGATTTACATACAAGACTGTACGATGGTCAGTAGTTTGGACCCAGGCGTGGATATTCATTAATCTTTCCTGTTACAGATTTACGTACGAGACTGTACGATGGTCAGTGTGTATCCGCTGCTGTTGTTTGGGGGAGGCAGTATCAATGTAGATTTGGAGAAAGGCAATTTCATTCTGTCTGTGGATGATGGATGGATACGCTTCATGGCGAACACACACCAGGTCAGTAAAAAGTAGTGGCTTAAAAACACCCTTCATTACTTTTTTGGACAGCCATATTCATTTTTACACTTAAGCAATATGCTATTACCATGAACCCCTGGACAGATTTTATTGATGAGTAGGTGGGGTATATCCCCAGATTACTTTGCTTTTATTTGCCCATTAGGCTATTCAAATTGATCTATGTCCATGGCCCATCGTCCGTCCATAAACAATTCTTGTTATCACCATTTCTTGAGAAGTATTTGAATGATATTTCTCAAACTTCACATGTAAGTTCCCCTTAGTCCTTAATTGAGCCAGATCAATTTTGAGTTTGATGGGAAAACAAAATGATTTACAGGCAGCCATCTTGGATTTTGACACTTGAAGATTGTTATTGATATACATGTACAAATGTATGTCAGAAAGTTAGAGCTTTCTTGGACTTCATATGTGGGTTGCCCATGTTATCAAATTAATAATATTAAGAGGAAGCGGGGAAAGAAGGGAAAAGAGCAGTCTTTCTTAGAACCAATAAAGATCATTCAGTAGTGGCCACCAAGATCTCTCTTGGATCTCCTGTTTATTTAGGTGGGTTTTTTTGTTCACTTTCAAGAATTTGAATAAATGGATTCCACAAAATCAATTTTATATATTGATCCCTGTTTTGTAAATAGCTTTTGGTCTGATATATGAAGCATTATATGAGATGAAGGATGGATCTTTTAATGTTAATGATATTCACAGCTATTGAATAATGGGTAAACGTCTATTTCTATTTTTATCAGGTTGCTGAGCTTGTGAAGGAGTTGAGGTTGGAGCTGGACCAACTTTTGTCTGACAAGATACAGAATCCACACATGGACTTACTGACCTGTCCAAAGGGCAGTAAGATCATCGACACCATTGTCAGACTCATTACCACACAGTGACCGCTCTAACTGGGAGATCACTGTTGTTCCTTAGTAATCAAGATAGTGCAATAGTCAACAGAAAAAAGGGAATGAATTAAAACCCAAACTGTATAAATGCTTCTGGAAGAGTCATTAAATGATATCAATCATTTGATGTTTACTTTGCCTTCATAGAGCCAACGAACATTACTGTGTGTGCATGCATGTGTGTGCATATGTGAGTGTTTGTGAAATGTTGCAAAATTTCATGTTTATTTATCATGAATGTGTTCAGTGGATGTTAAGACAATTTTGCTAACTGTTGTCTTGTAAACCTCATCTTAAGTTATATACCAGGTACCTGTGTAATCTGACACCCTGTTGTCTTATAAACCTCATGTTAAGTTATATACCAGGTACCTGTGTAATCTGACACCCTGTTGTCTTATAAACCTCATGTTAAGTTATATACCAGGTACCTGTGTAATCTGACACCCTGTTGTCTAATAATCCTCATCTCAAGTTATATACCGGTTACCTGTGTAATCTGACACCCTGTTGTCTTATAAACCTCATGTTAAGTTATATACCAGGTACCTGTGTAATCTGACACCCTGTTGTCTAATAATCCTCATCTCAAGTTATATACCGGTTACCTGTGTAATCTGACACCCTGTTGTCTTATAAACCTCATCTTAAGTTATATACCAGGTACATGTACCGGTGTAATCTGACACCCTGTAGTCTTAAAAACCTCATCTTAAGTTATATACCAGGTACATGTACCTGTGTAATCTGACACCCTGTAGTCTTAAAAACCTCATCTTAAGTTATATACCAGGTACCTGTGTAATCTGACACCCTGCTGTTTTATAAACCTCATCTTAAGTTATATACCAGGTACCTGTGTAATCTGACACCCTGTTGTCTTATAAACCTCATCTCAAGTTATATATCAGGTACCTGTGTAATCTGACACCCTGTTGTCTTATAAACCTCATCTCAAGTTATATATCAGGTACCTGTGTAATCTGACACCCTGTTGTCTTATAAAACCTCATCTCAAGTTATATACCAGGTACCTGTGTAATCTGACACCCTGTTGTCTTATAAACCTCATCTCAAGTTATATACCAGGTACCTGTGTAATCTGACACCCTGTTGTCTTATAAACCTCATCTTAAGTTATATACCAGGTACCTGTGTAATCTGACACGATGTTGTCTTATAAACCTCACCATAAGTTATATACCAGGTACCTGTGTAATCTGACACGATGTTGTCTTATAAACCTCATGTTAAGTTATATACCAGGTACCTGTGTAATCTGACACTTTGTTGTCTTATAAACCTCATCTTGAGTTATATACCAGGTACCTGTGTAATCTGACACTTTGTTGTCTTATAAACCAAATTGTATGTGATAAACCTGACACAGGTGTAATTTAGGAGAAGAGAACAATATTTTTCTGAGGAAATCAGTATTAGCTAGAGAGCTTGGTTATTTTGAATGAGAAACTTGTGTAAGATTTGATAAACCTGTGTAATCTGACACATTGTTGGTCAAGATAAAGGAAGAAACATAATGTCTCACAGATAGTTGTTAATTTCTATTAGACACCATTACTAATATGCAGTGAAACCTGTCTTATCTGACCTATAGTTTGTATACGTCAGTCAGGTTAGACAAGATATCAGAATATATCTGTGAGAATAGGATTACATGATATCATTGTTATGTTGGATTGGATAGGATGTCAGAATATGCTTAGGTCAGATTAGACAGGTTTCAATGAAACAAAAAAAAGAAATTTGTTTGAAGTTATTAGTGTGAAATTTCATTTTATTTTTTAAATGAAATTAATAGATTAAATGTATTAGTTTTAAAATACAAAATGTAGTGTATAAATAGTGTTTGCTGCATGTGGGTCTAGAAATTGCTGAAATGATTAGAAATATGTGATACAATAAATTATATATTTGCATAGACTCACTGTCTTTGTGTTCTGATTATATACTTTATTTCAAAGATTTACTTCAATTTACTTCGGAAGATTTATAGACTTACTTTGTGAATATAACCTAATTTATCTTAAAATTAAAAAACTATTAATGTTATCAACTTTATTTATTAATCATTCTTGTTGACATGGATGGAAGCTACTTTGGGAGGAATCCAGAGTACCGGAGAAACCACCTGGTCTGATAGGTGTTCCCATATCTTTTTATGTCTGATGGAGGAATCGCACCTCGGCTACTGGAGTAAAAGACAAGTGTGTTACCAATGTGTCCCCTGACCACCTAGGTGAAAGACAAGTGTGTTACCAATGTGTCCCCTGACCACCTAGGTAAAAGACAAGTGTGTTACCAATGTGTCCCCTGACCACCTAGCCGTGAAAGACAAGTGTGTTACCAATGTGTCCCCTGACCACCTAGCCGTGAAAGACAAGTGTGTTACCAATGTGTCCCCTGACCACCTAGCCGTGAAAGACAAGTGTGTTACCAATGTGTCCCCTGACCACCTAGCCGTGAAAGACAAGTGTGTTACCAATGTGTCCCCTGACCACCTAGGTAAAAGACAAGTGTGTTACCAATGTGTCCCCTGACCACCTAGGTGAAAGACAAGTGTGTTACCAATGTGTCCCCTGACCACCTAGGTAAAAGACAAGTGTGTTACCAATGTGTCCCCTGACCACCTAGGTAAAAGACAAGTGTGTTACCAATGTGTCCCCTGACCACCTAGGTAAAAGACAAGTGTGTTACCAATGTGTCCCCTGACCACCTAGGTAAAAGACAAGTGTGTTACCAATGTGTCCCCTGACCACCTAGCCGTGAAAGACAAGTGTGTTACCAATGTGTCCCCTGACCACCTAGGTAAAAGACAAGTGTGTTACCAATGTGTCCCCTGACCACCTAGGTAAAAGACAAGTGTATTACCAATGTGTCCCCTGACCACCTAGGTAAAAGACAAGTGTGTTACCAATGTGTCCCCTGACCACCTAGGTAAAAGACAAGTGTGTTACCAATGTGTCCCCTGACCACCTAGGTAAAAGACAAGTGTGTTACCAATGTGTCCCCCTGACCACCTAGCCGTGAAAGACAAGTGTGTTACCAATGTGTCCCCTGACCACCTAGGTAAAAGACAAGTGTGTTACCAATGTGTCCCCTGACCACCTAGGTAAAAGACAAGTGTGTTACCAATGTGTCCCCTGACCACCTAGGTAAAAGACAAGTGTGTTACCAATGTGTCCCCTGACCACCTAGCCGTGAAAGACAAGTGTGTTACCAATGTGTCCCCTGACCACCTAGGTATAAGACAAGTGTGTTACCAATGTGTCCCCTGACCACCTAGGTAAAAGACAAGTGTGTTACCAATGTGCCCCCCTGACCACCTAGGTAAAAGACAAGTGTGTTACCAATGTGTCCCCTGACCACCTAGGTAAAAGACAAGTGTGTTACCAATGTGTCCCCTGACCACCTAGGTATAAGACAAGTGTGTTACCAATGTGTCCCCTGACCACCTAGGTGAAAGACAAGTGTGTTACCAATGTGTCCCCTGACCACCTAGGTAAAAGACAAGTGTGTTACCAATGTACCCCCTGACCACCTAGCCGTGAAAGACAAGTGTGTTACCAATGTGTCCCCTGACCACCTAGGTATAAGACAAGTGTGTTACCAATGTGTCCCCTGACCACCTAGGTGAAAGACAAGTGTGTTACCAATGTGTCCCCCTGACCACCTAGGTAAAAGACAAGTGTGTTACCAATGTGTCCCCTGACCACCTAGGTAAAAGACAAGTGTGTTACCAATGTGTCCCCTGACCACCTAGGTAAAAGACAAGTGTGTTACCAATGTGTCCCCTGACCACCTAGGTAAAAGACAAGTGTGTTACCAATGTGTCCCCTGACCACCTAGGTAATAGACAAGTGTGTTACCAATGTGTCCCCTGACCACCTAGGTAAAAGACAAGTGTGTTACCAATGTGTCCCCTGACCACCTAGGTGAAAGACAAGTGTGTTACCAATGTGTCCCCTGACCACCTAGGTAAAAGACAAGTGTGTTACCAATGTGCCCCCTGACCACCTAGGTAAAAGACAAGTGTGTTACCAATGTGTCCCCTGACCACCTAGGTAAAAGACAAGTGTGTTACCAATGTGTCCCCTGACCACCTAGGTAAAAGACAAGTGTGTTACCAATGTGTCCCCTGACCACCTAGCGTGAAAGACAAGTGTGTTACCAATGTGTCCCCTGACCACCTAGGTAAAAGACAAGTGTGTTACCAATGTGTCCCCTGACCACCTAGGTAAAAGACAAGTGTGTTACCAATGTGTCCCCTGACCACCTAGGTAAAAGACAAGTGTGTTACCAATGTGTCCCCTGACCACCTAGGTGAAAGACAAGTGTGTTACCAATGTGTCCCCTGACCACCTAGGTAAAAGACAAGTGTGTTACCAATGTGTCCCCTGACCACCTAGGTAAAAGACAAGTGTGTTACCAATGTGTCCCCTGACCACCTAGGTAAAAGACAAGTGTGTTACCAATGTGTCCCCTGACCACCTAGGTAAAAGACAAGTGTGTTACCAATGTGTCCCCTGACCACCTAGGTAAAAGACAAGTGTGTTACCAATGTGTCCCCTGACCACCTAGGTAAAGACAAGTGTGTTACCAATGTGTCCCCTGACCACCTAGGTAAAAGACAAGTGTGTTACCAATGTGTCCCCTGACCACCTAGGTAAAAGACAAGTGTGTTACCAATGTGTCCCCTGACCACCTAGGTAAAAGACAAGTGTGTTACCAATGTGTCCCCTGACCACCTAGGTATAAGACAAGTGTGTTACCAATGTGTCCCCTGACCACCTAGGTGAAAGACAAGTGTGTTACCAATGTGTCCCCTGACCACCTAGGTAAAAGACAAGTGTGTTACCAATGTACCCCCTGACCACCTAGCCGTGAAAGACAAGTGTGTTACCAATGTGTCCCCTGACCACCTAGGTATAAGACAAGTGTGTTACCAATGTGTCCCCTGACCACCTAGGTGAAAGACAAGTGTGTTACCAATGTGTCCCCTGACCACCTAGGTAAAAGACAAGTGTGTTACCAATGTGTCCCCTGACCACCTAGGTAAAAGACAAGTGTGTTACCAATGTGTCCCCTGACCACCTAGGTAAAAGACAAGTGTGTTACCAATGTGTCCCCTGACCACCTTGGTAAAAGACAAGTGTGTTACCAATGTGTCCCCTGACCACCTAGGTAATAGACAAGTGTGTTACCAATGTGTCCCCTGACCACCTAGGTAAAAGACAAGTGTGTTACCAATGTGTCCCCTGACCACCTAGGTGAAAGACAAGTGTGTTACCAATGTGTCCCCTGACCACCTAGGTAAAAGACAAGTGTGTTACCAATGTGCCCCCTGACCACCTAGGTAAAAGACAAGTGTGTTACCAATGTGTCCCCTGACCACCTAGGTAAAAGACAAGTGTGTTACCAATGTGTCCCCTGACCACCTAGGTAAAAGACAAGTGTGTTACCAATGTGTCCCCTGACCACCTAGGTAAAAGACAAGTGTGTTACCAATGTGTCCCCTGACCACCTAGGTAAAAGACAAGTGTGTTACCAATGTGTCCCCTGACCACCTAGGTAAAAGACAAGTGTGTTACCAATGTGTCCCCTGACCACCTAGGTAAAAGACAAGTGTGTTACCAATGTGTCCCCTGACCACCTAGGTAAAAGACAAGTGTGTTACCAATGTGTCCCCTGACCACCTTGGTAAAAGACAAGTGTGTTACCAATGTGTCCCCTGACCACCTAGGTAATAGACAAGTGTGTTACCAATGTGTCCCCTGACCACCTAGGTAAACGACAAGTGTGTTACCAATGTGTCCCCTGACCACCTAGGTGAAAGACAAGTGTGTTACCAATGTGTCCCCTGACCACCTAGGTAAAAGACAAGTGTGTTACCAATGTGCCCCCTGACCACCTAGGTAAAAGACAAGTGTGTTACCAATGTGTCCCCTGACCACCTAGGTAAAAGACAAGTGTGTTACCAATGTGTCCCCTGACCACCTAGGTAAACGACAAGTGTGTTACCAATGTGTCCCCTGACCACCTAGGTGAAAGACAAGTGTGTTACCAATGTGTCCCCTCTCCACCTAGGTAAAAGACAAGTGTGTTACCAATGTGCCCCCTGACCACCTTGGTAAAAGACAAGTGTGTTACCAATGTGTCCCCTGACCACCTAGGTAAAAGACAAGTGTGTCACCAATGTGCCCCCTGACCACCTTGGTAAAAGACAAGTGTGTTACCAATGTGTCCCCTGACCACCTTGGTAAAAGACAAGTGTGTCACCAATGTGCCCCCTGACCACCTAGGTAAAAGACAAGTGTGTTACCAATGTGTCCCCTGACCACCTAGCCGTGAAAGACAAGTGTGTTACCAATGTGTCCCCTGACCACCTAGGTAAAAGACAAGTGTGTTACCAATGTGTCCCCCTGACCACCTAGGTAAAAGACAAATGTGTTACCAATGTGTCCCCTGACCACCTAGGTAAAAGACAAGTGTGTTACCAATGTGTCCCCTGACCACCTAGGTAAATGACAAGTGTGTTACCAATGTGTCCCCTGACCACCTAGGTAAAAGACAAGTGTGTTACCAATGTGTCCCCTGACCACCTAGCCGTGAAAGACAAGTGTGTTACCAATGTGTCCCCTGACCACCTTGGTAAAAGACAAGTGTGTTACCAATGTGTCCCCTGACCACCTAGGTAAAAGACAAGTGTGTTACCAATGTGTCCCCTGACCACCTAGGTAAAAGACAAGTGTGTTACCAATGTGTCCCCTGACCACCTAGGTAAAAGACAAGTGTGTTACCATTGTGTCCCCTGACCACCTAGCCGTGAAAGACAAGTGTGTTACCAATGTGTCCCCTGACCACCTAGGTAAATGACAAGTGTGTTACCAATGTGTCCCCTGACCACCTAGGTAAATGACAAGTGTGTTACCAATGTGTCCCCTGACCACCTAGGTAAAAGACAAGTGTGTTACCAATGTGTCCCCTGACCACCTAGCCGTGAAAGACAAGTGTGTTACCAATGTGTCCCCTGACCACCTAGGTAAAAGACAAGTGTGTTACCAATGTGTCCCCTGACCACTTAGGTAAAAGACAAGTGTGTTACCAATGTGTCCCCTGACCACCTAGGTAAAAGACAAGTGTGTTACCATTGTGCCCCCTGACCACTTAGCCGTGAAAGACAAGTGTGTTACCAATGTGCCCCCTGACCACCTAGGTAAAAGACAAGTGTGTTACCAATGTGTCCCCTGACCACCTAGCCGTGAAAGACTAAGTGTTTGGCAAAATATAAGATTACATAATAGTTAGGGAGATATATTGGAATATACAGGAAGTCAGGCGTAGAACATAATGACTTCCAACTAACCATTATGAAACCATATACATTTACATTACATGCGTATGTAGTTTATACACAAGCAGATTATTTTTGTTAATTAAACGTAATAAGGGATATATCTTCGGCAAAAATACAACAATCTCTCGCAAGTGATGCAAAAAGTCATTTTCATGTTCAAATATATCGTTTATCACAGCAGGAGGACTACCGAGGATCGTTGTTATTTGGACCTCCCGACACGAGTTAGTAAGTAATACATACACATGAACAATAGACGTTGACTGATTTGGTGAAAATATGTTAAAGTTAGCACCAAGGGACTAGAGCAATCAAGTATACAATGAGCAGCTGTATATCTTCTACAAAGATGTTGCACTGTGCACGTGATAATTCGCAATTAGGTGGAATACCCCATAGCTTTGCGACATTTCTACAAGTTTTGTTGAGATAAGGGAAACATTTAGCAAAGTACCATCATGGCGAAGGGCTTATCACACATTGTAGACGTTTGAATCTAGAGAATTCATTACAGACACCGAGACGTTCACTCCACTGCGAGGAGTACTTAATAGGACATCATTTGTGAAATGTTTCCTATAGTTTTTAACTTGGAAAACTCCACTTTGTAGGAATTGGTACAAAAGTCATGCATATCATATTTGTGAAATATGTTCCAGATGTCAAGGACAAAGCCTTTCCATTACAACAAATGCCAAAATAAGCATGAAAAAGACGCGGTAAGAATAATCTCTTAACTGTAAAACGTGCATCTGTTCTGCGTAGAGCCAAAACCTCGATGTTTAGACGTATTTCAAAGCATACTATGGACAATATCTGATCTAGTGCGCCTCGGGAGATCTTAGATGAGCTTTGCACACAGATGATGAACTGTTTGGTCTCTGAGAGCGAATACCACCAGTTGTTTTATACAGCTTTGCACCTGTGAAAGGGTTGATTCCAGAGCCAAATAAATTATAATTAAACAAAGCAAAACATTGACAACGTAGCTTGTGAATAATCTCATTGACATCTGGACAGCCTGGTCGAAACCACAGGGACTTGAGAATTAGTTATAGTCTACATGTATTTGGACCTCCCCTAGTGTGTATCACAGGGACTTGAGAATTAGTTATAGTCTACATGTATTTGGACCTCCCCTAGTGTGTATCACAGGGACTTGAGAATTAGTTATAGTCTACATGTATTTGGACCTCCCCTAGTGTGTACCACAGGGACTTCTGAATTAGTTACAGTCTACATGTATTTGGACCTCGTTGTATAGCACATTTGAGACGTTTTTGGGGGGCTAGATTAAAATTTGGCAAAAGTGACATCCCCGGTGGTCATATATCTCATATATTAATTATTACAGGCAGATATTCGGGCTGTTAATTTGGATCAATATAGAGTTCATAGGCATTTCAGTTCAGTTACACATGCTGATCTCATAAACCGAGGTCATAATCAGCGAAGCAACCCTTTAAAAGACTGAGTCATTTGGTTCCTCTTGATATGGAGAGAATGTAAAAAAAAAAAAAAAAAAAAAAAACCCAAAAAATCCACCGGTCCGAGACAGTTTATCGGCCCTAACGAGCCACCATAGGAACGTCTTGAAGCGATTCACAGCCTAACACTGAGAGAAGCAGCTAGAGTTATTGTCTCAAATTTTACAACGAGTCTGATTATCGTATTATATATTAAACGGTGTAACGCTTTGCCCGTCTGGAGCGGAATATATCGTTACTGTGTGAAAATAGAAAGACGTTGGATGGTTTCCCGTTTAATATAACATATATTTCACGAGTATGACAGAATATCGATATTTTCACGAGTGCGAAGCACGAGTGAAAACTATCGAAATATTCTGTCATACGAGTGAAATATATGTTATATTTAACAGGAAACCATTCAATTTTCTTTTTATCGCATTTCATAAACTTAAAAACAAAATTGAAATTTTGAATGCATGCGAGCTGGAATTAATATTACAAACAAACGTAACCAATTCCTATTTAAAAAAAATATATTTAGCCGTGAAAGTTGCACCCTTGCTCACAAGGACTTGAGAATTTGTTACAGTCTACGTGTATTTAGACCTCCCCTAGTGTGTATAGCATAAAATAATGAAAACTGAAATCAAATTTTGCATGTTAATGTGTTCGATATTCATCTGTATGATACAGAAAAAAATATTTTAAAAATATCCTTTAATCAGGACACTCGCATAATTGTATTGCAACGTAACTTTGTCGGTACAGTCAAATTTTGCATGTCAATAGGTTCGATGTTCATCGGTGGTTATGATACAGAAAAAATAATTTACAGGTATAACTTAACGAATTGCGGGGCGTGCAAAAACCCTCACAGGACACTCATTCCTCACAGGACACTCATTCCCCACAGGACACTCATTAGGTGGACCGAATTTGGCCCGGTGTTGTTACATTTCAAACATATATCTTGACGGACCTGCAAATTTTAACACAGGCATGGGAAGTCTTTGTCAAGGCTCGTCTGAAAACAATATAAAATCACAGGTCCGTCTTTATTTCATAAGGCACCGACCATTTAACTTCGGCGGTATCAGAGTTATTACTTTTTTTTTTAACTCAGTGGAAAACAGTTTATTTTTTTCTGCTTAGAATGAAAAGCTTTTTCCCCCAAAACTTTTCAGCAACAACCCTTTTTTCATATCCGTTATATTAAAGTTTAATAACTCATTATATTTTTACTTTCATTTGAACTTTTTCAAAGTTGTTTTTTTTTAATTTTCCAATGGCATTTTGAATATTACATTCATTTTGAAAATAAAGTGTTAATATTTGTGATTTTATCACCCGTTGCTATCTATATCAATTTATAAAATTTGATCATCCATCCTGTACAGCAGTCCATCTTTTAATTGATAAGAAGGATACAGATCTAATGCATGTCAAATATCAGCAAAATATCTTGATTGCCCATGTTAAAGGGAGATAATTAAGTATTTTGGTGTGATCAATAAGTTTAATACAATAAAGATATATATACTATATATTAAGTATTAACAGATTGAAACAAAACAACAATTTAATACATCACAATCACTTTTATTATGCTATTGTAAGAACGGATTTCACACAATAATTTTGAATAAACCTAGGCCTAGTATTCGGAAATCCTAGTATTTGAATTTTGGATTCTTTCAATCATTTTAATGTATCAAATGATACCCCAATCCGAAAACTGTTACACAGATAAGCGTGCAACTTTTGAAAATGTATGAAAAAATCTTCTTGTTTTATCGGATAATCATGTTCCGGAAAATTACAGCCCATACTTGCTTCTAAAATTAAGATTAGTCTATCTCTTCCTGTCTAACTGTGCACACGTTTTTCGTAATACGAGGTGTCAAATATAAATATGGATTCAATAAAAGCCATACAGGAGTTCAAAAAACTCGTTTCTAACGTCGAAAAAAATTCGGTTAAGGAATTCCTAGCATGGATCCAGTGTAATATCGAAGGTAAGAACAGATGACATTGTAGTCTGAACACGTGCTGGCCTAGTTTCAGTTTGTGCCCCCAGTTTGTGTGTGGACTGATGAGCCTTGCACAGTGCAGACATAATATTTCCTTTACCACTATATAGCTAGTGGCAGGGCAGCCAGTAGACCCTTGATACTAGGTAATGTTTTTGACTCATTTGACTCTTTTGATTGAAGAGAATTATGATTATTTCATGTCGTAATGGAAACGCATTTGACTTTTGACATAAATGTGATAAATATGATTTGACCAATCAAATTTCTGAAAAACAGTGTTTATACATATTATAAAGTCAAATCTGGTCAAACCAGTGGTCCTGTTTTGTACTTTAGACACTTGTGAGCACAACGACATGGCTATTTTGTGCAATACATGCGATACAAATGAACTAGAATCTAATTATGTCCCCTTGAAACATTCATTTTTCGTATGTTTTGGTGTAATTTACAAACAGCTTAACAAAGTACATGTCAACAGCAAGTCCCGCGGTTTATAACACATACGAAAAGTTCATCATGTTAGTTCTCTTAAATTGCACCATAGAATTAGAAGGAATTGATAGGCCTATAAAATATCACTGTCTTGACTGGTTACTGGTTAGCTGTTTAGATGTCTAACATGGGAACATGCTGGGCCTTTAATCTGTGAAGTAATTAATTCTTCACACTCTTGACACTAATCATCCGCATGGCTCTCCTTCAGTTGTATTGCCCCTTGAATGTCTGAGAGGAATTTATCAACCTCATTATCTACAGCAGGTGGGAACACCAATCTGGGGGCTCCTGGGATGTCCTATCTATATTACACAAGGTCAACATCTACTTGTCGCTGATTGTTTTTCTAAGTATTATGTTTATTATTTTTGTTACAATTATGTTGCTCTTGTGAGTGCCACTGCAGGTTTCTGTATAAAAGGGACAAGAGCAAAACTGGAGGGGGAGTTTGAGTTTAATATGCCTAGGTGTAGCTTTGCTGGATTTTACTGGATAATCCTTAAATATGAGAGTGGTACCCCCGGTGTTGCGAGTAACTCTGTAAACTGTTACGATGTCATTTGAATGCTGATGTTGCTGAATACAGATAACTTGGAACTGTTCTTCGGTGTTGAATTGTGTTTTCTTGACAACCCACTCTACTTTTTCTCTAACCTTTGATAATGTAGCAGATGTCTGATGCTATACCTCTAAGACACCTACCGAGGGCTGCAGGACTTTGATTCAATTTATTTGACAGCACCAGCAGTTTTCGCTACAATATCTATGCTATGTCCTATAAAAGGTCTTTGACTAAATAAGCGTGCTAAACACCTATGGGTCAACTGGATGTCCTGAGTGCAGTGGAATACAAAGTTATGAAGTAAAAACCAATTTAACGTTACAGCAGTTTTCGTTATTATAACTATACATATATATATATGTTCATGGTATTTTCAGCTATTTGGTGATGGGGGTTATTAGAATGCCAAACATATTGCTACAGCTGTCTAATAAATATAGGCCATATTTCTTTTGGCTACTCTTTGTTACCATGTTAATTGTATGATATAAAATCAATCTTAAATCGATGATTGATCATTTTTTTACCAATTCAGAGCACAAAAACATGTAAAACACGGTCACCAATAGAACTGCAGGTTCAATTAAGGTTCAAATATCTGTGTAAAAACCAAATATACCGTTTTAATTATAACTAAATGTGGAAAAAATCATCAAATTCAGCACATCATGAGATGGGTTGTTGAAATCACCTGTTATCTATGACCTTAATAATGGTACACTTGCCTGTTGTTCATCCAGGTCACACAGGGGTCAGATAGGCTTGATTTTTTATAAAGTCTTTTTTCTCAATAACCAAGAGGCCCAGTGACTCGATATTGTGTCTGTAGCATGCTGGAGTCAAGGGCTACGAAGTTTGTTCCAATGAATGACCTTGACCTACATTTCAAGGTTACAGGGGTCAGATAGGCTTGATTTTTTATAAGGTCTTTTTTCTCAATAACCAATTGCAAGAGGCCCAGTGACTCGATATTGTGTCTAGCATGCTGGAGTCAAGGGCTACCAAGTTTGTTCAAATGAATGACCTTGACCTACATTTCAAGGGTACAGGGGTCAAATAGGCTGAAATATTTAAACAACTTCTTCTCTATAACCAAGAGGCCCAGGGACTTGATTTTTGGGTCCATGGCATGCTAGCCATGAAATGAAGGATAGGAAGTTTGTTGAGATGAATTACCTTGACCATGCATATGATGTAAGCTTGAAATAGGTAAATTGGCCAAAATATTTAGAAGACACCTTTCTCTATATTAAATGCTAGGCTTTGAGATCTTATGTCTGGTCTCTGACACACTTGTTATAGTATATCAAAATCAAAGAGATACAAATGAAATAAATAGGAAAGGAAAAATGTACAGACATGTTCAAACTTACAAAAACCATTAAACATACATAAAGGTGGGTGCTAAGATCCTCTGTGATATCTTTTACATTTATTCAATGTAGCAATTGAGATCCTTTAATCATGCTCCACAGATGTGTATGATGCCAATAATTGTCCAAAACAGAACTCGGACGTCATGCTGGACTCAATACGAGAGGAGATGAGGGAAATGTTGCCTGTCAATGCCACATCTCCCACAGAACGTATCCTAACACCTGTGTCTGGACCTGTAAGTATATAGTCTGGACCTGTAAGTATATAGTCTGGACCTGTAAGTATATAGTCTGGACCTGTAAGTATATAGTCTGTACTTGTAAATATATAGTCTGGACCTGTAAATATATAGTCTGTATACGTACCTGTAAGTATATAGTCTGTACCTGTAAATATATAGTCTGGACCTTTAAATATATATTCTGTATATGTACCTGTAAGTATATAAAGTCTGGCCCTGTATGTATATAGTCTGGACCTGTAAGTATATAGTCTGGACCTGTAAGTATATAGTCTGGACCTGTAAGTATATAGTCTGGACCTGTAAATATATAGTCTGGCCCTGTAAGTATATATAGTCTGGCCCTGTAAGTATATAGCCTGGCCCTGTAAATATATATAGTCTGGCCCTGTAAGTATATAGTCTGTACCTGTAAGTATATAGTTTGGACCTGTAAGTATTTAGTCTGGACCTGTAAGTATATATAGTCTGGCCCTGTAAATATATAGTCTGGACCTGTACGTATATATAGTCTGGCCCTGTAAGTATATATAGTCTGGCCCTGTAAGTATATAGTCTGGACCTGTAAATATATAGTCTGGACCTGTAAGTATATAGTCTGGACCTGTAAGTATATATAGTCTGGCCCTGTAAGTATATATAGTCTGGCCCTGTAAGTATATAGCCTGGCCCTGTAAATATATATAGTCTGGCCCTGTAAGTATATAGTCTGGACCTGTAAGTATATATAGTCTGGCCATGTAAGTATATATAGTCTGGCCCTGTAAGTATATATAGTCTGGCCCTGTAAGTATATAGCCTGGACCTGTAAGTATATAGTCTGTACCTGTAAGTATATAGTCTGGACCTGTAAGTATATAGTCTAGACCTGTAAGTATATAGTCTGGACCTGTAAGTATATAGTCTTGACCTGTAAGTATATAGTCTTGACCTGTAAGTATATAGTCTGGACCTGTAAATATATAGTCTGGCCTTGTAAGTATATAGTCTGGCCCTGTAAGTATATAGTCTGTACCTGTAAGTATATATAGTCTGGACCTGTAAGTATTTAGTCTGGACCTGTAAGTATATATAGTCTGGCCCTGTAAGTATATAGTCTGGACCTGTAAGTATAAAGTCTGTACCTGTAAATATATAGTCTGGACCTGTAAGTATATATAGTCTGGCCCTGTAAGTATATATAGTCTGGCCCTGTAAGTATATCGTCTGGGCCTGTAAGTATATAGTCTGGACCTGTAAGTATATAGTCTGGACCTGTAAGTATATAGTCTGGACCTGTAAGTATATAGTCTAGACCTGTAAGTATATAGTCTGGACCTGTAAATATATAGTCTTGACCTGTAAATATGTAGTCTGGACCTGTAAATATATAGACTGGACCTGTAAATATATAGTCTGGAGCTGTAAGTATATAGTCTGGACCTGTAAGTATATAGTCTAGACCTGTAAGTATATAGTCTGGACCTGTAAGTATATATAGTCTGGACCTGTAAGTATATAGTCTGGACCTGTAAGTATATAGTCTGGACCTGTAAATATATAGTCTGGCCCTGTAAGTATATAGTCTGGACATGTAAGTATATAGTCTGGACCTGTAAATATATAGTCTGGACCTGTAAATATATAGTCTGGACCTGTAAGTATATAGTCTGGACCTGTAAGTATATATAGTCTGGACCTGTAAATATATAGTCTGGACCTGTTAGTATATATAGTTTGGCCCTGTAAGTATATAGTCTGGACCTGTAAGTATATAGTCTAGACCTGTAAGTATATAGTCTGGACCTGTAAGTGTATAGTCTGGACCTGTAAGTATATAGTCTAGACCTGTAAGTATATAGTCTGGACCTGTAAATATATAGTCTGGACCTGTAAGTATATAGTCTAGACCTGTAAGTATATAGTCTGGACCTGTAAGTATATAGTCTGGACCTGTAAGTATATAGTCTGGACCTGTAAGTATATATAGTCTGGCCCTGTAAGTATATATAGTCTGGACCTGTAAGTATATAGTCTGGACCTGTAAGTATAAAGTCTGGACCTGTAAGTATATAGTCTGGACCTGTAAGTATATAGTCTAGACCTGTAAGTATATAGTCTGGACCTGTAAGTATATATAGTCTGGACCTGTAAGTATATAGTCTGGACCTGTAGATATATATTCTCGACTTGTTAGTATATAGATGTTTATGTAGTATTTGTTTGTGTTTGTGACATGTATAATCATTCCTTTTTTCTGTTCACCAAAATTATTTCCATGAATATTCTTCTGTAAATTTTTATGAAGGACAATAATGATTATATATACGGTATGGATATCATAAGGAAGAAAAGTGGCACATACTAAAACTAGGTCACTGTACATGTGACCTCCAGCCTCAATTAAGGAAAAGTAGACTGGAACATCTCTCTGAAATTTTGTTTTTATTTGGGATCATCAAACTTTGTATGTGGCTTCATCTAGTGGAATTGGAGCAATACAAACCAGAAGAAGGTCACTGAAGTATACTATGTATGGCAAGGCTGTAAGGCATACAAGGCTGTATGGCAAGGCTGTATGGCAAGGCTGTAAGGCAAGGCTGTATGGCAAGGCTGTATGGCAAGGCTGTAAGGCAAGGCTGTATGGCAAGTCTGTATGGCAAGGCTGTATGGCAAGGCTGTATGGCAAGGCTATATGGCAAGGCTGTATGGCAAGGCTGTATGGCAAGGCTGTAAGGCAAGGCTGTATGGCAAGGCTGTAAGGCAAGGCTGTATGGCAAGGCTGTATGGCAAGGCTGTAAGGCAAGGCTGTATGGCAAGTCTGTATGGCAAGGCTGTATGGCAAGGCTATATGGCAAGGCTGTATGGCAAGGCTGTAAGGCAAGGCTGTATGGCAAGTCTGTATGGCAAGGCTGTATGGCAAGGCTGTATGGCAAGTCTGTTTGGCAAAGTTGTATGGCTGTAAGTCAAGGCTAAATGGCAAAGCTGTTTGGCAAGGCTGTTTTGCAAAGCTGTATGGCAAAGCTGTATGGCTGTATGGAAAGGCCTTTATGGCAAAGCTGTTTGACAAAGCTGTATGGCAAAGTTGTTTGGCTGTATGGCAAGGCTGTATGGCAAGGCTGTATGGCAAGGCTGTTTTGCAAAGCTGTATGGCAAAGCTGTATGGCTGTATGGAAAGGCCTTTATGGCAAAGCTGTTTGACAAAGCTGTATGGCAAAGTTGTTTGGCTGTATGGCAAGGCTGTATGGCAAAGCTGTTTGACAAAGCTGTATGGCTGTAAGGCAAGGCTGTATGGCAAGGCTGTATGGCAAGGCTGTTTTGCAAAGCTGTATGGCAAAGCTGTATGGCTGTATGGAAAGGCCTTTATGGCAAAGCTGTTTGACAAAGCTGTATGGCAAAGTTGTTTGGCTGTATGGCAAAGCTGTTTGACAAAGCTGTATGGCAAAGTTGTTTGGCTGTATGGCAAGGCTGTATGGCAAAGCTGTTTGACAAAGCTGTATGGCAAAGTTGTTTGGCTGTTTGGCAAGGCTGTATGGCAGAGCTGTTTGACAAAGCTGTATGGCTGTAAGGCAAGACTGTATGACAATGCTGTACATATAGTCCTACCTGAAAACATTCTCTTCTCCAATCTTAACTGACAGGAAATGGGATGACCCTCAATGCTGCTTCCGTTATTTTAAATCTGTTTTATGATTTTCAGAATTCAGACTGTGATCCCAGCACTACTGTACATGTGGATGCATTCCTGTATGATGATGATGTCATTGACAGTCTGTGTGATGATGGGAAGATGAGTAGGAACTATTGTCAGCAGTGTGGCTCCAAGGAGATCAGTCCACTAAGTTCGTACAAAATGATTTAGGGCCCTGAAATTTGTTTTGTAGTCCATTAAGTTTGTACTGATAGCTTAAATGTGTATATCAGAAAGTTTTCCCTCTAGAAACTTATAGGGCAGTAAAAACTTGTTTATAGCAAACTACATATTTTTAATCACCTTTACCTGTGTCAGTTTACATTCAACATTCCTCAGAAATCTTTGTACAATGTGCCATTTTCAATAAAATTTTGTAGAAACCTTCTATGGCCAAAGGTTAAGCAAATTATGAATCATATTTGACTTCATTAAAATTCCCTGGCTGGGGCCTGACGGAAGGGGCAAGGCCCAGATATGGTACATGTAGAAAGAAATACCCTTTATATATAACCTCTGGCATTAACAAATGATCAAACACCAGGCTATCTTCAGATTGATTGGTTCTTTATTTACAATAAGACCTTCACCACATAAAACATGGGCATAGTGCATTGACTGGAACATACAATATATTTACACGACAAAAATACACTACATGACAACAGTTACATTTGTATGTTATATAGTCAAAGATACATTCATGTGGAGACAGACTTACCGAGGTCAGTCTTCTGTATATGGATGTGAACTGTCTGATGGCATGATAGGGAATGAACTTAGAGTTGGGGACGGGAATAATTTGTGTAGGGAATGGGACTATAAGTCAGTACGACACTCTCATCAAAACCAATCTGGTTAAAATCAGTTGTTACATGGCGACGTTTACTACGTACTAGGCCTGAACAGAGGTAGTACGTAGTCAATGTGTTATAGCTGATTTTAATCAGATTGCATCAAACCAAACCTTTCACACATGATGACAATCAACATAAGTCCTTGTGGGACACACATGTGGTTGGCACATATGTGAATCGAGTGCCCAAGATCTTCAAAAATTGTGAATTTCATGACCCAGGGGATCTCATGTTTCCCCATGGGGAGGATCAGGACCTATACCTTCCTATTATAGTTTATTTAAGGAAATCATATTTGTGAGTGTCATTGGTTTAATTTCCATTGGAATTGAATCAAACTTGATTATAATTAACAGTTTGGGATGGCATTTTGATGGTATGAACATATCAGTGTAATTGACCCAAGGGGATTATTGGTGAGGTTGAAAAAAAATCAAATTTAATAAATCTTCTTCTCAATACCCACATATGAGAGAATCATATATATAAACTATTGACATTAACTTTAATCGAGAAACAAGATATATCAACTTATATTAAGCACGCAAGTGGCCTTACTATGGGAAGAAACCGGAGTACCCATAGAAAACCTATGTGATTGGGCAGGTAACCCCCCCTCAACCCCAACCCCCACCCCCAACCCCCTCCCACCTACCTTTTTGCATTTGAATGGGGAATCAAACCCCAGCCACTGTTACCACTGTGCCAATGAGCCATTTATCTTCTTCATAAATAGTTTGATCTTAAGGTGCTGTACCAAATAACAATTTTATGACCATGGCTTGTCACGTTTCGTAAAGAGAGGAAACCCTACTATGGTTTATATTTGAAAATGGCCAATGGGTCTCTTGTCTGCTTAAAACAAGACTGGAATAGATATAATATTTCTGACAATTATTGTATTTAAATTTTTATGTTTTTAAGATAGACATTTGATTGTTTTTCAGCTTTTATAACCCACTCTGCGTCTGTAAAACAGATTAAATACATGTTCCGTCATCTTCTGCCAGACCTTGGTGGGAAAGCTGTGCTCGATGTTGGATCTAGGACGGGCGCAGTACTTTACGGAGTAAGAATGTTCATTCGGTGATCATGTACTCAGTTTGATGTCGGAATATGGCTAATTTAGAGAAATATTTTTTTGTAACAATTGGAACTAATTTCTTGAAAATAGCTTAAACAATTGTATAATCGTGATTTATGTGAACAGAGAACAAGGTTATAGATATGTGTGGATTAACTAACATAAGGGTATCCCGGATGTCAACTGAACCCATTTTCATACCATTAAAATATAATTTTTTTTGTTGCATCTTATTTCTGTCTGTTTAACCTTCATGTAACTGGATAGTTACACAATTTCAACACCAACACAATAAATTGTACAAAGACATCTGAATGATCTGGATATAGATCTACCAGTATCTAAACTGTCATTTAAAATTGTGCTCTGTTTAAAAGATTTGAAATATGTCTTCTATTGGATCATTTTAACTTTATCTTTGTAGGCATATCTATACAGTGATGCGAGTAGAATAGTTGGTGTGGAATTGGACAAAAAGTTTTGTGAACTACAGCAAAAGATGGTGGAAAAATACAAGTTCTCGGATAGGATAGAGGTATGTTGCAGGCCTTTCTCTACTTCCAGCTGCTTTTAGATATTTCAAGCTTTATCAAAAGTTATCAACCCTTCCTCTAATGTGTACCCTCCAATATTCCAAACCTTTGTCCTCTTGTGATGAGAGCTTCTTTTCCAAGAAGGAAAAATATTATAAGTACAAAGTTGTGAACTGTACTTAAGTGTATTTGTTAACTATACAACTAGGTGTCACAGAAAACACAATGAGGATGAAATCTTGAGAATGATTGAATTTCTTTGTTCAGTTTGGTGTCAAGCTCATCTAACAGAGTTTTGGGATACCCAAGAGAACAATTAAACTGTGCCCCTCTCTTCACATCTAATCATAATTTGAGGGACCATTCAGCTAATGCCATGGTGCTGTATCCATCCAAACTGTAACTGAATATTGTATATTGTCTATCTCAAATAAATGGAGACAAAATGATGGGATCAGCATTCAAGATCACAGTGGTCGAATTTGTTCAAACATTCAAACAACTTCTTTTCACATATTACATTATTCACAGTTGCCAGGTACTGACCGTATGCCGGTGGTTTTTCTCCGGGTTCTCCGGCTTTCCTCCACCTCCAAACCTGGCACGTCCTTAAATGACCCTGGCTGTTAATAGGACGTTAAACAAAAACAAACCAAACAAACCAAACTTTTCACATATGAAATTGCAAATGACTATGATATTTTAGCTGGTAGGTTTATGAGATGGAGCTCTACAAAGTTTGCCAAAAAATGACCTTGGCCTGTATTCAAGCTTAAGTTTATTGAAACATTCTAACGACTTCTTCTATCAAGCAAAAAGGCCTAGAATAATGTTTTCCTGGCTTGGATCTCCACAAAATTTGCAAAAAGAAATTACCTTGACCTATATTCAAGGTCACTGGGGTCATATTTGTTAAAACATACATATACATTTATATATAAAGTTCTTTTGAATAACTGAAAGACGGAGAATCATGATTACCAGATGAGTGATGCAGGCCCATTTGGCCTCTTGTTTTATGATGACTAAAATATTAGGTGAACAATGCAGAGCCCCTTTTTTTGTTTAAATTTTGTCCTTGTTTGGTCGATTTGAGATGAAATAATGTTTTATTTTAATGTGTTATAGATGATGGTTTAAGTTGTACAATTTTTACGTTCTGTGTTTTGTAATGCAGATGTACAGCTTTAAGTTTGGTGTAAATATGTATTCTGTTTTCTATTTATTCTGACTGTCTCAATGTAAAAGTATTAACTTCTTAACTTTGTAAGCTTTTCTGTCTCTTGGTAGATTTTGCACCAAAATGTGAGGGATTATGTACAGTACCTGAAAGATTGTAAGTATAGACCCTGGTTCACAAAACATAGAGTAGCCAGTATGATTCAGCTTGTATAGGACTGAAAAGAAATGGAATTTCCTCCCTGTTTGTTTTACTAAAGTTGTTTGAAATTTTTTTTTACTCAATTAAAAAGGATATCAGACATATCAGGCAGGTTTCATGGAGACGGAATAGATTATCCCTCCAAACCATTCAGTAGAGTTACTGACAAAAGACTTAATATCAGTATACAGTTTGATGATATTTAAAAGGAACTTGAAGCATGTAAAACATTTTGGAAACCATGTTTAGTTTGCCTGGCCTGTCTTCAACTTTTTCATTCAAACAACTTCTTCTCAATAACAAAGAGTCCCAGAGACTTGATATTGAGCCTGTAGACAAGATGGGGTGAAAGGTTTCCAAGTTTGTTAAATTGAATGACCTTGACTTATATTCTGGGTCATAGAGGTAAGATTTATTTAAAATCATTAAACAAGTTCTTTTGAAAATTAAAAGGCTTAGAATGATAACATTTGGCCAGTGATTGCAGTTATATGGCTACCAACATAGGGTGTTGATATTCAATTGAACAAACTTGGTAGTCTGGCCTTTACCCTTTTATTAACGTATTTTCAAGGTCACAGAAGTCAAAGATGTTTAAAATCATTGAACAACTTCTTAATAACCAAAAGACCTGGGGTATTCCATAGAATATGTTTGTTGCCAACTGCATTCATATATAATTATGTATCTATGTATATAATGTTTTGCTATATACAGTATATCTGGAAATCAAACCCTCAACAATGAGCTATCAATGACTTCTACAGTACAAAACAAATTCATAATTATTAACAAATGTTTCACCTTAGAACCCACTTCTCAGATATATTCCAGGTGAACTATATAGGCCTATTGAATCTCTTGTTAGCTCATCTAGTCCAAAGGGCTGGTTAGCGTATGCCATGGTACAGCATCCGTCGTCTGTCAACATTTTCTTTGAATCCCTACTATTCCTGAATGCCTGAATGGATTTTGATGAAATTTGGTCTGGAGCATTATGGGGCAAAGAAGATTTAACATTGTATAATCAGAGGATTTGGCTCCCCTGATGCGGGAGGGGCGGGGCCCAATAGGGGAAATTCAGTTAAATAATTTAAACTGCTACTAGTCCTGAATGCTTGAATGTATTATCATGAATGATCTGAAGCACCATTGGGCAAATGTGATCTAATGTTGTGTAAACAGAGGGTATGGCTCCCAGGGGGCCAGAGAGGCAGGGCCCAATAGCAGATATTGAGTTAAATCCTTGAGATCCCACCCCATAACCATATATAGCATTGCTGGACATCAAGAGATAAACACAATCCTGTTACAGATATAGGTCCTGGGGACTTAGTTTCTTTGATATATCTTTAAAACCATTGAGATCCCCACCCTATAACCATAAATTGCATTGTTGGGCATAAAGAGATAAACACAATCATGATGCAAAAATAGGCCCTGGGGTCTTGCCCCACCACTAGGGACTTAATTTCTTTGATATATCTTTGAAACCATTGGGATCCACATTCTTATTGGGCATAAAGAGATAAACACAATCAGGATGTAAAAATAGGCCCTGGGGTCTTGCCCCACCATTAAGATCCTAACCCCATAACCATATATAGCATTGTTTGATATCAACAAATATAGGTATTAACAAATAGAACATGAACATTATTTTGACGTTCGGTCAAACCAACCAGGTGAGCGATACAGGCCCTCTGGGCCTCTTGTTTTGATATGATACTACCCCTATGTTATAGCAGATATTACAATAGGAGTCTTTTATTTTCAGTTGATGTTATAATCCTGAATAATGTTTTTGAATTCTTCATGAACATCAAAGTTCAGAGACAGTAAGTTGTGTATTTGTTTTACCCCTACCGATGTGTATTTGTTTTACCCCTACTGATGTGTATTTGTTTTACCCCTACTGATGTGTATTTGTTTTACCCCTACTGATGTGTATTTGTTTTACCCCTACCGATGTGTATTTGTTTTACCCCTACCGATGTGTATTTGTTTTACCCCTACTGATGTGTAGTTGTTTTACCCCTACTGATGTGTACTTGTTTTACCCCTACTAATGTGTATTTGTTTTACCCCTACTGATGTGTATTTGTTTTACCCCTACTGATGCGTATTTGTTTTACCCCTACTGATGTGTAGTTGTTTTACCCCTACTGATGCGTATTTGTTTTACCCCTACCGATGTGTATTTGTTTTACCCCTACTGATGCGTATTTGTTTTACCCCTACTGATGCGTATTTGTTTTACCCCTATTGATGCGTATTTGTTTTACCCCTACCGATGTGTATTTGTTTTACCCCTACTGATGCGTATTTGTTTTACCCCTACTGGTGTGTATTTGTTTTACCCCTACTGATGTATTTGTTTTACCCCTACCGATGTGTATTTGTTTTACCCCTACTGATGTGTATTTGTTTTACCCCTACTGATGTGTATTTGTTTGACCCCTACCGATGTGTATTTGTTTTACCCCTACCGATGTGTATTTGTTTTACCCCTACCGATGTGTATTTGTTTTACCCCTACTGATGTGTATTTGTTTTATCCCTACTGATGTGTATTTGTTTTACCCCTACCGATGTGTATTTGTTTTACCCCTACCGATGTGTATTTGTTTTACCCCTACTGTTGTGTATTTGTTTGACCCCTACTGATGTGTATTTGTTTGACCCCTACTGATGTATATTTGTTTGACCCCTACTGATGTGTATTTGTTTTACCCCTACTGATGTGTATTTGTTTTACCCCTACCGATGTGTATTTGTTTTACCCCTACTGTTGTGTATTTGTTTGACCCCTACTGTTGTGTATTTGTTTGACCCCTACTGTTGTGTATTTGTTTGACCCCTACTGTTGTGTATTTGTTTGACCCCTACTGGTGTGTATTTGTTTTACCCCTACTGATGTGTATTTGTTTTACCCCTCTACTGATGTGTATTTGTTTTACCCCTACTGATGTGTATTTGTTTTACCACTACTGATGTGTATTTGTTTTACCCCTACTGATGTGTATTTGTTTTACCCCTACTGATGTGTACTTGTTTTACCCCTACTGTTGTGTATTTGTTTGACCCCTACTGATGTGTATTTGTTTTACCCCTACCGATGTGTATTTGTTTTACCCCTCTACTGATGTGTATTTGTTTTACCCCTACTGATGTGTACTTGTTTTACCCCTACTGATGTGTATTTGTTTTACCCCTACTGATGTGTATTTGTTTTACCCCTACTGATGTGTATTTGTTTTACCACTACTGATGTGTACTTGTTTTACCCCTACTGATGTGTATTTGTTTGACCCCTACTGATGTGTATTTGTTTTACCCCTAATGATATGTATTTGTTTGACCCCTACTGATGTGTATTTGTTTTACCCCTACTGATGTGTATTTGTTTTACCCCTACTGTTGTGTATTTGTTTGACCCCTACTGATGTGTATTTGTTTTACCCCTACCGATGTGTATTTGTTTTACCCCTCTACTGATGTGTATTTGTTTTACCCCTACTGATGTGTACTTGTTTTACCCCTACTGATGTGTATTTGTTTTACCCCTACTGTTGTGTATTTGTTTGACCCCTACTGATGTGTATTTGTTTGACCCCTACTGATGTGTATTTGTTTTACCCCTACTGATGTGTATTTGTTTTACCCCTACCGATGTGTATTTGTTTTACCCCTACTGTTGTGTATTTGTTTGACCCCTACTGTTGTGTATTTGTTTGACCCCTACTGTTGTGTATTTGTTTGACCCCTACCGATGTGTATTTGTTTTACCCCTCTACTGATGTGTATTTGTTTTACCCCTACTGATGTGTACTTGTTTTACCCCTACTGATGTGTATTTGTTTTACCCCTACTGATGTGTATTTGTTTTACCCCTACTGATGTGTAGTTGTTTTACCCCTCTACTGATGTGTATTTGTTTTACCCCTACTGATGTGTACTTGTTTTACCCCTACTGTTGTGTATTTGTTTTACCCCTACTGATGTGTATTTGTTTTACCCCTACTGATGTGTAGTTGTTTTACCCCTACTGATGTGTATTTGTTTTACCCCTCTACTGGTGTGTATTTACCCCTACTGATATGTATTTGTTTTACCCCTACTGTTGTGTATTTGTTTTACCCCTACTGTTGTGTATTTGTTTTACCCCTACTGATGTGTATTTGTTTTACCCCTACTGATGTATTTGTTTTACCCCTACTGATGTGTATTTGTTTTACCCCTACTGATGTGTACTTGTTTTACCCCTACTGGTGTGTATTTGTTTTACCCCTACTGTTGTGTATTTGTTTGACCCCTACCGATGTGTATTTGTTTTACCCCTACTGATGTGTATTTGTTTTACCCCTACTGATGTGTAGTTGTTTTACCCCTACTGATGTGTATTTGTTTTACCCCTCTACTGATGTGTATTTGTTTTACCCCTCTACTGATGTGTATTTGTTTTACCCCTACTGATGTGTATTTGTTTTACCCCTCTACTGATGTGTATTTGTTTTACCCCTACTGATGTGTATTTGTTTTACCCCTACTGTTGTGTATTTGTTTGACCCCTACTGATGTGTATTTGTTTTACCCCTACTGATGTGTATTTGTTTTACCCCTACTGATGTGTTTTGTTTTACCCCTACTGATGTGTATTTGTTTTATCCCTACTGATGTGTATTTGTTTTATCCCTACTGATGTGTATTTGTTTGACCCCTACCGATGTGTATTTGTTTTATCCCTACTGATGTGTATTTGTTTGACCCCTACCGATGTGTATTTGTTTTACCCCTACTGATGTGTATTTGTTTGACCCCTACTGTTGTGTATTTGTTTTACCCCTACTGGTGTGTATTTGTTTTACCCCTACTGATGTATTTGTTTTACCCCTACCGATGTGTATTTGTTTTACCCCTACTGATGTGTATTTGTTTTACCCCTACTGATGTGTATTTGTTTTACCCCTACTGGTGTGTATTTGTTTTACCCCTACTGGTGTGTATTTGTTTTACCCCTACTGATGTATTTGTTTTACCCCTACCGATGTGTATTTGTTTTACCCCTACTGGTGTGTATTTGTTTTACCCCTACTGATGTGTATTTGTTTTACCCCTACTGATGTATTTGTTTTACCCCTACTGATGTGTATTTGTTTTACCCCTACTGATGTATATTTGTTTTACCCCTACCGATGTGTATTTGTTTTACCCCTACTGGTGTGTATTTGTTTTACCCCTACTGTTGTGTATTTGTTTTACCCCTACTGATGTATTTGTTTTACCCCTACCGATGTGTATTTGTTTTACCCCTACTGATGTGTATTTGTTTTACCCCTACTGATGTGTATTTGTTTTACCCCTACTGGTGTGTATTTGTTTTACCCCTACTGATGTATTTGTTTTACCCCTACCGATGTGTATTTGTTTTACCCCTACTGATGTGTATTTGTTTTACCCCTACTGATGTGTATTTGTTTTACCCCTACTGATGTGTACTTGTTTTACCCCTACTGTTGTGTATTTGTTTGACCCCTACCGATGTGTATTTGTTTTACCCCTACTGATGTGTATTTGTTTTACCCCTACTGATGCGTATTTGTTTTACCCCTACTGTTGTGTATTTGTTTTACCCCTACTGGTGTGTATTTGTTTTACCCCTACTGATGTGTATTTGTTTTACCCCTACCGATGTGTATTTGTTTTACCCCTACTGATGTATTTGTTTTACCCCTACTGATGTGTATTTGTTTTACCCCTACTGGTGTGTATTTGTTTTACCCCTACTGATGTGTACTTGTTTTACCCCTACTGATGCGTATTTGTTTTACCCCTACTGTTGTGTATTTGTTTTACCCCTACTGATGTGTATTTGTTTTACCCCTACTGATGTGTATTTGTTTTACCCCTATCACCTACTGTTGTGTATTTGTTTTACCCCTACTGATGTGTATTTGTTTTACCCCTACTGATGTGTATTTGTTTGACCCCTACTGATGTGTATTTGTTTTACCCCTACTGATATGTATGAGCAGACATTTCAGGATACCCAGTGACTTCATTCAAATACCTTGTACTAGAAGAGACTTCAGAAGAAACCTGTCCAAGTTTGAAGTTAACATGTAGCCTCACCTAACTTTCTTAGTACAAACATCCTGTGATACCAGTGTGCTTTGTTGCTAGTATGTATTTCAATTGAAAGGCAAATTGAATCACGATTAATTTTAATTGATGCTAAAGATTTAAACTAACATATCCAGGTACATTTTAGTAACTTCAGTAACTGTATACTTAAATTGTATCTTTTCAATAAACTTGTCTTAACTATAATCATCAACTATTTTCAACAGAGTTTGGCAATCACTGTATAAACACATAAAGAAACCAGGAACAATGCTGATCACCATCCCAGATGTACAGGAAAGTCTAGACAATATACAGGTACGTCGGTGTAGTGTGTATACTGACCAGTATTATCTGTGAGGTACGTCGGTGTAGTCTGTATACTGACCAGTATTATCTGTGAGGTACGTCGGTGTAGTGTGTATACTGACCAGTATTATCTGTGGAGTCATCGGTGTAGTGTGTATACTGACCAGTCTTGTCTGTTAGGTACGTCGGTGTAGTGTGTATACTGACCAGTATTATCTGTGAGGTACGTCGGTGTAGTCTGTATACTGACCAGTATTATCTGTGGGGTACGTCGGTGTAGTCTGTATACTGACCAGTATTATCTGTGTGGTACGTCGGTGTAGTCTGTATACTGACCAGTATTATCTGTTAGGTACGTCGGTGTAGTGTGTATACTGACCAGTATTATCTGTGGAGTACGTCGGTGTAGTGTGTATACTGACCAGTCTTGTCTGTTAGGTACGTTGGTGTAGTGTGTATACTGACCAGTATTATCTGTGAGGTACGTCGGTGTAGTCTGTATACTGACCAGTATTATCTGTGAGGTACGTCGGTGTAGTGTGTATACTGACCAGTATTATCTGTGGAGTACGTCGGTGTAGTGTGTATACTGACCAGTCTTGTCTGTTAGGTACGTCGGTGTAGTGTGTATACTGACCAGTATTATCTGTGAGGTACGTCGGTGTAGTCTGTATACTGACCAGTATTATCTGTGAGGTACGTCGGTGTAGTGTGTATACTGACCAGTATTATCTGTGGAGTACGTCGGTGTAGTGTGTATACTGACCAGTCTTGTCTGTTAGGTACGTCGGTGTAGTGTGTATACTGACCAGTATTATCTGTGAGGTACGTCGGTGTAGTCTGTATACTGACCAGTATTATCTGTGAGGTACGTCGGTGTAGTGTGTATACTGACCAGTATTATCTGTGAGGTACGTCGGTGTAGTGTGTATACTGACCAGTCTTGTCTGTTAGGTACGTCGGTGTAGTCTGTATACTGACCAGTATTACCTGTGAGGTACGTCGGTGAAGTCTGTATACTGACCAGTATTATCTGTGAGGTACGTCATTGTAGTCTGTATAATGACCAGTATTATCTGTGAGGTACGTCGGTGTAGTCTGTGTACTGACCAGTATTATCTGTGAGGTACGTCGGTGTAGTCTGTATACTGACCAGTATTATCTGTGAGGTACGTCGGTGTAGTCTGTATACTGACCAGTATTATCTGTGAGGTACGTCAGTGTAGTCTGTATACTGACCAGTATTATCTGTGAGGTACGTCGGTGTAGTCTGTATACTGATCAGTATTATCTGAGGTACGTCGGTGTAGTCTGTATACTGACCAGTATTATCTGTGTGGTACGTCGGTGTAGTCTGTATACTGACCAGTATTATCTGTGAGGTACGTCGGTGTAGTGTGTATACTGACCAGTATTATCTGTGGAGTACGTCGATGTAGTCTGTATACTGACCAGTATTATCTGTGAGGTACCTCGGTGTAGCCTGTATACTGACCAGTATTATCTGTGAGGTACGTCGATGTAGTCTGTATACTGACCAGTATTATCTGTGGAGTATGTCGGTGTAGTCTGTATACTGACCAGTATTATCTGTTAGGTACGTCTGTGTAGTCTGTATACTGACCAGTATTATCTGTGGAGTACGTCGGTGTAGTCTGTATACTGACCAGTATTATCTGTGAGGTACGTCGATGTAGTCTGTGTACTGACCAGTATTATCTGTGAGGTACGTCGGTGTAGTCTGTATACTGACCAGTATTATCTGTGAGGTACGTCGATGTAGTCTGTGTACTGACCAGTATTATCTGTGAGGTACGTCGGTGTAGTCTGTATACTGACCAGTATTATCTGTGAGGTACGTCGGTGTAGTCTGTATACTGACCAGTATTATCTGTGAGGTACGTCGGTGTAGTCTGTATACTGACCAGTATTATCTGTGGAGTACGTCGGTGTAGTCTGTATACTGACCAGTATTGTCTGTTAGGTACGTCGGTGTAGTGTGTATACTGACCAGTATTATCTGTGAGGTACGTCGGTGTAGTCTGTATACTGACCAGTATTATCTGTGAGGTACGTCGGTGTAGTGTGTATACTGACCAGTATTATCTGTGGAGTCATCGGTGTAGTGTGTATACTGACCAGTCTTGTCTGTTAGGTACGTCGGTGTAGTGTGTATACTGACCAGTATTATCTGTGAGGTACGTCGGTGTAGTCTGTATACTGACCAGTATTATCTGTGGGGTACGTCGGTGTAGTCTGTATACTGACCAGTATTATCTGTGTGGTACGTCGGTGTAGTCTGTATACTGACCAGTATTATCTGTTAGGTACGTCGGTGTAGTGTGTATACTGACCAGTATTATCTGTGGAGTACGTCGGTGTAGTGTGTATACTGACCAGTCTTGTCTGTTAGGTACGTTGGTGTAGTGTGTATACTGACCAGTATTATCTGTGAGGTACGTCGGTGTAGTCTGTATACTGACCAGTATTATCTGTGAGGTACGTCGGTGTAGTGTGTATACTGACCAGTATTATCTGTGGAGTACGTCGGTGTAGTGTGTATACTGACCAGTCTTGTCTGTTAGGTACGTCGGTGTAGTGTGTATACTGACCAGTATTATCTGTGAGGTACGTCGGTGTAGTCTGTATACTGACCAGTATTATCTGTGAGGTACGTCGGTGTAGTGTGTATACTGACCAGTATTATCTGTGGAGTACGTCGGTGTAGTGTGTATACTGACCAGTCTTGTCTGTTAGGTACGTCGGTGTAGTGTGTATACTGACCAGTATTATCTGTGAGGTACGTCGGTGTAGTCTGTATACTGACCAGTATTATCTGTGAGGTACGTCGGTGTAGTGTGTATACTGACCAGTATTATCTGTGAGGTACGTCGGTGTAGTGTGTATACTGACCAGTCTTGTCTGTTAGGTACGTCGGTGTAGTCTGTATACTGACCAGTATTACCTGTGAGGTACGTCGGTGAAGTCTGTATACTGACCAGTATTATCTGTGAGGTACGTCATTGTAGTCTGTATAATGACCAGTATTATCTGTGAGGTACGTCGGTGTAGTCTGTGTACTGACCAGTATTATCTGTGAGGTACGTCGGTGTAGTGTGTATACTGACCAGTATTATCTGTGAGGTACGTCGGTGTAGTCTGTATACTGACCAGTATTATCTGTGAGGTACGTCAGTGTAGTCTGTATACTGACCAGTATTATCTGTGAGGTACGTCGGTGTAGTCTGTATACTGATCAGTATTATCTGAGGTACGTCGGTGTAGTCTGTATACTGACCAGTATTATCTGTGTGGTACGTCGGTGTAGTCTGTATACTGACCAGTATTATCTGTGAGGTACGTCGGTGTAGTGTGTATACTGACCAGTATTATCTGTGGAGTACATCGATGTAGTCTGTATACTGACCAGTATTATCTGTGAGGTACCTCGGTGTAGCCTGTATACTGACCAGTATTATCTGTGAGGTACGTCGATGTAGTCTGTATACTGACCAGTATTACCTGTGGAGTATGTCGGTGTAGTCTGTATACTGACCAGTATTATCTGTTAGGTACGTCTGTGTAGTCTGTATACTGACCAGTATTATCTGTGGAGTACGTCGGTGTAGTCTGTATACTGACCAGTATTATCTGTGAGGTACGTCGATGTAGTCTGTGTACTGACCAGTATTATCTGTGAGGTACGTCGGTGTAGTCTGTATACTGACCAGTATTATCTGTGAGGTACGTCGATGTAGTCTGTGTACTGACCAGTATTATCTGTGAGGTACGTCGGTGTAGTCTGTATACTGACCAGTATTATCTGTGAGGTACGTCGGTGTAGTCTGTATACTGACCAGTATTATCTGTGAGGTACGTCGGTGTAGTCTGTATACTGACCAGTATTATCTGTGGAGTACGTCGGTGTAGTCTGTATACTGACCAGTATTGTCTGTTAGGTACGTCGGTGTAGTCTGTATACTGACCAGTATTATCTGTGAGGTACGTCGATGTAGTCGGTATACTGACCAGTATTGTCTGTGGGGTACGTCGATGTTGTCAGTATACTGACCAGTATTATCTGTGGGGTACGTCGGTGTAGTCTGTGTACTGACCAGTATTATCTGTGTGGTACGTCGATGTAGTCAGTATACTGACCAGTATTATCTGTTGGGTACGTCGGTGTAGTCTGTGTACCGACCAGTATTATCTGTGAGGTACGTCGGTGTAGTCTGTATACTGACCAGTATTATCTGTGAGGTACGTCGATGTAGTCAGTATACTGACCAGTATTGTCTGTTAGGTACGTCGGTGTAGTCTGTATACTGACCAGTATTATCTGTGAGGTACGTCGATGTAGTCTGTGTACTGACCAGTATTATCTGTGAGGTACGTCGGTGTAGTGTGTATACTGACCAGTATTATCTGTGAGGTACGTCGGTGTAGTGTGTATACTGACCAGTATTATCTGTGAGGTACGTCGGTGTAGTGTGTATACTGACCAGTATTATCTGTGAGGTACGTCGGTGTAGTCTGTGTACTGACCAGTATTATCTGTGAGGTACGTCGGTGTAGTCTGTATACTGACCAGTATTATCTGTGAGGTACGTCGGTGTAGTGTGTATACTGACCAGTATTATCTGTGAGGTACGTCGGTGTAGTGTGTATACTGACCAGTATTATCTGTGAGGTACGTCGGTGTAGTCTGTATACTGACCAGTATTATCTGTGAGGTACGTCGGTGTAGTCTGTATACTGACCAGTATTATCTGTGAGGTACGTCGGTGTAGTCTGTATACTGACCAGTATTGTCTGTTAGGTACGTCGGCGTAGTCTGTATACTGACCAGTATTATCTGAGTATATTCTGAGTAATATTACATTTCTATCTGTGAAAATCATCATTTGACTGAATTAGTTTATGTACAGATCATCAATACTGTTAGATATAGTTTAGACTCTTTTGTTATCGTCCTTGCAACTGTAACCATCTTCTTTAAAGTCATTAAAATGTTTTAAAAAATCAATTGGAAAATAATGATTGTCAGGTGAAATATTTAAAAAAAATAAAAGTCTTTCCTTTCATTACGGGGGCCGCGGTGGTCGAATGGTTAATGTGTCCCGACACTTTAACACTAGCCCTCCACCTCTGGGTTGCGAGCTCGAAACCTACGTGGGGCAGTTGCCAGGTACTGACCGTAGGCCGGTGGTTTTTCTCCGGGTACTCCTGCTTTCCTCCACCTCCAAAACCTGGCACGTCCTTAAATGACCCTGGCTGTTAATAGGACGTTAAACAAAAACAAACCAAACCAAACCTTTCATTACAACACAAATTACATCAGCAGGTTTCCCTTGATGTCTTATTGAGCATTATTAAATTTTGGACTGACAGAATTAAAAAAATGGCCAATAGGTAACCATCTGATTTTGACTGTTGAAGTTTTTAAGGCTGTCTCCTATATGTCCTCTGTGGAATACTCTTATTATTACACATGTAAATACTCTTATTATTGCACATGTAAATACTCTTATTATTACACATGTAAATACTCTTATTATTACACATGTAAATACTCTTATTATTACACATGTAAATACTCTTATTATTACACATGTAAATACTCTTATTATTACACATGTAAATACTCTTATTATTACACATGTAAATACTCTTATTATTACACATTCCTCTTGATATCTAGTATTAGTTGAAATTTATTTGATTTAACTATTTCTCCGAATGTATTTGATTGATTCTTCAGATTACATATGAAGGTTCCACATGTTTTCGAATGGTATACAGGAAAGATGAGAAAAGATCAGTTTTACTAAGCCCCAATAAAGATCAGTGTTACTAAGCCCCAATAAAGATCAGTGTTACTAAGCCCCGATAAAGATCAGTGTTACTAAGCCCCAATAAAGATCAGTGTTACTAAGCCCCGATAAAGATCAGTGTTACTAAGCCCCGATAAAGATCAGTCAATGGTGGGCACCAACATCCCTCTGATTCTTGTTAGAAATTGTTCTACTCCAAAATAACAACGAATACCAGTATTATAATTGATACCCAAAGTTGATTAAATGAGTGTGAAATATCACAAAAATATAGATTTTTTATGGCTACTCCTAAAAAACTAGGACATCAAAAATCAATTTATATCTGCTTTTAGCAACAGAGATCCTCTTGTCTAAATTATTAGAACTTTAAAAGAATGAATATGTGTTGTACTACTAGGTATGGTTAAAATTGCATAAATACAATGTGTTTTTCTTCATTTTGACATTATCAGATGGATTTAAATCTGTCAAGATGGCTGAAGGAGGTTGATGTGAAGGAGGTGTGCAAACAAGCAAATCTTCTACTGTACGGTCAGGAGGATCCAGATGATGAAGAACTCTCTTCAATTCACCTCTACGAAGTCCTACCCAGAACTTAAAACTATCAATATATTTGTTAGTTAATCAATAAGCAGACATCACTGTATCAATCCATGTTAGTTAATCAATAAGCAGACATCACTGTATCAATCCATCTAAATGACCATATTCAGCATGACATGCATACTTTATACTTCTTGTGATAACACTACTGTGATTAGGCAAACTTCACCATACCTAAATATCACAAAAAAACCCCGATATTTCTGGCATATCAAGATATTGTTAGGTCACCTGAGATGAAGTCTTTTATCCAGTGGCGTCTGTCATAAACAATTTACATTTTTGACGTCTTCTCAATAACCAAGAGGGTCAAGATATTAGGCCAGTAGCATGCTGGGATGAAAGGCTACAAAATTTGTTCAAATCAATGGTCACAGAGGTCAAATGTGTTACTTATTTTATCAGTTTCTCAATAACCAAGAGGCCCAATTGAATGACCTTGATTTACCTTCAAAGTCACACTGGTCAGATGTGTATAATTCTTAATTTTGAATAACAAAATCAACAGCTATTACCTTTAAGGCCCATGTGTCTCGTTTTCATGTATTTTTGCTGTATATCTTTTATCCCAACAAGTCATACTGAACATCATTTTATACCTTACCTGTGATATTATGGTTATTAAGTGTAATTTAATGAAGAGCTCTAACTGAGCTAGAGTGAGAGTCCGAGTGTGTGATGCTCAGTTGTTTCTCCTAATACATATGTGTAGTGCTCAATGTTGAGGATTATCCATTTCAAAGTGGGTTTCAGTGTGGAAAAATAAACTAAAATTGCACTGCCTGTTTTGCTCTACTTTGTTTTATTTAGTGAATTGAGAAATAAACATTTTACAATTTGATTCTAACAAATCTGTTATCTTTACCTTGAGGGTCAAGTGAGTTATGCTGTGGTGCAGCATTTGTCGTCTGTCCATTGTCTGTCCTGCATCACCTTTTCCATTAAAATAAGTTCTTCTCATTAACCCAGAGGCCCAGAACCATTATATTTGGCTGATAGGTTACTGGGATGGAGTCCTTCAAGGGTTCAAGTTTATTAAAACATTAATAGGAATTCTACAGGTTATCCAAAAGGCCTAGAATCATGATATTTAATTGGTTGGTGTCAAGTTTGCAAAAAATGGTCTTTCCTTGACCCATATAATAGGTCACTGGGGTCAAATTTGCCAAAACCTTTAAACAGTTTCTTCTGGATAATAAAAGGGTCTAGAAGCATGATGTTTGACAGATAGCATGTTACAATGAAGCTTAACAAAGTTTGCAAAGGAAAATGACCTTGAGCTTTAAGATCGAAGAGGTCAAATCTGTTGAAACATTTCAACGACTTCTTCAGGTTAATCAAAACGCTTTATTTAGAATAATGACATTTTGGCTGATAGGTTTCTGGGATGGAGCCCCTCAAGGTTTGTGAAAAAGAAATGACCTTGACCTGTATTCAATATCACAGGGGTCAAATTAGTTCAAATATACAAAAGATTTCTGATTAACTGAAGGCCTATCATCAAGTTCTTTTGATTAAACTAGAACTGTCATCCTGAGGATTACTAATACCCACCACAGATCAGGCCAATATTTATTCAGCTAGTTCACCTTAATATCAAATTTAGTTGAAATAGGGTAGTATCTAAATTTCAACCAATAAGAGGCCACTATTTGCTTTAGCATGGTTGTCATGGCAACAAAGCCTATAGAGTGATGTTCAGCATCCCCTAATACCTCTGTGTAACAAATTTGTTCGAAATCTGCTAATATCTAAATTATGACTGATCAGAAGTCAGGATTGCCTTGCCATTGTATAATTAGGGTAAAGGGAAATCCTCCGGGACGTATTTGGTGACCTTATACCCCCCCACCTTTGAACATGTATCTCTAGTCCTCTACAAATAGGTACATACAAAGTACATGTATGTACTATTTGTATTATGTTATCATGACGTATACATGCTACATGTATCTATTCTGTCTGTTATCATGACGTATACATGCTACATGTATCTATTCTGTCTGTTATCATGATGTATACAAGCTACATGTATCTATTCTGTCTGTTATCATGACGTATACATGTTACATGTATCTATTGTCTTATCATGACGTATACAAGCTACATGTATCTATTCTGTCTGTTATCATGACGTATACATGTTACATGTATCTATTGTCGTATCATGATGTATACACGCTACATGTATCTATTCTGTCTGTTATCATGATGTATACAAGCTACATGTATCTATTCTGTCTGTTATCATGACGTATACATGTTACATGTATCTATTGTCTTATCATGACGTATACAAGCTACATGTATCTATTCTGTCTGTTATCATGACGTATACATGTTACATGTATCTATTCTGTCTGTTATCATGACGTATACAAGCTACATGTATCTATTCTGTTATCATGATGTATACAAGCTACATGTATCTATTCTGTCTGTTGTCATGATGTATACAAGCTACATGTATCTATTCTGTTATCATGACGTATACAAGCTACATGTATCTATTCTGTCTGTTGTCATGATGTATACAAGCTACATGTATCTATTCTGTCTGTTGTCATGATGTATACAAGCTACATGTATCTATTCTGTTATCATGATGTATACAAGCTACATGTATCTATTCTGTTATCATGATGTATACAAGCTACATGTATCTATTCTGTTATCATGATGTATACAAGCTACATGTATCTATTCTGTTATCATGACGTATACAAGCTACATGTATCTATTCTGTCTGTTGTCATGATGTATACAAGCTACATGTATCTATTCTGTCTGTTGTCATGATGTATACAAGCTACATGTATCTATTGTCTTATCATGATGTATACAAGCTACATGTATCTATTGTCTTATCATGATGTATACAAGCTACATGTATCTGTTGTCTTATCATGATGTATACATGCTACATGTATCTATTGTCTTATCATGACGTATACAAGCTACATGTATCTATTCTGTCTGTTATCATGATGTATACAAGCTACATGTATCTATTGTCGTATCATGACGTATACAAGCTACATGTATCTATTGTCGTATCATGACGTATACAAGCTACATGTATCTATTGTCGTATCATGATGTATACACGCTACATGTATCTATTCTGTCTGTTATCATGATGTATACAAGCTACATGTATCTATTGTCTTATCATGATGTATACATGCTACATGTATCTATTGTCTTATCATGACGTATACAAGCTACATGTATCTATTCTGTCTGTTATCATGATGTATACAAGCTACATGTATCTATTCTGTCTGTTATCATGATGTATACAAGCTACATGTATCTATTCTGTCTGTTATCATGATGTATACATGCTACATGTATCTATTATCATGATGTATACAAGCTACATGTATCTATTCTGTCTGTTATCATGATGTATACAAGCTGATGATGATGATGATGATGATACCTTCTTTTCCTTTTCTCAAGCAGTATATACCCTGTCGGAGAAGTAGCATGACAGTTCATTATGCATTCCATATTGATTCTACAGAGGTACGACACTCCATATTGACTCTACAGAGGTACGACACTCCATATTGACTCTACAGAGGTACGACACTCCATATTGACTCTACGAAGGTATGACACTCCATATTGACTCTACGGAGGTACAATTAACACTCCATATTGACTCTACAGAGGTACGACACTCCATATTGACTCTACGAAGGTACGACACTCCATATTGACTCTACGAAGGTATGACACTCCATATTGACTCTACGGAGGTACAATTAACACTCCATATTGACTCTACGAAGGTACGACACTCTAAATTGACTCTACAGAGGTACGACACTCCATATTGACTCTACGGAGGTACGACACTCTATATTGACTCTACGGAGGTACGACACTCTAAATTGACTCTACAGAGGTACGACACTCCATATTGACTCTATTGAGGTACGACACTCCATATTGTCTCTATTGAGGTATGACACTCCATATTGACTCTACGGAGGTACGGCACTCCATATTGACTCTACAGAGGTACGGCACTCCATATTGACTCTACAGAGGTATGACACTCCATATCAACTCTACAGAGGTACGACACTCCATATTGTCTCTATTCAGGTATGACACTCCATATTGACTCTACGAAGGTACTGCACTCCATATTGACTCTACGGAGGTACTGCGGTCCATATTGACTCTACGGAGGTACTGCACTCCATATTGACTCTATTGAGGTACGACACTCCATATTGACTCTACAGAGGTACGACATGTCATATTGACTCTACGGAAGTACTGCACTCCATATTGACTCTACAGAGGTACTGCACTCCATATTGACAGAATACAAAATACATGTAACTTTAAGTAGAACTGTTTCAAGGTTTGTGTATGCTGATTTGAATTGTCTTCATTCCGAGATAATTTATCTATCTAGTAAATAAATAAACTTCATGTGCAAAAAAAAAAAAAAAAAAATGATGTATACAAGCTACATGTATTTTCTGTCTTATCATGATGTATACAAGCTACATGTATCTATTCTGTCTTATCATGACGTATACAAGCTACATGTATCTATTCTGTCTGTTATCATGATGTATACAAGCTACATGTATCTATTCCGTTATGACGTATACAAGCTACATGTATCTATTCTGTCTGTGGTCATGATGTATACATGCTACATGTATCTATTATGCTATCATGACGTATACAAGCTACATGTATCTATTCCGTTATGACGTATACAAGCTACATGTATCTATTCTGTTATCATGACTTATACAAGCTACATGTATCTATTCCGTTATGACGTATACAAGCTATATGTATCTATTCTGTTATCATGACTTATACAAGCTACATGTATCTATTCCGTTATGACGTATACATGCTACATGTATCTATTATGCTATCATGACGTATACAAGCTACATGTATCTATAATTCTGTCTGTTATCATGATGTAGACAAGCTACATGTATCTATTTTGTCTGTTATCATGATGTATACAAGCTACATGTATCTATTTTGTCTGTTATCATGATGTATACAAGCTACATGTATCTATTGTCTTATCATGATGTATACAAGCTACATGTATCTATTCTGCTTTCATGATGTATACATGCTACATGTATCTATTCTGTTATCATGATGATACAATCAATTGTGTAATCAAAATTGTAATACAGAAAAAGTCTATGATGTAGTTATCATAAACTGCAGGATTTTTTTGTATGTATGTCAGACCACAGACAAAGGCTTATATGCGAAAGTCCCCCAATTCGATGCTGGGTTAAGAATTGCAAAGTACTTTGAAAACTTCAATAATTTTTATTGTTAACACATGACACCACAAATAAAACAACATTCAGCCATTGAAACAACTCTGCTGTTTCCATGTAAATGTATAGAATCTAATGTACAAGACGTTTATAAATCAAAATCATGAAAATTATCTTGATGAGAAAAAGTTTGTACAAAATATAATCTTTTAAAAAAACAAAGAGCACTTGAAAAATATAAGTGAAAGGTTTTCTTTGTTAATATACAGAACTACCACAAAAGGATTAAAAAATTTTAAAAGCGCAAATAGCAAAAACATATTGTCAACTCAAAATAAGAGTCATGTTTTTCAAATTTATTATTATGAAAACTCGAAACTGAAAGCCCGTGTGAGAAATATTTTCAAACCAAAGGAGGAAAATATGTTTCAGTAAAACTCGGCATGCAACAAATAGATTTAAAAAAATCGAAAGTGATTTATGACCAAGGTATACATTCAAAGTGTACATATAATGGGAAAAATTTGCAAAAGAAGTAGAAATATTGAACATATGAACATTATAATAAATATCAGGTGTATAAATGAAAAAAAGATATTATATATAGTAAAACTATGAGAAAGAAATTAACAAAAATAGACAATATCTGATCGCAATTCACACAACTATGAAAATGGCAAGCTGGCCATCGTGAAGATAACACTAATACTGACTGTGATAAATAGAATGCCTGTGATGAACCCTCATTTTAATCTGACAAAGGATCTAGGGATCAGCCTTTTTTAAAAATCTGATAATTTGGGTCTATATAAGAAACCTAAACTGGATTATCCAACACCAGTAACTTTAATACTGCACGAAACATGGACGGAATTCCATATCCAACAAAATTACTTTTCATTTGGAATAAAAAGTTATCACTAAAACCAAAAGACATGTTTAGTCCTTATTGCGCTATGCTGCCTGCTCTGCGGAACATGAGTTCACTCTGGTATTTTGAGGTTTCATGGTGAAAGTCAGGCTGCAGTAGTCTTTCCCTACTTGGCATTTTGTACTTTCCTTCCACACGATTCCTATCCTCAACATTGTAATGCATTTGTTCACGCTTTTCCAAGAACATATTTTCATCATGTTCTACGTGGGGAATTCCTCCGAGCTCTGCATTCTGACAAAAAGAAAATTATAACTTTGAATACAACTTATAAACATTTGTAAATTGAGAGCATATTACTTCTGTTGTGACAATGTATGCAAGTCAAAAAACAAAAGTGCTGAATGGAACATCATACATGTACCATACTGCAACTAGCTTTACTCCTTTAAACCATTCTGCAAGCTTAAAAAGTGTAAAAACACACAAATTATCTACTGTTAATATTTATAAACTGATTTAAACTTCAACAATTTGAGGTGTACTCCCAGATCAAGCTCTTTCTTTAACCTCACGAAGCTTGGTGAAGGGAGGATTAGATTATAGTACTCATGGAGCAGATATCAAAAACAGGTTGAAGGAACCTGAACTTGATGTTTGATTCTGAACCTTTGAGATTGGATATATAGCTGACATGTGACTTACCAAGAGCCTATATTACCTCATTAAGTAGAATATTAGGTTTATGATAGTACAGCTACCAAGAAGAAACTTATTTTACATTAAGCTCTCAGATCACCTGTGTGAAGGGAAAGTGAGTTGATGCCGATATTGGTGTTACATCCAGTTTTAAATGATTTCTTCTCAATAATCGAGAGGTCCAGGGTCATGACAATCTCAAGGCAAGTAGCATGCTGGATAGGAGGGTCGTCAAGTTTGTTCAAATTAACGACCTTGGACTACTTTCAAAGTAACTGGGGTAAGGTCATCTATTAGAACAGTAGCATGCTAGAATGTATGAGGCCCAATTAAAGGTATTGATATTTTGAAGTAGCATGTTTGGATGACTTCGTTGCTACCAAAGTTTGTGGCAGTCAATGACAATGACCTATGTTCAAGGTCACAGGGGTCAAATGTGTTATAATCTTTTAAGGACTTGTCATTAACCAAGAAGTTGTAGGTGCTGATATCCATGCTGAGGGTTTCTATTGGAAATCAAATTCATTGAATAAAATATCAGTACAGATTCGTAATTAAAATTCAACTATAGATTGATACCTAATAGTATGTGATACACAATTTCAGTGACTGGTATATACAGCATATTAACTGTGTACAGCATGCAAAATGTGTGATTACAACTGGATATAATACACTCTACCAGTTGGAGTATAGTCTACTCTGTGTGACATGGACATGCAAAATATTCTACCAACAACATTACAGGCAAAAGGCATATATATTCTCACGAACAAAACTAAACTGTTTTTGCTCAGATGTTGATACGCAACAGCAAAAGTGACAGACTGGCAGTATTGTAAGATGACTCCAAATATTGTTCAATGTAGCTGCATGTAAGATCATGCTAAATTAAACTGGATAATGGGAAAATGGTGGATGCAGACTTAAACAATAACGGCTAAACTGCACTATCAAACCCAGCTAATACATGTACTGTGGATACTTTATTTTGATAATACAAGACAAATACAATACTAACATAGATTATGCTGTTTGAAATGCTTAAAAATCCACTTAACTATTTATAATATATCACATTAAAATTGTACAAATTCTAAGTGCACATTTATAGCAATGATCATTAGTAGGTCTATAGACTAAAATGGAATGTTAGTGACCTATTAAGCATTATCCATGCTTAACTTACATCCATGGAAACTGTCCAGGGTTATAGAGTCTAGAAATAGTAAAAATATTGGTGTTGAAGTGAATGTACATACATGTAATGAGGTGACAGTGGGCAATGAGCAATAACTTCTCTCATACTTTGAAGGGTTTAATATCAAGAGCATGCATTGTAAATTAATTTATTTATATATTTAATATATATATGTTTTCTCCCAGTATTTAAAATATACATGGTTGCCATGCTATCATAATTCAACACCATATACTTGTATTATGAATCTAACCCTTAAAAACACCTTGCAATAATCGATCACTTTCTGCTATTGATTTGTATTCAGAATAAGGTTAATTAATTCACAAGAGATCCCCGGGGTATCTTGGTGCCCAACATTGAAAGACCTATATTGGTCCCATGAAAGATCAATCTTTTCTCTATATTTCCCTTCTTCCCCCTCTTCCTCTCAATCATACAAAGTCTAAGTAAGATCAAAGCAGAATTTTCTGACATATATATCAATAACAAATTTCAACTATCAAATTCCAAGATGGCCACCTATCTGCCATTTTGATTTTCGGATCAGACCCAAAATTGAATGGCCCCCCAGCACAACAAGAAACAAAAAGGAATCTTCATATGATTACAATATATTCAGAATTATTCTTCCAGTACTTCTCAAGAAATAGCAATGACAAACTTCAACTGTCAATATCAAGGATATAGTCTACTGTTAGCCATTTGTTTTCCTGATCACACTCAAAATTGAAAAGGCACAACTATAGGGTTAAGGGGAACCTACATAAGAAGTTTGATGAATATCCCTCCATTATTTCTCAAGAAAATTAAAGATTAATTGTTTACAAACAGACAATGGATGTGTGATCAAACCATGCATGGAGGTAGGGAGATTTAAATAGACCTGCTCTCAGCACGTGGCTTCTTAATGAACTGCTTTTATAATAATTAAATCATCTAAAATGAAATACACAACTATAGAAGGTTAAGGAGTGACAGGACAGAAAAATGGAATGAAATACAAGAGTTCAGTGCGTAAACCAACAACCCAAATATAGGTCATAACATGATATAATTATAATGGTGTATGTACACTGTTTACCTTAACAATAAGCTCCCTGTTCTTCATGTCAGTCTTCCATTCCTGGACATAGAGACGGGGCACCACTGGATGGAGGCGAGAATACTCTGGTATTCTGTAAATAGTCAAATCAGGATTTAGTGGTGTAATATGAGTGTGTCACAGCATGCAGCCTTATTTGACAGTATAAAGGATGTTATATAACAGGAGTATACTGTTCCTCCCCTATCTGACAGTAGAGAAGTACAACAGGAGTGTACTGTTCCTCCCCTATCTGACAGTAGAGAAGTACAACAGGAGTGTGCTGTTCCTTTCCTATCTTAATTTTGATAAAGAAAACAACAAAAATATATGCTTCTGGGTTAATCAATGTGTCGCCAAGCCAATATTAGGCTAACATTTTACTTTTTCATAAATTGAAATAATTAATTTTCTTTTAATTCGAAATAAACGTATTTTCTTATTTAGTAATGTGACGGTTTATTCCATCCTAGAACATATTTTTGGCAAACATAGGACGACAATCGCGACATGACGACAGCGAAAAATGCAGCTGATGGGAACTTGACAGGCAAAGCTTCTTCTGTATCCCTTGACAACCATATGCACGTCTTGGACCTTCCTAATTATTAAATTGGAAGTCGTTTAACTTACATTCTGACGCTCACATCTTTGAGAAGATGTTGAAAATCATTGATTGTATGTATCCTTACCTTGGACGACTATATTTGTACAGACTTTCGGCAAATTTCTGATTGATATTTCTACGTCCCTGTCCTGCCATTTTCCCGTTCTTGTTAGTCTCGCTCAACCAGACTCTTTTATACAACATACTGTATACATGCAAGAATACTTTGTATTCAAGCGTCCAGTTGAACGTTCTTGTCTGATAATTTTTCGTGAATGTGCGAGAAAACACGAGACTTATGATCATAACAGTCATGGCGGCGGTTGGATGTGTCACGACGTCAACTTCGATGTTTTACATTTACATCCTATTTTCATGGAGAATACGAATCCAAGTATAAGATTGCATGTGATTTTTATAAAGATATGAAGTTGGTATGCAAAAATAATTCCTAAATCTTTCATTGATCACCAAATTATTGCGCTTAGTGATCTTCACGCCTGGTGTTGGGATTTGTCTATTTTGATCCCAAGGATTATATAATTACTGTTTGATATTTGTCACATGCTTAAAGTATAATTCTTGTGTAAACTTCATCATTCAACTTACTTACTTAGAAGACACAATTAAGAGCACGCTCAAACTTCTTAAAATTAACGAAACGGATACGTAACGGACTGTAACTGCAGGTCGGGCACATGTGATTTAGGGGAAATCATAGTATGCCTAGAACCACAGGTGCCTGACTCGTTTTATAAAATAATAACATATAAGAGTACATATACATGAGACGAGTCAGGCACCTGTGCTAGAACGTTGTTTTGAGTGGCTATACTGGCGATTAGAAAATGAAATTTGGTTTGAACTCGAGGCAAATAGCTATATATAGGTCAATTAATTAAAACAAAAATATATTTACAAGATCAGCTATACCAAACCTACGAAAACAACATTTTTGTTTATAAAATCATATTAAAATGCTAGCCCGAGTTTCCTCTGGCCCTGACACCATGTCTGGTGGAATTCTCCGACACCGTTTGGTGTCGCTAAAGTTTTGGTGCAAATACAACAAAATCGGATGTGACATAACACCTACCTTACATTATTACAAATATTGATAAATGATATATTTATATCAGAACACCCATTTAGCCTCATCTAGGTGTTTTATTCTGTCAGTATATTATATTAGCTATGATTTTCTCGGATAAAAAAACACATGTAAATTAATGATTCTATTGTCTATTTTCAATATTCATTCCACAAACCTGCATATATCATCATTTCTTTGACAATAAATGGTAAAATCCAAAGAGAGCAAGACACATGGAGATATCATCGCCATCTTTGATACAAGTGTAAAGGTCAATTTCCTTATGAGGAAATCAAAATATATTGATGCTAATGAGATTTCCTGTGATATTTCAACAGATAAACAGATTTGAAGTAATTAATGTACCTCGGTGAGCAAGGTCAAACATTCTGAAATTGCATAATTGCACTAAGTAAGATTTACTTTCTTCACAACCCTTACAAAAATTTGTTAAATATCTCTGGTGTTTCTTTTTTTATCGTAGTAGCTTCATCCATATATGGTCACACATATTATATTCGGATATATAAGTATCCCCGCGAGAAGTATCATGGCAGAGTGTAGTATAATATTGGAATGTGTGAATTAAAGATTTACAGATTTGACGGTAGGCTAATACATTGCTAAAATTGCATCAGAAATCTATAATTAAATTTTACTAAATATTACTCCAAAGTTACACAACATCTGCTATTTGTAGCATTTTCAAGGTTCATTGTTTTGCAACACTATCATCAAATTCAATGGAAGGAAATCGTAGCTATGTTATCGCAGCGATAAAAATGCATGTGGTAGGAATTAATTCAGTTAATTAAGTAAATAATAGCTCTGTTGTTTCGAATCAAAATTGATTGCATTATAATGTACAAATTTTTATATACATCCCCAGCAATTTTCAGGTGTTGGTTTTTCGCCTATGGATTCTTATCCCAATAAATATATGTATCCGACTTGATGTGATGAGTGACCACATGCACTGTGTGCAACATCTGATAAAATTAATCAGGAATAGTTTAATATCAATATCAAAGCCTAATTTGATCCTAAAAGACTATACCTGTCCATGTGGTCTCAATCTAATGTTATAATTATAGCAGTATGATAATGAATATGATTAAATAACCCCTATTTAACTCATTCACCCCTGAAGACACATTTAAACTCTTCCAATTCAAACATTGGAATAGTTCATTATGACACTTCAGGGATGAATGAGTTAAATACCATGTACATACTTTGAAATAATTATAGCAGTATGATTAATTAATATGATTAAATAACCCCTATTTAAATACCATGTACATACTTTGAAGTACATGTATAATAATAATTAAATTACATTTAAATGTTCATTTGTGTCATGTTATTACCTCTTTTTCATTAATGTATCATTAAATACCCACATAAGTCAAATGCCCAAAATAACGATTATTTACATCTTCAAACACAAAACAGTAAATTAAACATCAGACCGAAAAATGGCTGCCCAGTAAATACAAAAATGGAATACAAAGCCAAGCCCAAACAAACAGAATGCTGTATTCATCGTACTAAATGTATTGGTTGTTTGATACATATATATATTCTGTATTTTTATCAACTGAGACTGCTATGTTTGAAAATTTAGATCCTATTGACTTTATAAGTGATGCTGAGAGCTTCATGGTAAAATAATTATTAAATTGGTGTCAATAATTAGTGATTGAAGTGTTTTCACTGTGATATATATGATACCTAAATTGAAAGTACATATGGCTGTCATCAAGTTTAGAGTGATAAAAACTGATATACATACAACTAAAATTGAAGCCTTTGAGAATTTGATATGTTGGTAAAATTCATTGTGTGTTGCATGGTAACAATACTCCTGATATTTCCTGTCTCTGTCAATAAAAAGGAACCCATTCAAATTCTGATGATTATGTTACACCTGGGAATTTTAATTTTAAAACTAAAAAAAAAGATGACTCTCACAATTTCATTGACTGAGTGAGTGTTCATGTTTGAGGACTTTCCGTCATTCTTGTACACCTTTTGGCTTTATAGGATAAACCGCAGAGAATATCAAAAGGAATATTAATAATGTCAAACCAATCATAAGTATTCTACTTTGATTTTTAGACTCTGGTTGAGTCCCTTATATTACTGTTGATTGAAAACTGTGTCGTGACGCCTTTTGACCCATACAGTTTTTAAGAGTGCAGTATAAACCTAACGGTTAATCACTTCAAAGATGGAAATCCAAATGTTCCAGCTGGGCCTGTCCAGGTGTAAAAAGTTGGCCAATTGAATTACAAAGTGGTCAATGAGACAATGACACAATTATCTGGCTATATATATATACATGTACAACACCATCAAATATGGTTTGTGTACGTAACTTGATTCACGTTCAAGTCACATGTCATATAATTCAAATGTTTTATTGATTATTACTTTTCCTTTTTTTGCAGTGTCTATACTTAGTGCACTGATGGAGGGCCACATTGTGAAGGAATTTCAAAATCTGCGAGTTTTCTCAAACAACAAATTCGTGAGGATGGATGAGCTGGTGCAAGATCTGGCAAGTGCTCTTGAGGAGACGGCCAGGAGCACCAAGTCTCAGTCCCGTGAGAGTCAACCCTCAGGGTCATCCTCCAAACGCTGCAGTCGAAAACGTAAAGGAAAGAAACGGCGTACATTTATTGTTGATGGAGGAAACATTAGTGAAGCCTCTGAAAGTAGTGTTGAAGAAGCTCTGAAAGATTACATGGAAAATATCATCCAGCAGAGTGATTCAGATGATATTGGTATGTCATCAACAGTGGCTAGACTGACAATGCCATTAAACTTCAGTTATGTGCCATCAGTTGAATCTGATTCAGTGACAGAAACCTTTTCTCCCAGACGTCCTCAGCGTCGAAGGAAGAAATATAAGTCTATGGCAGTAGACACTGATCCAGACATCATGATGCAGCCACCTATGCATCCACCAAAACCTTATCAGCATCACCATGGCAGTGATGGGGCGCTGCACAACACATCAGTCGATCAGGAGCTTGAGACATCCCTGACACCTCTCTCCAGTAAAGACAATAATGGACTGTTAGTCTCGGTGTTGCCAGGAAAAAGGAAAAGGAGCTCCAAATCAAGGTCAGACTTCCTTTCAGGAAACAGCAGCAGCAGTCATAACAAACCATCTAAGAATGAGGATACCATGGACATGGGTTCACAGTAAGTCTGTGGTCTGATATATACTTTACTTTAGATGATAGCCTGTTATTGTCCGTCACTCATCTGGCAATTGTTCCTTATAGTCCAGAACAGGTCAATGGATTTTGACAAAATTTGAATTGGGTATTCAGCATTCCTTGGCTAAGAGAACTTAATTTTGCCTATCATTCGAACAAATACTATATATAGCTGTCTGTGATAAGGAAACCTCATTACTAGGCTTTTAATGATAATTTATATATTAATATTTTATATTTAGCATATTATTATACTAAGAACATAACTATTTACAATGCAATGAGTATAATAAGGTACATGTTTAAAATTACGTCATCACATGTTATCTAGATATGTGACGATTGTGTACTGTAATGTTGGGAGATCTAGAGGGCATTGCAAGTTTCAAGACCTTGTGCATAATCCTTTTGACGATGTTTTGTCAATAAAATATGTTTAAATGAATTTAATATTTCATTCTAGAGAGAGCAGTTCAAGTCTAAGCAGTAGTGAGAGTGATGGCCTTATCACCAATGATGAAGGTAGAGAGGGTAAGTATGTACTGCAGCTGATATTATTCTGTGATACATTTGATATTTCTAGCCCATCATCATCCTAGTTGTGCTAATTCAATTTTGATTTTTAATTGGAAAGCAAAATGGCTGAAAAAGAAAGAGAAAGTAGAGAAAGGATCAGTCTGGCATAGAACCAGAAAAGGCAGGGTTAACTGGGCCGCAACATTTACCCCTATTTTCCGAAGATATTTTGCTCTTCATTTCAAAAAATTGCATGATCTTTATCTGTGGATTGCATGCTTTCTGGATATACGCTATTTTAACATGAAGACTGATAATAGCATCCACAATCACATTGGGCTGGACATCATCATCTCTAATTTTACTTGCTGGCAAATGCAAACTGTCTCAGATGAATTGAAAATGCAGTATAAAGCACTGATGGGTTGTCCTGCTTGGTACCCCCGGCATGATATTACAGTGGGGCAGCAATTAAATTTCATTTAAACAAATTTAACAAAATATTACAAACTAGTTTTGAGAAAATTTTTATTTTGATTACCAATTCATGTGATAAATCATAAAAACATAGGATTTTGACACAACAAAAATCAAGGCATAAACAACAAAATTGAAAAAGTCAACTAAAAACAAGGGTAGAAAACAGATTAAAGAAAAAAAAACCTGTGTAGAACAATAAAAAAGCCACAGAAGCCAACATTTTGTACCTATATTATTTCTGAGGGAGGACCCCCCCCCCCCCAAACTCCACTTCCCATAGGGAGGATATCCTCTCTCGAACACCCCTCCTTGCTTTGTTCGCCAGCTGATGCACTTTGCACCTCAGGATCTCGCCTACAGTAAAAACATCCCCCTCATGAGGTCATGACCCCCAGACAGCTGCCCCAGTGTGATCCCTGATAAAGGTCATTCAATCGTGGGTACCAAGATCCCTCGGAGTTACCTTTTAACTCATTTCATGCTATTCCGATGTCACTGAAAGTTAACACACCAGTTGTATTGATTTTATTATGATGTTTACTTTGATCTGATGATGGCTGCTATACTGTACTGTATATATCTAACCACTATGTACGACTGCTTGATACTGATATCTGTACAGTGTACTGTATATATCTGTAACCGCTGTCTACAAAACCAACCTCGAAACCACAATACCAGCAAAATCTAGCTGTTATAAAAAGCATAGAACACAACACACATACACAAAAAACTCCAGGTTGTGCTGGGTTGATTACTGGTACTGTATATACGTACATGTACTCCATATACATACTGTCAAATATATTTTAACGCCTTTATCATGTTTAAATTTCACAAAAGGATCAGCCAAATTGACAAAATTCAATTTATATTTTCATGGGCCCTGTGACCCATGATATTAAAAAAGAATCACTTACATTTAACTGAAAAAAATTACACTTTAATGAAAAGGTATTAAAAATTCTTTCAGCTGATGATGAGCAGAGTGATTTTTTCTATGAGGGTGGTCCAGCATGTGGGATTCCCGGTATCATTCCATGGTGGGAAAGTGATGCAGGTCAGCGAGAAGTTGAGTCAGATAAGGAGTTCCAGCAGATACTGACAGGAACATTTGAACACCTCTCCAAATCCTCACAGATGGCTTTCAAAGCCAGGGTGTCCAGACTCATGGCAAAGGTAAAAAGAGTATTTGCATTTTATTTTTGTCCACTGCTGCAGTCTAGTCACCAGGTCTTGGGATAAGTTAATGTCGGGCATGCCGTGTGTCCGTCCATCTGTATTTGTTAGCCTGAAGATCTTGTTTTCAAATCATACAGGAGCTTTGTAATGAAGCTTTGTAATGAGATTTCCTTTTTCCACACTTGCCCTAATGTGCCTTTTGCCTTATTTTCTATTTCCAAGGCTATGAGAAACATTTTGGCCATTCTGTAGTAATATAATCTTATAGTAGCTAATTAAGGCTAAAACTTTAGATTACAGTGACAATTTCTTGTTAAATTGGTATGCAAGAGTAACTAGGAAATTAACTTTATTACGATCTGTTTAAAGTAACATCCCTGTGATTATACCATTTCATTGCTACATCATCGACCCATGATTGCTGTCAGTACAATTCAAGTTGCGAACTTCCTTTGTAACAATATTCACCTTGTATATATATATTTTGTTCTACTTGTTACAGTAATGTTCCCTTTAACTGCTTTTTTTTAAGTCTGGCAGGGAAATTCGCTTTGGAAGAAGAAAGTTAAAAGAAAAGGTAAGTGTTGAGTTTCTTTGTTTTTGATGTGTCAGAATGATGAATTTAATTTTCATAGTAATTTGTTGAACCGGAAAACAATAAATCTGGATTTCTTCAATTAAATGTAAATGAAAATAAAATCACTACATGGATTTCAGAAAAAAGATATCTTAAAATTTTAAATGTTTAGGAATTATAATTTTCAGAGTATAATGCACTTTTATTTGTAGCGAATTATTGTTGTCATAGACGGATATCTGTTTATTAAATATCTCACAAAAGTTTACCCAGTGTATGTTAGTTAGTATTTGAAATCCAACCACAATTAAAACTTTTTTCTTTTGTCCTGCAAGGACCATTTGAAATGAGGAAGGAACACCTGAAAAAATATCTGGTTGTCCTACTGCCTGGCTCCCTGATTAGATAATTTAGTATCAATCATATATAATAATATATACATAGTTTTATATGGGTTGACTTAGTAATTGTTTTTCTGTTATCATCTAATCTTATGTGCCTGTACATCTTCATGAGTACTACCTATACACTATCACATTTGTAATGCTTGTCATTCCCACAATTTTTCACAGCATCCTGGTTACACAGTATCCAGATTTCTACAAGATCGACAAGTGTGGAATTCAATGCAGGGAGTGATCTCCCCTGTCTGGCAGTCTAGTAACAACACAAGTTCCTGTAATGATAACTCCAAACGTCGCAGGAATACGCCCCCTCCTACCCCACAGACGGAAGGTATCTATCTACCTAATAATATCTCAATCTAGTCATCCTAGACATCCCACCACCTGAATTCAGAAAATATTATACCATAGATGGTATAATTTATTTAAAAAGTGTTGAAATATTCTCAATTCTTTCTTCATTTTTGGGAAAATAAGACAATTTTTAGCATGCTAAAGAAGCCTTTTCACTGAACATTTATTAAGCACTTCATTTTTGGGAAAATAAGACAATTTTTAGCATGCTAAAGAAGCCTTTTCACTGAACATTTATTAAGCACACAAATCTGTTTAAATTTTACTTAATTGTGATGACATACAATTGAGGAATGAAATGCCAGCCTTCCTGGTTGATTATACTTCCTATCACAACACTGTTCTGTACCGCCATTAACTATGAAATTCCTTTTCTGTACACACTGAGAATATATAAATAATTCTAATAGCATCACTCTCGCTGTATTGAAATGTTTAATATGCATGACTAATTAAATACTTGTTTTTCTTTAGGTTTCATTGGTAATGAGGCTGAGCCTATCCCTGATACAAACCTGGGTAGCAAGATGTTACAGGGCATGGGCTGGACTCCAGGTTCAGGACTGGGATCAGACGGAAGTGGCATAAAAACTCCAGTTATTGCCTACCGTCGCCCACGACGTCAAGGTCTTGGCTGTCGGAGTGCTACAAAGCCACCTGATCATTCTTAAATATGTGAATGAATGGATGTTTTTAAAACTAGTGGATCAATGTTCCATTTGGCTGTCTCACAGTGATGTATATTAATTATCATGTTTAATGTGCTCCATCAGGAACCCATCGTTTTATGTTAGTGTTCTATACTTATGACACCTAGGTAATGATATACCAATTACTGTGTTGGATCCAATTATGGAATAATTGTAGGTGTAGTTGTAAGGCCCAGAGTGTGATAAGTTTGAATTTAAGACCCATACATACATCTTGTTTTTACTATTTATGAAATTATACTGACTATTTTACCTGAAGGTGCCAGGAAGCACTTTGAAACAGAATCTGTGTTTAATACATGGCAGGTTTGGAAACGGTCCAAAAAGTCTAGTAAAGAGTGATCACTAGATATAGGCTTGGAACAACAATGCTCCTGATTTTCCTCGGGTGATGTGAAAATGGATTTGTGGTTCCCAAAACAACTTATTTTACCTGCAGTAGTTGATAAAACCTTATTTTCATTTGAAAATATACACAATTAACAGTTTACTGGTAAAAAGAAACTGTTTAACTGCCCCATCATTATAAGATTTGTTTAATTGTCCCATCAATATGATATTTGGTAACAAATGGCAGCTGCTGGTACATAGTAGGAAATCAGTTAGTGCCAGAAATGACTATTGATAGTTATCTGTGGAAAATTGGATTGGATAAAAGGACCCAAACAAATAATCTTTTTGAAGATTTATGTCTAATCAGACATTTTTTATGCTAAATTAACACTTGTTAATAGTAACAGTGTGACTGTATCCCACATTACATGGGAGATCTTTGTTAATTGTACATGTGTTTGGTATAAAGTAAAATGTTAGGAATCCATTTGTAAATACTGGTTTGAAATCCCTTTTTATTTCCTACATTGTACATTGATTGTATGAGTGTGCTGAGGATGCTATTTTTAGAACACTTTAGTTAACTGTTTTGCCAGCCATGAAATTCTGCACATTTATTATATATAGCTATATATAGTGAAACTTTACACATTTTTGTTATGAATCAAAATCAATCTAATTAAAAATTTGACTTTTATTTTCTGCTCCTCTACGATACTCTACAATTCACTACAATAGAAGTTCTAACAGTTATCAGCGGGTCATCTCAGCATAGCCCTGGAGCTCTGCATGCTGCCATATTGTCCATGTGATTTGATTCATCAGAAGTATGAATACTTACGTAATGTTCCCGAGGTATTCTGATAGTCGATAGCAATGGTACACATTATGGCTTGCACACTCCAACATCACTGAGTACACCTCAACAAGTTTAGTTTAACAAATAAGTGATATCTGGGTAGTTTTTCCTGAGAGATGGACAGTGAGGCAACAGTGCTGTGAAAAATTATTTGGATTGAAAGGGGATGACACATACAGTTACAATTTTTCAAGTCCTGCAGCAACACTGTCGACGAGACATTGTATAATCTTTTGTTCTTCTTTCAATGTAACGCCCAGAGGATTAATATCTTTTTCGATTACCTTGCCCATTAAGAGAGTACACTTATAATGTTTGAAAAATTAAAAAGAAGACACAAAAGAGGGCTTGTAAGACTCTTTGTCATTGGTTGACTAATGATGTCATTGACAAGTTTTCATTGGCTTACATTTGAAGTTGAAGATCATGCTGAGATGACCTTCTGTGGGGTGTTGTTAGATTTTGTATTGCATTGTATCGTTATGGTAGAGAAATGAAAATTACAAGTCTTAATTATAGATTGGTCAAAACCTAGATTTTAAGTATGTTTTTAATTTCTCTTTTAAGAATCATGTATGCATTTCCCAAATGCCATGTGTGCCAATTTGGGGTTAGAGGGTGAGGATCATTATAATGAATGAGCTCAGAAAGAAAGTCCCCTTGGTGTAATTCATATGAAACATACCAACCTGCGATTTTATGACCTTCTTTCATAGAATATAAATAAAAACATTGTGATTTACATAAGATATCCCCTGGCATTTACAGAAGTACAATGTACTGCATTCTGTGATCAACATCAGCTAAACCTACAAAAAGTGCTGAAAACTCCTTCATATTGTATACACAGATATGCATGTTGATTCATTGAAAATGTTAGGTATGTTGAATAGATAGCTGTATGATATCTCACATGATATCTCACATGCAACCATGGTTTCCTAACCTATAACTGATTTAACTTGGGTATCCTAACCTATTACTGATTTAACTTGGGTATCCTAACCTATAACTGATTTAACTTGGGTATCCTAACCTATTACTGATTTAACTTGGGTATCCTAACCTATTACTGATTTAACTTGGGTATCCTAACCTATTACTGATTTAACTTGGGTATCCTAACCTATTACTGATTTAACTTGGGTATCCTAACCTATCACTGATTTAACTTGGGTATCCTAACCTATAACTGATTCAACTTGGGTATCCTAACCTATTACTGATTTAACTTGGGTATCCTAACCTATTGATTTAACTTGGGTATCCTAACCTATAACTGAATCAACATGGGTATCCTAACCTATCACTGATTTAACTTGGGTATCCTAACCTATCACTGATTTAACTTGGGTATCCTAACCTATTACTGATTTAACTTGGGTATCCTAACCTATTACTGATTTATCTTGGGTGTCCTAATCTATTACTGATTCAACTGAGGTATCCTAACCTATTGATTTAACTTGGGTATCCTAACCTATTACTGATTCAACTTGGGTATTCTAACCTATTACTGATTTAACTTGGGTATCCTAACCTATTACTGATTTAACTAAGGTATCCTAACCTATAACTGATTTAACTTGGGTATCCTAACCTATTACTGATTTAACTAAGGTATCCTAACCTATCACTGATTTAACTTGGGTATCCTAACCTATTACTGATTTAACTTGGGTATCCTAACCTATTGATTTAACTTGGGTATCCTAACCTATTACTGATTCAACTTAGGTATCCTAACCTATCACTGATTTAACTTGGGTATCCTAACCTATTACTGATTTAACTTGGGTATCCTAACCTATTGATATAACTTGGGTATCCTAACCTATTACTGATTTAACTTGGGTATCCTAACCTATTACTGATTTAACTTAGGTATCCTAACCTATAACTGATTTAACTAAGGTATCCTAACCTATTACTGATTTAACTAAGGTATCCTAACCTATTACTGATTTAACTTGGGTATCCTAACCTATAACTGATATAACTTGGGTATCCTAACCTATTACTGATTTAACTTGGGTATCCTAACCTATTACTGATTTAACTTGGGTATCCTAACCTATCACTGATTTAACTTGGGTATCCTAACCTATAACTGATTTAACTTGGGTATCCTAACCTATAACTGATTTAACTTGGGTATCCTAACCTATTACTGATTTAACTTGGGTATCCTAACCTATAACTGAATCAACTTGGGTATCCTAACCTATTACTGATTTAACTTGGGTATCCTAACCTATCACTGATTTAACTTGGGTATCCTAACCTATTACTGATTTAACTTGGGTATCCTAACCTATTACTGATTTAACTTGGGTATCGTAACATATTACTGATTTAACTTGGGTATCGTAACCTATAACTGATTTAACTTGGGTATCCTAACCTATTACTGATTTAACTTGGGTATCCTAACCTATTACTGATTCAACTTGGGTATCCTAACCTATTACTGATTTAACTTGGGTATCCTAACCTATTACTGATTTAACTTGGGTATCCTAACCTATTACTGATTTAACTTGGGTATCCTAACCTATCACTGATTTAACTTGGGTATCCTAACCTATCACTGATTTAACTTGGGTATCCTAACCTATAACTGAATCAACTTGGGTATCCTAACCTATTACTGATTTAACTTGGGTATCCTAACCTATAACTGAATCAACTTGGGTATCCTAACCTATTACTGATTTAACTTGGGTATCCTAACCTATTACTGATTTAACTTGGGTATCCTAACCTATTACTGATTTAACTTGGGTATCCTAACCTATAACTGATTTAACTTGGGTATCCTAACCTATTACTGATTTAACTTGGGTATCCTAACCTATTACTGATTTAACTTGGGTATCCTAACCTATAACTGAATCAACTTGGGTATCCTAACCTATTACTGATTTAACTTGGGTATCCTAACCTATTACTGATTTAACTTGGGTATCCTAACCTATTACTGTTTTAACTTGGGTATCCTAACCTATAACTGATTCAACTTGGGTATCCTAACCTATAACTGAATCAACTTAGGTATCCTAACCTATAACTGATTCAACTTGGGTATCCTAACCTATAACTGAATCAACTTAGGTATCCTAACCTATTACTGATTTAACTTGGGTATCCTAACCTATTACTGATTTAACTTGGGTATCCTAACCTATTACTGATTTAACTTGGGTATCCTAACCTATCACTGATTTAACTTGGGTATCCTAACCTATAACTGATTTAACTTGGGTATCCTAACCTATTACTGATTTAACTTGGGTATCCTAACCTATTACTGATTTAACTTGGGTATCCTAACCTATCACTGATTCAACTTGGGTATCCTAACCTATAACTGAATCAACTTAGGTATCCTATTGTAGAATTAAAACAATTGAAACAAAACATTGTGCTGAAGTGTTAGCTGAATGACATTCATTCCCTTCAACTTTGTCTAGCTTGTGATAAAATCATCCACTGTACATGATAGTGACCATGTCATATGTAGCTGTCTTGCACTACAAATCTTGACCCAAAACCATGGCTGTCTGTCTTCAGTTTTACGCACCAATCATTAACAGATTTGATACATGTCGTTACTTCAGACACCAAAGTTATTTTGTTATAGGTACAGAATAGTAGATATATGTAGTAACGTACACTTCTAGCGACTACAAAGATCCAAGTGTCTGTATACCCCCAATATTGGATGGAGAAATCCTTTGTTATGGAGATTTAAATTGATTTGTTACCATGTCTTGTCCACGTGCTTATGATTCCAAATCATATTGTGGGATTGACTCAGATGTTTTATTTTTTGTATGATAAAGGTTTTCCATGTCTTAAGTGCTGTATAGAAGGTGGAAGTTGGATTTTGCATGTGCCTCTCTACCTATATAGGCTATATATCCTACTGTAGACTATTTAGTGTTGTGATCTGTTTACTGCATGATCCTATCAAATAAAGGTCCTAATATTCTTTTGAGGCTGTTACATTTTTGCAACAATTGTGAGTACATGTTTGCTAACTTGGGCGATTTATCAGTACATTCAGTCTTGATACTTTGCTCGAGCAAATTGTCTTCAGAAATTTTAATTTCCACTATGTATAATACATACCGATTACCGAGGTATTGTGCAGGTTGGCCTTGAACATGACCTCACTTTTGCATTACATTAGTTCTTTTGTATGATGTTTACTGATTCTTTCATCTTAGGTATGGAACATACTCCTGAGGGTTACAGTGGAGTGTAATGACAGATACATTATATACTTAAGGATAAATTTTATCAAAAATGTTAGTTGACCAAAAAATCATGCATTCCTGTCTTCATCACTTGAGTTTATGTTGCTGTTACACTGGTATGGATGTTGATGGTTGATGAAAGAAATTTAACACCCTGATTGGTACAAATACCCGTGCTAAAATTTGCTAACATGTGTATATACAGCCATATTTAAAATTGTGATGTGCAATATGTTATGTTAGTATACTAGTAAGTTGATGTGCTGGTACTTTATTGACATTGCAGCTTGCAATGTACAAATAATTTTTGTTTGATTTTCAATAAAATTATGTTAACTGTACATTAACAGTATCTATTAGTCCACCATTTGATTGGTTGGCTAGACAAATTTCATTTTGTCCATGGTCTGTTTGTCTGTAAAATGTCTTTGTTACCACTATTTCCCCCAGAGAAGTATTTAAAGGGTATTTTTTTAAACTTGATGTGTAGGTTCCCTTAGGTCCCTAGTATATGTACCTGTTCAATTTTCAGTATGATTAGGAAAACAAAATTACCTACAGACAACCATCTGATTTTTCCAGGCCTATCAAATTTTATAAAAGTACTACGATATGGTGTTTGTCAGCTGTCTGTCTGTCCAGCATAAAATTTTGTTTGTCTGGAGATCTCCTTCATTGTTCAATTGTTAAGTTGAAACTTGGTAGGCTTTATAACCATGGTATAATATTGTGTTTCCCTGAAAGGCATATTGATTAAATTGTTTTTGCAAGAGCTATTACCCTTTGTTATCTCCTGGCTAACAGAGTTTGGAAGGGATGTAGGATTTGGTCCGTACATATGTTACACTTTTTTGGTCCATGCTCTCAAAAGTTCATTTCTCAAGGAAATTCATAAATTTTGTTAAATGAGTTTACTATGGCAACGTGATCGATGAGATTGAGTTTTTAGAACACTGCACTCCTTTATTTACAGTTTCTGCCCTTAGTTTATTTGACTCAATTTAATTTTTCAGTGCCGTCAGCACTCCCAAAAGTTTATTTCTCAATGAAATTTCATGAAACTTAGCTTTTATTATGACAGTATCTCGAATGAGTAGAGTTTTAGAACCGGTTCTCCCTTATTTACAGAGTTATTGCCCTTAGTCACTCAAATATAATTTCTTATAAATTCTTTGGCAGATTTTGATCAAACTTAACACAAAAGTCAAGTATGAGTATACTTCGGACATCATTGTGTTTAAGGGATCCAAGGTCACTTGGTATATATAGGAGCATGATGTCTTAGACATTTTCTAGTTGTCTTTTTACTTTAAACATCTCAAACAGGAACAAGTTTGTACAAGTATATGTGTTGTTTATTGTTAGGGTATTAGTATCATTTGTGATACCATGTTAATTTCTGTATTTGATTTTTTTTGTTCAGAGAAGCTCTACATTTTTCAATAAATTTATTTGAAACTGTCTAGGCTTTGTAACTATGATTTACAGTTGTGGTCGGAGAAACAAAATGGCCAACAAACAGACATCATGGATTTTGATAGTTGAAGTTATCAATATTTCTGGAGAAGAACTGGTTGATACTCTTCAAATTTTTATTGTGTTGATTTCCCTTATTACAGTTGAATTCCTCAAAGACCTTGATCGATCAATCTGGGATAACATACACAGGCTTTCTTAGCTCACTATATGTGGATGCTCAATTGATCAGAAAACTGAAACTGATCAAAAAAATAAACAATGGCCACCATAAAGCTATTTTGGAGTAACAGTTGAGACATGCTGTCACATGTAGATTATAGTTTGTGTATTTATGTGGTTGAATAGGAAAAGGGGAAAGAAGGAAATTGTAGAGAAAACAAAAACCGGCACTGTTGAGGGAATTCTTGTGAGAATGACAAATATCGTGACAAAATTTATTTGACAAATGAAGCTAGAGGTGTTATTTCCTTCTAAAATCCCCTATGGAACTGTTTGTGATAATACATGAGTCGTGCAGATTCCGCTTGGTCCCTAGTTGTGCACGATTTAACATTTAATTTCTATATATAGTGAATTTGACAAAAAATTTTCCACGCTTTATTTTTGGTGCAAAATGGAACGATATTCCTGAAATGTGAGACCCTTTCCCTTGTAAGACGAGTTGTTTTTCTGTAATTGTTTTGTATCTTAAGAGAAGAGGTTTATTTGGTGATGTTTGGCATGTAAATGGCATATTCTTCATGTGAAAACAATGGAAACTTCATTTCTTATATAGAGCACATGTTGTAGGGAAAATTCTCCATTTGCAAGTTCTGTAAATTAATTTTGTACTTTATGCAATTGTAGTATTTAGATGGATGACTATTGAATATATTTATCAATTGTATATTGAACAAAATTTGTTAATGATTCAAATTGAAGAACTTTGATAACCGATGTAAATGATTGAGTTTGAAGTCATGGAAACCTTTGTAGTCAAATTTCTAAAAGGAATATAAATTGCAGTCACAGTGGCTCTTTATACCTGTTCATTTTTACATATGTACAAGTTTACATTATTTTAGGGTAATAAAGAAAATATCAATATGAAAATGTTTTGTAATTATTTGTTTTCCTGTAAACTGCATGTACGATGTGTATATGGTATGTGTGTGTATTGTCAATCCAAAATCACATCTGGTACACAATATTTGTACAGTAATGCCCCAAAAAATGGTGTTGCACATTTAAAAAAAAATTGTCAGAGTTGAAAAACATCACCACCAAAAGTTCCCCGCTAAAACTATAACAAGAACCCAGAGGGCCTAAATCCCTCGAATAGCCAATAGCAGAACTATTTCTTACAGAGGTGGTATGATTCCCTGATGGATTGATAAATCATTATGCAATGTAGTTAATGGTATTGATGTCTTTAGCCAACCACCTGATGATTAAATTTGTTGATTTTTTTAGCCCACGACGCGATTTGATTCATCCATCGCTAAAAAATCCTTGTAATTTCTATTACTGAAGAGTACTGGAGAAATATTCCTCAAACTTCACATGTAGGTTCCCCTTGGTACTTAGTTGTACCAATTTATTTTGGAGTCTGATTGGGAAAACAATATGTCCAACAGGCTGCCATCCAGGATTTTGATAGTCAAAGTTTGTTTTTGCTAGTTCTTGAAAAGTTTTAGAGGGAAATTTCTCAAACTTCACTCTTAAGTTCTGTTTGATCCTGTGTTGTGCTCCTTTGATTTTGATAATTCTTAGGAAAACAAAATGACCAGCAGGCAGCCAATCTTGGATTTTAAAAATTGAAATTGTTTATTGCTGTTTCTTATAAAGCACTGTAGGCATATTTCTAAAACTTCTCATGTATGTTCCTGTTGGTCCCTAGCTATGCCAGTTCAATTTTAATTTTTGATCAGGAAAACAAAATGGCTAACATGCCATCTTGGATTTTGACACAAAGTTTATTCTCGTTATTTCTTGAAAAGTCACTGCAATGTATCGTGTGGCTGTAACAAGACATGTGATCATAACATGACATCATCACTGCTGCATGGTTGTAGAATGATATCGTGGCTGTAGCATGACATCGTGACTAACAATCGTCGTGCGTCGTCCGTCTGTAAACAATTTACATTTTCAACTTCTTCTCCAAAACCGCTGAACCAAATTCAATGAAATTTAGCAAAAAGCTTCTATGGCTGAAGGTCAACCAAAAATGTGAATTATATGGTCCCCACCCTCCAGGGGCCTGATGGATGGGGCTAAAAATGGTCAAATTGACTGAAATTTCATTACCCTGGGGTCTCGGGTTTGCTCCAGGTTTACTAAAGATTATATAGGGAAATCACATTTTTGACTATTATTTGTTGGATTTGTATTGGAAATCATCCTAACCTGGTTAACATTATCAGCATGGGGTATGCACATGTTGGCCCTGACTGACCCCCAGGGGCTGATAGGCGGGGCTAAAAAGGGTCAAATTGACCTCCATGAAGTTGATTACTTGTTCGTTATTCCTTATTCCATTACTTATTCGATTCCGTTACTACATATTTGTTTATTACTTAAAACTAATTATTAAACATTCCAAACATCCCGTCGACCATTCCATTCCTTTTCCATACCTTATTACTTATTCAATTTCTCAATTACTTATTAGATTCCTTCATTACTTATTCGTTTTCTCTTAACTAATTGACACTTGAAATAGTTCAAAACTAATTATTAAACATTCCAAACATCCCGTCGACCATTCAAGTCCTTCTCCATATCTTATTACTTGTTCAATTTCTTCATTACTTATTCGATTCCATCATTACGTATCCGTTTCCTCTTTACTCATCAGCACTTGAAATGGTTCAAAACTTATCATTTAACGTTCCCCTTACTTATTCGAACATTATATTCTTTATCAAAACCTTGTTACTTATTCAATTCCCCCATTACTTATTCGATTCCTTCATTACTTATTCGTTTTCTCTTCACAAATTAACACTTGAAATGGTTCAAAACTAATTATTAAACATTCCAAACATCCCGCCGACCATTAAAGTCCTTCTCCATATCTTATTACTTGTTCAATTTCTTCATTACTTTTCGATTCCATCATTTCATATTCGTTTCTTCTTTACTAATTAACACTTTGAATGGTTTAAAACTAATCATTAAACATTCCTATCATCTTGTTGACCATTTCATTCCTTCTCCATACCTTATTACTTATTCAATTCCTTCATTACTTATTCAATTCCTTCATTACTTATTCGATTCCTTCATTACATATTCATTTCTTCTTTACTAATTAACACTTTAAATTGTTTAAAAATAATCATCAAACATTTCTATTACCCATTCGACCTTTCCATTCCATAGTCATAAGCTATTACTTATGTGATTCGCTCATTTCTTTTATTTTGATTTCATAACTTATTCGATTTTCCCATTACCTATTTGTATCCCCATTGTGTATAAAGACTGTAAGTGGTATACAAGAAATGAATAATAATATCCATTACCACTTAGACCCTTCAATGATTTTGATTAGATCTAATTACTTATTTGATTCCCTGAATACTTCGTTGGTTCCCTTATTTCTTATACAAGTTCAGCTTTGTCGCATTGTTTCGCCATTGTTTTCAAAAACCCAGGAATACCTACAGTGTAACGAAACCATGATTCAAACTCAAAATCAAGTAAACAACGGCAAAATGTTTTAATAAAATATAGATTTGTATGGAGACTCATAAAAGAAAACCAAGGAAATAGAACCAGGTGTTCTGGAAGAGTAAGCCTTCTTTGCTTCATCGATGACACCCGCCATACAAATCTAGGTCACGGCGACACCCGCCACACAAATCTAGGTCAAATCCGCTTAAGGTCACATTCTCAAAAGAGAATCTGTTGTTGAAAAAGAAACCACGCCAAAAGCATATTAAAAAGCACCAAAGAAGTCTGACTTCATATCTCAGAGGGAAACATGAAATTTTTCAATAAGATCATGACGCCGACTGAAAAATGTTCCCACAGTTCTCATCAACCTGCATCTTTCGAACCCCTGTGTAGTTAATTTAGTCTTTAGTATTCGACATCTGACACGAAAATCTGCCCTGGCATATTGGATCAACTGAGACATGTAAACACCGTACATGTGTAGAATGTTTTGAACTCCTTTTACATAATCAATACCCAATAAAACCCCTAGGACATCTGGGGTGACCCAATAAAACCCCTAGGACATCTGGGGTGACCCAATAAAGCCCCTAGGATATCTGGGGTGACCCAGTAAAACTCCTAGGACATCTGAGGTGACCCAATAAAACCCCTAGGACATCTGGGGTGACCCAATAAAGCCCCTAGGACATCTGGGGTGACCCAATAAAACCCCTAGGACATCTGGGGTGACCCAATAAAACCCCTAGGACATCTGGGGTGACCCAATAAAAACCCCTAGGACATCTGGGGTGACCCAATAAAACCCCTAGGACATCTGGGGTGACCCAATAAAACCCCTAGGACATCTGGGGTGACCCAGTAAAACCCCTAGGACATCTGGGGTGACCCAATAAAACCCCTAGGACATCTGGGGTGACCCAATAAAACCCTAGGACATCTGGGGTGACCCAGTAAAACCCCTAGGACATCTGGGGTGACCCAATAAAACCCCTAGGACATCTGGGGTGACCCAATAAAACCCCTAGGACATCTGGGGTGACCCAGTAAAACCCCTAGGACATCTGGGGTGACCCAATAAAACCCCTAGGACATCTGGGGTGACCCAATAAAACCCCTAGGACATCTGGGGTGACCCAATAAAACCCCTAGGACATCTGGGGTGACCCAATAAAACCCCTAGGACATCTGGGGCCTTTGTGGGCACACTGTCTGCTGTGTGTCTGGACTCACCAGGCTCAAATAAAAAAGACACATCATTGTATTTCTATCCTCACACATTTAATTCTCCATGTTATATCCTTACACATCAGATCTATATTAAATTCTCCATTTAACTGGTTATGAGTATGTATAGTCTCTGGTATAAATAATTAAATCTCGAGTTTATTAGTGCTGCTTTGGAGTCCTGCTTCCTAGCTTACAATGAATGCAACAGAAAGTTTCAGCACTGGAGAGTCTCAAGGCTGACACCAAACATTAAAATACAATCTCAAAATCATGAACTCATTTTATCATGAGCATCTGTTGGATAATGTTGTGGGTATTTTGCCACATGTTTTTTCATGTCGTCCATTTGTTTTTGTAAGTGAAGGGGTACATCATCATAAACATCGGTGAACAAAAACTCTGGATTTGGCCGTTTCCTTTTTTCTGCTCTGGCAAATGCTTCCATTATCTAGACAAAGAAAAGAATACTTCAATGTAGACAACGTAAAGAATACTTCAATGTAGACAACGAAAGAATACTTCAATGTAGACAAAGAAAAGAACACTTCAATGTAGACAAAGAAAAGAATACTTCAATGTAGACAACGAAAAGAATACTTCAATGTAGACAAAGAAAAGAATACTTCAATGTCAACAAAGAAAAGAATACTTCAATGTAGACAAAGAAAAGAATACTTCAATGTAGACAACGAAAAGAATATACTTCAATGTAGACAAAGAAAAGAATACTTCCATGTAGACAAAGAAAAGAATACTTCAATGTCGACAAAGAAAAGAATACTTCAATGTCGACAAAGAAAAGAATACTTCAATGTAGACAAAGAAAAGAATACTTCAATGTCGACAAAGAAAAGAACACTTCCATGTAGACAAAGAAAAGAACACTTCCATGTAGACAAAGAAAAGAATACTTCAACGTAGACAAAGAAAAGAACACTTCCATGTAGACAAAGAAAAGAATACTTCAATGTAGACAAAGAAAAGAATACTTCAATGTAGACAAAGACAAGAGATCCCAGAGGGATCTTGGCGCCCACCATTGAATGATCTTCATAAGTTCCATGTCAGATTGATCTTTTCTCTACTTTTCCCTTCATTTTACTAATCGGTGCAAATTGAGACATCCCTCCAGTACTTTTCAAACAAGGGAATCCTAGCTATATAAGAAATTTGAGATTTAACGATAATGGCTGTTTGTTTGCCAGGTTGTTTTCAGGACAGACTGGTCCAAAAATGCAATACAAGGGACCAGGGGGAACCTACTTATGAAATTTGAGCAAGATCCATTCAGTACTTTGAGAAATAGAGATAACAAACTTCAATTGTCAAAATCCAATATGGCGGTCTGTCGGCCATATTGTTTTCCAATTGATCTCAAAATGCAATAAGCATAAAGAGGCACCAAGGGGAACCTCCATATGAAATTTGAGAAAGATCCCTTCAGTACTTTCTCAGAAATAGCGATAACAAACTTCAATTGTCAAAATCCAAGATGGCTGCCTGTCGGCCATGTTATTTTCAGATTGGTCTCAAAATGCAATAAGCATAAAGAGGCACCAAGGGGAACCTCCATATGAAATTTGAGAAAGATCCCTTCAGTACTTTCTTAGAAATAGCGATAACAAACTTCAATTGTCAAAATCCAAGATGGCTGCCTGTCGGCCATGTTATTTTCAGATTGGTCTCAAAACGCAATATGCATAACTAGGCCCCAAGGGAAACTTACATATGAAATTTCAGAAAGATCCATTCAGTACTTTCTCAGAAATTGTGATAACAAACTTCAATTGTCAAAATCCAAGATGGCTGCCTGTCGGCCATGTTGTTTTCTGATTGGTCTCAAAACACAATATGCATAACTAGGCACCAAGGGAAACCTACATATGAAATTTCAGAAAGATCCATTCAGTACTTTCTTAGAAATAGTGATAACAAACTTCAATTGTCAAAATCCAAGATGGCTGCCTGTCGGCCATGTTGTTTTCCAATTGATCTCAAAATGCAATATGCATAACTAGGCACCAAGGGAAACCTACATATGAAATTTGAGAAAAATCCCTTCAGTACTTTCTCAGAAATAGCGATAACAAACTTCAATTGTCAAAATCCAAGATGGCTGCCTGTTGGCCATGTTATTTTCAGATTGGTCTCAAAAAGCAATAAGCATAAAGAGGCACCAAGGGGAACCTCCATATGAAATTTGAGAAAGATCCCTTCAGTACTTTCTCAGAAATAGCGATAACAAACTTCAATTGTCAAAATCCAAGATGGCTGCCTGTCGGCCATGTTATTTTCAGATTGGTCTCAAAACGCAATATGCATAACTAGGCCCCAAGGGAAACTTACATATGAAATTTCAGAAAGATCCATTCAGTACTTTCTCAGAAATAGTGATAACAAACTTCAATTGTCAAAATCCAAGATGGCTGCCTGTCGGCCATGTTATTTTCAGATTGGTCTCAAAACGCAATATGCATAACTAGGCACCAAGGGGAACCTACATATGAAATTTGAGAAAGATCCCTTCAGTACTTTCTGAGAAATAGCGATAACAAGAATTGTTTACGGACGGAGGGACGGACGGAGGGACGGACGGAGGGACGGACGGAGGGACGGACGGACGGAGGGACGGACGGACGACGGACCACGGACGCAGGGTGATTTGAATAGCCCACCATCTGATGATGGTGGGCTAAAAAGAATACTTCAATGTCGACAAAGAAAAGAATACTTCAATGTCGACAAAGAAAAGAATACTTCAATGTAGACAAAGAAAAGAATACTTCAATGTAGACAAAGAAAAGAATACTTCAATGTAGACAAACAAAAGAATACTTCAATGTAGACAAAGAAAAGAATACTTCAACGTAGACAAAGAAAAGAATACTTCAATGTAGACAAAGAAAAGAATACTTCAATGTAGACAGAGAAAAGAATACTTCAATGTAGACAAAGAAAAGAATACTTCAATGTAGACAAAGAAAAGAATCCTTCAATGTAGACAAAGAAAAGAATACTTCAACGTAGACAAAGAAAAGAATACTTCAATGTAGACAGAGAAAAGAATACTTCAATGTAGACAAAGAAAAGAATACTTCAATGTAGACAAAGAAAAGAATCCTTCAATGTAGACAAAGAAAAGAATACTTCAATGTAGACATATAAAAAGGCCAACTTTAGATTAATGTACAATGAGCCAAAAATTTACCATACTTATCCTCAAATAAGCCCTCTCCGCTAGTGTAATATTTATTCTTAAATAAACTTTTACCCTTATGAAAAAGCTTGAAAATTAAGCTTTGTGAAGAACTAACTTGTGAACCACTTAATTAAGCTTATTTCAAAATTAATGATTCTACAAAAATGAAGGGGGCATATTGGTAGACAGGGGGTTATTTGTAGATAATTGCAGTTTATATAAAAACAACATGGAAAACAACATTTCAATTTCTATAAAATCCTGTAACCTACATCTTTTTTGGACTGTTCTTTCCACTGGTTTTCCTGGTTATCATCCCACCAGCCCTGTTTGTCGAGATACTGTCGCAGTCGAAGGATTGGACTTTGTACATCAAATGACTGAACTTCGTTAAGCTGGCGGTACATGGAGCTATCATCAGAGGTACTATGGTGACCAACCCTGGGTTATAATATTGTAAAGTGAAAGTACAGGACTGGAACATATTACCAAATCTATTCCAATCAAGGTTGAATTTAATAACAAAGGTAATTAGTATCATTTACCTATACAAATTGCATTTACAGGCATATTTGTAGCCCGGAGTTATGAAATTCAGAATTCTGATAACTAAGTATTTGTTTCCAATATGTCTAGGGTTAGACAAAGAAGGTATGTTGAAAATTAAATCTAATCTGATTCTCTGGGTACAACCATTCAGCCCCTGGGGATAGGGCTGGCTCTAATATCATATAATCAATTGAAGGTTACAATTCAAATCAATTATGCATTATTTCCAATAGATATAAAAAGATATACCAAAAAGTATCATTTTCCTATTACTACAGTTCACCAGGGGTAATGGACTTCAAAATTTGATACAAGACATTAATGGTAAGTCCCTTCCTTCTAAGCTATAAAGAGTATTTGATTCTATCATATCTGGGAAATGAGTTCAATTTGACTCAATTTGGCCCTTTATTGACAATTCTTGGAAAAATTGTTGTAAAACATTGACACTCTTATTAATAAGCTGTTTAAATTTATCACTGGCTGTTTACCATCAAAGGAATGGTGTAAAGAGACATCACAGCAAAACATATATTCTGCGGCATTGCCGGTAAGTGTGTATTGACAGACGAGTCAAACTTATACATATGGTTAGATCTAGCTACTGTTTACACTGGAAATTGATGTGAATATCGGGATAACATAGAAATGTAACTGGAATTGTACAAAACATGCAAAATCAATAGAAAACAAGAGGCCCAGAAGGCCTGTATCGCTCACCTGGATTTCATGAGATATGAAACAAGAATGATGATTAAGTATATTTGTCACTGGTATTGCTATGTCAATATATCATAGACATTTAATATGGGTACGTGAGGTTTTTATGCCAAAAAATGCATTAATCCATGAAATGACTTTTGGCGCAACCCCATAGGGATGCTACCACACAAATGTGAGTGATATACTGATATCCACTGCTTAGTTTCAGAAAAAAGTTGATTAAACCATTTGAACCCTTTTGACCCCCGCCCTCTGCACCCCAGGGGGTCAGTTCCTTCCTTATAAAATTTTGAATCCTTACCCAAAAGGATACTACCAGTCAAATATGAGCTGTTTCAGAGAAGAAGTTGTTCATATCAATTTAGCCAAATTGACCTCTTTTGGCCCCACCCCTCAGCTCCCTGGTGGGGTCAACCCTTAAATTTGTACAATTTTGAATCCCTGCCCTATGACCATGCTACCATACAAATGTGAGTGATATCCATTGCTTAGTTTCAGAGAAGAAGTTGTTTATATCAATTTAACCAAATTGACCCCTTTTGGCCCGCCCCTCTGCCCCCAGGGGGTTGGCCCCATCATTTGTTCAATTTTGAATCCTTAACCCAAGGGAATGCTACCAGTCAAATATTAGAGATATCCCTTGCTTAGTTTCAGAGAAAAAGTTGTTTATATCAATTCTGCCAAAATGACCCCTTTTGGCCCCGCTCTCAGCCCCAAGGGAGGTTGGCCCCACTATTTGTACAATTTTGAATCCTGACCCCAAAGGGATGCTCACAGTCAAATATGAGCAATATCTATAGCTTGGTTTCAGAGGAGAAGTTGTTCATATCAATTTAGCCAAATTGACCCCTCTTGGCCCCGCCCCTCAGGCCCCTGTGGGGTTAGCCCCACCATTTGTACAATTTTAAATTCCCACCCCATAGTGATGCTACCAGGCAAATATGAGCAATATCCATTGCTCAGTTTCAGAGAAGTCGTTTATATCAATATAGCCAAATTGACCACATTTGGCCCCGCCCCTCATGCCCCTAGGGGGTCAGCCCCTTCATTTGTACAATTTTGAATCCCCACCCCATAGTGATGCTACCAGGCAAATATGAGCGATATCCATTACTCGGTTTCAGAGAAGTCGTTAATATCAATATAGCCAAATTGACCCCTCTTGGCCCCTCAGGCCCCCAGGGGGTTAGCCCCACCATTTGTACAATTTTGAATCCCCACCCCATAGTGATGCTACCAGGCAAATATGAGCAATATCCATTGCTCAGTTTCAGAGAAGAAGTCGTTTATATCAATATAGCCAAATTGACCACATTTGGCCCCGCCCCTCATGCCCCTGGGGGGTCAGCCCCTTCATTTGTACAATTTTGAATCCCCACCCCATAGTGATGCTACCAGGCAAATATGAGCGATATCCATTACTCAGTTTCAGAGAAGAAGTCGTTAATATTAATAGAGCCAAATTGACCCCTTTTGGCCCTGTCCTACAGACCCCTGGAGGGTCAGCCCCATCATTTGTACAATTTTGAATCCCCACCACATAGTGATACTACCAGGCAAATATGAGCGATATCCAATGCTTGGTTTCAGAGAAGAAGTCGTTTATATCAATATAGTCCGATTGACCTCATTTGGCCCCGCCCCAGAGGCCCCCAGGGGGTCAGCCCCATTTATTTGTACAATTTTGAATCCCCACCCCATAGTGATGCTGCCAAGCAAATATGAGCGATATTCATTGCTCGGTTTCAGAGAAGAAGTCGTTTATATCAAAAAAGCTAAATAGACCCCTTTTGGCCCCGCCCCAGAGGCCCCCAGGGGGTCAGCCCCATCATTTGTACAATTTTGAGTCCCCTACCCATAAGGATGCTTCTGACCAAATTTGGTGAAATTTCGATCAGCGGTTATGAAGAAGAAGTCAAATAAGTCAATTGTTGACGGACGGACAGACGGACGGACGACGGACAGACGACGGACGCCACGGTATGGCATAAGCTCACCTTGGTCCTTCGGACCAGGTGAGCTAAATATAGTCACAACTTGTTACATTTGGTGACAACTGTAAAGATCAAATTGCCCATAGGTTGTGACCTCAATATCAATAGATTTATCAAGTGGTTTATATGTTGGGTACTGACCTATATGTCATGGCCTCTATGAGAACAGGTTTATTTTCATTTATACAGATCTCTCTGGCAGCCTTGGTGGCATTGTACACAGCAAACACATCATTTCCATCCACTCTGATTGTCGTCATACCATAACCAGTTCCACGAGATGCTGAAAGGTGACAAAAGTGTGAAATGTTAATTTTCTTACATTCTCTATGGAATAAAAACAATTCCAGATAAAACAAATAGGGGAAGCAGAGAGACACTTTCCTTGATGCAATCTCCAGCTTTTATGTATTTTACTGTCACAATAATTAAAACAAGAGATCCCAGAGGGATCTTGGCACCCAGCATTTAATGATCTTTATAGGTTCCATGTCAGATTGATCTTTTCTCTATTTTTCCCTTCCTCTTACTAATCTGTGCAAATTGAGAAACATCTGTGCAAATTGAGAAACATCCCTTAAGTACTTTTCAAACAAGGGAAACCTATATACGAAATTTGAGAAAGATCCCTTTAGTACTTTCTAAGAAATAGCGATAACAAACTTCAATTGTCAAAATCCAAGATGGCCGCCTGTCGGCCATGTTGTTTTCCTATTGGACCCAAAATGCAATATGCATAACTAGGCACCAAGGGGAACCTACATATGAATTTTGAGAAAGATCCCTTCAGTACTTTCTGAGAAATAGCAATAACAAACTTCAATTGTCAAAATCAAAGATGGCTATCTGTCGGCCATGTTGTATTCCGATTGGTCTTAAAATTGCAATATGCATAACTAGGCACCAAGGGGAACCTACATATGATATTTGAGAAAGATCCCTTCAGTGCTTTCTAAGAAATAGCGATAACAAACTTCATTTGTTAAAATCCAAGATGGCTGCCTGTCGGCCATGTTGTTTTCTGATTGGTCTCAAAATGCGATATGCATAACTAAGCACCAAGGGGAACCTACATACGAAATTTGAGAAAGATCCCTTCAGTCCTTTTTGAGAAATAGCGATAACAAACTTCAATTGGTTAAATCCAAGATGGCTGCCTGTCGGCCATGTTGTTTTCCGATTGGTCTCAAAATGCAATATGCATAACTAGGCACCAAGGGGAACCTACATACGGAATTTGAGAAAGATCCCTTCAGTCCTTTTTGAGAAATAGCGATAACAAACTTCAATTGGTTAAATCTAAGATGGCTGCCTGTTGGCCAAGTTGTTTTCCGATTGGTCTCAAAATGCAATATGCATAAATTTGAGAAAGATTCCTTCAGTACTTTCCGAGAAATAGCGATAACAAACTTCAATTGTCAAAATACCAGATGGCTGCCTGTCGGCCATGTTGTTTTCCAATTGGTCTCAAAATGCAATATGCATAACTAGGCACCAAGGGGAACCTACATATGAAATTTGAGAAAGATCCCTTCAGTACTTTCTCAGAAATAGCGATAACAAACTTCAATTGTCAAAATCCAAGATGGCTGCCTGTCGGCCATGTTGTTGTCCGATTGGTCTCAAAATGCAATATGTATAACTAGGCACCAAGGGGAACCTACATATGAAATTTGAGAAAGATCCCTTAAGTACTTTCTGAGGATTAGCGATAACAAGAATTGTTTACGGACGGACAGAGGGACGGACGGACGGACCACGGACCACGGACGCAGGGCGATTTGAATAGCCCACCATCTGATGATGGTGGGCTAATAAAGATTCATTAAAACACACCTCATAACAAGAGGTGTCAAAGACAACATAGCTTGCTGAGTGGGTCGAAATTCAGAATTAGATTTTTCAAAAGTAGGTCACTTTCAAGGTCAGCAACTGTAGTATGAATGAAAAGGTCTAGGTCTCGTCACAAGGAACACATGTCAAATATGAAAGTCGTATCTCTTACAGTTAACATACTGTGGCCAAGGTTGAAGTTTTTTAAAAGTAGGTCAAAGGTCATCAGGTCTGCAAAAGTATTAACAATAGAGAAGTCTTATCACAAGGCATATATCTGTCAAATAACTAAGCTGTATTGATATAACACGGTTTAAAAAAGTCTAAACCCAGCTGTCTATGCAGGGGGTATAGCAATATCTCCCCTAGACTTCTTCCTGGCAAGCTTAAATAAGAAATTGTATAACTCAATCAAATCATTCAATCAAATTGTTAATGTTAGTTGTTTTCAGTCCAAATCCATTGACACTTTCTTTTACATCCTAAAACAGAGCGTAGCAGAATGAGTTTTCTAGAAACCTACCTATTCCATCTCCTCTATACTGGTCCTCCACAGGGGTAGAGATGGCATATCCATTGTTCCGACTGTAAAAATGTAATAAATTTAGTTTTTGCAATAACATTGTCTTAGTGGAAACATGTCTGTATTACGTAAGCACAATATAACACTTGTATATCACTTGATTTACAGACATGTAGTTAAACTTAATAATATCAGGTATGTACACTAAAATCAAATATTGACAGGTAGGTACCCTAAATCAAATATTGACAGGTATCTACACTAACATCAGATATTGACAGGTATCTACACTAAAATCAAATATTGACAGGTAGGTACCCTAAAATCAAATATTGACAGGTATCTACACTAAAATCAGGTATGTACACTAAAATCAAATATTGACAGGTATGTACACTACAATCAAATATTTACAGGTATGTACACTAAAATCAAATACTTACAGGTACATGTACACTAAAATCAAATATTTTACAGGTACATGTACATATTGTATGTACACTGTAAACTTAAATGGAACATCAAGTCTTATTTCATTATTGGTTATTTCTTTGAAATATTTTAAAAACTTAGTTTACAATGATCATAAAAACAAATTATATGTACACGTATTATTATTATCAGTATTTGATAATCATACTAAAAGTGTATTTCTCTGCATTATCTATGTATTCTTTATGTTTTAATTGTATTTTCGGTATGGAAACAAGAACATGTTGTACCAGAAAAAGATCACAGGGCAGTCTAGTGTTGCAGCAAAGTTGAGCGCTGCATGGGCATCACCCTCAGAAGCAGCTCCTTCACCAAAGTAACAAATCACACACAACCCAGTCTTGGCACGCTTCAAAGCGTAGGCAGCTCCTGCAGCTGAAAACACATGATAACAACAGTTAATACATGAACCAGTACATTAATTTTTGGTTTATAAATTTCTGTGTCTTTTTAATGATACTTTGCTACCTTGTTTTCTCTTAACTATTTTTCTATGCAACAACTACATATCAAACAATATTTGTTACGAGACAAATGGAAAAAGACTTTAAAAACGAAATCAAAGATAGCATTAAAAAGCTTACCTTGTGGCATCTGAGTTGCCAATGGAGACGAAATTGTAACAAAACTAAGATCACGGGAACCATAATGTACTGGCATCTGACGACCTTTGCCCTTATCAAGCATGTTACCATAGCACTGATCCATGAATTGGTCCAATGTAAACCCCCTCCACATCAACACACCTGGTAATAAAGGTCAAATCATGGCAGAATTCAACAAACAGTAATTAAACTGATATACTAACTGTCTGAAACAGAAATGGCTGACATGATGTTATTGCGGTCATGCATATCATAAGAGGAATCAGCATGCAAATTATGAAGTTGGTTTTATTAAGACCTATATGAAACTTGTTTACAATAATGAATTAAATTAAAAGATCATAGAAAGACCTTGGTATCTGTAAAAGCAAAGATGATTTATACATGGTACAGGCCTAAGCGAGTCCTTGAAAGATCGAACAACTGACAGTTGTTCGATCTTTCAAGGACTCGCTTAGGCCTGTCAATAAAATTACTGACCTTCTGAGTTTTTTCAAAAGGCAGCTTTAAATATTATTCTTGTAATGTTTTTACATATAAATTTAGAGACAGTTTGGTCATTCTGCAGTCTGATTTTGGGATCTTCTGATTTTAGTTCCTGAATGTTAAGAATATCTGGTATTGTAAGTTATGATAAGCTAGCAACAGACAGTGTAATCTGCAGTCACACCAACCAGACATAAACACTTCTGTATTGAGGCTTGACCAAGTGTGGCCTAGATCCATTGTGGTTACAAACTGCAGCACATCACTTTGATTTACAGATATGTTAATACACCACACTCAGACAAATCAACTTACATATATTCACATTTTTTCTCTTTGTTTTAACACCTCAAATATCAAAGCACAACAATTTTGGCCATGTTGTGTTGATGAAGCAAGTGGATCACTTAATTATACTGCCGAACAACCCATGAAGACATCCTTTTTAAACACACACTAAGTACACCAAGAGGCCCAGGACTTTGCAGCCAACCAAACCATCACCCTCAGAGTCTCTAACACCACAAAAGACTGGTGATGGCATACAGTCCCTTCCACAGGCTGCATCTGCACAACAGACCACAGACACTGCCATAGACAGGGCCATAGACAGGGCCATATACATTCTGGGCCAAAGACAAGGCTAGAGGCAAACTCATAAGCACATCACATGAAAAGCCTTGAGGCTGATGTCACACTTCCCAATCCAAACCCCCTGCACATCCCATAGATCTTTCTCATGTTCTCTTCCACCAAAGATAAAATCATTTGAATGATTGAATTTCTGATCAACAACAATATCTTTGTTGAGTTTGGTGTCCAAATCTTCTAATAGACTATTGAAAAACCTAGGGGAACAAACTCATTGTCCCTCTGACTGCTTTTTGTTTTCATGTGAGCAAAACATCAGAACAGGTAACATAGATCTTGCCATGTTTTCAATTTCACCTATAGATACACTTAAACAAAGGCTTTCCAAGAAAATGAATGATAATATTATCCCTGTAGTGTTCCCTGTCTATGATTCAATATTTATAAGGACTTAATTGTTCCCATTTTCAAAATTTCAATAACACATGTCACTTTTGTCAACTGCTGATGGAACCAATACAGGTTTTGAGAGATGATGTAGGTTGATGAAGACAATGGTCCATATGATCCTATTATCGATTCATGGTAAATGTCCAGAAACCCAATGTTGTTATGACCTCATGAATGTTGAAAAAATAAATTTCATTTCTTATGTTTACATTAGGATTGTTTTTTATTTTATCTGTTCAAGCAACCAATAATGATAGTAAACAAGAGGCCCATAGGGCTTGTATTGCTCACCTGGTTGGATTTGACCAAACATCAAAATAATGTTCATGTTCTAATTGTTAATACCTATATTGTTAATGTTGATATCAAACAATGCTATATGTGGTTATGAGGTGGCGAAAGAATCCAGGGCCTATTTTTACATCATGATTGTGTTTATCTGCTTTATGCTCAACAATACTATATATGGTTATAGGGTGGGGATCCCAATGGTTTCAAAGATATATTAAAGAAAGTGGGGATCCCAATGGTTTCAAAGATATATTAAAGAAACTAAGTCCCTTGGGGTGGCGAAATACTCCAGGGCCTGTTTTTATATCATGATTGTGGTTATCTCTTTATGCCCAACGTTAACAATGCTATACATGGTTGTAGGGTGGGGATCTCAATGGTTTCAAAAATATATCAAAGAAACTAAGTCCCTAGGGGTGGGGAAAGACCCCAGGGCATAATATCTGTAACAGGATTGTGTTTATCTCTTGATGTCCAGCGATGCTTATATATGGTTATAGGGGTGGGGATCTCAAGGGTTTAAACTAGTAGTAATTTAAAGGATTTACCTCAATTTCCCCTATTGGGCCCCACCCCTCCAGTCCAAGGAGAGCGACATCCTCCATTTATACAACGCTTGATCCCCTTTCCTCAATAATGCTCCAGACTAAATATCATTAAAATCCATTCAATCATTCAGCACTAGTAGGGATTTAAAGGATTAACCTAAATTTCCCCTACTGGGCCCTGCCCCTCCGGCCCCAGAGGAGCCACACCCTCTGTTTATACAACGTTTGATCCCCTTTGCCCAATAATGTTCCAGACCGAATTTCATCAAATTCCATTCGGGCATTCAGGACAAGAAGGGATTTAAAGGAAACGTTGACAGACGACAGACAGACGATGGACGCTGCACCATGGCATAATAGTCTAGTCAATCTACGGTTTGACCCTCAACTAATTGCAACAGAAACAATTCTTGTTGAAACACAATCAGAATCAGTTAAAACATACTAAAAGTCTAGAAAAATCTAATTAGGGGAACATAGTGATTTTTACAATTAAAACGTGCAAAAATGTGTCAGATAACGTACGGCGCTTATGGGTAGCCGTACATGCAAAGGGAGATAAATCCTGGCAGCGAACGTGTTGTTTATATCTGGGATATCATTTAATTTACGATGATCAAAACAGAAACTGATATCAATATGGTAAGTGGTGATACATACGATGATATATTGATCATTTAATAATGTACATGTATATGACATATAATACGAATCAGCAATGTGATTTTGTGTATTTTTTTCTTGATACGTTAGGCCTAGCGTTATCTGCTCCGAGTATTGACACCAACAAGTTTCTAACTACGTGTAGGCTATATAATATTGAATAAAATAGGTGGGGTTCATATTAAATGCTACTGAATTGTTCAAGAAATAAATACAATAAACAGATAAGAGAAGTTGTTATTTTTATAAACACTATCAGTCTATGGTTTGAATCGCTTCATCATTGTAGATATGTTGCTGGGGAAAATCTATGGAAACCACTAAATGCCGTAAACACGTTATTTACGACATATATATGCCGACGGTAATTTAAATCAAATGAACACGTTTCTACACCAGTACTTGATATTTAAATGGGAATCATATGTTGTATTATCAAGCAGGGATTCAGACATATGGAAAAGAGAAATATGGAAAAGGGCATTTGCTATGTGAACGGGGTGGGGGCAATTTTGGTTACAAGGTAACATATTTTTGGTTTTTCAATATATGAACACTATCCTGGTTTTAAAAGTTACTTGATTGGAGATATGCAGTATACTTCACATGATTAATATGGAAGCTATTTTCGGAAGGCCCTGATGATAATCACAAGCGAACCCCCTTCCAGTATATTATGGTCAGTTGTTCTACGTCTTTGTGGTTTCCACACGGAGATGAGTTTTCTTGGGTGTGTTGGCCATCTGATGAGCGGTTCAGGTTTACAGAAGCTGTTGGAAACTGTCTATGCACCAAACGCTGTGAGTCACATGTTGAGTGGTAAAGCTGTTGCTAAAGCCGTCAGCGGACATTTTCTAATTGATGCTGCGTTGAATCATATTGTCCAATGTTTTCCAGTGTGCTCTTCCTCATGCCTTATCCGAAGATCATGAAGCAGATTTAGTGGCTGAAAACCACAGCATCACCTCCATGGAGACAGATGACACTGCAGGGTCACCTACAGAAAGTGATGATGATGGTGATATGGATTTAGATCCTAATGATTGGATTGATCCAACTTTAGACAATGAAAATGTTGAACATAATGATCTCACCGAGGCAGCAAGACTGTATGATATGCTTCTAAATGGAGAGATATCGGCAAGAGCGGTATGTGAAGAGGATGTACTTGACCGTATTAAAACACTACTGCCATGGACAGTCACAAAACATCAATGAAAAATCTTTGCACAGCTTCTTTGTGGATGCAGTACATGGAAATGATCGACATTCTACGACAATTCATCAAGGCGGAACGTACAGGGGATTGGGATCTTCACTTAAAGACGGTCCAAGAAATGATGCCATTCTTTGCTGCATCTGGCCACAATCTTTATACAAATTCCGCACAGATGTACCTCCAAACCATGCATGTACTTGAGCGTGAACACCCTCAGATCCACAAGGCATTTAAAGCAGGATACCACGTTACATGCAGAAGTGACAGATATTGGGCTGGAATTTCCACCGATTTGGTGATTGAGCAAGTGCTGATGCGGAGTGTTAAGACCACTGGTGGCTTAACAAGAGGTCGTGGGATGAACGAGAGTCAACGAGCACAATGATTACTTTCCATGCCATCATGTGCGGACATAAATAGTGCCGTGCAGGAGTTCACTAATGTTAATTACTACACCAGCGCGCAACACAAGGTGACCGGACGAACACGACAGGAAAGAGATACAAAAGATATGTTGATATTTTTCAACTTCCTTGTTAACCGAAATCCGTTTCGAGATGATGCTCATTTGTGCAATATTGAGACAGGGGAAGCTGCCAACGGAAAAGTGAACGCAGACAAGGCTCTTAACATCGGGAAAATGATCCTACAATCTATGGAAGGTCGGAGTGTAGCCGGCTATGTATTCAAAAGAAGTGAGCAGGCAGTTACTCTAAGTAACAAATCCATAATCAAGGTAGACGGTGAGACCATCCATGTTGACCCGCAGTTGCTCTTCCAAAGACTAATTGCTGCAGCAAACGGACTTGGGGAGGACGCTGCCCATGTATTTGGATATGAACTGAGTAGTTACCCGTCATCTCTTTTTGATTCATCCGGTCTTCCACGTCCTGCACAGAAACCAGCACTCGCCGATGCTATATGGGGATTGGGCGATTGTCATTCCATCCCACCACCCAGTGATCAAGTACATTTCGTACTCGATGGTGGCTCGCTACTTCATCGTATTCCTTGGACAAGAGGGTCACTTTTCTCCCGGATTTGTCAGCAGTATGTTGAATACATAATCAGGAATTACAATCACCCCACAGTTGTGTTCGATGGGTACACAGCTGGTCCGTCTACAAAGGACATAACTCACATGAGACGAACAAGAGGCGCCATTGGTGCAAAGGTTACCCTTACAGAGAACATGCTGTTCAGGTCAAAAAAAGATATTTTCCTTGCCAATTCTGTAAACAAGCAAAATTTCTTGAATATGTTAAGCGAAAAGCTGGAGGAGAATGGATGCCGAACCGTTCATGCAGTAGGAGATGCAGATACATTAATTGTGCACACAGCTATGGAAAGCGCCCGTGACAACATTACAGTTTTGATAGGCAAGGACACGGATCTCCTTGTTCTGTTGCTGTTCCATGTAGATCTGGAAGCCAATATCTTTTTCCAATCCATGCAATCAGGAACAAAGAAGATAAAGGTATGGGACATCAACAAAACGAAGAAAATCCTTGGACCTAGCACATGCTATCTCCTACCATTCGTGCATGCCATTACAGGATGTGACACCACATCACGAATGTTTGGTATCGGAAAAGGAGCTCCACTGAAGAAGGTGCAAAATGATAGCTTATTTTCGAGAACTGGCTAGAGTGTTTTGTAGAAAGGCTTCAAAAGAGGAGGTTGTAGCAGCAGGAGAAAGAGCTATTGTAGCGCTATACAACGGTGAGAAATCTGAGGGCCTGGACACACTTCGATATAAGAAATTTTCTAGCAAAGTATGTTGAGTACAACTTGTGTGCAGGTACACACATTGCCACCGACAGCTGCTGCTGCTGCTTATCACAGCAAACGAGTTTACATGCAGGTGCAGCAGTGGATGAGACCAGATGAGTATTTACCACCGAGTGAATGGGGATGGTATGTCAATAATGATAGATTGTTTCCTGTGAGAACCCACCTACCACCGGCACCAGAACCTCTCTTAAAAGTGATCTGATGCAACTGCAAAGTTAACTGTGATTCCAGACGCTGCAGCTGTAGAAAACATGGCTTGGAATGTACTCCATGCTGTGATGAATGCAGGGGCGTTAGTTATTCTAATGGCCAAAGGCTTATTGTCGAAACTGACGTAACCGACACTGACATAACTGATGGACAGTAGAAGCATAACAGTCAGAACGTTCTGCACTAAGAACATGTAGTTGTATGTATTTGTTACAAACATAACAATGCTCTGCATTATGAATGCAGATCCTTATATTTGGAGAGAACAACTAAGCGTGTATAGTCTTTGATTTTGATTTTTTGAGGGGGGTCGGTGGGTGGGGGGGGTGGCAGGGGTCGACATTAACGCTTGTCCGATTGTCCGGTACCAGACTTGTCAGGGACAAGTAACAAATCTGTCTTTGTGTTTTATTTATGTTATATTCTGAAGTCATTGTAAAATGAGTAAAAACTCCTTTAAATTGTGTTAACCATCGAACGGAAGTGAGTTGATCATGCTTAGTAAAGCCTCAGTCGGAACTACATAGAAACGATGGTGGACTTCCGAGGGCTCTCGAAAACATGTAATTGGTATCACTAGTATGTTTGAAACACATGCGAAATGCTGTACAGGTGAGAGCATTGATACTACGACAGATACTGTCTGCTGTAATGGAATCGTAACAAGGGCCCAATGGGCCCAAATCGCTCACCTGCAATGCAGTGATCTTTTCATATATGGATCCTGCAGTTATTTGAAAGCATGCTTCAAGATTTTAGCCTTTTTGACTCCTGTGACCTTGAATGAAGGTCAAGGTCATTCATTTCAACAAACTTGGTAGCCCTTTACCCAAGCATGCTACAGACCTAATATCAACTCCCTGGGACTCTTGGTTATTGAGAAGAAGTCGTTTAAAGATTTTAGCCTTTTTGACTCCTGTGACCTTGAATGAAGATCAAGGTCATTCATTTGAACAAACTTGGTAGCCCTTTACCCCAGCATGCTACAGGCCAAATATTAGGTCTCTGGGACTGTTGGTTATTGAGAAGAAGTCGTTTAAATATTTTAGCCTTTTTGACTCCTGTGACCTTGAATGAAGGTCAAGGTCATTCATTTGAACAAATTTGGTAGCCCTTTACCGCAGCATGCTACAAACCCAATATCAACTCCCTGGGACTCTTGGTTATTGAGAAGAAGTCGTTTAAAGATTTTAGCCTGTTTGGTCCCTGTGACATTGAATGAAGGTCAAGGTCATTCATTTGAACAAACTAGGTAGCCCTTCACCCCAGCATGCTACAGACCCAATATCAACTCCCTGGGACTGTTGGTTATTGAGAAGAAGTCGTTTAAAGATTTTAGCCTTTTTGACTCCTGTGACCTTGAATAAAGATCAAGGTCATTCATTTGAACAAACTTGGTAGCCCTTTACCCCAGCATGCTACAGACTCAATATCAACTCCCTGGGACTCTTGGTTATTGAGAAGAAGTCGTTTAAAGATTTCAGCCTTTTTGACTCCTGTGACCTTGAATGAAGATCAAGGTCATTCATTTGAACAAACTTGGGAGCCCTTCACCCCAGCATGCTACAGGCCAAATATTAGGTCTCTGGATCTGTTGGTTATTGAGAAGAAGTTGTTTAAAGATTTTAGCCTTTTTGACTCCTGTGACCTTGAATGAAGGTCAAGGTCATTCATTTGAACAAACTTGGTAGCCCTTCACCCCAGCATGCTACAGGCCAAATATCAACTCCCTGGGCCTCTTGGTTATTGAGAAGAAGTCGTTCAAATATTTTAGCCTTTTTGACTCCTGTGACCTTGAATGAAGGTCAAGGTCATTCATTTGAACAAACTTGGGAGCCCTTCACCCTAGCATGCTGCAGGCCAAATATTAGGTCTCTGGATCTGTTGGTTATTGAGAAGAAGTCGTTTAAAGATTTTAGCCTTTTTGACTCCTGTGACCTTGAATGAAGGTCAAGGTCATTAATTTGAACAAACTTGGTAGCCCTTCACCCCAGCATGCTACAGACCCAATATCAAGTCCCTGGGTCTTTTGGCTATTTAGAAGAAGTCGTTTAATTTTTTTTTAGCATATTTGACCCCCATGACCTTGAATGAAAGTCAAGGTCATTCATTTGAACAAACTTGGTAGCCCTTCACCCCAGCATGCTACAGACCTAATATCAACTCCCTGGGACTCTTGGTTATTGAGAAGAAGTCGTTTAAAGATTTTAGCCTTTTTGACCCCTGTGACCTTGAATGAAGGTCAACGTTATTCATTTGAACAAACTTGGTAGCCCTTCACCCCAGCATGCTACAGGCCCAATATTAGGTCTCTGGGCCTTTTGGTTATTGAGAAGAAGTTGCTTGAATGGAAAAGTTGACGCCGGACGGACGGACGGCCAGACGGACGGACGACGGACGCCGCGCCACGGCATAAGCTCACTTGCCCTTCGGGCAGGTGAGCTAATAAAAATGAATCAGTTTTAATAATTAAGGAGGCTACAGATGAAGCAGACTACAGTGCACTAGAAAACAATCTGACATGTTTTAATGTTTTCCCAGTAGTGTGTTTATAGTTTAGTCGAACAGTTCTTCATGAAAGTTAATTATTTTAAAGTACTTAATTCATCTCCTTTAAGGTTAGGAAGGAAGAGATGAGAGATGGGTGTTCAGTGGTATATGTTGGTATTTCAAAAATAATAAGCTCTAGTATCAGGTGTACAATGTGATATAGGATTTCCATCAATGCTATATGGCAATGCAATAAGTTTAAAAATATCAAATTAAACAGAAAAAAACACTATGGAGAGTAAAACAAAAAATGCATGAAAATCTTGGCTTTGAGTTAGAATAAGCTTTATTTTTCAGACATTTCTTAAATCAGATTGTCAATGGCTTTTGTTAAATTGATACCTATATTTATTTCATGATTTTGTAGCAGAAAATGCTTGTGCACAATATACATGTGATAAAATCTCCAAAACAGAAATATTTTTTTTCTCTTTTTGGGATATTTTTAAGGGGTAGGGGTAGTTTTTGTTGTTTTAGTATTATTCATCTTAAATAATACATGTTTAACTTACATCCAAAATAACAGTCGGTGTCTAAGCTTTCCAACGATACTACATAACCATGTATTAACTATTTAAAATTAACTCTCACATCGTAAAATGTGTATGAACATGAACTATATTAAATGACAAGAAAAATGCGGTATGGTGTTAAAAAATCCTGATTTTGAAGACTCTGCCCATTTTAGATTTTTCTAGACTTTTGATATGTGACCTTCTGTATATGTACGTACAAGACAAATACAAAATAAATTCTGTTGCAAATTAGTTGGGAGGTTAGGCCTATTTTTGTCGTAGATTGACTAGTCTATAAGCTCATCGGCCCTTCAGGCCATGTGAGCTAAAAATGAATACATTTTTGCCAATGCTTTGAAGAAGTCTTTACACACTGTTCTGATGTCTAATGAACCAGTCTTTAAGTCATAAGAAAACCTGTTTGACCTACCTGCCTCTCTGTACTGTCCAAACACCAAGTCTTTGGGGTCGAGAGCTGCGGCTGATCCCATGTGAGTTCCTTCTTCTCCATAATTTGTCATATAAAATGAAATTCTTCCTTGTCTTTGTGATTCATACAGAATGTGATCCATTGTGTTCAACAATGTCATATCTTTGTACATCTTCACAATGGTGTCTTTATCCAGCTAAACAACATCAAGATCTTATTACAGATATATGATATCAAACAAAAGTTCAATCCAGCAACATTACAGTGTATCTAGTCTGAAAAATAAAAACATCTTTTATTCTGACCGCTATTCAGAGGCAATCTTAACCTGACCATTCAAGACATTTCTCATTACTGTACATGAACAGTTAACTTATGATTCAATCTGATATTTAATCCAGTAATGATTATTATACTTCGTATTATCTATTATACATTATACAGTGTAAACCAACCACATCACTCAAAATCCAGTACATTACAATGCAGTAAAAATATCATGTATCTGACCATTCAATCCAACCACATTATCATAGAGTATATTTTTGTGGAATATGACCATTCAAAATGTAGCCCAGTCATTATGATAAAGCGGAACTTTGTTTCAATCTGCAATTCTCCTGCCCCCACCCTGGCCCTTATCAGCCAAATGAATGTCTCTCACAACAATAACTGTTTAAAAGGACAAATGACAGACATATGGCATACAATGAATAGACCACAACAGGAATACCTCATGATCACCATCTGATGATGGGCCAAAAAACATATAGTAACTTACTTTTGGATCCTCTGATTCTGCAATGATTTCTCCATTTTGCATTACTCTGTAGACAGGGATGCCCTCTTCATTTTCTGGGACAAGGAACTCACATTTGTGCATAAATTTTGATCTAGACCCAGGAAAATTAGGTCGATCATTTTCCTTTGAAATACAAAACAAATATATGTATTCATTATATTTTTACCGGTGAAATATCGAAAATTATTCATTCTATAAAAGCGATATTTTTCATTATTAGCATCACTCATGAAATATACGGTATTTTGTATTATTGAAGACACTTAGATATCCTCTATATATAATTAAAATTGATAAAACTTCCGCTGATGACTACATATTAGGCATTGTATTGTAATAACATAATGTACATTCACTTTACAAACTGACAACATTTTACAGAATGACAGTCTTGACTTCTGACCTTAGTCATTTAAATAGTATTCTACTGCTTTAAGGAATATATTATCTGTTGTACAACCATGTGTATTGAGAGCGGGGCTTAGTTCGTATACATGGCTGGAGAGTGGATGGTACATACAGACAGAACTACATGTACAAACATGGTTGGCTAGTAAGTGATATATGCAAGGAAATAAACATGAATTACGTTCGACAGATATAAAGCTGTCCTTGTATATCATTTAACACCTTGAAGTGCAACTGTGCAGACGTATATGCTAGGTCATTCGCCCACCCACTTTAGAAAATGAGTTATGATAGGTATGTGTACTTCAGTACTTTAAAGATTTTCATTAATTACAGATCTGGACCTATGTGTTCTGTTTCTCTTGCATAAACTGCCTACATCATATATCTTTCCTTCAGAATGTTCAAGTCTGGTAATGGATCAGGAAAAACTTGGGCTAACCACAGTGGGAACGTCACCACAGGAAGAAGACGAAGTTTAAAGATTTTTGATGATTTCTGTCGATTTTATGTACACCAGTTGCGTAACGAATAGGCTTTCTCCCAATCAACCTGTTGAGTTACAGTAATAAATCATTTATGGTCGTTTGCATAGAACTAATCAGAACATGAATTAGGTTCACAGCCTTGTTGCATGATGCTGCAAAATCACATTTCAAAGAGTGATAAATTCTTATAATCATTAAAATTAGATGTATAAACTTCAGATCAATATTACTTTTGGCAGAAGAACCTCTTGCTTTTTCCTACCTTCCTGAATTATTTTGTATTTGAAAAGTTACTAAGTTTGTAAGCCAAATGTATTTAAAAACGAAAAACAGATCATTAGGATCAATAGCATGAGTTTAGTGTTTTCTACTTCATATCTGAAGTCATGATGGGAAAGTAAAAATGTATTAAGTAATTAATACAGTATTGATAAGATGGGATGTGGTGACTTTGTCATGTCATGCTAGCTGTCACCAAGAGGCGAGTCAATTTCATCCTCTTCTGTCTATGACTACACTGTCTATATAACCTATGTATCTTTGGAACACCTCCAATCTGAGGAAGAGGATTTATTTGGTCAGCCAATCATCCCCTGCCTTGTCAGCATGTTTTGTTGTTGATAGTGTGGTTTTCATCCATGGCCAATTAATGGTCGTTCCCAACAAACTTTGCAAGCTCATCTAAAGAGTTCTGATGTTAATAAGCTTTAAAGCTACCATGTGGCTAACCATCTATATATATATATTTAACATCAGAACATGACCCATACAAAAAACAAGCAATTTTTCCGACCCACTCTCAGGTCAGCATTTGAACATTTCACCTTATTCCCTTCAAAACAACACATGAAATGTATCACTGATTAAAAGGTGAGATGATATTTTATTAGCTTATGTACATATTTCACTCACTGATCATGCAGGTTGAAGGGAATAAGGGGAAATGTTGTTGAAACACCAACCTGAGGGTCGGAAAAATTGCTTGTTTTCTGTATGTAAGAAGTTTTAGATAAGCCCTCTGAATTCTGTAGTTTTACAGTACACACAAATTTAAAAAGGTGTGTTAAGTTAACCAGACATAAAATAATGTAGTTAAGCGTGTGGCTAACCCTTGAAGATTATTCCATGTGTGTCTTGACATAGACGATCCGGTTAACTGTATGTGCATGTGCATTGCCATTTAGACCAAACGTTCATCGGCTGGTCAACTTTTCTCAAATTTGCATACAAAAGTTTTTTGCCAATTACTGATCAACACCAGTCATTTATTGATATCAACTAGTTGGCATAAATATTAATAATTATGATATACTTTTAGGATTCCATTATTATATCTGATGATATTGAATATTTATTCTGGCGTAATATGGGGACTACAGGGGCCTGTTTGTTTATGCGCACAAACCGTTCATCAGTTTTTAAATGTAATATTTCAAACATATATCTTGACGGACATGCAAATACTAATACAGGCTTTGGGAGTCTTTGTCAAGGCTCGTCTGAAAACAATAGAAAATCACCAGGTCGGTCTTTATTCATAAACGAACAACACCGGTCCAACTGGTCCGTCCGTTTGGACTGCAAAAACGAAAAACGGCCCAAGTGTCATGATCCACCTTAACCGTCCTCCAAACAGCCTAGTACCCGATCATTAAAATAGCTCCACCAATCGTCTAACCGGTACTGATACGCCAGACGGCAAATAACAGCTCTAACTAGAGTGACATTATATACTTACTGAAGTTCTCAAAACAGCAGCTGAATGTATGCTTCTGAAATTTCGCAAGGGACGTGGAACTTTAGTAAATTGCCGGAGCAGTCGTCCAAAGCACCTTGTTGTTGCCATTTTGACAGAATCATTCGGAATACTCTATCCGAGATGTTCCGACTGTTGACTGTGGATGAATTCTTGTACGCTGTCTCTGTTCTCGACCCGGTTTCCCGTAGCGGGACAACAACCCAACCCCCTCCCCGGATTCTATTTTAATCTCAGAAACGGCTTTATAAATAATTTCATGATTTTCTCCAGCAACCATACTAAATATATGAAAAAAAACTTTTAATGACAACACAAAAGATTTTTTTTTTAAATCTCCAATTTACAAATTTCAGGGGGGTACGTTACACACTCACATTCTACTTTTAGATTCGGATTTCGTGACCTTTTTTCGTTTTAGATGTAAAATAAGTTGTAATGAAAGGAGCATTGGTATTTTAGATGAGAACAATACGTCAAATGCCCTTTACAATAAACATTTAAACTTATGGGCAGATTTGTTGCAGATAGACTGATATTCAGAAACAAGTGAAAGTTATAGCTATAAAAATGACAATCATTAAAGAAAACAAGAGGTTCCGTAGGCCTTAACGGTTATTGGATTGTGCAATAGTGTACTATATTGCCCATAGCAGACATCTTAGATTTCAAAGCATCTCGAACTTAATAACATTTGGTCTGAACCATCTTAGAATCATTTCACGAAAGTTTGAACTGAATCCTATAGATCTGTAATATATCGGAACTTGAGAAGAAGTTTCAATAAAGTGAATTTTTCAAAATGGTTATCATGGCGGCCATCTAAATTGGAATATGGACCTACCCTAAAAATAACAACACTTGGTCAGGACCATCTCATGATCAGTTCAAGAAAGTTTGAACTGAATCCTAATATCGGAACCTGAGAAGAAGTTATAATCAGTCTTTCAAAATGGTAAGCATGGCGGCCATTTTGGATTTCGGACCAACCCGAAAAATTACAACACTTGATCAAGATCATCTCAGGATTATTTCCGGAAAGTTAGAAAGTTAGAAAAAAAATCATCCCACCTGTGTAACCCCAGATGTCGAGATGAATATTTACAAAGGAGTTGTTCAAGAAACCCGGCCGACACTATATTACAAAATATAACAAATTGACATTGTCATTATTCATACCGTACAACCCCCCCCCCCCCCCCCCCCCCCCCCAGTGTAAACCACATTACATTGTCATCATTCATACCGTACAACCCCCCCCCCCCCCCCCCCCAGTGTAATAAACCACATTACATACCGTACAAACCCTTCACCGACACTATATTTAAAATAACATATTCTTTCATCGCGTACAAACCCTTCACCGACACTATATTTAAAATAACATATGCTTTCATCGCATAGAGTGTGGCATAGCGGATTGGAAGTGAGAATCTCTCTCTCTCTCTCTCTCTCTCTCTCTCTCTCTCTCTCTCTCATTGTAATTAAATCTCGTTTGATACGTATAATACGCTCTTTTGTTGTCGAGACATGTTTTAATTGTCTCTAAAGACACATTTAGACACATATTTACCTAGAAAAGAAAATCTATTTTTTAAACGAGTATTGTTATATACAATATGATATGTAATAATTGTAATGTTCGTAGTCGGTAGTATACATTAGTTATATACAATATGTTATGTAGTAATTATAATGCTCGTAGTCTGTAGTATACATATTTGTTATATATAATATGATATGTAGTAATTGTAATGTTCGTAGTCGGCAGTATGCTCGTAGTCCGTAGTATATATTGCACATTTGTATATATATCTGAGTATACACTTTCGGGGTTTTACCGAGGTAATGGCCGAGGGTATTGGTAATACGTCGAAATGCAGAACGAACAGAAAGTTCCACGCTGTCACATTCTTCCTACTCTCAGCACATCTCCAATGAAATGAAAGCAATCGGCAAAAAATGTGTAACCACAATGTGAAACCCTACCCAAGTAGGAGCTCCTATGGTAGACTACGATTTCTTGCAGCAGCGCTCATTCAAAAGAGGATTTGCACCAAGACAAGCATACCGGAAGGCCAATCGGGGCTTAATGGACCTTTGATAACACTTTTTTTTTAAGTTTCATAAAATTTTATTCAAGATAACACGGCGGTACGTATTCGCACATGTGTTTGAAAACAAATAAGTATTATTTCGTGCAAAAACCTATCACTTTATACCAAAGAAAATCGATTTTCCTATATGTACATATTTTCTAGACATATTTATATATCACTACAGACATTTTATGTTCAACAGATTCGTTCAAAAATCGTTTCGGAGTATTGTAAACATTTACATATTAATTTTGTTTCAAGATTTAAAGTATTTACTGGGATAAAAATACAATTTTACTAAATTCCTCGAGAAGTATGAAGGAGGTAACTCTTGTTTGTCTCCTCAGGTAGACTAAGTACAGTTCACCCCTTCCCAGTACTAATCCCTGCCCAAGTCAGTACCTCTATCTACCTACCCCGACAATTATCGCCGCCTGACACTCCTAAATGGTGACGAGCTTCCCTCAACACCCGATGTAGTAATGATTATTCCTATTCTTTTTACATTTTATTTCACCTTGACGTGGATTTTCACGTTAACTACAACTAGTAAAAAAGGCAAGGAGGGGCCGGCAACATCTGGATAATCACCGACAGGCGCGGGGGGTTAGGGAGGGGGGTTAGGAAGGGAGGGGGGTTAGGAAGGGGGGGGGGGGGGGGGGGGGGGGGGGGGTCCTTGAATCCGCTAGTGTAGCCCGAGTTTCCTCTGGCCCTGACACCATGTCTGGATAAAAGAAATCCATGATAGCGCAATCATGTTTCAAAATATTTTCATGGGGCCGAAAAATCACATCCAGTCCTTAACATCCCTATTGATTTTCAGCTCAATGACATTAGCGGAACCGGACAAGTTTAAAACTTTTATTTATCAAGATACCATGGCGGCCACGTGCACTTTTGTTTCCGGAACCGACCCGAAAAATAACAGCATTTGATCAGGACCAACTCAGGATTTTTCAGCTGAATCCCACTGATGAGTCTTGAATAGTTTGAAATGTTAAAAATTATGCACGGCGAACGACAACGGAAGAAGCACGATAGTTAAAAACGAGAATAACTACAATTTTAACTGATTTGACAAAATTTTATTTACATCATGTGGGGGTTGCGGATATCTTTGTTGACATACAGTTATAGTTTTTGCTGCCGTGTAGCCTTCGTTTTTTTTTTTTAAATATGTTGTCCAGGTTTTAAATATATCTCGGCCATTTCATGCGCTTTTGTTGTCCAGGTTTCAAATATATCTCGACCGCTTCATGAGCGTTTATTGTCCATATTTTGAATATATCTCGGCCGTAACATGAACGTTTGTTGTCCAGGTTTTACATATATCTCGGCCATTTCATGGGCGTTTATTGTCCAGGTTTAACATATATCTCGGCCATTTCATGGGCGTTTATTGTCCAGGTTTTACATATATCTCGGCCATTTCATGGGCGTTTATTGTCCATGTTTTAAATATATCTCGGCCATTTCATGGGCGATTATTGTCCATGTTTTACATATATCTCGGCCATTTCATGAGCGTTTATTGTCCATGTTTTAAATATAGCTCGGCCATTTCATGAGCGTTTATTGTCAAGGTTTTAAATATATCTCGGCCATTTCATGGGCGTTTGTTGTCCAGGTTTTACATTTATCTCGGCCATTTCATGGGCGTTTATTGTCCATGTTTTAAATATATCTCGGCCATTTCATTGTCGTTTATTGTCAAGGTTTTAAATATATCTCGGCCATTTCATTGTCGTTTATTGTCAAGGTTTTAAATATATCTCGGCCATTTCATAGGCGTTTTTTTGTCCAGGTTTTACATATATCTCGGCCATTTCATAGGCGTTTATTGTCCAGGTTTTACATATATCTCGGCCGTTACATGAGCGTTTGTTGTCCAGATTTTTTTTCGTATCCATTATATAGTTATTTATTTTTGAGTCATTGGCGGTTTATTTTTATTTAGTTTTCTTTTTTAATTTCAATTTCTCAACCAATAAATGTATTTTACCTCGATTTAATTTTTAAATGTCACTTATATATTCCTTAAGCTCTTGAACTTAACAGTGCATGTACCAAGATAAAACCGGTAACGCCTACTCATATTTACCGGTGTATAGTTTAGATATCCATTGGGGACCATGAGTGGCCATTGCTGACTAATGAATATTGAAAATATGGGAGCAAAAACAATTTCTTGTGAAGTGGAAGTGATGCCATGATGGTGTTTTTTCTAAGTCCAGTGGTTCTTCTTTCAATACATTTGTATATCCTGAATGTCCGGATAGAACTGAAGTCTAATCTTTTGTTGATCGACCTTGTGAGTTATAAAATTGCCTGGAAACCAAAACTGTTAGATAATAATTTGCATGGTTGAATGTAACATTGACAGACTTGAACAAAGGGCTGATGTTGGTTTTTATGTTGCACTTTTGTCCTATATAAAGGAAAAACGACCTGCCTAGCGAGATTGGTACTGCTCCATAAACCAATCGGTTAGATCCAAGTTCCATCTGCAGATCTTTACCCAACTGTAATTGATCACACACGTTTTACAAACTTTCTATTTATTATACAGCCATCAGAACTGAGGGAGACAGGCTTGCATCCAGTTAACAGATTTAGTATTATGTATAATCTTATTATTTCCAAGTTGTTAACACGATATGCATGATCATGACTTTTAAGTTTGATAAAAGGATATTGAATATTTCGGGATCTCGGATGTAAGCTACTCTAAGAACCTGACCTAGCATTTTACATAACAATGTAATTAACAATAACTTAAAATATTTGCAGTTGCATCAATGTATGTTTAAGATATATATCATCATGCCAAAGTTTATCTCTAGACTATTTACATGTAGTTGTTCATAAGAATGTGGGAATGTAGTTGGTGAGATGAAGCTATATCTGACAGAGTCTATTGACTATTTTCAGGACAAGGTTGGGCAAATTGCAAAAAATCTCCCCTACTAAGTCAGCATTCACACCTACAAACAAGGTTGGCTGACACATAGTGTAGGCGAACACATGCTCCAGTGACAAGAAGCCTATAGGAGTCTAGGATGTAGACAAGATAATTATTAACAAGAACAAGTATTTTCTTACAAAAAAAAAAAAAAAAAAATCAATTTTATACTTTTCATTGCACAAAACAAATACCAAATTATGTAAAAATCCCTAATTCTCAAATTTCACATGAATATTATAGAATTAATTCAATTGGGCTAAAAACTAGTTTGTAAATCAATTGGAGAAGCAAGGTTTTTAACCTGTAATCTGTAGGGTGTCAAGATGTTCACACTACACTGCAACTAAATGATGGGGTTGGTTGGAATTGTCTTGATATTTTTGAGAAACTGAGCTTAACACAAAACTTGAAAAAACAGTTATTCCCAGCATCCTAAATTTCCAGAGATTTAGATATTGGAGCATAAATTCTGGATGATATTTGATGATGGTGTCTTGAGATGTCCATTATGTTATCTAACTAGATACAATGTGTGGTTAAAGTTGGACTTCTTAATACTGGGAAGTATTTCTCTTGTAACAAATGTTATCATCAAACAAAAGGTCCAGATGGCCTGTGTCATTCAACCCATACTTTATAGATTTCTGTCTCTTGGTGCCAAGGGAGGATAACCTCCATCCATCCAGAAGGGGCCTGTATCATTCACTTTATACTTAATAGATTTTGTCTCTTATTTGCCTTCCTCTGAGAACATATCCTTCCTTTTCTATTTCTTTTTTGTCAAAAAACGCTCAATCTTTCCATCCACTCTCCCTTTTCATTCTGCTGCGGGAAGAGAGGCACTTTTCTGCTTATCTATAATTGAATACCATAGTAACTTACTCCAGAACAAAAAGCTATCAAAATCCTTTCATCAATACATAAGAAGTTTTACATATTTTCCTCTCTTTCCCTTTTCTGTTTCAGGTCCTGTAACACTAACAAAATAAAATTATCAACAAGGTGTCCCTGTAGGTATCAAAATACAAATAAAAAAGGAGACTTGAGACACTAATATGATTTTATTGAAATGAAGATGTTTCATAAACTACGAACAAGACGAAACGATCCTGATAACCCTGTAATGGTTGTATGCTGGATATATACAATGTATATAGTATCTAACATGTATCACTCAGATCAAGTCCAATTGGTCCTATATATCACGTCACATATCTCACAGTTATCCTGATGTCATGTTTCAGTATTACAATAAAACTGACATTGTTTTGTCATGAGAGATGAATGATAATGTCAGGTATGAGATGTAATACACTGTTCAAATTGTGACTCATCCGAGACATGACCAACAGAACATCATTATTACCTTTAGATAATTAGGTACCCTTAAATCATTGCGCACCTACATGTTGTAAAATCAAATTAATGAATTCTTCAAAACAATTAATTATGTTTAAATATCTCCTAAATATGGGCCTCAGAAACCTCGCCTAAAGATGGGCATCAGAAACCTCGCCTAAAGATGGGCCTCAGAAACCTCGCCTAAAGATGGGCATCAGAAACCTCGCCTAAAGATGGGCCTCAGAAACCTTGCCTAAAGATGGGCCTCAGAAACCTCGCCTAAAAATGGGCCTCTGAAACCTCGCCTAAAGATGGGCCTAAGAAACCTCGCCTAAAAATGGGCCTCAGAAACCTCGCCTAAAGATGGGCCTCAGAAACCTCGCCTAAAAATGGGCCTCTGAAACCTCGCCTAAAGATGGGCCTCTGAAACCTCGCCTAAAGATGGGCCTAAGAAACCTCGCCTAAAAATGGGCCTCAGAAACCTCGCCTAAAGATGGGCCTCAGAAACCTCGCCTAAAAATGGGCCTCTGAAACCTCGCCTAAAGATGGGCCTCAGAAACCTCGCCTAAAGATGGGCCTAAGAAACCTCGCCTAAAAATGGGCCTCAGAAACCTCGCCTAAAGATGGGCCTAAGAAACCTCGCCTAAAAATGGGCCTCTGAAACCTCGCCTAAAGATGGGCCTCAGAAACCTCGCCTAAAAATGGGCCTCAGAAACCTCGCCTAAAGATGGGCCTCAGAGACCTCGCCTAAAGATGGGCCTAAGAGACCTCGCCTAAAGATGGGCCTCAGAAACCTCGCCTAAAGATGGGCCTCAGAAACCTCGCCTAAAGATGGGCCTCAGAGACCTCGCCTAAAGATGGGCCTCAGAGACCTCGCCTAAAGATGGGCCTCAGAGACCTCGCCTAAAGATGGGCCTCAGAGACCTCGCCTAAAGATGGGCCTCGGAGACCTCGTCTATAATCCGAGGACCAGGCCTTGCTCATACATCTTAACAATGTCAGTGTTAAGTCACAATTTTATAATGCGATCAATCCATTTCCATGTCCAGTTTCCTGTATGAATCTCTTAACAGCCTCAGAGGAAGTGATACCATTCCCAGCTTCATCATCAGCAACCAAAGTTATTCTCCTCCCAGCTGTGAACTCACATGGAAGAAGAACACTCTATCCCTAGTCCTCTGGTATTTGGATCCAAGGTAAGAAGGAACAATTTTTACTACCAGGGCACAATGGAAAGCCAGGATTCTCCTCTCGACAGTTCCTTACAGTACGTATTACACAGGTCTGTATTAGTATCATTTACCCACAGACTTGTGTATGGAGCCATGACACTGATCATCTCTCTACTCGAAAACATTCGTACAGTCTGAATCCAAGTTGAGAGATGATAGGAATATGTTCCTAAGTTTTCACAATGGAATTTCTGTGAAATAAAATGGTATGATAATCAACATTTGTATAACATGACTACCTTTATAAGCATGGTAAAATAAAAACTGAGCACTGAAAATCATATTTGAGATACATGTACAACATTTGAATCCTGTGTTCTTTGACTTAATTAGTTCATTAAATGACACTCTATATCATGTTCCTTTAATACACCGTCAAACAAAGGGGAATAATCCTTTGTGATGAAATTTAAGTTACAGTAACTGTTATTGATGATTAATTAGAAATACCAAATAGTTCCTGTCAAAATATTTTTCTTTTAGCTGCTTATTTTCTTAAGAGTAAAGAAAACTTGTAAAGACTTAATATAGACAAATAACTAAACGAAACAGTCCCAACCAGGAACAGACATAGAACAAACAATCTTGTATGTACATACGATGTGAATCCCTTGTTTCCTGTGAGGACTACATATGACGACTTCTCCGATTTCTGTTTCTCCTTGAGTAGATTAAGTGTACCGAGTGGCGTGTCAGTGGAGCTCATAGTTTTCATCAACTGTTGACAGCAAACAATCAGAATTTAATTTTCATCATGTAAGATCTGGAGTTTGGCTGGTCAGCACTCTACAAGCTTCATGCTAACCGGCCAAATTCACACACTTATTAAGATATCCCTGGACAAGGAAAAGACCCATGCAAGATTCTATTAATCCAACACCCAGTGACTCACCATTCAGGGACTATCTTTTTATCACTGACCAAAAAAATCAATAAAAATAATTTGCTTGTTGTGATTGAACCCCTATATGTAGAATAAAAATTCATCGCTAATTTTCAAAATTGCTGTCAGTTTTTAAACTCCTGAGAGTGGCAGGAAACCAGTCAATCATTATGTAGATATGGAGTATAGGTAAATTCTACACTTGGATGTAGAATTAGGGCTCAGAACCTTATCAACTTAATATTAGAAGATTACCAAGTACACGCATCAGTACATCTAACCTAGCAATACATACGGCAGGACAACTGCTTCAGATTAAAAAATTTCCATGAATTTAAAGGAAAGGCAATGACATTGAATGCTTCTATAATATCTTTAACTGCGTACCTGCTCTTCCTCAAGTTTCTTCTGTCTCTTTTCCTGTTTTTTCTTGCCGGAACCTTTGCCATGGAATCTGTGAGACAGTTGTCGGAAAGCCTCCTTCGCATTCAATTTACGTCCATCATTATCAACATATTCTAACTTGACATCAGGTCTGTACAGGTCCTTTTCCTTAAAGTCTGTCAACATACCACTGCCTCCGTACCGATCACCACGCTTCCTGTACTTGTCATCAATGTCACTGGAAGACCAAGGCAGAAGAGAATACAAATAACAAAAGACACAATAGAACTGGAATCACAGCTGAAAATATACATGGAATATGTTTGATGCAGAGATACGTAGGAACTGCACCAAAAAAAAAAAAACTGCTCAGTTATTTTTTACCCAATATACCAACAAGAAATCTCAGAGGGATCTTGGCACCCACCATTGACTGATCTTTATTGGTTCTATGTCAGACTGATCTTCTCTCTAGTTTTTCCTTCTTTGTGCTTTCTTAATAATCTAATTACAACAATAAGTGGAACCTAAATGAATTGTGAAGTTTGAAAAACATCGCTCCAGTTCTTTTCAAGAAACAGCGATAACAAACTTCAATTCTCAATATCCAAAGCAACACCTGTCAGCAATTTTGTTTTCCTGATCAAAAATCTTAATAGAATAGGCACAACTAGGGACTAAGCGGAACCTACACATGATGTTTGAGGAATATCCCTCCGGTACTTTCAAGAATAAGCAATAACAATGATTGTTAATGGACAGAAGAATTTGTACTTACTCATAGCGTTTGTCCTCTATGGAGTAGTTTTGAGCCTCAAGCTCCTCGCGTTTGGATGATGTGTTCTGCTTGACCACCTCCTTCTGTAGGTAGCCTGTAACACAACAACTTCAGTTACACAAAATCCACTTTGTACTAGGTACAGACACCATGGTATGAGGAAATATTTTATTGCAGTAAAAATAAAAAAGAATGTTGTAAGTATTTTATTGCAGTAAAAATAAAAAAGAATGTTGTAAACAAAAGTTGTGTGTGCTTCTTTGGTAACCTTTGTCTTATGCAGTTCTTTGGTAACCTTTGTCTTATGCAGTTCTTTGGTAACCTTTGTCTTATGTAGGTGATTACAGTTAAAAAGATGCATACCTTCTTGACAATGTACACATTATGAACATTTACCTTTCTTCATTGCTAGCTCCAAGGCAGCTCCTACACCCTGGTTTACCACAGGTTCATCATCCAGCACGGCCTTTTCCTCCCCCTAAAACACACAACAAAAAATACTAGATAATTTGTAACAAGGCAACACTACTTATTAAAGTTAAGGTCATTGGACCAGGAGTTTAATCCACTCCAGTGGAGGGGACGACAAGTTTGTACGACCAATAAAAGATGGTGTTACATCAATCTGGGGACAAAATATTTAAGCCCAAGGTCAAAATTGTGTCTACCATGTTGATATAACACTACATTGACCCGAATGAAAGGTCCTTGATTTTTATATTTACATTTGCACATATTGAGCAGTTATTATTGCCTTTCATGAATATATTATCTTAAAATTGAACATTTTTTGGTTGTCAATATACATGTACAATTATATATGTATTTTGAAATGTTAATAACAAGCAGAAATCTTTACTTATGTAATATATAGAGGTACTGATAGAGCAGAACACTAAATGAAGATCTCACCAACACAACACTGAATGGAGATCTCACCAACACAACACTGAATGGAGATCTCACCAACACAACACTGAATGGAGATCTCACCAACACAATACTGAATGGAGATCTCACCAACACAACACTGAATGGAGATCTCACCAACACAACACTAAATGAAGATCTCACCAACACAACACTGAACGGAGATCTCACCAACACAACACTGAATGGAGATCTCACCAACACAACACTGAATGGAGATCTCACCATCACAACACTGAATGGAGATCTCAACAGCACAACACTGAATGGAGATCTCACCAACACAACACTGAACTGAGATCTCACCAGCACAACACTGAATGGATATCTCACCAACACAACACTGAACAAAGATCTCACCAGCACAACACTGAATGGAGATCTCACCAGCACAACACTGAATGGAGATCTCACCAACACAACACTGAATGGAGATCTCACCAACACAACACTGAATGGAGATCTCACCAACACAACACTGAATGGAGATCTCACCAACACAACACTGAATGGAGATCTCACCAACACAACACTGAATGGAGATCTCACCAACACAACACTGAATGGAGATCTCACCAACACAACACTGAATGGAGATCTCACCAGCACAACACTGAATGGAGATCTCACCAACACAACACTGAATGGAGATCTCACCAACACAACACTGAATGGAGATCTCACCAACACAACACTGAACGAAGATCTCACCAACACAACACTGAATGGAGATCTCACCAACACAACACTGAACGGCAATCTCACCAGCACAATACTGTATAGCCACTCACCTGAATATCCACAGGTGTTTCATCAATCTCCACTCTGTTCCAGCCAGTTGCTTCTTCCTCCTCTTGGCGCCTCCTATCTTCCATTAGCTCTCGCTCAAAGTCCTGTGTGAAATCAGACAAATATTCGTCATTATACTACAAGGTATTGTATGATTACTGGAAACTGAAAAAAACACATGCTCTTTCAATTCAAATTTCTTATACAAGATGTTTGTAATTTTATCTGGTTTCCTGAATAAATAACAATTAGGTATACAAATTTACACATTCAGTTCAAAGCATTATACAGTACATTTACATGCTAATCACATGCATAATGTTCTTGGCATCTACAGAAAGTTTTCCTTCCCATCCTCAATAAGAGTATTAGCATAAAACAAGATTGAACCTACCATGAATTCTTCCTTTTCATCCTCAATAACAGAATTGAACACATGACATTGAACTTACCATGAATTCTTCCTTTTCATCCTCAATAACAGAATTGAACACATGACATTGAACTTACCATAAGTTCCTCTTTCTCTTCGTCACGGTTTCCTGACTGACCATAGGTAGGGATATCACCCAGCGTCCGACAGAACTCAGATGTCGAGTTGAGTACAATGTTACTTTCTTCTTTGTCTTCATCCATCTCTTGTTCTGTCTTCATAACACGCTCTTTGGCAATCTGGGCCGCTACCTATCAAAACCATTCTGATACATCAGCTCTCTCACCACAGGTAAATCTAAATCTTACTATATTGTTTAATGGCCTATGAACAGCTAAGGTCATTTAATGATTGACAGGTCAGAGGAAAATTAATGTGATTGAATCTATACTACCGTATATAAGGACACTGAAGGAAAATTCTCTCTTTTACCTTTACTCAAGACAAATCATACACTCAGTCACATTGACATAGTAAGTGTCCTGTACTCCACACAAATCATACACTCAGTCACATTGACATAGTAAGTGTCCTCTACTCCACACAAATCATACACTCAGTCACATACACTCAGTCACATTGACATAGTAAGTGTCCTGTACTCCACACAAATCATACACTCAGTCACATTGACATAGTAAGTGTCCTGTACTCCACACAAATCATACACTCAGTCACATTGACATAGTAAGTGTCAGGGATCACCACAATTTCAAAATGATGGGTGGAGGAAAATTTTTTGACAATTTTTTCTGAACATGTACTTTTGTGGATGTCATGCAGCCTCGCGGTGCGACGTTTCGAGAAACCTCATCAATTATGACATTAAGAATAGAGATTTAATTATGTTGTTTGATTTAGTTCTAAATAAATATGCATTTTAATCATTTGCTCACTCTATGCCATATATATCGTGTAAATTAAAACAAAATAACAGCTTATACCATTACTTAGTAACAAGAGATCCCAGAGGGATCTTGGCGCCCACCATTGAATGATCTTCATAGGTTCCATGTCAGATTGATCTTTTCTCTACTTTTCCCTTCATTTTACTAATCTGTGCAAATAGAGACATCCCTCCAGTACTTTTCAAACAAGGGAATCCTAGCTATATAAGAAATTTGAGATTTAACGATAATGGCTGTTTGTTTGCCAGGTTGTTTTCAGGACAGACTGGTCCAAAAATGCAATATAAGGGACCAAGGGGAACCTACTTATGAAATTTGAGAAAGATCCATTCATTAATTTGAGAAATAGAGATAACTTCAATTGTCAAAATCCAAGATGGCAGTCTGTTGGCCATATTGTTTTCCAATTGATCTCAAAATGCAATAAGCATAACGAGGCACCAAGGGGAACCTCCATCTAGATCGGTTGTCGCGATCGCATGTCGTTCACATGGTGTTCCAAAAAAGGAGCTGATACTCCTCTCTTCATGGTGACATTGCCATAAAGTTTTCAAAAATGTATCCATGCTTCTCAAACATCGGCTTAGGTATTGATATTATCAGTTTGATTATCCCAGCTGAATATTAATTCTTGTGAAAAAAAAAATCTTATCGGACCGTCGGTTTTTCCGATGTAGACGATGGTAACATTTTCTCTGATGTACTGATCGACTGAAACTTACAATCACATCTGTTCCCATGGTCAGAACAGTACACCTACTATTAATTAATTATCACCATCGATATAGGTGTGATCAAGAGATCAGTCGACCGTATCAAAACATAACGGTGAGGCACCTTACCGAGATCGCAATTCGTCAATTAGGCCTAGTTCACCTGTAAAAACAGGGGCCATAGGTAATGTGTATCGGACGCTATAGAAACGGGTCAGTTTTCTGCTTGAAATCGATACAAAATAGGGGTGTTAGGTAACAATTACATGCGTGGCGGATCGAGTGAATTTGGTTGTGTAAGCGTGGCGGGTACCCAGCTAAGGGTGGTGGGCCGCCACGTTAAAACAGGCAATGGTGATCACTGAGTGTCCTGTACTCCACACAAATCATACACTCAGTCACATTGACATAGTAAGTGTCCTGTACTCCACACAAATCATACACTCAGTCACATTGACATAGTAAGTGTCCTCTACTCCACACAAATCATACACTCAGTCACATTGACATAGTAAGTGTCCTGTACTCCACACAAATCATACACTCAGTCACATTGACATAGTAAGTGTCCTGTACTCCACACAAATCATACACTCAGTCACATTGACATAGTAAGTGTCCTGTACTCCACACAAATCATACACTCAGTCACATTGACATAGTAAGTGTCCTGTACTCCACACAAATCATACACTCAGTCACATTGACATAGTAAGTGTCCTGTACTCCACACAAATCATACACTCAGTCACATTGACATAGTAAGTGTCCTGTACTCCACACAAATCATACACTCAGTCACATTGACATAGTAAGTGTCCTGTACTCCACACAAATCATACACTCAGTCACATTGACATAGTAAGTGTCCTGTACTCCACACAAATCATACACTCAGTCACATTGACATAGTAAGTGTCCTCTACTCCACACAAATCATACACTCAGTCACATTGACATAGTAAGTGTCCTGTACTCCACACAAATCATACACTCAGTCACATTGACATAGTAAGTGTCCTCTACTCCACACAAATCATACACTCAGTCACATTGACATAGTAAGTGTCCTCTACTCCACACAAATCATACACTCAGTCACATTGACATAGTAAGTGTCCTCTACTCCACACAAATCATACACTCAGTCACATTGACATAGTAAGTGTCCTCTACTCCACACAAATCATACACTCAGTCACATTGACATAGTAAGTGTCCTGTACTCCACACAAATCATACACTCAGTCACATTGACATAGTAAGTGTCCTGTACTCCACACAAATCATACACTCAGTCACATTGACATAGTAAGTGTCCTGTACTCCACACAAATCATACACTCAGTCACATTGACATAGTAAGTGTCCTCTACTCCACACAAATCATACACTCAGTCACATTGACATAGTAAGTGTCCTCTACTCCACACAAATCATACACTCAGTCACATTGACATAGTAATTGTCCTGTACTCCACACAAATCATACACTCAGTCACATTGACATAGTAATTGTCCTCTACTCCACACAAATCATACACTCAGTCACATTGACATAGTAAGTGTCCTGTACTCCACACAAATCATACACTCAGTCACATTGACATAGTAAGTGTCCTCTACTCCACACAAATCATACACTCAGTCACACTGACATAGTAAGTGTCCTGTACTCCACACAAATCATACACTCAGTCACATTGACATAGTAAGTGTCCTGTACTCCACACAAATCATACACTCAGTCACATTGACATAGTAAGTATCCTCTACTCCACACAAATCATACACTCAGTCACATTGACATAGTAAGTGTCCTGTACTCCACACAAATCATACACTCAGTCACATTGACAGAGTAAGTGTCCTGTACTCCACACAAATCATACACTCAGTCACATTGACATAGTAAGTGTCCTCTACTCCACACAAATCATACACTCAGTCACATTGACATAGTAAGTATCCTCTACTCCACACAAATCATACACTCAGTCACATTGACATAGTAAGTGTCCTGTACTCCACACAAATCATACACTCAGTCACATTGACATAGTAAGTGTCCTGTACTCCACACAAATCATACACTCAGTCACATTGACACAGTAAGTATCTATATCATCAAAGGCAATCCTTACTCTTTATTATTATGGTATTCATTCATGTCAGACTTTGTATGAAGTTTAAATTTTCAGTATATGTTTTCTGCTGCAAAACTTATTCAAATAAATAAATGGTGATAGATTAAAGTATTTAGTTACGAGAAAGACAATATTACAGATAACACATGGTATTTTGTATTTTATACTGACCTTCTGTATTTTAGACTTTTCCTTTGTCCTTTTGATTCGTCGTGCCTTTGATAAAGCACTCTGTAACTCATTCTCTGCTTCGTCCTCCACAAAAGGTATGCTAGACAGGTCTTCAGCAGGCTCATGTAAATCATCTAGTAAAACAGGAAAGAATGAAGCGGATCAAAGCAAAATAAATAAAACATCACAGAATTGAGGTAGCAGTTTGTTAAGTATATGTAACAGTTTCTTCTCATGATATGCCCACATGTAGCTATTTCAGACAATTTTAAAACATTATGCCATTCAAATTCAGCTAAATCAGCTGGCTATGAATGTTGAATACGATTTAAGTATTCCCTAAAGCATGTTTCACGTCTGTTTTATAACAATTTATTTCAGTCTGAAGTGTCTCCATTGTTTTATTTAGCAGGTTTTTATCATAAGCAGCTTCACTGTTTCATTGTTCTGTGTGTTGACAAAGCTCATTTCCTGTTATAAACCCTGTCAAGGAGACACTTGACTAATAAGGTGTATCATCAGTTTTAAACAAACATTCTGATGACCATGATGAAAACAGTCATCCAATGTTTAATTTTGAGAATGAAAATCAACATTTCCTGTTGTTTTTACCATGTAAACAGCCAATAAAATGGTAGTCAGGATATATAGATATATCGACAAGCGTATCACTAGGCCACATCCAACAGTAGCCGATATATGCTTGGAATGTCAGTAATTTTTAGGCCACATCCAACAGTAGCTGATATATGCTTGGAATGCCAGTAATTTTTAGACCACATCCAACAGTAGAGTAGAGGTTTGCATCATTTGGCCTTTCTATGATATATAACCTAATATGATACCAAATCAGCCTTATTCTGTCCAAGGGGCTGTATTAGCTCAGTCAGTTAGAGCACCAGCCACATAACCTCAGGTGAAGGTCTGAGGTGGCCACCACATAACCTCAGGTGAGGTTCTGAGGTGGCCACATACCCTCAGGTGAGGATCTGAAGTGGACACATACCCTCAGGTGAAGGTCTGAGGTGGCCACATAACCTCAGGTGAAGGTCTGATATGGCCACATAACCTCAGGTGAAGGTCTGAGGTGGCTACATAACCTCAGGTGAAAGTCTGAGGTGGCCAAATAACCTCAGGTGAGGATCTGAGGTGGCCACCACATAATCTCAGGTGAAGGTCTGAGGTGGCCACATAACCTCAGGTGAAGGTCTGAGGTGACCACATAGCCTCAGGTGAGGTTCTGAGGTGGCCACATACCCTCAGGTGAGGATCTGAAGTGGACACATACCCTCAGGTGAAGGTCTGAGGTGGCCACATAACCTCAGGTGAAGGTCTGATATGGCCACATAACCTCAGGTGAAGGTCTGAGGTGGCTACATAACCTCAGGTGAAGGTCTGAGGTGGCCAAATAACCTCAGGTGAGGATCTGAGGTGGCCACCACATAATCTCAGGTGAAGGTCTGAGGTGGCCACATAACCTCAGGTGAAGGTCTGAGGTGACCACATAGCCTCAGGTGAGGATCTGAGGTGGCCACCACATACCCTCAGGTGAAGGTCTGAGGTGGCCACCACATAACCTCAGGTGAAGGTCTGAGGTGGCCACCACATAACCTCAGGTGAAGGTCTGAGGTGGCCACCACATAACCTCAGGTGAGGATCTGAGGTGGCCACCACATAACCTCAAGTGAAGGTCTGAGGTGGCCACCACATAACCTCCGGTGAAGGTCTGAAATGGCCACCACATAACCTCCGGTGAAGGTCTGAAATGGCCACCACATAACCTCAGGTGAAGGTCTGAGGTGGCCACATAACCTCAGGTGAAGGTCTGAGGTGGCCACCACATAACCTCAGGTGAGGATCTGAGGTGGCCACATAACCTCAGTAGGTCTGAAGTGGCCACCACATAACCTCAGGTGAAGGTCTGAGGTGGCCACATAACCTCAGGTGAAGGTCTGAGGTGGCCACATAACCTCAGGTGAAGGTCTGAGGTGGCCACCACATAACCTCAGGTGAAGGTCTGGGGTGTATGGTTTGGTGCTTCCTACCCAAGGAAGCTAACAAATGGCATGTGAAAGGCCTCTCATATGATGTTCAGTGAGGTAGTCAACAACTACTACATTCCAATACAAAAGGCTTTTAGCTTTTATTTAGCTTTTATCGATTGAATATATAGATATCAGGAGACTGAGTATAATGTTAACTACAAATTATCTCGCCCAAGGAGACCAAATATTATATTTAACTATTCAACTACAAATTATCTCACCCCAAGGAGACAGAATATTATATTAAAATTTTTAACTTCAAATTATCTCACCCCAAGGAGACCTAATATCATATTAACTATTCAACTACAAATTATCTCACCCAAAGGAGACTGAACATTAAAATTATCACACCCAAAGGAGACTGAATATTATACTAAGTACACCATGTATTCAACTACAAATTATCTCACTCCACTAACCCTCGTCCTGCATTCTGGAAGGAAAGGTCTCTGTGGTTTCTTGCTTCACAACAGGAATATCCAGCCCTGGAATGATATGTTGATGGCCATAGTCAATAACTACTGGAGCCCTTGTTAGGGCAGCCTCTGGATTATTAAAGCCATCCACTTGTTGAGAAGTGTCATACCATGATGATTCAGTTTTCACTTCCACGTCCTCTGGATCTTCATGACGACCCCTTCCACGAGACCTGAAATACAATACAGAAAATATCACATGATCAGAAGTAGAATCTCAGGATATGGATTGGTGTATTAAGGCTTTGTATTCCTTAGAGTAACTAAAGGCAGACTGGGCAACAAGCCTTGTGCTTGCCAGACAAACTCTTACACTAGGGTTGAGCTATCCTTTTCCATGGGACAGACCCATGTAAGACTATCAAACCTGCCCAGAGGTTCATATGTGCCAGACTTTTTGAAAATGGTCAAGCGCAGCCATTGACATTTAACCTTGACCAATGACAACCAAAATCTTATTAGGTGTACCTTGATGGTGTGGTACTATGGTAATATGAACTAAATCTGTTGACAGAAGGGTTCATGAGATATTGTGTACACAACGTTATCCCAGACGCACAATCTAGTTACTAGTACATGTGTATTTATCCCCTTACTAAAGGGGAGAGGGGTATAACTAGCTGCAATAACGTAGCTCTGGACGATGGACTGACAATTTCTGACAGATGGTTGTCGTCACAGCTACCCTGCCAGAGAGCAGTGTAGGCAGGGTATGAATATTCATTCCAGGGTATAACAAGGCAAGTATAAATACATGGAAGACTTAGATACTTCCATCAATGCACAGGAAGACTGACGAAAAATCTTACTTCTTTAAAAGATTGGAAGTCAAACAGTGGACCATGAGAAACATTTTCACAACATCATGACATCACTTACCTTGAACCAACATCATTAGCATCATCTTCCAGTGGTTCAAGGTCATCTGCTTTTAATATCGTCTTCTTCCGGATTTTCTTATCTTTCTTCTTTCGTTTCTTAAATGTGGTTTTTGCTGCCTAAAAATATGAAATGTTGGTACACTTAGATATGAATACATGATCAAATCTGGGGGCAATGACCTACAGTTTGTGTTCTGACGACAATTACATAGAGAATGGAGAAGGATATTAATGTACACAGATCTAGATTTACATTTTAACCTAGTTGCTGTAAGCATATCTAGCCAATCTGTTTTATGATAAAGACATAGCTCACCATTTCCTCTGCTGTAAAGTATTCTTTAGCCACATTTAATGATACTCCCAGTCCAAGGCTGTGCTGTAACAGAGGCAAATGTAGGTTTGTTATACAAGACTTTCAATAACTGAGGGAACATTAAAATTTTCATCAACTATTAAGTTTTAAATTCTCCCTCTTCTGATGAAGAACAGCACAACTGTACATTTGCCAAATATAACGCTGTTAGCATGCAATACAACTTTACAAGAGGCCAAGAGGGCCTGCATCACTCACAAGGATATTTCAGCAATCATGACAAAATACTGTTATAAAACTCAGGGGAATCACACCCTCCTTTATACAACATTGGATCTCCTTTGTTCAATAATGCTCCAGAACCAATTTCATCAAATTCCATTCATTTGTTCAGGACTAGTAGCAGTTTGAAGAAATCTTGAGGGATAATGGAGGGACAACGCATAATACCATTAGGTATAACTATATCAATCATGGGCAACATTATGCATACTCACACTCTGTTGTTGAAGCTGTTCCCGTATTTTTTCCATCTGTCTATCTTGTTCCGTGTTGTACTTCCCTCCTGACTCCAGTGTAAATGTTTTCTTTTTCTCACCATCAATTTCTTCATCATATTTTTCCAAAACATTGACAGGTTTAAACTAAAATCAAATTAAAATACACTTTATTTCAAAACAGACGATGCCCAGAGGGCCTGAAATCACTTACCTGTATATTTTAGTAATCATGGCCAAATACTCTCATATAATATATATTACAAAATTAATATTTTCCTATTTTTTGAAATGCATCTCTCAACAATGGTTCAAACTAAATGTCGAACAAATCTTGCCATTCTTGAATCTTCTTTGCCCAATAATGCTCTAGACCAAAGTACAACAAAATATAATCTGGCATTTGGGACATATAGTGATTCAAAGAATTTATATCCATTTCCCATATAAGGCCCATCCTATCCGGCCCCATTGGAGCCAAACCCTCACTTCATTGGATCTCCTTTGCTCTAGACCAAATTTCATCAAAATTCATTCAGTCCTTCAGGACTAGTAGCAATCTAAAGTACCTTAATTTCCAGTACCAACCAATCTGTACTCATCCTTATCATAAGGCTGATAATCTGACTTCAACACACAGAAAACAATACCTACCATTCCGTACTCATCCTTATCAGCTTCGTCATATGGCTTATAATCTGGCTTCTTCTTTTTATTCTCTAAATTTTTCTCTGTTAACTCCTCATCTATCATATTGACATTTACAAGGGTGTCGTCTTCATCTTCATCCAAGATACCTGTCAAATGTTAGACCAGTAGGGATATATAGGAGTATAGTGATAACCACAATCGTAAGGCACTCTACACAGACCCTTACTACACTTGCTTAATCTTCACATTAATCAATTTGATACTGAATGAACAAAAACACGGGACAGGAACAGAGCCAAGTGTTTGTCAGTTAAAAATTGAGTAAAACTATGGATATTAACATCCACATTTCTTGTAGATCTAAGCAGAATTTTCAGAAAATAAAAAGCTGGTCATGTGAGATAATGAGATAATAGGTAAGTTATCACATGGAAATCTAGATGAATTGATGGACAGAAATAAAGGTGAGTATGACGTGATAGACACTGAATTCCAAAACTTTGTGAAGTCCACACAGAGCCTTCCAACACTAGGAGTTTCTGACCTTTGTCCTGAAGTGTAAGGATGACCGTCTTGCCTTCTTTGAACCTCTCTGTGTTGTGTTGTACCTTCAGTCCTTTCAGGTCTTTGGAAGTGTAATTCTGAAATCCAGTTCATCTAAGTTATCAGGTGGATAAAATATATCCTGCATGTAGCATTTATGAAAATCGTCAAAACAATTTTGTTTACCAAATATGTTTTCATGAAAAAACATAATAATACTTGGTGCACTAGATTGATAATTGGGTCGGAGCACTATCATCGAGTATCAACTTATCTTTGTGTCATTTCTTTTTAGGTTGTATTTACATATTTAAATAATTAAATATATATCTAAATATATATTTAAATATTTTTAAAAAATTATATGACATAGCTTAATCTTGCTCAATGCATTTATACTTACATTCTTAGGTTTCACATGGAATTCCTCATCTACCAGATTACTGATACCAAATTCCTCGTCCATCTCTTCCAACATTTTTGCCTTTGATCAGAGAAAAAGCCTGGCATTACAGTACATCAAAAGCTATAATTGTTAACTGCAAAATGACTTCAAAACATAACATCAGTGAATGCTGTAGATATTACATAGATGTTGGCATCCAACATTTGATGATCTTTTTTGGTCCTGTGAAAGACCAAAGATCTTTTCTCTACTTGTCCCTTCTTTCCTCTTTAATCATTTGATAATAAGTGTAGCCTAAATATTAAGTCCAAGAAAGATTTAAGAAGAGCTTTCTGAGACATACTGATAACAAATTTCAACTGTCAAAATCAAAGATGGCTGGCGGTCAGCCATTTCTCTTTCCATATCAAGATCAGACCCACAACTAGGGACCTAGGGGAACCTACACGTGAAGTTCAGAAATATTATTTCAGTACTTCTCAAGAAACAGCGATAGCAAAAATTGTTACGAATACATGATGGACAATGGACACGGGTGATTTGAATAGTGTTGTTCTGGCTTGTTTTTATGTCCACAAATATTTTCAACATAAGATATTTTCCAATATTAGCTCAAATTCTATGTCTACTGTCACAAATGCAATAACCATTATCTTTATAATACTAATTACTTGACAGTGATTACTCTTGTCTTCCTTTACAACCAAGCCTATTAACAAAGCTAGGGTATCTTTACTGAGATAATGGTTTGAAAAGCATGCTGTTGATTTGACCACTATGACAGTATAACCACAAACACAGGCTGTGAACACTGGGTACAGACCCTCCTGATACTTACTGTTTTCTCAGCCCTTTCTTTTTCCTTCTGTGCTTTCCTGTTTTTTCTCACCCAGGAAACCATATCATCCTCAGAATCACTATCTCCTAATGTCTTCACATTGCTACAACAAGGAAACAGCTTAAAAAACTGCTCAGTGATCAGGGCAAAACCACAGTGAAACTATACCATTCTGATTATAACAGATAGATTTACGAGATGATCTGAATGAGAGCTGTCCCTAAACACCTATGGAATCATGCTGGCCATCTCATTTATTTCCTAACTTGTTTTTTATACACTATGATATGTATAATAGAACTATAAGACACAAATCTGATGTCATCATCATATGAATATTTTACCTCAGTTTTTCATTTAGTCTCCTCTTTTCCTTCATCCGCTCCATTTTTTCACGAAGCTTTTCCGTTTGTTTCTCCTGTGTAATACTAATGGCAGGCTTGTGTACATCTTCATCAGCCTTTTTTTCACCATCTTTTAAATAAAGTTTAATTAACTTTTCAAATAAACTTTTTGTAAGCAAACCATAAACATGCAAAAAAAAAAGAAAAAAAAACAACTGAGCTTCATGCATATGTTTCCATAATTCATGAAATCCAAAGAAATACCATTTTCATAAAATCAAATCAAATGTTAAAGAGTAAATGCATAGAACAGAGAATATATGGTTAGTATCGTACAATACAAGTTTATTTTTGGCGAGGGTTAGGAAAGACGAGATGGCGACCACATAGTGTATATGGTCACATTTGATATTTCACAGTGGTAACCTTTGACACTTATTCCTTGTTATCTGCTGGAAAAATAGTATGCATATGCATATGGTAAAGCTGTGTATTGCAAGGTAGGGTGGATATATGATTTGTAACACAATAAAGGGGTCACGATACAATATGTATCACGGTATATGAGAAGCTGATGACCTATCAGATATCTGGTATTCCATTGTATAGTAGTCATGTTTGTGGTATTTCCAGCTTATTAGAGTCTTTGTCTACATTCGTTAGAAAAACATATGTTTTGTCTGTTTCCCACAAAGCGTTCTTGAATTTAGATGATTTGGATTTGAAATAACTCTAACAGGCAGCTTTATAAGCTGCTGGAGTGGCCTTGTCAGCCATGTTATTTACTACTTAACGGTATGGGTGAACTTGATTCTGATGTGCCGGTGGCAATGCGGCCAAATTACTTGATTGTGTCCTTAATATGCGCGCACAATTTTGGCATGTACCGATCGGCATATATTCCTGTCGGTTTTGAAACACCAACACATTGTCAACCAAGATGGCGACATGTACAGCCGAAAGATTAGATTAAGTGAGAAGTTAAAGAATTCCAAATTGTTTTGAGTCTGTCGGGCTTTTTTAATCATATATATTACAAAATAAGTTGATTTTGAATGTTCTGCTGCATTCAATGTTGACAATTTAATGCTTTTGAAATATGTTTATTCATAAATAAATATATGAAATAAATATGTTTTGGTCTATGTCAGCCATATTGCAACTAAGCCACTTTGCTTGAATGTATGTGCCATTGGGAAGCTTAAAACTGGCACAAATAGCAAGCTAGAATCAAGTTTCCCCGTAGGCTAACATTGGTCAAGGGAGATAGTTACAACTTTTCAGGTATCGCGATACAAATCAAGGACAGACAATGCATCGATGCACCACACTGTGATCCAATACATTGATGCACCGGTGAATTGTTACATCACTAGCATATGGGTATTCAGGAACTTGAAAAGAAGATCATCGAAGTCTTTGACATATCTGACCCCTGTAACTTTGATCACAGGTCCAGATCATGCCATGTGAGTTAAGAATAGATTAAAAGAGTAAAGAGTTTTACTATGGAAGATTTAGTATAAAGAAAATTCATGTAAAAAGAATTATTCCTGAGAGAATCATCGAAATGAAAAATAAAACTGCAATGACAAAACCATCTTAGGCCCTAATACTGATTATTATAACTCCTGTAACAGTTTGTTTAGAGAGGTTGAAGTGTAGACAAACTTCCATCAACAGAATTCAGAATACCCCATCCCAGCAAACTTTATTGAAGGATATCAAAACTTCCCTCCAAAATATAAATGTACCTCGAGATGTTCCTGAATTCACCTCCAGTGGCTTCAGTCCCAGTTTGGCTCGGATTCGACTGGAATAGTAAAATGTAACCTTTAACATGTACATGAATCATCAGTTTCTCAAAAGATTGTTTCTAATTTTGACAAAATATTTTGAATCTGTAATAAAAAAGTTATCAGATTATAAACTGTTCATATTTAGAGCAACTGGTATTTTTTCATCAATAAATACACAGCTTTTTCTCTGAATTAAGATTAAGTCACTTTAAGAAGATTTCATTGTTTTACTCTTGATCTGGAACTATATATCAAGTGCAGAGAAGTAATATCATACTGTTAATTCTTAAAGAACTTTTAACTTACTTTGTCTCTTCAATACTTAGAGATGCGTCCCCACCTCCTGAAGATGATGCTGGTTGGGCTACAAAATAAGTGTAAATCATTTCATAAAAATTATCACTGTCTGGATAAATGATACCTAATCATAAAGTCTGAAAGAAAACATCTAAATCAAGGTTTAAAGGATTAACAAATTACCACAACAAAATATCGCGATCTAGCTATATAGGTGCAATTGGATTGAATAAAAAAGTGCCTTTATATATACAGCATTTTGTATCAGTCCAGCTTATGTTGTTTTTCCTGTCTTTATTGTTTCCAATATGATGTAACACAATATGAAACCTAACCTATTTTCAGAACTTTACTGCATAGGTCCTTAAGTGAAACATTAACTGTGATATGCACCAGAAACTATGCAAATACATGTGCAATTGTATATGCACCATATGCAACACTAATTACCTGGCTTTAGTTATAAGTGAGGACAGAACTATTAGTAATATTACAGAAGACAAAAGATCCCAAAAGGATCTTGTGCCAACCCCTGAATGATCTTTATTGGTTCTATATCAGACTGATCTTCTTTCTCCTTTTTCCCTTCTTTCCTCTTTTCCTCTTGATAATTTGGTAACAAGAAAAACCTACATTTAATATTTCAGAAAGATCTAAGAAGCAGTTTTTGAGAAACAAGAATAACAACTTAAACTGTCAACATCCAAAATGGTTGCATTTCTGACATTTTTTTCCTGTTCAGAATTAAAATTGAAATATTCCTCAAGTGCTGTTCAAGAAATAGCAATAACAAACTTTAATTGTCAAAATCGGAGATGACTGCCAGTCAGTTATTTTGTTTTTCTGGATCAGACTCAGAATCAAATGGGTACAACTAGGCATCTATGGAAACCTACATGTGAAGTTTCAGAAATTAACCCTCGTACTTTTCAAGAAATAGTGATAGCAAACTTCAATTTGTCAAAATCAAAGATGGCTGTCTGTCAGCCATTTTGATTCCTTGATCAGAGACCAACAATTACTGTTAATGGACAAACGGATGACATATGTAGCATTTGAAATGCCCAACATATGATGATGTTGGGCTAATGAAATACAATGACATCTGCAACTCCAGCCCACAACCTCAAACTATAGATTACAAACATTTTTCACTCACAGGAGCATTTATTTGTCTAAAGTGATCAGTCCCAATCTAGTTCCGCTTCACTCCTTTCTCATTCAACAAAGCATTTACAGTGATGGACACCCCTGCTACAGGCCTCTGTTACATGGTCATTGATGGAGTTGTGAGGGGTGGGGTGTAGGCAGGGTATGAATAGTCATTCTGTATTTGACCACGAAGACACAGGAGACCCTATATCACCAACATTTCATTTCAAAGTATTTTACTGTCAACACAACAAGTATAAATTTACATTGAATATCGTACAGAATTGGTGTTGGCAAAAGGGATTGGACAACAGGCTCAGCCTATATTAGTCCTTTCCTATAAATTTCCAGTTTAGTGAACATGAAGTAGGAAAAGTCAATAATTGATATATATAAACAAAGAAAACACATTCTCACTCACTCTCACACTACTATGTACTCATGATATATTTTTTTTAGTTGATTTAACCTTTATATAAACAAATGAGTATATATAGACATAAATATTACTTATAATTTTTAAAGCGTTTACTTTTTTTCAGGTAAGAACTAGTGTTGGAAAGTATGGTTCTGTTTAAATCAGTTGACAAGTCACTGATACCATATAAAAGAACTTGAATATTAATATATCCTAGAAGGTTATAAACTGTTATAATGTGATGTCGAATATTCAAGTAAAGTGGACATTGAAAGAAGAAGTGAATTGCATTTTCAATATTAGCACCAACATGCACTACATTAATGTCAAAGTTCAGGATGGTGACATTTTTCATGACCAATATAGCAAATCCTTGTATGCTGATATAGGGCCAGGACATAATTCAGTTACTTAGATGTGACTTTATACATTTTTATTTTATGTTTCCAGACATGACAGGTATCTCGCATGCATAACTATAAACCCCAGGGCATCCAGTAGACCCTTGAGAGTATGTTTTTGACTCCTGAAAATGAGATCTGACTCTTGGGTTTGAAGGGACATGTCTATTTGACATATGTTTTGACCCTTCAGATTTCTCAGAAATAGTGATTTGACTTCTGAAATTGCTAAAAGTCAAGGGTCAACTGGATGCCCTGAACCCTTAAAAATTGATATGATATGAAAATCTAGTGTAGTTTGGGACATGTTGTACTGTCAAATATGGACCATACTGATTAATGTTTGTTTTCAGTTCAAATAGGGACAGAAATGCATGGTTCAATTACCTGGCCGAAGTGTTAGCTAAAGGCAGTGAAAGGATATATAAGTAATTTACATGTGTATCTTAAGTGCAATAATAAATGAAAATAGAATTACAAGGACTCAAAGTCGTGACATATGTCTGGCAAACTGTGCTACTACCTAGCCATTGATTCCAGTCTTATAACATATCATTATAGCCTAATAACATATCACTTTATTCTAAAATAACAACCCTCCCATTGATTCCAGTCTTATAACATATCACTTTATTCTATAACACCCCCCCCCCCCCCCCCCCCAATAAGTCATAATTAATTAAATTGAGTCAAAATAATTACATTTTTCAACGTTTGATGAAGAACCATGATTATAATCATATGTTTGTATGTCCCTCCGGTACCCTTCATCTTCGTAATTGTCTTCATGTCCATGCTCGGGACGCTCGTCACGGTGTCGTTTTCTTTCTCTTGATCGAGATCTTGACCTGTGCCGGCGTTTCCTTTTGTGGTCCTTATCTCTTTCTTTGTGCTTCTTAGACGATCCCATTATGAGGAGATATCAACTTCCGAATACCTCTCTAATTATTTAAGGCCAATGACATAAAAGAAAATAAGAAAGAACAGTAAGTGTTGTTGACAAACGTACGATTTCCTTACGAATATTTACCGGAAGTGTACATGTTTCAGTAATAGCAGTTCCGGAGAAACCGGGATATTTTATTTTTGACCAATCAGAGGTCTATCATTGGCACCCGAAACACAATAATAAACCATGCTCGTAGAGAACAAGGATAGACCTAGATTGTGCAAACTATGCAGAAAATCGACGATGATTACCATTTGCAAGTTACCAACCATAGGCTATTTTTAAAATGGATAAACAGCAAAGCCCCAACAATTCATTTCATTCCAAAATACATTCTGTAAGTATTAAGGCTCATATTTTGAGAAAGTGTTTGCTCAATGAAAGTTGCTGGCGTTCATGCCCCCATATTTTTTCAGTATTTCTTATACAATATCAGATTATACATAGTATGAATCATACATGCATTAGGCCCTAAGCGTCATAATTTAACCACCAAATCACAGTTTGGAGAAATGAAAGTACCGTGGGACTTGGTTCGTTACTTGTCCTGCCAGGGTCAAGTAGGAAGCTTTCTAGTACAGGCTAGGTACCTATGTATAAAACATCATACCGTAAACACAAGTGTCTCGTGCAGAAGGAGTAACAGGAAATCCAAGATATCAAGACTCACTGATTTGACAGGAGAGAAATTAAATCGCCCGAGAGAAATTATAATGGTATCAAACCCTGGACCTGCAAACTCTAGAAAAGTGAATTAACCAATGTAACTGAATGAAATTTTAATGTAGCTGTTTGGCCACCATACAGCAACATTTTTTAGTAAGTTTAGAACACTTGTCCACATTGCACAGCTCACCCAATATCATTTTTACCTGTATGAAAAACACAATGTATGCTTGTTACCCCTGATATCAGTTAGCCAGCTAATTATATATGTATTAATATGATCACTGAGATGGAATTTGTTCACAGAAGTGTTTCATTAATAAGAGCGCAGCTCATCGCACCCAAAGGGCGCGAGAGCGAAGCTCTCTTTAAGACAACACGTGTATAAGCTATATTTCCAATCAATTCTATATATCCCCTTCAACTTTGAAATCGTGTCCCGTGGGAAAAGTCGCGCGCCTCCAGTAGAGGCAGCCATGTTTGAAATCTCATTCCCTACACGACGAGATCTGACTAACTTCTCTCTCGTCGAAACAAATAACTGAAAGTTAGTTCAAATTACTTAATTCTTGAAATATCTACACAACCCATGTCAAAGGTCTGATTCAATTAAAAATTACCAATGTATTTTGCGAATTTAATTGGCTTGAGATATTTCGTTGGTTACCTAAATCGGAACCCTCCCTATTTCGGTGCTGATCAAATTGGATGCGAGAGTAGAATAAGAGGTTATTTTGCTGCATATGTGCGTTACATAGAACAGTTTTTAATTGTATTATCTTTAGATAACAGCATTGTTAGCACAACTTTCCATGTTACAACCGAAAACCCTGAAATATTACTGACTTGAACACCCCATTCAAAATGGTGCTGTATTGTCGTCAAGCGTGACGTCATCAAAATTCAACGTCAAAGATTTTGCCACTGATTCCCGCGCTTTCTCAGCGCATATATTTAAGAGTTTCGTCTTCCAGATGTCTGTGAAATATGTGATAATTTAAGGGAAACAATTCAATATCTTCTGTATTTTCAAAGTGGACATAGACTGTATTAACTGCAGTAGCTGTTCCATTTTACTTATCCTATAAAAAAATCAAAACTTTTATTTTATTAATAAAACTTCATAATTAAAAAAAAATTTACTGTGTCGACCTCTTTAGACCCCGACCTTAAATTACTAGAAACGTTTTATATGTAGTATGATTAACAAGGTATCGTGAAAAATATAGTACAAGTTATCATTGTGCAGTGTGTATAAAAATATCTTTGAATGAGGAGATTCCATTCTGTTTGTATTATAGTCTAACTTTCCAAAATCTATGTGATGTTCTATTACAAACTTCCACGTTATAGTTCGCATTGTCTTAGAATACATTGAGGACGTTAAGTATACCAAAATTCCCAGGAGAAAACAGACTTTGTAATTGGTTTCTTTGTGTGGAAACTGAAGCCTTATTTCACAACTTGTCCAATACGCACTCACTTCAGATTAAAAACCTCGATGCACATATGTATCTCAAATAATAGTCTAAGTGAGTGATTTTGCTTCTTGTTACTTCTACCACGGACTTAGATATACATACTTACATATGTCCGTGCTTCAAAAACAAAACAAAAACAAAACCCAAACCCATAACATATGAGTTGCAAGTTTTAATTGTAAACAGTTTATATTGATACGATTGCCTTCTAGCCCTTTTGCTCAGTCTATAAAGCGGCTGACCATCAAAACCGGGGATCGCGGGTTCGATCCCGGTGGAAACACACTACTTGCTAATGAGAGGCTTCGTTGGGGATAAAACCTCGGTTAATGTGTGTTCGGGGCAGGTTTTAATTGTAAATAAGTGTACATAGTAATACGATATATTTTTATTGTTGTTTATTTGTTTTGTTTAGTTTTTTTTCATCGGGGATGTATAATTAACAGTCTATCATAGTATATGTATTGGTTTAGGACCTAATATTGGCCTAGCTTGTACATAGCATATTTTGCAGACGCGTTGTGTTATTATTTTAAATAAATTAACACCCCCCCCCCCCCCCCCCCCAATAAAAAAAATATATATATATATATATATGAATATAAATGTGGTACATGTTCTTAGACTGTTATTCTCAGGTCCCTGTGTTTCCTTCTTGATTAACGGTAAGTCAGGTGATTATAGCTGCGCTCTTCTAAGGCTTTGCCTTCATTCATATTATTGACAACTTTCAGGGAAGAATAATCATGGACTTTACAGAATCTTATACAGACACTTGTTCCTCAGTGGGTATGGCTGCCCGCATGGGAGACCTGGGGTGTGTCCAGGATCTAGTGTGGCATGGTAGGTATTCAGAAGTTGGACTAAACATTTATGTTGATCAGATTTATTGCATAAAGAAATTTTCAATAACACCAGTGACAAGAAATACCTGAAAGATGAATGACAGGAGGTTTATATATCGTCGTTTGGGAGTCAAAACCATGTAACTGCAAAACAAAAAAACATTTCAGCACTGCATAATCACTGAAACTGTAAAGTAAGATTAACAAACTCCATGTAATTTATAGCAATAAAATGTTATTTTCATGTTGTTACTGCAATTTTGGTACCAGAGTTCTGTTATGCTAAGTAACTTTACAGGCGGTTACATTGGACTATGACTTGGAAAATGGTACCTAAACTTACCATAGTGTTGTCCAGATTATCAGTTATAGTCGATATTGAATTGGAAGGGCAACCAATTCCTGATGATCAATTATGTTTTTTAAACCGGAAGTGTAAGTTCTACTTTCATTTTCACTAAAGAGAGCATGGAAGTTCTATGTCATTTTACTCTTCACTATGACTTCTTGCCAATCACGTTATTTAAACATAATTGATTGCAAAGAAAAATAAATATTAACTGTTTATCAATAAAAATTATAACATTGAAATGGTGTGATAAAAAAATGAAGATACAAAACCTTTAAGTGTGCAAGCTTCTACTTTCTGGTAGTGTCACTTATATCAACAATTTACACTACTAAGTGTTAGTTTAATGGATAATTACCCTCATTTTGGGAGATAGAAGTAGCTCTCATAAAAATATGACAGGTTTATCTCTTCTAGTACTGTAACTATATGTTAATTTACAGACTGATATGACAGATTTATCTCCCCTAGTCCTGTAATTATATAACTATATGTTAATTTACAGACTGATATGACAGATTTATCTCCCCTAGTCCTGTAATTATATAACTATATGTTAATTTACAGACTGATATGACAGATTTATCTCCCCTTGTCCTGTAATTATATAACTATATGTTAATCAACAGACTGATATGACAGATTTATCTCCCCTAGTCCTGTAATTATATAACTATATGTTAATTTACAGGTTTATCTAGATCTCCCCTAGTACTGTAACTATATGTTAATTTACAGACTGATATGACAGGTTTATCTCCCCTAGTACTGTAATTATATAACTCTGTGTTAATTTACAGGTTTATCTAGATCTCCCCTAGTACTGTAACTATATGTTAATTTACAGGGAAACCAGTTGATGTGAGAGACAACCGGGGCTGGACACCAATCCATGAAGCTGCCTTCCATGGTCACTCGGGCTGTCTCGAGTTCCTGCTACGCCAAGGTGTGTACACAATATAGTTCTGGATCCTGTGATTTTATAGATTTTCTTAAGCTAAATAATGGTCTAATAGTTTGCTTACTGGATATCTGGATCAACTTAAATAGCCACTAGTGTTCAACCTAATATATGCCCTTTTACAAGACTTACGATATTTGATATGCCCTCAGGGGAAATAAAATTATTAAATATAATAACTAGGCCACTCTTCTGCCAAGCTTTTGTGCCACAGACCTTCCTCAAGGCAATTACAGCAATTAATTATTATAATTATTTATCATATTGCTACATATTGAAAGTTTGGTTTGTTGTAGTATTGTTTAACATCCAATCAACCATTAAGGAAGGCCTCCCCTGTGTGAAAGATGTATGCATGTATGTTGTGAATGTGTGTGTTTTGGCTGCAATATGTTAGAATTTATCTCCTTGTGAAGGTATGATAGCACAGAACTGATGCTTACTTTATAGTGCTACCTCACTGAAGCATAATGCTGAAGACACCAGCAGGACACCCCATGGCCACCAAAACACATTATACTGACATTTAAAGAAAAATATACATGTACTGACATTAAAAGAAAATTCTTTAAGTGATATCAGTTTCAAATGACCATGTACGAGGATCAGTTATGTAGCTGTGTCTCTAAGTATAGTTTTAAACATTTGATATCCAGATGTGGTGGATCCAGAATGGAGGACTTTTGAGGATGAAACTGCCCTGATCCTGGCAGCACGAGGTGGTCACTTTGAGTGTGTTCGGACATTACTGGACTGTGATGCTGATCCAACAGCAGAAACTAAAGAGGGGTACACACCTTTGTGGGAGGGTAAGCACATGTATATAATTACCGTAGTTCAATGTTTTGTGCAATTTATAAATGTTAATTATAAATGGATTTTATTAAGTTAAACTGATTTAATTGTTAGAAAAATATAAATACTAAGCATTGTTTCAATGACAGTGGATCTGTAGAAATGTTTAATGTGTGCATATTCATTACAGGGTCAACATAGAATTATAATTTGGGGATAAAAATGTGTTCTGCTGATGCTTTGAAATGTTTTTCAGTTTAAGTTTTCTATGTTTTTTCATTAGATAAAAAGGAATATCATAGCAGTATTATATATAAATAATCCCTTATCAGATGTGGAAAGGTATCTTGGTCACCTGTATGGCCACATGGATTTTCTTTGGGTACTCCAGTTTCCTTCCATGATTGTTGTAAGTTCTTATATATCTACCAGTAAGCAAAACAGCATTTCTGAGTTTTGACTTGTGCTTTCCATGGGAGTTATCACCCCTGAAATTTAGCTCTCGTTTGTTGAGGTAGGTGGTGTGCCAACACGGGATAGGAGGTAAGGGGACAGAGGGTAGGGCTAGAATCAGAAGACAAAAGCTGTTGTCTCATTGTTATGTTGTTAACACATTTCTACTGCAATACAGCATCCTCATCAAATATTCATGGAAGGAAGGTGTAAAATTCTTTTCGGTGCCAAACCGGAAAAATATGAAAATTAGAGAAAGTGGACCTCACTGATCGTGACTGGCTCTAAACAAAAAATCACAAATTACTCTCATCATTTTCTGGACAGGAAACCCAACCTTCATTGTTCCCTTACATATCTGTAATTTACCGAAACACATACTTAATATGAAGCGTTCATATTTGCTCATTATTTAGAATCATGTAATGTCACTGTTGTGTTTTCAAATTCAACAGTTATTGATATTGTTTAGTTTTCTGTATCCAAGATATCTGTAACTACATTTCAAGTAAAACTGAGATAAGCTACACAAGTCTGAAATACATCAAGCTAATAGTTTTCTACTGGGTCCCAGCCTCATGTATTCATAGCATATATATTGTTCTGGCCCAACCAAGAGGCAAAACAAAATTATAATTTATCTCCTTTTTAGAAGAACTATTAAGGAACGATTAAGAAATTCTGCATTGTTGTAAATAAAAAAATTTGAAACATTTTTATGAAGAAATGTAATACAGTCTGTGGATTGCTTTGGCAATTTTTTCATTTGAATTTTAGCGACAAGTGCAGAGAGTTTTGAATGTGTGAGACTTCTGATGAGGAAAGGAGCTATAGTGAGGATAAATTATCAGAATTACACAGGTTTTACACCTCTCCACAATGCCGCAGAGCGGGGTTACACCCACATCCTCGATTATCTCCTCAAACACGGGGCCAGACTTGATATGTGTGCTGATGTTGATATAACACCAATATTCCTAGCTTCACAGTTTGGCCACAAGGACTGTCTCCAAATCCTCTTACAAACTGCAAGGGAAAAGGGTAACATATTATTAATTTATCATTTCTGAATCATTCCTTTGTTTAGAGGTATACTTCCTGTTTTATATCCAACAGGTTCTGTCTATGATATCTTGTTTTGTGTTTTTAAAATATGTGATTTTTTTCGGCAAAATCTGGTTTTCATTGCTAATGCTTCTACAGATCAATGCAGACAATTGATTAGTTGTCCTGTTATCTCTATATCATGTTTTTCTGTCACATTCATTGTCTATACAGATGATACGGCAGTTTGTAGGTAAACACAATGCTTTGTTTGTTTGTAAATCTTTGTCAATTATATTGGTTTTAACTTCCAAAGTTGATGTTGTCCTTGTACATATGGCTACAGTTATACCATTGTAATTGACTTGCAAGCTATGTCATTAACACTGTTTTGAATAGGACATCATTTTCAATACTAAATATAGACCTATAATCATGATATTTTACCCTTTTGTTTGTCTTGACTTTCCTAGGACAAATGGATCTTGTTAATAAAACAACACATGACCATGCCACGCCCCTTCTTATAGCTTCTCAAGAGGGCCATGAAGACTGCATACGACTGTTGCTAAGTTACGGTGCTGACCCAAACATTCCTGTCAACGACCTCAATGCTGTGGCTGCTCACTTCGCTGTCTACAAGGATAGACCAAGGTTTTCTGTTTATACATGTCAGAATTAGGAAGAGTCTTGAGGTTCCATTAAAATAATTAGATACTAACTGCTGAATTTAAAACATTGATAGAAATTTATTTGGTGATCTCTTTTGTTTTGGATACCTTATATTCAAATCATTTAAATATTTGATAAGATCCACAAAAATGATAATTTTTCAATAGTCATTGCCCATCTTAAACTGTTCAGTTTTGTTTTATTTCCATAGTATTTCAATATTTACACAGCAACTTGTTATTCATAAACAGTAAAATGTCATCTTGTCATTCCAACTTTCATTAATGTGCTAAATTCCTAAATAGGTCTTGCAGAGTTATCTTGAATGAATCGATGTTAGAAGTTGCAGTCAAGTTCTACTGATACATATACTGAAGTCACAAGGTTAAAGAGATGTGTACACAATATGATTTATTTTTCTACTAGGTGCCTCCAACTAGTCTTACCAGTGACAAGACAAGAAGTTCTCTTCAATTCAGTGGAAACCATGATGCACCCGTTAATACTTGGTTTAAAGCTGAAAAATACAACTTGCCTGGAAATCCTCATTGCTGCAGGATTAAATGTGAAGGCATTTCTTCCATTGAATCATGACTTATTTGAGATGGACAGACACCTACTGTTTACTGTGTTACAGTATGATACCAGTGCCTCTGTGCTCTGTCAGGTGGAGGAGACTTGGCCCAGCCAGGGAATTGAATTCCTTCTCCGTGCTGGTCTTCCGTGCAATATTCAGAATCCACAGGAATTACCTCCCTTGATTTCTGCTCTATCGAAAGCAGATTTTGATTTGTTTCTGCTTCTCCTGAAGTATGGTGCTAACCCAAACATATATCATGAACATGTCGGAGGTAATTTACCCATTCTCCTGGCATTGAGAAACGACATGATACCAAAGCTGATTGTGATAGATATGGAAACGAGACGCAATTTGTTTGGGAAATATCTGATTCCGTTACTCATGGCCGGTGCTAATGCCCAGTCCTGTTTTAGTGCTCTTAATGTGGTCACAGAAGAACTGATATTCGACCTGCACCATGTGCTGCAGGGTTCGGTGGAGTGGACCAATCTATTTCCTCTGCTTGTGCTACTGTTGTGTTTCACTTGTAATGTGTCTCTAGACGAAAAACTATGTGCTTTGGCAGAGCAGTTCAAGGCAGACAAATTACTGAATAAGATTGAAGGTAATTGTGATCCAAAGATTTGGAAACTTTCCTAGAAAATTGATTGTATTTCTGCAGTTCAGTTAATAGTGTGTTACTGACATGGTATATATAGCTAGGATATGAATAAATTCTCTGAATAATACATTTATGATATTTTACCACTTTGTCTCCTGCCATTATAGTAGTTGTGTGGATTTTGTGTATAGTATATCACAAACAGTAAATGGTATAGTTATCCCAAGTTATGATACCAACATGTACATCTATATGATGCTCATTTTTTCAAACCACTGTGCTATCTTTTCTTACAGATTCCAGTGGGACCTTGGCACATGCATGTCGTAAGAAAGTTGTGCAACAGTTTGCATCTTCAGGGTGTTACAACAAGGAGAGTGTCTGTAGTCTTCCTGTGCCTTCCATACTACATGAGTACCTCCTCTTCATGGAGTACGGTACTCACATTAGTGAAATAGTTCAAGACTCGCTCAAGTACCTCACAATTAAGGAACATGCAATCATTCACGAAATTCAAACAGAACAAGGATGGGGATAGCCAGATGGGGGACAAAACCATTGCAATATTCTATACAATGAAATTCCTTGGAAAATTAATTTATGAAAAAAGTGTATGTCCATTTTTTTTGCATCTTCTGTAAGAAAATAGTTTAATATTTAAAATCCTTTGTATTTATTGTGATTACAGAAAACAGCTTGAGCTGCTTTTACAGAAAATGTTGTTCAAAAAGATTGGTGGGTTAAGATTGAGATGTTTCATCCAATATGCAATAACAATCAATGGTTTTACCTGTTGTCTGCCTGTAATTTATACAGCCGATGATGTCATGATAAAATGATATACATTTTAACTATTGGTAATGTCATGTTTTACTGATCAAGCATCAATCAAATAATTCACTGTATATGTTTCTCCAAACTCTTTCAGAATAGCAGAGGAAAATATAATGATAGAGATTTTAGATTTCCCCCCAGTTTTGCAGTCATTGTGATTGTATTCATTTGAAACTCTTTAGAACTATATGCATAAATTTATGAATATTAATTATTCTTTTGGATTGAGAGATAAGCTTTAGTTGCCAATTTTTTTGTTTATGACATTTGTATTGATTCCTACCCTGAAATAAGAACCGCTTCAAACTTAGGCAGCGTGCGGTAATATTAAGATAGCTGAATAGCTTTGTAACTTTTTTACAAGTTTCAGAGAAGCATGACTTAAATCCACTACATAATGCATTGTACATGTATAACAGAGGGAAGAAACCGACTGATGGTGCTTTATACTGCTGGTGTAATTTTGTAAAGAAACATATTTCCTGTTTTGTAACTAGAAGCAATGCAATAAACAATTAAAAACAATGTTCAGGTGTCTGCAAGGTTAAATATGCTTTTCTCATCAACAGGAAAATCAATGAAGTTTAGAACTATCTCTTTCATATGATGTATGTTTGGATATGTTTAGGATGAATATTAGTGCTACATAAATGCTTGGTACATATTCGTATTCAATAGTTGATATATTTTAATGACTAGTATTTATTGACCAGCTACTTGATGTATATACATGATGTTATATCTGATCTGGAGTATTTTTATCTTGAATTCTTTTTTAGCTAGTTATATCATGTGTGTGGTTTTTTTTGTTTTTTGTTGGGTTTTTTTCATTTTTTTTCCAGAGCAGTTGAATGCGTTATGAATACAGTAATAAATGATAATTGCACACTACATATATGACTTTTGTGTACATGTATGACTTCATGTATGACTTTTGTGTACATGTATGACTTTTGTGTACATGTATAACTTTGTGTACATGTAAGACAATTGACTATTGTATGTGTACCTTTATATGATTAAATTACTATGTATGAGATATGTGACTATCGTTATGACAATGAACATATATGTATGCATGGAATATAATGTCATTTAATTACTGGTGTGATAGTAGTCCTGCAGATGAAGGTGGACACAGTGAATATGCATGGATGTTGTGACCATTGTGTATGAAGGAGATGGGCCTGTATGAATGATGTTAACATGTTAATGTGTATATGTTGTGAAAATATAAACCCAGTATCTCTCGATACAATGTGTTCTACTGTTTGGCTGAAGTGCTGACATGGCCTCATACAGTAAAACAGAGCCGGTGATACATTGGCTTTTGTGTTGTCGGTTGAAACGGTTGGACCCGAGATTCAAATAACAGGTACAAATCTTGACTGAGGCCCACAGAATATTTGCCACATGCAGATGGAGGGATCAGTCTGTCTGGAACTATCAGGCTGACTAGTGATAGTTTTCACAATTTTTACATAAAACAAGATCAGTGCATCAAAATGAGTAAACAAATAGTCCATTGTTTTTTAATATGACCGAAACTCCCCGAGACTATGCATGCTGACTTTTACATGTGTTTGCCCATATCAGGTAAATACATGTAAGTTAAGTTTATTGGAAATCGGTTCTATACTACATGAACTGTTTTAACTTGGTCACATGAAAATAGCCAGTGTCTGCATTTCAAGTCAATATGTTTTACTGTAAGGAGCATGTGTGAAATATTGTTATAGAAGACATTGTTTACTTTGTGAGGAAATAAACATTTTATACATGTTATAGGATGTGTACATTTGGTGTATGTTGCTACTTTTCATGAAGTTAACATTTTACCATTTCCTTGAAAGTCATGAAACTTTCAACAATCGATATTGGTTTAAAATTTAAAGGGGTATTCCGTACAAATCCAGTGAGCCTTCAGTTCAGGATTCCTCTATGCGCTATAGGTAGTCTAATTTTATATTGACTGGAGCTGTCTAAATTGACCATAGGAGAATATTTTAATTTAAAGAAATTTTACTAAGGCAAAGTATCCTTTAAATTTATGATTGAGGAAAATTGATATATAGTTTTAATTTTCAAGCTTCAAGTAACCTTGATTGTACAGAAAGATTTGTTTTGTAAGACTAGACTAAACAAGAGGCCCAATGGGCCTGTATCGCTCACCTGTCTCTACAGCAAATTTGCAGTTGATTGAGGTCATTTCTACAGATACTATGCTGATAACCACTTTATTCAAATATCAGAGTAAGCTAGGTTTATTGATGTCAATAAATTTTCTAGTCCTTCATTCCAGCATACTTTTGGCCTAACATCAGGTTTTGATGACCCTTGGCTATCACAAGATTTTAAAATATTTCACCCCTGTGACCTTGAATGAAGGTCAAGGTCATTCATTTGAACAAACTTGGTAGCCCTTCACCCCAGCATGCTACATGCCCAATATCAAGTCCCTGGGCCTCTTGGTTATTGAGACGAAGTCGTTTGAAGATTATAGCCTATTTAGCCCATGTGACCTTGAATGAAGGTCAAGGTCATTTATTTGAACAAACTTGGTAGCCCTTCACCCCAGCATGCTACAGGCCCAATATCAAGTCCCTGGGCCTCTTGGTTATTGAGAAGAAGTCGTTTGAAAATTATAGCCTATTTAGCCCATGTGACCTTGAATGAAGGTCAAGGTCATTTATTTGAACAAACTTGGTAGCCCTTCACCCCAGCATGCTACAGGCCCAATATCAAGTCCCTAGGCCTCTTGGTTATTGAGAAAAAGTCATTTGAAGATTATAGCCTATTTGACCCATGTGACCTTGAATGCAGGTCAAGGTCATTTATTTTAACAAACTTGGTAGCCCTTCACTCCAGCATGCTACAGGCCCAATATCAAGTCCCTGGGCCTCTTGGTTATTGAGAAGAAGTTGTTTAAATGAAAAAGTTGAAGCCGGACGGACGCCGCACCACAGCATAAGCTCACTTGCCCTTTGGGCAGGTGAGCTAAAAATGAAAACACTTGGTCAGGACCAACTCAGGATTATTTCAGATAAGTTAGTGCTGAATCCCACTGGTAGAACTTGACAAGTTTGGAGTATGGACAGTTTACAGCCACACAACGACGGACAATGCATGATGGCTATAGGTCGTCCTGACCACTTTAAGTCAGATGACCTAAAAATCCACTAATATTTCCTCGGACCTCCCACCTTTTATTGTCGGGAACTGATTCCTCTGGAGACAGATCTGTAATGGCTGTCTGACATCCGCCGGCTTATCCCTCCTACTGGACAGAAGTTATCTCCCTTAGAGACACCAGATGTGAAGCAGTATCTACAACGAATTCTTCACTGTGCTTCTCAAGGAACTGAAACAATCACACCAAGACATTACAATAACATCAATAAGGCGATTCCATTCTATTTTTCTTTGTTTTTCATTTTCATTGAATGTTTGCAAAAATATGTCTGGTGAAAATCAGTCTAGAAGCTCATCATGACACAAAACAAAAAAACATACATTATTTTGGTATTTTATTGGCAATAACACAAATGTCTGACCAAATCTTCAACATTGTGATCAAAGAAATTCAGGTTAAAAAATGTCATATAATATTTGAATTTAAAATCAAAATTCCATTGTTACATCTCTATTATGGTACATGTCTAGGCAAATCTTGCATATTATTGGATTTGAATGTCTACCATTTTATTTACAAATAAAATAGAAGAGGCCTCTGACCTTATGTATAGATCTATAGTGTCGCTTGAACCTTTTGTTCCATGATACACCTGTTTCTTTTGTGATTTCCTGTAACAATAAAAAAAATATCCATCAAGTACAGAGTTTTTGTTTTATTAGGTCATATTTGCATTTTTACCTTTGTTAGATATGCATTGTTACTTGAACAGAAATGTTAACCTTCTTGTCGGAGACAAATAATTCAATTTAAATACTCTGAAATTAATTATATAAGTATACGTAAATATGTCCTTAAATATCAGTTCAATAAGTGTACACAGTTAGTTGTTTACTGCCTACACAACTCTGCCTTTTAATAGATTTTTGAAAAAGAAAAGTTAGCAGGATAAGGGTTCATGTAGATTGTCCAAGTTAATTTCAGGTGCTTTTGATACTAATTAATCTACCTATAATGAGGAGCAAAAATTGATGGAAGATACTTGATACAACCTTGCGACATGACATCAGTTTTGAAATTTGGTGACCGTCCCTACATATGTAATGAAATATGTTATAATGGTGATGTCACTAAAGTATTATCAAAGTAAAATTAGGAAGTACCATTTGTAAAGTAAATGGCATTAGCAGATCTTACGGGGCAGGTGCCCTTATAAGGCCTAACTCAGGATACCAATAATAAAGTCAGACTACAAATTATAGCATTTCTTGAAACAGCTTTAAAAGGTGATGTAAAATTTTAACTTTCAAAGTATCTTAATAAACTTTAATGCTAGCAACTTACAGCACAGATTTTGTCTACAGAAAGCATCTTAGCTGGTGATCTAGTCAGTATGGTATGTATGAGATCTACAGGGGAATCACACTCGATGAAATCCACCTCACCAGTACTTGGATCTTTAGGTAACTCATATGGCTTCCTCTTCCTGGAAAAAGTCATTAACATTTATGTCGGAGTTGATTCCAACATGTAAAATCTCACTGGAAAAAAAATCATTACGGTAAACCTCCGGTTAGTTCGAACAAAATTAAATAAATATTGACGAACCTGTTCGAATTATTCGAAATTATGCTTCAGAAAATAAGCGTGAGTTCGAACTATTCGAGTCAATATCGGCGAAAATCTCGGCAGAGTAAAATCATTAGACACAAACACATCCATCGTAAATTTGATACGTAATAACGGCGGCCTGAACAATGGCACATTTACAAGTAAGTAAAATGATAGTATTTCATTTAATTCAATATTAATTGATCGTTAACGTTCTTCGTTTCGCGATAACTGATGATGGTTATTGCGCGAAGCCGCTCGGGCAATGCGTAGCTACAGTACTGTCAGTAGGCCCCAAAACATTACAGTACACGTTTCATTTGTGACACAAAAGTTAAACATTTGCATGGTTATATTTTTTTTATCTGAATGAGAAACTATCGCTATATTATTGTAATAAATGGTCTCTTAAATACGTCAAAAGCAGTCTACATAACCTGTTGCGTTTACGAAAGCACTACTGTAAAAATAGGCGTTATATGTTGGTAAAATTAGGCCAGAACATCAACATGTCTGCTTTTAAATATGTCCAGTCGTATTATCTACCAAACGTAGTTGATACCTGCATAATTATCCATCAATAATTGGGACACCTGTGGATTGTTTTGACTAGATATGAATGCTTTTCACGTCACTCAGCACGATCGGGCAGCCGATCCTTTCAACTTTGCCGCAAGCGACACCTCGCGTGGCCTGCTTACCTAGCGTGAGGTCCCAGGTTTTCATGTAATACCTTGGCAATACACGTTAATGTAAATTTACACATTTTGATAGGAATAACATCATTAGAATCTTAATTATATAGAGCACTAGAAATGTACATGTATGCTAATTTAAAGATACACAGTTTGAAATATCACTATTATAATCATAGAATATTACATGTTAATATAATATCACATATTTTGGTAGGACTATTAGAATCTTACATTATGTTTATATAATATAATGTTATACAACGGACAAAATTGAAATCAATGAATATACACAGAAAACTGTAACAGGCATGCAAATACATGTATACATGTACACAGTTGGAACAAATCTACAAATTTATTATCACAGTGTAGTACAATACAAATACGATAAAGCACTGTCCATGTTACATCAGTACAACCTTGTCCATGTTACATCAGTACAACCTTGTCCATGTTACATCAGTACAACCTTGTCCATGTTACATCAGTACAACCTTGTCCAAAATGTTACATCAGTACAACCTAAGTGAAGAAATTCGGAGGCTGCGTCGGTGTAGGATATTATATGGTTCTCCAGTCTCTGTTTCTGAAGGACAAGGCGAGTGTCAATGTTTCTGTATTTCCTGGGTCGGGGTCCAGCGCAACGTTGAAGTCTAGTTATCTCATTAGTAGCCTGGCTGTATGTCCTTGAATGTCCGTATAATTGTGAAGATGTTAGGATGTGTATGGTGTACAATCTTTTTGAGTTTCCCGTGCCAGGCTTTTAAGTGGTTGGTCGTCCTTCAGGTCCGTCGTGGTCGTAGTGGTTCCCAACTGTTTCCACCTCTATCCACTGGTCAACAACGTAGTCTGTGAATGGCGTAACGTCAATGTGTAGGTCAGCTTCCTGGATGTCCTCTTACGTCTTCTACTTGGTGTAGTGGTACAAGTGGCAATACAGCTGCGCGGCGAACCAGTCTCCTATAGTGTCGTCGTTGCATGGGGTGAAATGGAAAAGCATCCCTTGATGTTGGTCCCCGGGAAGGCGGTGAAGAGTCTGTCCCGATGTTGATGGTGTACATCTGTCTCATAACCTATTCCTAATAAAGTTAAAGTCTAACTGAGTATTAGCCAAAGATGGTAATAACGGTATGAGTACAAACAGTGGAATGATAAGTCCTGATGATAATTTTGAAGTTGATATAGATACATACATGTACATGTAGCTTCGGTTTTAATATCCAAGTGTCACGCCATCCGTAGCCTGGGTTACATTAACACAGCTCATCATTTTTACTGATCTCAGTAAAGTGAGCGGTTTTTACTTAACAACATCATTATCTTCAGTTATCATATATCAGGTATCAGAGAGGCGTTCAAATGAGAAAAAAGAACATTTTGATTATAACTTGTATTAAGGAAAAAAGAAAAGTATTTGATATAATTTTTAGTTTGATGAAATTGATAGAATTATCAAAAGGTATTTTATGATATCAATTTCATTGAATTATTAATAAATATTAATTTCAATGAATTATCAATAAATATCAATTTCAACGAATCATTTATAAATACTAATTTGTTAATTATTGATATTTAATAATTTGATCATTATTAAATTGTTTAAATAAGTATTGACAATTATCATGTGCATAGTTAATTCCAATATATTGTATTTTTGTGCAGTATATTCATTGAATATTGACATTTGATTTTGATGAGAAATTCAATGAAAATTACAGGTAACATACACAGGTAAAACACAGGTAACAAAAGTGACTTCACCAGAACAGACTATAATTACTGTACAAACATAGCCAGTAGGGTGTTATTTCAAAATGTAGGCGTTCAGGGAATCAGCCACTTAAGAGATGTCCAGTCACAATTAAATAATCATAATGCTAAGTTAACACTAGTTATATGTGAAAATGGTGTGTTCCCTGAACGCCTACATATTTAGAACAATAGGCAGAGACATCAAAGGGAGGGTAATTATAGTCTGTTCTGTATTTACCAAGATATTTTACCTGTAGAAATCATTTGACAACTAAAGAAAACCAAAACACAAGCATATCAATTTGAAAAATTCTATAATATAGTATTAATCACATTGATATTGATAAGTTATACAAAAAGGAAGAACATTAAAATTCTGCAAGTTAATATATCTTTTCATAATTTGAAAACAACATTATCAGAATCTTTATTATAAATTGAGAACTACAATTAAACACGTTAATGTAAATTTACACATTTTGATAGGAATAACATCATTATAATCTTAATTATATAGAGCACTAGAAATGTATATGTATGCTAATTTAAAGATACACAGTTTGAAATATCAGTATTATAATCATAGAATATTACGTGTTAATATAATATCACATATTTTGATAGGACTTTTAGAATCTTAATTTATGTTTATATCATATAATGTTATACAACGCACAAAATTGAAATCAATGAATATACACAGAAAACTGTAACAGGCATGCAAATACATGTATACATGTACACAGTTGGAACAAATCTACAGATCTTTATTATCACAGTGTAGTAAAATACAAATAGGATAAAGCACTGTCCATGTTACATCAGTACAACCTTGTCCGTGTTACATCAGTACAACCCTGTCCATGTTACATCAGTACAACCTTGTCCATGTTACATCAGTACAACCTTGTCCATGTTACATCAGTACAACCTTGTCCATGTTACATCAGTACAACCTTGTCCATGTTACATCAGTACAACCTTGTCCATGTTACATCAGTACAACCTTGTCCATGTTACATCAGTACAACCTTGTCCAAAATGTTACATCAGTACAACCTAAGTGAAGAAATTCGGAGGCTGCGTCGATGTAGGATATTATATGGTTCTCCAGTCTCTGTTTCTGAAGGACAAGGCGAGTGTCAATGTTTCTGTATTTCCTGGGTCGGGGTCCAGCGCAACGTTGAAGTCTAGTTATCTCATTAGTAGCCTGGCTGTATGTCCTTGAATGTCCGTATAATTGTGAAGATGTTAGGATGTGTATGGTGTACAATCTTTTTGAGTTTCCCGTGCCAGGCTTCTAAGTGGTTGGTCGTCCTTCAGGTCCGTCGTTGTCGTAGTGGTTCCCAACTGTCTCCCTCTATCCACTGGTCAACAACGTAGTCTGTGAATGGCGTAACGTCAATGTGTAGGTCAGCTTCCTGGATGTCCTCTTACGTCTTCTACTTGGTGTAGTGGTACAAGTGGCAATACAGCTGCGCGGCGAACCAGTCTCCTATAGTGTCGTCGTTGCATGGGGTGAAATGGAAAAGCATCCCTTGATGTTGGTCCCCGGGAAGACGGTGAAGAGTCTGTCCCGATGTTGATGGTGTACATCTGTCTCATAACCTATTCCTAATAAAGTTAAAGTCTAACTGAGTATTAGCCAAAGATGGTAATAACGGTATGAGTACAAACAGTGGAATGATAAGTCCTGATGATAATTTTGAAGTTGATATAGATACATACATGTACATGTAGCTTCGGTTTTAATATCCAAGTGTCACGCCATCCGTAGCCTGGGTTACATTAACACAGCTCATCATTTTTACTGATCTCAGTAAAGTGAGCGGTTTTTACATAACAACATCATTATCTTCAGTTATCAGATATCAGGTATCAGAGAGGCGTTCAAATGAGAAAAAAGAACATTTTGATTATAACTTGTATTAAGGAAAAAAGCAAAGTATTTGATATAATTTTTAGTTTGATGAAATTGATAGAATTATCAAAAGGTATTTTATGATATCAATTTCATTGAATTATTAATAAATATTAATTTCAATGAATTATCAATAAATATCAATTTCAACGAATCATTTATAAATACTAATTTGTTAATTATTAATATTTAATAATTTGATCATTATTAAATTGTTTAAATAAGTATTGACAATTATCATGTGCATAGTTAATTCCAAGATATTGTATTTTTGTGCAGTATATTCATTGAATATTGACATTTGATTTTGATGAGAAATTCAATGAAAATTACAGGTAACATACACAGGTAAAACACAGGTAACAAAAGTGACTTCACCAGAACAGACTATAATTACTGTACAAACATAGCCAGTAGGGTGAAAATACACGGGCGATTTCTTAGTTTGCCATACACAGCGCGAATACAAATATCGCATGTTACTTATACATTGTCGGGGCCTAAATTTGCAATCAGCTGTCTCGTGCGTGGTGTGTTTTGCAATGTAACAAAAACTGAATTAACGCTAAAATATGTGGCATATATTAAATCACAGACGCATTCTAATGATCACGCATACAATCTAATAAACTAAATGTGCTTGTTGATCAAATTTAAATCTTGGCATTTTTTTCGCCCGGTCATCGGGGCCGGGTCGTCGCGAGCTTCTTACTTTACGTTCTTCATTTGACAAGTTCGAACTATCCGAAATGGTATCTGATATAAACAGCCAGAGTTCGAACTATTACTAGCTAAAAAATTACCGTTTTTCTAGAAAAAAAAGTGTGTTCGAACTATCCGCGTGTTCGAATTAATCGGAGGTTTACCGTAATATATTTATCCCGGAGCTGATTCCAACATATAAAATCTGGATATCTCAAAAAGTTTCCTAGCTTCACTATCTTTATCTTTATTGATTCTACACCTATTTGACCTTTTGCCACAAAAGGACCCATCCATCCACCAACAATCTACAATGATGCTGGCTCCACTACCCTGTCTTATTTGACCTTTTCTGACCTTTTCCTCTGTTACCTAGATGTTCATGTCTTCTGTGGATGACTTTTAACATACATGTATTATGAATTTTATTTTGCTGTGTTTAAAACCACTTTAAATGTGAGAATATCCCCCAATTTATATTCCCATGTATATCATTATATCAAAATCAAAATGGCTGCTGTTGTCCGAATTCATAAGTCCATCTCATTTTACATCATTTTCTTTCTAAATGCTTTTATTCAGTATAGTTACATCACAGATTATAGATATCTCTTACATATAAATCATATTTTGATTAACTGTCAATACACATTAAGTTCAGCACCCAACATTCAGCCCATATTCAGTAACCAAAATTAAAAACTTCTTAGATTGACATTCAGCACCCATACCAGATATTCTCCAATCAACATCCTCCTGACTGACCTCAATCTAAACAAAACCAAATCTAGATTGCCTTACATTCTCGTTTACTCCCAGCACACACTCAGCACCCACACTAATCAGTTTCATTTAACACCCAACACCCAGCACACACTCCGCAAATTAAACTTAAATTTCACATTAACATTTTAGCATACATTTAGTACTCACACTTAATTTAATATTTCATACCCATCACATATTCAGATCTACATCTTAATTTACAGCCAGTGCTTTCATCACTGCCCACTTGTTAATTTAAAAATTCAACACTCACTGAAATTACCATTCCATGAAGCCTTTCATTAGATATATTAATATTCATACTTGACCCAACAAATTTTCAACCTGTTTCATAATAGTATCTTAATTATGTTAAATGTACTTTCATGGATTCCAGTAAGTCCTTAAGTGTAAGATTAAGTTTGTTTGAATTTACCGATAGAAGTATATCATCTACTTTAGTTTTTAGTTGTTTTTTTTATATTATTGACAAGTAACATTGGATTTTGTTCTTCTTTTTCAAATTTCTTAAGATTTCTTGCCTTCCATATTAGCCATTTTGAATGAATTATAATTAGGTTACATAGTTTATATTAACATTATATTTTGATATTCCAAAAATTCTTTCTTTTTCTGATAGATTTATATACAATGTATATGTTATATTAAAAATATAAAATATCATTCCATTTCTGTATTGATTTTATTTCTTTACTTGTTTGATATAATATAGCCTTAATTGATTTATTAAAGTCTTTGCTCAGTATCACAAGAGTATTTCTATACTTGATCACTAGATCGTCTGATATTTGGAACACTTTATTACAATGTTAATCCATCCTGAAGGGATGGCCTTCCTTAGTTTTGAGAATTCTAATATCCAATTGTTTTTAACTTTCAACCTTTCTAATAATTGTTCTGATGAAATGAAATCATTTTCTTCTGTGTTCCAGATATGTCTTATCTTTGTTAAACCACTTTGTGCCCAATTTTTGTAGAATAGGGGACTATTCTTGAATAACAATTTATGATTTCTAAATAAGCTTTCAATAAGGACATCATCTACACTACTTATATGTTTGTCATTCAAAAGTTTTTGCCAATGTAATATTCCCTCTTGATAAATTGCTGGAAGTTTATTTAACTCCAGATTACCGGTATTTGTATTACTGCATCTGCACAAGAAATAATTTGTGTTATAAGATTTGTCTTAACTTTGGAGGAAGTGCTTTCCGAGATGTTCCAGGTCTGCGTTTCACTATGTATTATTTTGTATATGAGTTTAATCCTATTTATTTTAATTATAGTGTCTAGATCAGTCATATTTAATCCACCTTGGCTCTTTTCTAAGTAGACCGTTTCTCTAGCCACCTTATTTATTTTACATCCCCAAAGGAATTCATATATCAATCTGTTTATTCTTTGCTTATATTCTTCAGGTATGGAATTTCGTGCCAGTTCATAAGTTAGCTGAGAACATAGCGAAGACTTAATTATCAGAGTTTTTCCTTCCAATGTCAAATTACTTATTTTCTTATTTGTGTTGATGATATTTTCAAGTTTTTCTATTTTCCTATCACATAATATTTTGAGGTGAGCTATACAATGTAAGGGATATAGAAGTGAGCTATACAATGTAAGGGATATAGAAGTAAGCTATACAATGTAAGCGATATAGAAGTAAGCTATACAATGTAAGCGATATAGAAGTGAGCTATACAATGTAAGGGATATAGAAGTGAGCTATACAATGTAAGGGATATAGAAGTGAGCTATACAATGTAAGGGATATAGAAGTAAGCTATACAATGTAAGCGATATAGAAGTAAGCTATACATTGTAAGTCATATAGAAGTGAGCTATACAATGTAAGCGATATAGAAGTGAGCTATACAATGTAAGGGATATAGAAGTGAGCTATACAATGTAAGGGATATAGAAGTGAGCTATACAATGTAAGGGATATAGAAGTAAGCTATACAATGTAAGCGATATAGAAGTAAGCTATACAATGTAAGCGATATAGAAGTGAGCTATACAATGTAAGGGATATAGAAGTGAGCTATACAATGTAAGCGATATAGAAGTGAGCTATACAATGTAAGGGATATAGAAGTGAGCTATACAATGTAAGTCATATAGAAGTGAGCTATACAATGTAAGCGATATAGAAGTGAGCTACATGTATACAATGTAAGGGATATAGAAGTGAGCTATACAATGTAAGCGATATAGAAGTGAGCTATGCAATGTAAGCGATATAGAAGTGAGCTATACAATGTAAGCGATATAGAAGTGAGCTATACATTGTAAGTCATATAGAAGTGAGCTATACAATGTAAGCGATATAGAAGTGAGCTATACAATGTAAGGGATATAGAAGTGAGCTATACAATGTAAGGGATATAGAAGTGAGCTATACAATGTAAGGGATATAGAAGTGAGCTATACAATGTAAGCGATATAGAAGTGAGCTATACAATGTAAGCGATATAGAAGTGAGCTATACAATGTAAGGGATATAGAAGTGAGCTATACAATGTAAGCGATATAGAAGTGAGCTATACAATGTAAGCGATATAGAAGTGAGCTATACAATGTAAGGGATATAGAAGTGAGCTATACAATGTAAGGGATATAGAAGTGAGCTATACAATGTAAGGGATATAGAAGTGAGCTATACATACAATGTAAGGGATATAGAAGTGAGCTATACAATGTAAGGGATATAGAAGTGAGCTATACAATGTAAGGCATATAGAAGTGAGCTATACAACGTAAGGGATATAGAAGTGAGCTATACAATGTAAGGGATATAGAAGTGAGCTATACAATGTAAGGCATATAGAAGTGAGCTATACAATGTAAGGCATATAGAAGTGAGCTATACAATGTAAGGGATATAGAAGTGAGCTATACAATGTAAGCGATATAGAAGTGAGCTATACAATGTAAGCGATATAGAAGTGAGCTATACAATGTAAGCGATATAGAAGTGAGCTATACAATGTAAGCGATATAGAAGTGAGCTATACAATGTAAGCGATATAGAAGTGAGCTACATGTATACAATGTAAGGGATATAGAAGTGAGCTATACAATGTAAGGGATATAGAAGTGAGCTATACATTGTAAGCGATATAGAAGTGAGCTATACATTCTAAGGGATATAAAAGTAAGCTATACAATGTAAGGGATATAGAAGTAAGCTATACAATGTATGTAAGTCGGAATCACCCGTATTATATGGCATACAGTGTATGTAAAAGTCGGAATCACCCATATCATATGATATACAGTGTATGTTAGACGGAATCACCCATATCATATGGTATACAATGTATGTAAGACAGAATCACCCATATCATATGGTATACAGTGTATGTAAAAGACGGAATCACCCATATCATATGATATGCAATGTATGTAAAAGTCAGAATCACCCGTATTATATGGTATACAATGTATGTAAAAGTCAGAATTACCCATATCATATGATATACAGTGTATGTAAAAGTCGGAATCACCCATATAAGGTATACAGTGTATGTAAAAGTCGGAATTACCCATATCATATGGTATACAATGTATGTAAGACGGAATCACCCATATCATATGATATACAGTGTATATAAAAGTCAGAATCACCCATATCAGATGGTATACAGTGTATGTAAAAGTCAGAATCACCCATATCATATGATATACAATGTATGTAAAAGATGGAATCACCCATATCATATGATATACAATGTATGTAAAAGTCAGAATCACCCATATCATATGATATACAATGTATGTAAAAGACAGAATCATCCATATCATATGGTATACAGTGTATGTAAGACGGAATCACCCATATCATGATATACAATGTATGTAAAAGTCGGAATTACCCATATCATATGGTATACAGTGTATGTAAGACGGAATCACCCATATCATGATATACAATGTATGTAAAAGTCGGAATTACCCATATCATATGGTATACAGTGTATGTAAGACGGAATCACCCATATCATGATATACAGTGTATGTTAAAGTCAGAATCACCCATATCATATGGTATGCAATGTATGTAAAAGTCATAATCACCCATATCATGATATACAGTGTATGTAAAAGTCAGAATCACCCATATCATATGGTATACAGTGTATGTAAAAGTCAGAATCACCCATATCATATGATATACAGTGTATGTAAGACTGAATCACCCATATCATGATATACAGTGTATGTAAGACTGAATCACCCATATCATATGATATACAGTGTATGTAAAAGTCAGAATTACCCATATCATATGATATACAGTGTATATAGAAAGAGGATAAAATAAAAAAAATAAAAAAATTTCAGTGTAATTCAAAATGGTGTAATGAATGTAAATTCACCATTTCCCAAAACCAACCTATAGCCTTATACCAGTAATTAGTTCACATTGTTCTCATCCAGGAAATAAGATTATAGAGCCTGAGGTAAATTTGCCTCAGGGCAGTTGGACACGGCAACCTATGTACCATTTACCTGTAAAACTGACCTGTTGGAACTACATCGTTTTCAATTCCCATTCAGTCAATATCTGTCATAGTATGTGTCACTCATACATTTTATGTAACAGATACAGGTCATGAATGTTCCATGGTTGTTCCAGCCAATTATAAAATCATAAAGTTAAATGTTCAATCTTTAAAAAAAAATTGCATAAAGCCCACTGCAGTTGGTGTATGGAATGTTTGATAAGTATTTACTTAACTCAAACATGAAAATTATGTTAATCTATGTTGATTTACGTATTGACCTCTAATACTCTATACATGCTTCCATTATAATATCAAAGACATAAAATAATAGTACCAGTGCAAAAAATTTTTTTTTTCAAATATTTTTTTTTATATTAATGACTTATAACTATTTTAATATTATAATACTGTAATAGGAATCATATAATTTCAGAAGTGTCAGATATCGACCGTCACAAGTCTGTACCTATATTCTATATGACCTTGGTATAGGTCAGCCTGAGTTTCCTCTAGCCCTGACACCATACCAGACATGGTGGCAATGCCAGAGGAAACTCAGCCTAGGTAAAGGTAAGGTGTGATGACCAGTTTCCATCTAACAATTAAGGGGGTCTTTATCTAGTTAGATGACTGTGTGTACACCTGTCCAGATCTTCACACCAGATCTTCACACCTTACGAGGTAAACTTGGAGGAATGGGTCATTATTGGGGTCAGTGTAAGTCTGTCTTTTCTCCACACCCCTGTAATCACCCTTGATATACAGGTAAATATTGACCTAGATGTTGCGGGGGGGGTGGGGGGGGGGGGGGGGGGGGGGGGGGGGGTGTACACAATGAAACCCTACATTTTGAGAGACCACAAACAACTTGCCAAATACATTTTGTTTATTGCCAATTTTCTACTAATTGACGTGGCTTGTTAAAACTCTTCAAATCAAAGGAATGCTATCATACATTTTTCAACGAAGTGCCAGATCTATTCATTTTATATAGGGTGAACTGATAGAAAAAAATCAATTATATTAGATGCTGTTAGTTAACCAACGAAAAATGAACCAACAAAATAATAAGATGATATATACAAAGATAAAACAGTAGCAATATCTTATTGTTACATGTTTAAGGAGTCAAAATGTAGAAGAGTATACATCTATCTATAAACATCATGTATATATGTACTTGGTTACAGGTACATGTGATACATGTGGACCCAGGTAGGAATGGGGCCTGATAGGACTCCAGGTAAGTGCACTCTGAGTGCACTCCAAGTTTACCTGGAGTCCAAACGGAGTGCACTCCAAGTCCAAACAGAGTGCACTCGGAGTGCACTTTGTGTAACCTTTAGTCTACACTCAACTGTAGGAATGCGTTATACAGTGTATATGTATGGCCCATCCTAAGACGGGCAAGAACAACCACGTCTCGTCGTTTGTCTCTGTAGCAAGGAGACCATTTGCCGATATTTCCTTTGAGTATAGTTTATTGTCTACATATTGGTTCCATTCATTTTGCCACTGTGATAATAAAAATTT